>NC_142442.1:94590000-95215000 GCF_059453495.1 Arachis ipaensis | reverse complement strand
GTGTTTAACGCCATAAAGGGCTGTCTGGCACAGGCTGGTGTTAAACGCCATAAATGGGCATCTGGCTGGCGTTTAATGCCAGAAATGGGCAGCAGAGTGGCGTTTAACGCCAGGGAAGGTAGTAGGGCTGGCGTTTAACGCTAGGAAAGGTAGCAGAGCTGACATTAAACACCAAATTTGGCACAAAATGGGCGTTTGAACGCCAGAATGGTGCAAGGACTGAAATTACTTGACACCTCAGGATCTATGGATCCCACAGGATCCCCACCTACCCCACTTCTTCTTCTCTTCTTTTCACACCTTTCCATAACACTCTTCCCCAAACACCATTGACCAATCACCTCAATACCTCTTCCCCAAATACCATTCACCTATCAAATTTTACCCTCTTCCCCATATCCTCTTCACCACTCACATCCATCCATCATTAAACCCCACCTACCTCACCATTCAAATTCAAACCATTTCCTCCCAAACCCTCCCCTTCATGACCGAAAACCCTCTCACCCTTACCCTATAAATACCCCTCCTCACTACCTTCAATTTCACACAACATACACACTAAAACCCACCTTGGCCAAAACCACCCCAAATCTCCATCTCCTCCATTTCTTCTTCTTCTACTCCTTTCTTTCTTCTTTTGCTCGAGGACGAGAAAATCTTCTAAGTTTGGTGTGGGAAAAGCTAAAGCTTTTTGTTTTTCCATAACCATCAATGGCACCAACGGCCGGAGAAACCTCTAGAAAGAGGAAAGGGAAGGCAATTGCTTCCACCTCCGAGTCATGGGAGATGGAGAGATTCATCTTAAAGGTCCATCAAGACCACTTCTATGAAGTTGTGGCCAAGAAAAAGGTGATCCCCGAGGTCTCCTTTGAGCTCAAAAAGAGTGAATATCCAGATATCCGACATGAAGTTCGAAGAAAAGGTTGGGAAATCCTCACCAACCCCATTCAACAAGTCGAGATCTTAATGGTTCAAGAGTTCTATGCCAATGCATGGATCACTAAGAACTATGACCAAAGTGTGAACCCAAACCCAAAGAATTGGCTTAGAATGGTTCGGGGAAAATACTTGGATTTTAGTCCGAAAAATGTGAGGCTAGCATTTAACTTGCCAATGATACAAGGAGATCCTCACCCTTTCACTAGAAGGGTCAACTTTGATCAAAGGTTGGACCAAGTCCTTAGGGACATTTGTGTGGAAGGCGCTCAATGGAAGAGAGATTCAAGAGGCAAGCTGGTTCAACTAAGAAGGCTTGACCTCAAGCCCGTGGGTAGGGGATGGTTAGAGTTCATCCAACGCTCTGTTATCCCTACAAGCAACCAGTCTGAAGTTACAATAGACCGGGCCATCATGATCCATAGCATCATGATAGAGAGGAAGTAGAAGTTCATGAGATCATATCCCTAGAACTCTACAAGGTGGCGAATAAGCCTTCCACTTTGGCAAGGTTAGCCTTCCCTTATCTCATTTGTCACCTATGCAATTCAGCGGGAATTGTCATAGAGGGAGACATCCTCATTAAAGAGGACAAGCCCATCACTAAGAAAAGGATGGAGCAAACAAGAGAGCCCACTCATAGACCTCAAGAAGAGCATGAGGAAATTCCTCATCAGGAAATCCCTGAGATTCCTCAAGGGATGCACTTTCCTCCACAAAACTATTGGGAGCAAATCAACACCTCCCTAGGAGAATTAAGTTCCAACATGGGGCAACTAAGGGTGGAACACCAAGAGCATTCCATTCTCCTCCATGAAAGTAGAGAAGACCAAAGAGCCATGAGGAAGGAATAACAAAGGCAAGGAAGAGACATCGAGGAGCTCAAGCACTCCATAAGATCTTCAAGAGGAAGAACTAGTTGCCATCACTAAGGTGGACCCGTTCTTTAATTTTCTTGTTCTTTATTTTCTGTTTTTCGTTTCCTATGCTTTATGTTTTGTCTATGTTTGTGTCTTTATTACATGATCATTAGTGTCTAGTGTCTATGTCCTAAAGCTATGAATGTTCTATGAATCCATCACCTTTCTTAAATGAAAAATGTTTTTAATTGCAAAAGAACAAGAAGTACATGGTTTCGAATTCTATCTTGAAATTAGTTTAATTATTTTGATGTGGTGGCAATACTTTTTATTTTCTGAATGAATGCTTGAACAGTGCATATTTTTGAATTTGTTGTTTATGAATGTTAACATTATTGGCTCTTGAAAGAATAAAGAAAAAGGAAAAATGTTATTGATAATCTAAAAAATCATAAAATTGATTCTTGAAGCAAGAAAAAGTAGTGAATAGAAAAAGCTTGCGAAAAAAAAGGCGAAAAAAATAAAGAAAAAAAAAGAAAAGAAAGAAAAAGAAAAAGCAAGCAGAAAAGGCCAGTAACCCTTTAAACCAAAAGGCAAAGGTAGAAAAAGGATCCCAGGCTTTGAGAATTAATGGATAGGAGGGCCCACAGGAATAAAATCCTGGCCTAAGCGGCTAAACCAAGCTGTCCCTAACCATGTTCTTGTGGCGTGAAGGTGTCAAGTGAAAAGCTTGAGACTGAGCGGTTAAAGTCATGGTCCAAAGCAAAAAGAGTGTGCTTAAGAGCTCTGGACACCTCTAACTGGGGACTTTAGCAAAGCTGAGTCACAATCTGAAAAGGTTCACCCAGTTATGTGTCTGTGGCATTTATGTATCCGGTGGTAATACTGGAAAACAAAATGCTTAGGGTCACGACCAAGACTCACAAAGTAGCTGTGTTCAAGAATCAACATACTGAACTAAGAGAATCAATAACACTATCTGAATTCTGAGTTCCTATTGATGCCAATCATTCAGAACTTCAAAGAATAAAGTGAGATGCCAAAACTGTTCAGAAGCAAAAAGGCTACAAGTCCCCCTCATCTAATTGAAGCTAATCTTCATTGATAAGTTTGGAATTCATTGTATATTCTCTTCTTTTTATCCTATTTTGTTTTACTTGCTTGGGGACAAGCAACAATTTAAGTTTGGTGTTGTGATGAGCGGATAATTTATACCCTTTTTGGCATTATTTTTACATAGTTTTTAGTATGTTTTAGTTACTTTTTATTATATTTTTATTAAAAAATCACATTTATGGACTTTACTATGAGTTTGTGTGTTTCTCTGTGATTTCAGGTATTTTCTGGCTGAAATTGAGGGACCTGAGCAAAAATCTGATTCAGAGGCTGAAAAAGGACTGCAGATGCTGTTGGATTCTGACCTCCCTGCACTCGAAGTGGATTTTCTGGAGCTACAGAAGCCCAATTGGCACGCTCTCAATTGCGTTGGAAAGTAGACATCATGGGATTTCCAGAAATATTTAATAGTCCATATTTTGCTCTAGATTTGATGGCCAAAACTGGCATTCAAAATCAGCCTAAAATATCTTGGCGTAAAACGCCCAAACTGGCACCCGAATTGGAGTTAAACGCCCAAACTGGAACCAAAGCTGGCGTTTAGCTCCAGGAATAGCCTAAGCACGAAAAACCTTCAATACTCAGCCCAAGCACACACTAAGTGGGCCTCAGAAGTGGATTTCTGCACTATCTGCACTTAGTTACTCAATTGCTGTAAACCTAGGTTACTAGTTTAGTATAAAAACTACTTTTAGAGACTAATTTTACATCTTTTGATCTTTTGATCTTTTATCTTTGGAACTTGTATGTTCACGTTTGGGGGCTGGCCTCATGGCCATGCCTAGACCTTTTACTTATATATTTTCTACGGTGGAGTTTCTACACCCTATAGATTAAGGTGTGGAGCTCTGCTGTACTTCATGAATTAATACAAGTACTATTGTTTTTCTATTCAATTCACGCCTACTTCTTCTCTAAGATATTCACTCGCAGTTCAACCTGATGAATGTGATGAACCGTGACACTCATCATCATTCTCACTTATGAACGCGTGCCTGACAACCACTTCCGTTCTATCTGCAATAGCTTGAGTGTGTATCTCTTGGCCTCCTGGTTCATGACGCATGGTTACCTCTCCTAACAATAGAGCATTCCATTCCGTGAGATCAGAGTCTTCGTGGTATAGGCTAGAACCAATTGGCAACATTCCTGGGATCTAGAAAGTCTAAACCTTGTCTGTGGTATTCCGAGTAGGATCTGGGAAGGGATGACTGTGATGAGCTTCAAACCTACGAATGTGGGGCACAAGTGATAGTGTGCAAAAGGACAATGATCCTATTCCGATGCTAGCGGGAACCGACAGATGATTAGCCATGCGGTGACAGCGCATATGGATTTGTTTTCATCCGAGAGGATCATACAGCTTACCATGGAAGGAGGTAACGCATGGTTGGAAGAAGACAATAGGAAAGCAGAGGTTCAGAAGCAACAAAGCACCTCCAGACGCTTATCTGAAATTCCCACCAATGAATTACATAAGTAACTTTATCTTATTTTATATTTTATTTATATTTTAATTATCAAAACCTCATAACCATTTGAATCTGCCTGACTGAGATTTACAAGGATGACCATAGCTTGCTTTAAGCCGACAATCTTCGTGGGATTGACCCTTACTCACGTAAGGTATTACTTGGATGACCCAGTACACTTGCTGGTTAGTTGTGCGGAGTTGTGAAAAAGAGTTGAGATCAAGATTCTGTGTTCCAAGTTTTTAGTGCCATTATTAGAGATCACAATTTCGTGCAGCAATACCTCTTTGGGAGAGTGGAGCTCAAACGTGGAGCAATTGAGGTTGGAACATCAAGAGCACTCCACCATCCTCTATGAAATAGAGAAGATCAGAGAGCTATGAGGGAAGAACAACAGAGACAAGGGCGTGACATTGAAGAGATCAAGCACTATATTGGATCCTCAAGGAGGAGTAATAGCCGCCATCAATAAGGTGGATTCATTCTCTTAATTCCCTTTTCTCATGCTACTTTTTTCTGTTTTTTGTTATGTTTTATTGTCTGATCTTTTGTTCTTGTTGCATGATCATCTATATCTTAAGGCTATAAAATGTTCCATATATTCCTCACCTTGCTTAAAAGAAAATTTTTAATTGAAAAAGAATTGAGAGATAAATAAACTTTGAGTTATATAATAAGAATAGTTCAATTATTTTTATGTGGTGGCATTACTTTTGTTTTCTGAATGTATGAATGAATAGTGCATATTTGAAATTCAAATTAAGAATGTTGTCTCTTGAAAGAATGATGAAAAAGGAAAAGTATTATTGGTAATCTGAAAAATCTAAATAAATTGATTCTTGAAGCAAGAAAAAGCAGCAAAAAGAAAAAGAAAAAGCATGTTGCAAAAAAAATAAAAAGATAATAATATATGCATGCGAAAAAAAAGAAAAAGCAAGCAGAAAAAGCCATTAGCTCTTTAAACCAAAAGGTAAGAGCGAAAAGCCAATAACCCTTTAAACCAAAAGGCAAAGGTAAAAGGATCCAAGGCTTTGAGCATCAATGGTTAGGAGGGCCTACAAGGAATAAAATCCTGGCCTAAGCGGCTCAACCAAGCTGTCCCTAACCATATGCTTGTGGTGTGAAGGTGTCAAGTGAAAAGCTTGAGACTGAGCAGTTAAAGTCATGGTCCAAACCAAAAAGACTGTGCTTAAGAACTCTGGACACCTCTATCTAGGGATTCTAACAAAGCTGAATCACAATCAAAAGGGTTCACCCAGTTAAAGAGTCTGTGGCATTTATGCATCCGGTGATAATACTGGAAAACAAAGTGCTTAGGGCGGCCAGGACTCTGAAAGCTGTGTTCAAGAATCAAAAAGAACTAAACTAGGAGAATCAATAATATCATCTGGATTCTATGTTCCTAAAGATGCTAACCATTCTGAGTTCCAATGGATAGTGAGATGCCAAAACTATCCAGAAGCAAAAAGCTACTAAGTCCCGCTCATTTAATTGAAACTAAGCTTCATTGGAAACTCTGAGATTGATTGTATCTTACACTTCTTTTCATCGTACTTTGTTTTTAGTTTCTAGGGGAAAAGCAACAATTTAAGTTTGGTGTTCTAATGAGTAGATATTTTATACGCTTTTTGCCATCATTTTCATATAGTTTTTAGTATGTTTTATTTTAGTTTTTTATTAAGTTTTTATAGGTTTTAGTGAAAAATTCACATTTTTGGATTCTACTTTGAGTTTTTGTGTTTTTATGCAATTTCAGGTATTTTCTGGCTTAAATTTAGGAGATGGAGCAAAAGTCTGATTCAGAGGCAGAGAAAGCACTGCAGATGCTGTCCGGATCTGACCTCCTTGCACTCGAAAGAGCTTTTCTGGAGCTACCAATGTCCAAATGGAGCATTCTTAACGTCTATGGAAAGATAACCTCTAGAGCTTTCCAGAAATGTGTAATAGTTCATGCTTTCTTCAGAATTGAAGGCCCAAATCTGGCATCCAACACTAGCCTCCTGCCCTATTCTGGCGTCTAGCACCCAAAGGAGAACAGTCCAGTGTCCAACGCCTATAAAGGACCCCCTAGCTAGTGTTCAACGCCCTAGAGGCCTCCTAGCACGTGGATCTCATCAAAGCTCAGCCCAAACACTCACCAAGTGGGCCCCAGAAGTGGATTTTAGCACTAAAAGACTGTTTTACCCTTTTTATGTAATCCTTAGTCAGTAGATTAGTATATATAGAACAAGGATCACCCTTGTTCAAACCTTTTTGCCATATTTTCGTTTATCATTGTATTTTCTATCAGTATGAGTTTCTAAACCTCCTAGGTTGAAGGGAGGAGCCCTACTGAGTTTCATGGATCAATAAAAGTATTACTGTTTCTCTTTAATCTGTGTTTGATCAATTATAAGATGTATCTTCGTTCCTTAATCTAAGACCGCGTGCCTGATAACCACCCGTGTTCTTCTTGGGTTTGTGTGAATACGTAACTGGAAAGTATTGAACCACTATCTTGATTATACATCTCTTAGACGGCTAATCCACGACTTCCTTGGGGACTTCTGGAGACACCAGTTCAGCTGAGGTATGGGGAGATTAGGGTATCTGTGGTAGATTCTAGAATCCAAAGGCGCAGCATTCTCTGATCCAGAAGATTTCACCTTGTCTGTGGCATTTTGAGTAGGATCATGAAGGTGAATAAACGGCAGGAGCTTCACCCTGAATCAGAATGGATCCACACTAACCCTGGGGTTCAAATTTGAAGGAGTATTGGTGGCTGCTCAAACTAGCGTCAATCACATACAGCCTGTCATAGAAGAAATTATTCACAATTGAAGAAGATAGTGAGAGCAGAGTTAATCCAAAAGGACAAAGCATCTCGAAGCCTTAACCATCTTCTTATCATTGCAAACAGGTCAACCTAGTTTAGATCTTTTTATTCTCTTTTATGCATTTAAATAATCAAACCACCTACCTTTCTATCCACCTGACTAAAATCTACAAGATAACCATAGCTTGCTTCAAACCACAATCCTTGTAGGATCGACCCTAACTCGCTCAGGTATTACTTGGACGACCCAGTGCACTTGCTGGTTCAGTTGTACGAAGTGTCGGAATTTGTGCACCAAGTAATTTATGCCCCAAGTTTATGGCACCGTTGCCGGAGATTGTTCGTGTTTGGACAAACTGACGGATTATCTTATTGCTTAGATTAGGTATGTCTTTAATTTTGTTTGAGTCTTTTTATTTTCTTCTTCTTTTTTCAAAAAAATTCAAAAAATTTTCAAAAAGCTTTTCTTTTCTTTAGTTAATCTTTGTTTTTGGTTTGAGTCTCTTGTTTGTGTTCTTGGTTGAATTTTCGAATTTCCTTGAGTCTTTTTCTAAAAATTTTCAAAATTAGTGTCTTTTGTTTGAGTCTTTAGTCAATCCTTAAGTTTGGTGTCTCCTTGTGTTTTTCTTTTATAATTTTCGAAAATTTTGTCTTTGGTTTTCAAAATTTTTAAGTTTGGTGTCTTTTGCATGTTCTTGTTTTCTTTGAATTTTTTGAGTTTTCTTTAAAGTGTTCTTGTTTTAATCTTAAAATTTTTATGTTTGGTGTCTCATTGTGTTTTTCTTCTTAATTTTCGCACACTAGGTGTTATTAAATCTAAAAATTTTAAGTTTGTGTCTTTTTGTTATTTTTCTCTTTCTTCATTAAATTCAAAAATTAAAAAATATCTTTTCTATCTTTAATTTAATTAATTTTCAAAAATCTTAATTAAAAATTTAGATTTTAATTTCAAATTATTATCTTATCTTATCTGAGATTTAAATTTCAAAATAAAATCTTTTCAAAATTATATCTTTTTCAAAACTACTATCTTATCTTTCTATCTTTCTTCAAAATTCAAAAATCTTATCTTATCTTATTTCAAGTTCAAAATTTAAAATTGAATTTCAAAATTCAAAATGAAAATTTCAAAATTCAAAATTCAAAATTTAAACTTCAAAATTCAAATTTTAAAATCAAATCTTTTTCAAAAATCAAATTTCAAATCTTATTTTTTTAAATATTTTCAAATTCTTATCTTATCTTTTCTACCTTCAAATTTTAAAATCAAATCTTTTTCAAATCTTTTTAGTTTCTTATCTTATCTTTTCTAATTTTAAATTCAAATCTTTTCTAATCTTCTATCTTATCTTAAATTCAAATCTTTTTTTAATTAGTTACTTGTTTCCTCTTTCTTCTTTTTCAATACTTCCTAACTACTTATCTCTTCTAATTTTTGAAAATTCTCTTTTATTTCTCTCTCTTCTATTTTCGAAAATTCATCAATTAATTTTCAATTCTTTTTAATTAATTAACTTAAATTTTTGAATTTAATAAATAAATAAAATAAAAACAAAAACATTTTACTTCTTGTTTCTCTTTTTACCTCTAATATTTGAATTCTTCTTCCTCTCTCTCTTCTTCTTTTTCTTCTTTCTTCACATCTCATAGGGAGTCCTCTGTTCTTAAACAAAGAGCTGCTATTCTTCTTCTCTCTTGTTTTCTTTTCTTGTTTATGACCAGGAACAGAGATAAAAAGCCTCTCTTTAATCTTGATCCTGAACCTGAAATGACTTTAAGGAGGAGCTTACAATAAGTTAAAGAACAACACTCCGGAAGAAACCTTTCAAAAAAATTTGAACAGGAAGTTGACAGCATGGCAGCCAAACTTAATCATGAAGGAGAGGCAAGAAAGGTTCTTGGTGCTTACACCAAGCCTACCTCTGACTTCTGATGAGTGGATAATTTATACCCTTTTTGGCATTGTTTTTAGGTAGCTTTTAGTATGTTTTAGTTACTTTTATTATATTTTTATTAGTTTTTGTACAAAAATCACATTTCTGGACTTTACTATGAGTTTGTGTGTTTTTCTGTAATTTCAGGTATTTTCTGGCTGAAATTGAGGGACCTGAGCAAAAATCTGATTCAGAGGCTAAGAAAGGACTGCAGATGCTGTTGGATTCTGACCCTCCTGCACTCGAAATAGATTTTCTGGAGCTACAGAAGCCCAATTGATGCGCTCTCAATTGCGTTTGAAAGTAGACATCTTGGACTTTCTAGCAATATAAAATTGTCCATACTTTTCCCGAGATTAGATTGCCCAAACAGGCATTAAACACCAGCCAGAGACCCTTTTCTGGAGTAAAACGCTAGAACTGGCACCAAAACTAGAGTTAAACACCCAAACTGGCACCCAAGTTGGCGTTTAACTCCAAGAATGGCCTATGCACATGAAAGCTTCAATGCTCAGCCTAAGCACACACCAAGTGGACCTCGGAAGTGGATTTCTGCACTATTTGCACTTAGTTACTCATTTTCTGTAAATCTAAGTTACTAGTTTAGAAATTCATTTTTGTAACTTATGATATTTTACATCTCATATTGTATCTTCTATGGCATGAGTCTCTAAACCCCATAGGTGGGGGTGAGGAGCTCTGCTGTGTTTCAATGGATTAATGCAATTACTACTGTTTTCTATTCAATCACGCTTGATTCTATTCTAAGATACTCACTCGTACTTCAATATAGAGAATATGATGATCCATGACACTCATCATTATTCTGAAATCTATGAACGCGTGCCTGACAACCACTCCCGTTCTATCTGAGCTCAACGTAGTCATTGGGCGACAGCTTGAGTGCGTATCTCTTGGGTCTCTGATCAACGAACCGAGTCCATGAGATTAGAACCTTCGTGGTAGAGGCTAGAACCAATTGGCAGCATTCCTGGGATCGGAAAAGTCTAAACCTTGTCTGTGGTATTCTGAGTAGGGTCTGGGAGGGGATGACTGTGACGAGCTTCAAACTCACGAATGTTGGGCATAGTGACAGTGTGCAAAAGGATAGAGAGATCCTATTCCGACACTAGTGAGAACCGACAAATGATTAGCCGTGCGGTAGCTGTACCTAGTATTTTTCATCTGAGATGAGAGATCCGACAGTTGATTAGCCGTACAGAGACCGTGCCTGGTATTTTTCATCCGAAAGGACGGATGGTAGCCATTGACAACGGTGATCCACCAACATACAACTTGCCATTGAAGGAAGCCATGCGTGTTTGGAGAAGAAGACAGTAGGAAAGCAGAGATTCAGACGACAGAGCATCTTCGGACCCTCAACCTGTTCCTCGTTACTAAATCACAATTTCGTGCACCAAGTTTTTGGTGCTGTTGTCGGGGATTGTTCGAGTTTGAACAACTGACGGTTTATCTTGTTGCTTAGATTAGGAAAAATTTATCTTTTTGGTTTAGAGTCACTAAAATTGCGTCTTCTATTATTGTTTTTGTTAAAATTTTAAAATCCTTGTTTTCTTTTTCTAGTTTTTTTTCGAAAACTTTTAATAAATAGATAAAACCAATAAACTAATAATTGAGTCTTCTGTTTGAGTTTAGTTTCATGTTTTAAGTTTGGTGTTAATTGCATGTTTTTATTTTTATTAATATTTTTAATTACATGTTCTTAGTTCTTTCTTGATCTTCAAGTTGTTCTTGTTTATTTTCCTTATTTGATCTTTAGTTTTTCTTGTTGTGTGTCTTTCCTTATTTTTCTTGTGCATTTTCGAATTATTAGTATCCAAAGTATAAAAATCTTTAAGTTTGGTGTCCTTTGTGTTTTTGTTTTCTTAAAATTTTCAAAATTTGTTCTTGGTGTTCATCTTGATCTTCAAAGTGTTCTTGGTGTTCATCTTGACATTCAAAGTTTTCTTGCTTGTTTTCTTTGTTTTGATCTAAAAATTCTAATTTTGGTGTCATTTTATTGTTTTTCTCTTTCCTCATTAAATTCAAAAAAAAAATATGTTTTCCTTTATTTACTCATCAATTTCGAATTCCTTAGGTTGACTTAGTCAAAATTTTTAAAATTTTGTAGTTTCTTTTTAGTCAAGTTAAAATTTCAATTTTAAAAAATTTATCTTTTTAAATCTTTTTCAATTTTATTTTTATATTTTTTGAAAATCTTTTATAAAATTTTTCAAAATCTTTTTCTTTTTTAATTTTTGAATTACTTGTCTTATTTTATTAGTTTGATTGAAAAATTTTAAGTTTGGTGTTTTCTTGTTAAGAAAGTTTCAACCTTGAAAATTTTAAAATAATATCTTTTTCAAATCTTTTCTTTTATTTATTTATTTTCTTACAAGTATCTTTAATTTTAAGACATATCATTTTCAAAACTTCCTAACCACTTTCTCTCTCTTCATTTTTCGAAAATACTCACCCATAATTTTTCAAATCTTTTTAATTAATTAATTGATTGAGTTTTCTAATTTCTTTTATTTCTCTTTTTTTAATTTTTAAAATTTATACCATTTTTCAAATTTTCTTTATTTTAATTTCTTTAATTTTGAAAAAATTTTTTAAATAAAAATAATAAATAAAATTTTTATTTTACAATCCACATCATCTCCCTTTCTCCATCATGGACCTAAGTGAAATTGAACAGTCCAGAAGGACTCTGGGGTCGTATGCTAACCCCACTACTGCTTCATATTGGAGTAGTATCTGTATACCCCTCCATCAGAGCCAGCAATTTTGGAGCTAAACCCTCAGCTCATTATGATGGTGCAGCAAAATTGCTAGTATTTCGGTCTTCCACAGGAAGAACCTACTAAGTTTCTGGCACAATTCTTACAAATTGCTGACACAGTACGTGATAAGGAAGTAGATCAGGATGTCTACAGATTGTTACTGTTTCCATTTACTGTAAAATATCAAGCTAAGAAGTGGTTAAATAACCAACCCACAACAAGCATAAGAACATAGAAACGGTTATCAGACAAATTCCTAAATCAATATTTCGCTCTAAAAGGATGACACAGCTAAGGTTGGACATCCAAGGCTTTAAACAAGAGGATAATGAATCTCTTTATAATGCGTGGGAGAGGTATAGAGAGATGCTAAGGAAATGCCCCTCTGAAATATTTTCAGAATGGGTGCAGTTAGATTTCTTCTACTACGGGCTTACAGAAAAAGCCCAGATGTCTCTAGACCACTCAGCTGGTGGATCTATACACATGAGAAAGACAATTGAAGAGGCTCAAGAGATCATTGACACAGTTGCTAGAAATCAGTATCATTACTTAAGTAGTGAGTCCTCCATGAAAGAAGAGGCTAAAGCACTATCCACTGAACATAGTCCTCCAGAACAAGTTGTTGAATTCAATCAGTAATTGCTTCTTATAACAAAATAGTTAGCAGAATTTAAAGAGATGCTACAAGACGCTAAAAATGCCAACAAGAATATGAAAGCACAATTGAACCAGACAAGACAGCAGTTATCTAAACAGATAACAGAAGAGTGCCAAGCTGTTTAGTTAAGGAGTGGGAAGACATTGAATGTCTCAACTCAAGGTAGTAGAAAGCCAAGAAAGGAACAACTGATGGAGGATGACAAAGCCACTACCCAAAATCCCTCTGAGGATGGCAAGAGCCCAGAGAGGAATGATTCTGGCATTCAAACGCCAGAAAAGGGTAAAAAATTGGTGTTAAACGCCTAGAGGATGACCAATTCTGGCGTCCAAACGCTAGAAAAGGGTGGCAACCTGGTGTTAAATGCCCATACTTCACCCAATTTTGGCATTCAAATCCCAATAAGGGATCAGACACCTGCAAGTGCTGATAACAACCCCCTTAAGCAGGCTTTTCCGACCACTTCTGTAGGAAATAAACCTGCAGCAAATAAGGTTGAAGAATATAAAGCCAAGATGCCTTATCCTTAGAAACTCCACCAAGCAGAACAGGATAAACAATTTGCCCTCTTTGCAGAGTATCTCAGGACTCTTGAAATAAAGATTCCGTTTGCAGTAGCACTTGAGCAAATACCCTCTTATGCTAAGTTCATGAAAGAGATCTTAAGACATAAGAAGGATTTGAGAGAAACTGAAAAAGTTTTTCTCAGTGAAGAATGCAGTGCAGTCATTCTGGAAAGCTTACCAGAGAAGCTTAAAGATCCCGGAAGCTTTATGATACCATGCACATTAGAGGATGCCTGTACCAAGACAGCTCTATGTGATCTTGAGGCAAGTATCAACCTAATACCTGCATCCACTATCGAAAAGCTTAGTTTAACTGATGAAGTTAAACCAACCCAAATATGTCTCTAGCTTGCTGATGGCTCCATTAAAATTCCATCAGGCGTAATTGAAGACATGATTGTCAAGGTTGGGCCATTTGTCTTTTCCACTGACTTTGTAGTGCTGGAAATGGAGGAGCCCAAGAGTGCAACTCTCATTCTAGAAAGACCTTTCCTAGCAACTGGACGAACCCTCATTGATGTCCAAAAAGGGGAGATAACCCTGAGAGTCAATGAGGATGAGTTTAAGTTGAATGCTGTCAAAGCTATGCAGCATCTAGACACATCAAAGGACTGTATGAGCACTGATATTATTAACTCCCTGGTGGAAGAAGTCCATATGACTGAGAGTCTCGAATAAGAGCTAGAAGACATTTTTAAAGATGTTCAGCCTGATCTGGAGGAATCAGAGAAAACAAAAGAACCTCTGAAAACTCCTCAGGAAGAGGAGAAACCTCCTAAACCCGAGCTCAAACCACTACCACCTTCCCTAAAATATACATTTTTGGGAGAAGATGAGACTTTTCCCGTGATCATAAGCTCTGCTTTAGAGCCACAGGAAGAGAAAGCACTAATTCAGGTGCTAAGGACACACAAGACAGCCCTTGGGTGGTCTATAAGTGATTTTAAGGGCATTAGCCCAGCCAGATGCACGCACAAGATCCTATTGGAGGATGATGCTAAGCCAGTGGTTCAACCACAGAGGCGGCTGAATCCAGCCATGAAGGAGGTGGTGCAGAAAGAGGTCGCTAAGTTACTAGAGGCTGGGATTATTTATCGCATTTCTGATAGCCCCTGGGTGAGCCCTGTCCAAGTTGTCCCCAAGAAGGGAGGCATGACTGTGGTTCATAATGAAAAGAATGAACTGGTTCCTACAAGAACAGTTACAGGGTGGCGTATGTATATTGACTACAGAAGGCTCAATACAGCCACCAGAAAGGATCATTTTCCTTTACCATTCATTAACCAGATGCTAGAGAGACTAGTAGGGCATAAATACTACTGCTTTT
The DNA here is from genome assembly GCF_059453495.1 of Arachis ipaensis. Taxonomy (NCBI): domain Eukaryota; kingdom Viridiplantae; phylum Streptophyta; class Magnoliopsida; order Fabales; family Fabaceae; genus Arachis; species Arachis ipaensis. The sequence goes on along the minus strand of NC_142442.1, from coordinate 95,200,524 downwards.
TGGATGGCTATTCAGGTTACAACCAAATTGCAGTAGACCCTCAGGACCAAAACAAAACAACATTCACATGTCCATCTGGAGTGTTTGCCTACAGAAAGATGCCATTTGGTCTGTGCAATGTACCTGCAACCTTTCAGAGGTGCATGCTCTCTATCTTCTCTGATATGGTAGAAAAATTTCTGGAAGTCTTCATGGATGACTTCTCAGTATTTGGAGACTCATTTAGCTCCTGTCTTGACCATCTAGCACTTGTTCTGAAAAGATGCCAAGAGACTAACCTGGTTTTAAACTGGGAGAAATGTCACTTTATGGTGACTAAAGGAATTGTCCTTGGGCACAAAATCTCGAACAAGGAAATAGAAGTGGATCAAGCTAAGGTAGAGGTAGTTGAAAAATTACCACCACCTGCCAATGTTAAGGCAATTAGAAACTTTTTGGGGCATGCAGAATTCTATAGGAGGTTTATAAAGGATTTTTCAAAAATTACAAAACCTCTGAGCAATCTGCTAGCTGCTGAAACGCCATTTGTCTTTGACACAGAGTGTCTGCAGGCGTTTGAGACTCTGAAAGCTAAGCTGGTCACAGCACCAGTCATTTCTGCACCAGACTGGACATTATCATTCGAACTAATGTGTGATGCCAGTGACCATGCCATAGGTGCAGGATTAGGACAGAGGCATAACAAGCTTCTGCATGTCATTTATTATGCTAGCCGTGTTTTAAATGATGCGCAGAAGAATTACACAAGCACAGAAAAGGAGTTTCTTACAGTGGTTTATGCCATTGACAAGTTCAGATCCTATTTAGTAGTATCAAAAGTGATTGTGTACACTGATCATGCTGCTCTAAAATATCTCCTCACAAAGCAGGATTCAAAACCCAGACTCATAAGATGGGTGTTGCTTCTGCAAGAGTTCGATATAGAAATAAGAGACAGAAAAGGGACAGAGAACCAAGTAGCTGATCACCTGTCCCAGATAGAACCAGTAGCAGGAGCGTCCCTCCCTCCTACTGAGATCTCTGAAACCTTTCTGGATGAACAACTCTTTGCCATTCAGGAAGTACCATGGTTTGTAGACATTACAAACTATAAAGCTGTGAGATTCATACCCAAAGAGTACAGTAAGCAGCAAACAAAAAAATAATTTCTGATGCAAAGTACTACTTGTGGGATAAACCATATCTCTTTAAGAAGTGTGCAGATGGAGTAATCCATAGATGTGTGCCTAGAGAAAAGGCACAGAAGATCCTATGGCATTGCCATGGATCACAATATGGAGGATATTTCGGAGGTGAGCAAACAGCCACAAAAGTTCTCCAATGTGGCTTCTACTGGCCTACTCTTTATAGAGACTCCCGAGAGTTTGTACATAACTGTGATAGTTGCCAGAGAGCTGGTAATCTACCTCACAGTTATGCCATGCCTCAGCAAGGGATCTTAGAGATTTAGTTGTTTGATGTATGGGGTATTGACTTCATGGGGCCTTTCCCACCATCATACTCAAACACTTATATTCTGGTGGCAGTAGACTATGTATCTAAATGGGTAGAAGCAATTACAACACCCACTAATGATACTTAGATAGTGATGAAGTTCCTCCAGAAGCATATCTTCAGTAGGTTCAGTGTCCCTAGGGTACTGATCAGTGATGGAGGAACTCATTTCTTCAATAAACAGCTTGACTCTACTCTGGTCCGATATGGAATTAACCAAAAAGTGCTGACTCCATATCATCCACAGATAAATGGGCAGGCTGAAGTCTCAAATAAAGAACTAAAACGAATCCTGGAATGGACTGTAAGTACCCGTAGAAGGGAATGGGCAAGAAGTCTGGATGATGCTCTGTGGGCGTACAAAACAGCATTCAAGACCCCTATAGGGACCTCTCCATACTAGCTTGTGTATGGAAAAGCTTGTCATCTGCCAGTAGAACTAGAACACAAAGCCTACTGGGTAACCAGATTCTTCAACCTTGATGCTAAGGTAGCTGGAGAGAAAAGATTACTCTAGTTGAATGAGCTGGAGGAGTTCAGACTCAATGCCTTCGAAAATGCTAAACTTTACAAAGAGAAAGCAAAAAGATGGCATGACAAAAAGTTGTCATCTAGAGTCTTTGAGCCAGGGTAGAAGGTTCTGCTATTTAACTCTAGACTCAGATTGTTCCCTGGGAAATTGAAATTTCGGTGGAAAGAACCATATGTGATTACAAGTGTGTCACCATATGGATATGTAGGGCTTCAGGATATGGACTCTGATAAAAAGTTCATTGTCAATGGATAGAGAGTCAAACATTATCTTGAAGGCAATGTTGAGCAAGATTGCTCAAAATTGAGACTAAATTAAAAGCTCAGCGAAAGTCAAGCTAAAGACAGTAAAGAACCGCTTGCTGGGAGGCAACCCAGCCATTATAAAAAATTAGATGTTTATAACAATTATATAAGTCTATCTAATTTTTTTGTTCATGTTAGTTAATACATTTCAGTGAATAAATCAGGAGAATGGAGGTTCAGAACATAAAGCAGAAGAATCATAGAGAAAAAGAGCTCACTAGCATCAAAACGCTAGTGAAAGGGAGTTTTAGGCGTTAAACGCCAGAATGGCTACCATTCTGGGCGTTTAACGCTAGAAAAGGTATCATTCTGGGTGTTTAACGCCAAAAATGGTAGCATTCTGGGCGTTCAAAAAAATGCGCAGTAAAGAAGGATTCCCAAAATGGCCACCAGATGGGCATTAAATGCCAGAATGGGTATCATTCTGGGCGTTTAACACCAGAACAACAAGGGGGAGGTAATTTCCTTTCCAATTCAAATTTTTTTGAATTTTCATGTTTTAATTCATAATTTTCTACATAAAAATGTTACAAATATTCATTTTTCATTTTCCAATTTCAAAAATTAATAATCCTATAAATTCTTTTCAATCCCTTTTTAAAAATGTTTTTAAAAGAAAAACTCATTTACCTTTTCAATTTCTTTCCAAATCTTTTTAATTCATCCATCTTATCTTGTATTTTTTAGGTGCAAGAAAAATTTAGATTTAACTTCCTCATATCTTTTTCAAATCTTTCATATTTTACAAATCGTATCTTTTCTCAATCACATCTTCTTATCTTATCTTTTTCAAAAATAATTTGAAACCCATTCCCCCCTCCCTTTTAAATACACATTCGGCCATCCCCTCCTCCCTCATCATTCGAATCCTTCTCTCCATCTTTTCTTCTTCTTTCTTTTTTTGCTTGAGGGCAAGGAAATCTCTAAGTTTGGTTTGATTTCTGTGATCTCTGAGCTAAAATAAACTAATCTCATGGCTCCCAAAGGAAGACAAAGCACTTCAAGAGGCAAGAAAAAAAGCAATCCAAAGCCACTGTGGATGCATGAGAATTTCTGCACCAAAGAACATGCAAATCATTACTTCAAAATTGTGTGCAGAAGATTAGTGATCCCGGAAGTTAGGTTCAATTTGAAAGAAGATGAATACCCGAAGATCCAAGAATAGATTCGAAACAGGGGCTGGAAAGTCCTGGCTAATCCTGAGATACATATTGGAAGAAACATGATTTAAGAATTCTATGCAAATCTGTGGATGACGGATAAGCAAAGATTAGAGGGAACTGCTTTCCACTCCTTTCGGACCATGGTCAGAGGGAAGATTATTTACTTCCACTTTGACAAGGTGAGAGAAGTTCTCAAGCTTCCTCAACTACAAGATGATCCAGAATCCTTTAATAGGAGAATGGCCAAAGATAAAAGGCTAGATCAAGATCTAGAGGACATATGCCTCCCTGGAACCGAGTGGATTACCAATACAAAAGGTGTCTCAAACCAGCTAAAGAGAGGAGATCTCAAACCAGTTGCTAGAGGTTGGCTGAATTTCATTGCGTGTTCTATACTCCCAATTAGCAATCGTTCTGAAGTCACTGTCAAGAGAGCAGTGATGATTCACTGTATTATGCTGGGGAAAGAAGTAGAGATTCATCAACTGATACTTGGTGAAATTTACATATTTGCAAACAAGGAATCCACTGATGCTAAATTGGCTTACCCAAGCTTGATCAGTCTGTTATGTAAAGATGAGGGGTACAGATATGCATGGATAAATATATCCCAGTCGAATGCCCAATCACCAAAGAGGTGATGGATGGACCTCAAGTTCAAGACAATCCCATCAAAAGGAGGGTGCATGAGCTCCTCCCAAAAATTCCTCAATTTGAATATTGGGCCCGCTTAGAAGCATCTGTCACCAAGCTGCAAGAAGCTATGGATCAACTCAAGGAAGAGCATCAGAATCAAAACAGGATGCTCTGCAAACTGCTCAAAGAACAAGAGAAACAAGGGCGTGAGATACAGGAGCTAAAGCGCCAGAAGCTGCCCCTTCAAGAGCTAGACACCCCACAGATTGAAGGAGCAAGTATCTCTCAAAATAAAGGTTGTTGAGTCCTAACTCTGTGTTAACTTTTGTTATTAGAGACCTATTTTAAGGGTTACATAAGCATTAGTATTAGAGTCGTTTATTTTTATGTCTTCGATTTCCTTTCTTTTATTGTTATTTGTCTATTTTTATGTTTGGTTTCTATCTCATTTTTATCTTTATTACATGATTATTAGTGTTTAGTGTCTATGTCTTAAGGCTATGAATGATTCCATGAATCCCTTACCTTTCTTAAAAGAAAAATGTTTTTATTTGAAAAAGAACAAGAAGTCCATAATTTTGAAATTTATCTTGAAATTAGTTTAATTATTTTGATGTGGTGACAATACTTTTTGTTTTCTGAATGAATGCCTGAACAGTGCATATTTTTGATAGTGAAGTTTATGAATGTTAAAATAGTTGGCACTTGAAAGAATAATAAAAAAAGAGAAATGTTTATGATAATCTGAAAAATCATAAAATTGATTCTTGAAGCAAGAAAAAGCAGTGAAAAACACAAAGCTTGCGAAAAGAAGAAGAAAGAAAAAAAAGAAAAAGCAAGCAGAAAAAGCCAATAGCCCTTTAAACCAAAAGGCAAGGGTAAAAAGGATCCAAGGCTTTGAGCATTAATGGATAGGAGGGCCCAAAGGAATAAAATCCTGGCCTAAGCGGCTAAATCAAGTTGTCCCTAACCATGTACTTGTGGCGTGAAGGTGTCAAGTGAAAAGCTTGAGACTGAGCGGTTAAAGTCATGGTCCAGGGCAAAAAGAGTGTGCTTAAGAACTCTGGGCACCTATAACTGGGGACTCTAGCAAAGCTGAGTCACAATCTGAAAAGGTTCACCCAGTTATATGTCTGTGGCATTTATGTATCCGGTGGTAATACTAGAAAACAAAATGCTTAGGGTCATGGCCAAGAAAAATAAAGTAGATGTGTTCAAGAATCAACATACTGAACTAGGAGAATCAATAACACTATTTGAATTCTGAGTTCCTATGGATGCCAATCATTCTAAACTTCAAAGGATAAAGTGAGATGCCAAAACTGTTCAGAAGCAAAAAGGCTACTAGTCCCGCTCATCTATTAGAACTAAGCTTCATTGATATTTTGAAATTTATTGTATATTCTCTTCTTTTTATCCTATTTTGTTTTTAGTTGCTTGGGGACAAGCAACAATTTAAGTTTGGTGTTGTGATGAGCGGATAATTTATACCCTTTTTGGCATTGTTTTTAGGTAGCTATTAGTATGTTTTAGCTACTTTTTATTATATATTTATTAGTTTTCATACAAAAATCACATTTCTGGACTTTACTACGAGTTTGTGTGTTTTTCTATAATTTCAGGTATTTTCTAGCTGAAATTGAGGGATCTGAGCAAAAATCTGATTCACAGGCTGAGAAAGGACTGCAGATGCTGTTGGATTTTGACCCTCCTGCACTCGAAATGGATTTTCTGGATCTACAGAAGCCCAAGTGGATTTCTGCACTATTTGCACTTAGTTACTCATTTTCTGTAAACCTAAGTTACTAGTTTAGTATAAAAACTACATTTAGAGATTCATTTTTGTAACTTATGATATTTTACATCTCATATTGTATCTTCTACGGCATGAGTCTCTAAACCCCATAGGTGGGGGTGGGGAGTTCTGCTGTGTTTTAATGGATTAATACAATTACTACTGTTTTCTATTTAATTACGCTTGATTCTATTCTAAGATACTCACTCGTACTTCAATATAGAGAATATGATGATCCGTGACACTCATCATTTTTCTCAAATCTATGAACACATGCCTGACAACCACTATCGTTCTATCTGAGCTCAACGTAGTCATTGGGTGACATCTTGAGTGCGTATCTCTTGGGTCTCTGATCCACGGACCGAGTCTGTGAGATTAGGACCTTTGTGGTAGAGGCTAGAACCAATTGGCAGCATTCCTGGGATCCAGAAAGTCTAAACCTTGTCTGTGGTATTCCGAGTAGGGTCTGGGAGTGGGTGACTGTGACGAGCTTCAAACTCACAAATGTTGGGCGCAGTGACAGTGTGCAAAAGGATAGAGAGATCCTATTCCGACACTAGTGAGAACCAACAGATGATTAGCTGTACGGTAGGTGTACCTGGTATTTTTTTCATCCGAGACGAGAGATTCGACAGTTGATTAGCTGTACAGAGACCGTGCCTGGTATTTTTCATCAAAGAAGATGGATGGTAGCCATTGACAACGGTGATCCACCAACATACATCTTGCCATTGAAGGAAGCCATGCGTGTTTGGAGAAGAAGATAGTAGGAAAGCAGAGATTCAGACGACAGAGCATCTCCGAAACCTCAACCTGTTCCTCATTACTTCCTCATTACTAAATCATAATTTTGTGCACCAACTTCTATGGCAGAAGTATCTCTATACCTGTGATTGGAGTTAACAACTTTGAGCTGAAACCTCAATTGGTGACCTTAGTTCAACAGAATTGTTAGTACCATGGACTTCCACAAGAAGATCCAAATAAATTCTTATCTGACTTCTTGCAGATATGTGACACAGTCAAGACCAATAGAGTGAGTCCTGAGGTCTATAAACTTATGCTATTTCCTTTTTGCTGTAAGAGACAGAGCTAGATTGTGGTTATATTCTCAACCTAAAGAGAGTCTTGACACATGGGAGAAGGTGGTCAATGCATTCTTGACCAAGTTCTTTCCACCTCAAAAGTTGAGCAGACTTAGCGTGGAAGTTCAAACCTTCAGACAAAAAGAGGGTGAATCCCTCTATGAAGCTTGGGAGAGATACAAGCAACTTATCAGAAGATGTCCTCCTAACATGATCTCAGACTGGACAACATTAGATATCTTCTATGATGGACTTTCTGAGATATCCAAGATGTTACTGGATAACTCTGCTAGTGGATCACTCTACTGAAAGAAAACGCCTGAAGAGGCAAGAGAACTTATTGATATGGTTGTAAACAACCAGTTTATGTACACTTCTGAAAGAAACCCTGTGAGTAATGGGGTACTTCAGAAGAAAGGAGCTCTTGAGTTGACACTTTGAATGCCACATTGGCTTAGAACAAGATCTTGACCCAGCAGGTGATGAGTGAATTGTTGTGATGGTATAGAATTTCCTCAAATGAATGAATTCTCGTTGCAAGTATAGTTCTACACCAACAAAAAATCCTCCCAATAAAAAATTTGTGTTGTCACAAGTGCAAACCCCAATGAAAATTAACTGAAGTATTTAAACTCCGGGTCATCTCACAAGGAATTGCAATGAAGTGCTCAATTATTAGCAATAAAAATGCAAGGGGGGTTTGATTTTATAGTTTGATAAGAAAAGTAACCAACAAGAAAGTAAATAATAAGAACTAATAAAATAAAAGAAAAGAACTATTAGCTAGACATAGGTAATTGAGATCACTATCCTTGTCTACAAACCATATATTGATAATTATGAGGAACCAAGCTCATTAAGTTTAATTCTATACTTGAAGTGTATCAAATGGCTTGATCAACATCAATCCATAGGTTCTAACCTTGCTACTAATTGACTTAGTAGTAGACAAGTATCAATGGTTATCAAATTGACCACCAAGGGTTCTCAAATCACCAATTCAATGAGACCCAATGACTCAAGGTCACTTAATTCCCTTAGCCTAGGCCAAGAGTCAAGAAAACTACTCAAAAACTAACGGAAGCATTTCATCAAACACCTAGAATGAAATAAAAATAAACATCACAAAATGCAAGAATTAATGGAACCCATAACTACCACAGGTAAGAAATCAACAAAAGTAATGAAGATAAACATAAAAGAGCATGGAAACATAAAATTGCATTGAAAGGAAATGGAAATCCAACAAGGGTTCATAAACATAAATGTAACAAAATAAAGGAAATGAATAAGAAAAACTAGATGAATAGAGATGTAACAACAAGAAATTAAGAAGGAAAACTAAATCAAAACAAGGATTGAAAATTGGATTTAAAAAAATTAAATCTAAACTACCCTAAATTCTAGAGAGAAGGGAGAGCTTCTCTCTCTAGAATTCTAACCTAAACCATGATGAAAAATAAACTATGACTACTTGGTTCCTTCCCCCTTCAATCCTTGGGTTCAATAGCATCAGAAATGAGTTGGATTGGGCCCAAAATGAGCTACGAATCGCTGGCCACGATTTCACTTTAGTGAATCACGCTGCTCCATCGGTGCACACGCATACAGTGCACGTGAGCATCTTTAAACGCAAAGCAACTACAGCAAATTTTATATCATTTTGAAGCCCTAGATGTTAGCTTTCCAATGCAACTGGAACCGACTCATTTGGACCTCTGTAGCTCAAGTTATGGTCGATTGAATGCGAAGAGGTCAGGTTTGATAGCTTTGCAGTTCCTTCATTTCTTCATGAGTTCTCCCACTTTGCATGCTTTTCTCCTCACTTCTTCGATCCAATACTTGCCTTATGAACCTGAAATCACTCAAGAAACATATCAAGGCATCGAATGGAATTAAAGTGAATTGAATTTAGCTATTTTAAGGCCTAAAAAGCATGTTTTCACATTTAAGCACAAATATAGGGAGAATTACAAAACCATGCTATTTCATTGAATAAATGTGAGAAAAGGTGATAAAATCCCCCAAATTAAGCACAAGATAAACCAAAAAATTGGGGTTTATCAAATCTCTCCACACTTAAACTAAGCATGTCCTCATGCTAAGAATAAAGAAGGACAAGAAAAGGGGTATGAATATTTATTCAATGCAAAGAAACTATATGCACCTATCTATATGAATGCAACTAAATGCAAAATGATTCTACCTACTTGGTCAAAAGCAAATCAATCTCCAAGAACATGTATCAACAAGTAGGGCTAAGATCATATGATGACTCACAAACTCTACCAATTTCGAATATCAAAATGAAGTTCAAATAGACTTGCAAGAAGAATGCTCATGAAAGTCGGGAACAAGGAATTGAGCATCGAACCCTCACCAGAAGTGTATCCGCTCTAGTCGCTCTAGTGTATAAGGTCGATCACTCAATTCTCTTCTAATTATGCTCTCTATGATTTATTTTTCATCTAATAATCAACAATTATTCAATGCATGTATACATTCATCATGAGGACTTGATCATAGGTTGTAATGGGGCTAGGGTCAAGGTAGGATGCATATGGTCAAGTGAGCTTGAAATTTGAATCTTTGATTAGCCTAAGCTCTCACCTAACACATATAACAACCTATACAATTCTAATACACAACCTAGCTACCCATGATTCCCACTTTTTCATATACTCATGCATTCTTTTTAATTCACCATACATATGCATTGATGTTTATTTTACTTTAGGGTATTTTTGTCTCCTTTTTATTGCTCTATTTTTTCTTTTTCTTTTTCTATATTTTTTCTTTTTTTTATATATGTATACATATTTTTTTTCTTTTTTCTTTTTTTTATACATTTTTTTCTTTTTGTTTTCACATACATATTTTTTTTCAAACTAAAATATATACAAGGATGTCAATGCATATGGTTTACACTTTTAATGCATGAATATGTACCCAATTCCCAATATTTTTAACAAAAGTAAAAATTACACTTTTACCTCAACCAATGTCCCAAGTTTTCCATACCCAAATAATACACACTCTCACTAGTCTAAGCTAATCAAAGATCCAAATTGAGGGACAATTATTTTTTTTCACTTAAGGGTAGTGATGTGCTAAAATTAAGAACAAAAGGGATTAAATAGGCTCAAATTTGGCTAATAATGGTTAATGATAGGTAGGCTATTTGGGTAAGTGAGCTAAAAAAAATTATGGCCTCAATCATATAAATGCATTCATACACAGAATAATGGACATAAAGAATCAAACAAATCAAAGATTACAATCATAGAAAGAGAACAATGCACACAAGAATGGAAAATAAGTGGTTATATGATGTAACCACACAATTGGGCTCAAAACTCACATGCTTGTGTTCTTAGCTCAAAAACCATGTTCCAAAATAAATTCTTCAAGCAAGTTTATCACAAATTTTTTTTTTCAAATTGGTAGGGTGCCCTAAAACCAATTTTTCTTGGAAAAGAAGTCATCACCCTAACCGAGTAGTCCTAACATAAAAAAAATGATAGAATATATACAAATTAGAACTAACATGTAACCTATCATGCAATGCAACAACTAACTAACAAAGAAATTGGTGTTAAAAAAGGAGGTTGTTACCCATGGAAATCGGTCGGACGACCTCCCCACACTTAAAAACTTGCACCGTCCTCGGTGCATGCAAAGAAGAGCAAGGTGGACGGGTTGCTACAATTGATGAGCTCCTTCAAAAGATTGTGCAGATGAACTTGTTTGTTGCCCCATTTAAAAGCTTTTCCTTTCCTTCATTTGGTGGCCAACCTCAAAGGAGAGGAAAAGAAAGAAAATTCAGCCTACAACAAAGATATTAAGCAAATATAACATAGGCGGGGCTAATGCCAAATAAGAATAGGGCCTTCACTACATGTTAGCTACGCATGTAAGTGAGAAAACAATATAAGATAAGGTATATTAACTAACACTTGATGCAAGAGTAAAGTCAAGGCATGAAGAGCACTCAAAAGCATCAAGTTCAAATAGAAAGAGTGGGTCATGAAAGGTATGCAAGTTCATATCAATGCACATAGAATATAAAAGCCATACAAGATTAAGCATTGATTTAAAAGTTTCATCACCCAACAATATCAAACAAGTCAAGAAGCGCCAAGATTAACCAAGAAATTCTCAACAATTGAGTAAGAAAATTCAACACTATTATTGAAATAAGAAGCTCAAAAAAAAGAAGGTAAAAACAAGCTATAAAAACAAAATGAAAATGCCAAGAATAGAAGTATGCAAATGCAATGGACAAAAGAAAATGGAAGATGAGAAAAAAAACTCTTTTTTTTTGCGACGCGCACGCGTCATGCACGCCCACGCACCGATGCGCAGATTGGCAGAAGGACGCATACGCGCCGTTTGTGCTTACGCGCGGATCAACAGGGACAATCCACGCATACGCGTCATGCGTGCTTACTCGCAGATCGCATGGCTCAAAGTGGGCATGAAGTGGGCACAACTCTCGGGTTTTAGTACTGAGAGTTGTGAAACCACGCCGGTGTGCGCGCTTGCGCGCCGATGCCCCAACTTTTTTCTTTTTTTTTTTGAAAAAATTCTCAAATACAAACAAAACTTACACCTCAAGCAAAATGTAATTTAACAACAACTAAACTAATCAAAACAAACTAAGAAACAACTAATCAATCAAAGAAAAATGGATAAGAGTATAGAAAATAACAAAGACTACCTACAATGGCAACTCCAATCACTTATTAACCAAATCTAAAAGAGAGTGGAAAGAGTTTACCATGGTGGGGTGTCTCCCACCTAGCACTTTTAGTTTAAGTCCTTAAGTTGGACATTTGGAAGGCTCCTTGTTATGGTGGCTTATGTTTGTACTCATCTTGAAACCTCCACCAATGCTTGGACTTCAAGTAAGCTCCAAAATTCAAAACCAATGGCACCAAGCTTTGATGAAGTTCCACACAAGCTAAGGGCTTCCAAAATTGATCTTCATCTATTCCCGGATCCCAAATGTTGTTTCTACACCCATCTTCAAGTTAATCATCACAATTCCAATTGGGTGAGAAGTGATCCGAATTCTCAAGTAAACACCAAAGCATCTTCCTAGACCCCTTTAGTTGAGAGTTATACCAACCATTGCACTTAGACTTTAAGCTTCCAACCATAAGGAACCTTGATTGGCATTTTCACCCACTACTCAATTTCCTTTTGTTATTAACCCCATAAAGAGCTCTAAGTTGCCCATCATTTTCAGTCAATCCATATTCAAGTGGGAAAGTAAAAATTAGAGATAAGAATTTTACCCACTTGAATGTTATGTTGGATGGTGACATAGGAAGGGGAACCTCCCCACACTTAGACAATGCGAGGTCTACTCCCTTGTGCTCTTTCTTGACTACCTCCACCTCTTGGCAAGCTTCTTCAACTTCAACCTCTTCCTCTTGATAAAGTTCTTCACATTCAACCACCTCTTCGCCAACTTCTTCTAGCTCTTCCCCACTCTTCATGTTACAACATGGAGGCAATGTAGAACTTATCTTAATATTTACCTCAATCAATAGGAGAATGTTCCTCAAATACCAAAGGATCATGTCTTGGTGTGGGATCATATTTAAGAGGAAGATTTGTTATTTGCTCACCTTTTTCCAATTCTTCATCATTTATTATATGCTTAGGAGGTTGCGCACCCTCCTTAACATTGCCTTCAAGCTCAATGGAAGAAGGTTCAACAACTTCCACAAGATCGTCAACAATATCACTTGGTGTGGAAGTGTTCTCAGGCTTGAAATCCACCTATTGTTCAACTTCCTCTAGCTCTTCAACCACTTCTTCTTCATTAACAATCTCTTCACTCTCCACTTGTTGCAAGACATACCCCATCTCCTTATCCTCATGTTGAGATTCTAAAATCTCCTTCATGCTCATTTCTTCGGTTTATTTCTCACATACATTTGTGGAGATGCTTTGCTTCTTGCATGAGTCCCATGAGTCCAAGTTGGCTTTAATTTTGGCAAGGTTAGCCTCGATAGCTTCATTCATCTTTTAGGCTTCCTCTTGCTCCTTTTGATGGATTATTACTTGAAGCCGATCCATTGCTTCCTTGAGACGATCCATTGGCTCTTGTTCCACTTGGCTAGTAAAAGTAGGAACATATTGCTCTTGGATTGATAGGTATGTGTATTCTTCCATAGAGGGTTGTGGTGAAAAGGGGAATTCATTTTGTGGTTGAAAGTTATCATACATGGGAGGTGATTCATCTTGGTAAGGATAGTGGGGTGGTGGTTCTTGAGGGTATTGGTGGTGGAATTGGGGTGGTTCTACATATGGTTCATATGGTTCATAAGGTGGTTGGTATGGTGGGTAAGGATTAGGGTCATATGGAGGTGTTTGGTGAAAAGGGACTTGTGAGTAAGGTGGTTCAAAATTATGTTGAGGGGGTGGTTCATAGGCATGTGGTGGTGGTTGTTGACAATCACAATAAGGGTCACCACATCCATTAGATTGATATGCATTAGGATTAGGATTATACCTATAAGAATCCAGAGGTTGTTATTGCCAAGAAGGTTGATCAATCCCTTGAGGCTCCTCCCATCTTTGATTCCAAAATCCTTGATGCACATCCCCATTGGAGCTTCTATTCCCTACAACATAGTTGTAACCAAATTCATAGTCAAAGGGATGAGAATTCATAATAGAAAATAAAAACAAAAGCTAACAAAATAAGCAACAAAGTCCTAAACTTAACAAAAACTAACAAATAAGCAAAAGGCAAACATATTCACATATTTACAATAGCCAATAGTGTAACACCATTGTAACTCCCTGGCAACGACGCCATTTTGATGAGTGAATTGTTGTGATGGTATAGAATTTCCTCAAATGAATGAATTCTCATTGCAAGTATAGTTCTACACCAACAAACAATCCTCCCAATAAAAAATTTGAGTTGTCACAAGTGCAAACCCCAATGAAAATTAACCGAAGTATTTAAACTCCGAATCGTCTCACAAGGAATTGCAATGAAGTGCTAAATTATTGGCTATAAAAATGCAAGGGGGGTTTGATTTTATAGTTTGATAAGAAAAGTAACAAATAAGAAAGTAATTAATAAGAACTAATAAAATAAAAGAAAAGAACTCTTGGCTAGACATAAGTAATTGAGATCACCATCCTTGTCTACAAACCATATATTGATAATTATGAGGAACCAATCTCATTAAGTTTAGTTTTATACTTGAAGTGTATCAAATGGCTTGATCAACATCAATCCATAGGTTCTAACCTTGCTACTAATTGACTTAGTAGTAGACTAGTATCAATGGTTATCAAATTGACCACCAAGGGTTCTCAAATCACCAATTCAATGAGACCCAATGACTTAAGGTCATTTAATTCCCTTAGCCTAGGCCAAGAATCAATAAAACTACTCAAAAACTAATGGAAGCATTTCATCAAACACCTAGAATGCAATAAAAATAAACATCACCAAATGCAAAAATTAATGGAACCCATAACTACCACAAGCAAGAAATTAACAAAAGCAATGAAGATAAACATAAAAGAGTATGGAAACATAAAATTGCATTGGAAGGAAATGGAAATCCAGCAAGGGTTCATAAACATAAATGTAACAAAATAAAGGAATTGAACAAGGAAAACTAGAAGAATAGATATGTAACAACAAGAAATTAAGAAAGAAAACTAAATCAAAACAAGGATTAAAAATTGGATTTAAGAAAATTAAACCTAAACTACCCTAAATTCTAGAGAGAAGGGAGAGATTCTCTCTCTAGAATTCTAACCTAAATCACGATGAAAACTAAACTATGACTACTTGGTTCCTTCCCCCTTCAATCATTGGGTTCAATAGCATCAGAAATGAGTTAGATTGGGTCCAAAATGAGCTACAAATCACTGGCCACGATTTCACTTTAGTGAATCACGCTGCTCCATCGGCGTGCACTCGTATAGTGCATGTGCGCATCCTTAAACGCGAAGCAACTATGGCAAATTTTATATCATTTTAAAGCACCAGATGTAGCTTTTCAACGCAATAGAAACTGACTCATTTGGACCTCTGTAGCTCAAGTTATGGTCGATTGAGTGCGAAGAGGTCAGGCTTGACATCTTTGCAGTTCCTTCATTTCTTCATGAGTTCTCCCACTTTGCATGCTTTTCTCCTCACTTCTTCCATGCAATACATGCCTTATGAACCTTAAATCACTCAACATACATATCAAGGAATCGAATTGAATTAATGTAAATTGAATTTAGCTATTTTAAGGCCTAAAAAGCATGTTTTCACATTTAAGCACAAATCTAGGGAGAATTATAAAACCATGCTATTTCATTGAATAAATGTGGGAAAAGGTAATAAAATCTCCCAAATTAAGCACAAGATAAACCACAAAATTAGGGTTTATTAGCAGGTCAATATGATCTCTCAACATTTGACTGGAATGCAAACTGCATATAGCAGCACTCAAGAAGCTTCTTCTTAAGTAGAAGCTTATGATCCTGAACAACCCACCATGGAAGAGGTGAATTACATGGGAGAATCCTATGGAAACACCTACAATTCCTATTAGAGGAATCATCCTAACTTTTCATTGAAGGATCAACAGAAGCCTCAGCAAGGCTTCAACAACAGTCAAGGTGGAAGTACCCAGAATAGGTTCAACAACAGACCATCATTCCCATCTTCTCAAGGGAAAATGGAGAATACTAAGCAGAACCTTTCTGACTTAGTTATTATAGTCTCCAACCTCTCTAAGACCACTCATATTTTCATAACTGAAACAAGTTCTTCCATTAGAAATTTGGAAGTACAAGTTGGTTAGCTAAGCAAGAGGATCCGTGAGACTCCTTCTGACACTCTTCCTAGTAACTCTAAAGTGAACCCAAGAGAAGAGTGCAAGGCCATCACCACAGAGGCTGAGGCCAAATCTGCAGAGACTGGAAAGGCATTGAACACCAGTAAGGAAGATCTCACTGGGCGTTCAACGCCTAAAATGGCTAAGAGCCTGGCGCTGAACTCCAGTGAGGAAGCCCTACTGGGCGTTCAATGCCCAAATAGACAGGGAAGCTGGCATTGATCAATATCTGTAAGGACACCTCTACTGGGCATTCATCACCCAAAATGGTAAAGGAGCTGGCGTTTAACGCCAGTAAAGGTATACATCATGGGAATTCAACGCCCAAAGAGCCATGGGGGCTGGCGTTGAACGCCAGTAAAGGCACACCCTCTGAGTGCTCCATACATCATGGGCATTCAACACCCAAATAGCCATCAGGGCTGCCGTTGAACGCCAGTAAAGGCACACCCTCTGAGTGCTCCATACCTACTCAAGAAATCCCTATCCAAGAATTAAAGGAAGCCAAGGCTCATGTAGAGACCATAGAGGTTCCTTTGCATGCACTCCTGTAGTGCATGAGTTCTGATGAACACTTATCCTCTGATGTGGATGAAGACACTAGGGAAGAGTAAGTTGCTCAGTACCTAGGAGCTCTTATGAAGCTGAATGCCAAACTATTTGGTTCAAAGCCTTTGGAGGAAGAACCTCCATTGCTTACCAAAGAACTAAATGCTTTGGTTCAGCAGAAGCTACCTCAGAAGCTTCTGGATCCCGGACGCTTCCTAATTCCTTGCACCCTAGGCACTATGACTTTTGAGAAGGCTTTGTGTGACCTAGGGTAAAGCATAAACCTTATGCCACTCTCTGTAATAGAGAAGCTGGGAATCTTTGAGCTCCAAGCTGCAAACAACTCATTAGAGATGGCAGACAAGTCAATGAAGAAGCCATATGGCTTAGTAGAGGATGTCATTGTGAAGACTAAAGACCACTACATCCCTGCAAACTTCATAGTCTTGGATATTGGAGAGGATGAGGATGAATCTATCATCCTTAGAAGACCTTTCCTAGCCACTTCCAATGCCTGATTAATGCGGCAAAGGGAGAAATGGTCTTCCAAATAGGGGAAGACTACATCTTGTTTAAGATGTCCAACCCTAATTCTCCCTCCGAGAAGAGAAAGATAACAGGGCAACACTTAGTGTTCCAACCTTCTCTTTCAGTGCAGAGCTTCACTAAGCCCCCCAAACATCAATTCTAAGTTTGGTATTGGGCAGCCATTAACAAGCACAGAGAACAAAGGTACTAGGAAGAAAGTACCTAAAGGCTGGAGGGACAAGAAAGTCCCCACTGAAGGCCTCACACCTGGCATGAGAGTTGTCTTCACCAAGAAACCAGTCATACCACATACAGTAAGTCATGTCCTCTTTCTAGAGCATGTGGAGCTCATTCATGAGAAGACAAGAAGAAATTTCACTGTAAAGGGCGAAATTCTAAGCCCATACTCAACTCCGTAAGGAGTTAACCGTCAATCTAATGACATTAAAGAAGCACTTGTTGGGAGGCAACCCAACCCTATTTAGTTGTTTCTATTTTGTTTTAATTTTGTTTTTCTTTAAGTTATTTCTTTAGGTTTATGATCATGTGCAACAGTCAGAGCAGAGACAGAAATGTTTAGCAGTAAAAATAGAACACTCTGGATAGAGTGTTGTTGGCATTGAACGCCAGCCAGGGAGCACTGGCTAGGCATTCAATGCCCCAAATGGCAGCAAAGCTGGCTGTTCCGAGGGTTACCTGAAACTGGAGGTCGATCTCGGACGAGATCTTCTGTACTGGTCGGTGCTGACGTGTCCGGCAGGTGAGTGGCGGCCGGAGCTGTCGTGTCCGACTTGTTGGACTGGCTGCACTGCTGATCCTTCATCTCCGAAGGGGGGGTACCTGCAAGGGACTCTAATGCTTAAGTTAGTAAGGGTATTAAGCAGTTTTTTAGTAGAATCAGAGTATGAGTTATACCTGGGTGCTCTAGTGTATTTATAATGGTGTTTGTTCACACCCTGGGTCGATCTATCCGACCCAAAATGTTCAATGACAAAGCGACCGACCTCTTCAGGTTAGGCTATCCGACATCTTCTCAAAGAGGTCAGCCAAATCGACAGGAAAGCCCAATAAAGGGCCTAAATAGAGGAACACGACCCACATCCAAAGGCAATCCAAGCCTATAGAGATAAAGGCGGTTCCCTTAAAGATAAGCTGACTTCACCTAAAATAAGATAAGATAAGATAAGATAACTAACTTATCTTATCAGAAAGGTCAGCCCACACTACTATAAATACACTGGAGCACCCAAGTATAACTCATACTCTGATTCTACTAAAAACCTGCTTAATATCCATGCTAACTTAAGCATCGAAGTCTCTTGCAGGTACCCCCCACCTTCCGGTGACAAAGGATCAGCAGTGCAGTTAGATCAACAAGTCGGACACGAAAGCTCCGGCCGCCACTCACCAGCCGGACACGTCAGCACCGACCAGTACAGAAGATCTCGTCCGAGATCTACCTACAGTTTCAGGTAACCCTCAGAACATTGGCGCCGTTACCGGGGACCTGGAAGTCATCCCATTACCATGGCGGACGACCATGACAACGACCATGATTTAGATCTAGAGCACAGAACGCCGCACAAAAATGCGGACGCTACACCAAAAGATACTCCAAAATCTAACGGAGACAAAAACTCATCAAATCCAGGAGTAATAGAAGTGCTTCAAGATCATTTAAAGCAACTTGAAAAAGAAAGCCAGCATCAACGAGAAGTTGGCAAAGATCTACAAAGAGAGGTAAGGCGACGTCGAGAATTAGAAGATAAACTTCTACAACTCGAAGCCGATCTCAAAGAAAAGGCTACCCAGACCACCCTTGAGGACAACTCACACAAAGATCAAGATCCATTCACTAGGAAAATCATGAAAACTAGAATTCCCAATGACTTCAAGCTCCCGGATATGACTTTGTACGATGGCACTACAGATCCCAACCATCACCTCAGCAACTTCAGAAGTAGAATGTACCTCACCGACGCATCAGACGCTGTTCACTGCAAAGCTTTTCCAACGACTCTCACGAAGATAGCAATCAGATGGTTCGACAATTTACCTCCTATGTCCATCTCAAGCTTTGACGACCTAGCCAAAAAATTTCTAGCCAGATTCTCTATCCAAAAAGACAAGCCTAGCACGCCCCCAGTCTACTAGGAATCAAGCAAAGAGACCGGGAAAGTCTTCGCAACTACATGGAAAGATTCAACAAAACGTGCCTAAATATACAAAGCTTGCCAATAGAGGCCGCTATCATGGGCCTCATCAACGGCCTACGAGAGGGACCTTTTAGACAATCTATATCAAAGAAATACCCCACATCTCTGGATGAGGTGCAAGAGCGGGCAGAGAAATACATCAACATGGAAGAAAATTCCCGACTTGGAGAAGCCTCGAGATCCGGTTCCAAGAGGAAGGAAGATCGAACGGGGAAAAAAATCAAAAAGTATCATAATTACACCCCTCTTCGGGTGTCCCTTGTGGATATTTACGAAGAAGTCTGTAACACGGAAAAGATACCCTCAGCTCGACCACTCAAAGGCAAAAGGGGAGGAGGAAATCGGAACGAATACTGTGAATATCGTCGAGTCCGAGGGCATTCCACCAACGAATGCTTCGACTTAAAAAACGTCATGGAAAAATTAGTGAGAGAAGGAAAACTAGATCGGTTTCTGGCCGCCCGAGATGATGAGCAAAGAAAGAGAAGAAGGGATGAAGATGTCGGATGAACCGAGCGATCACCTCGTACGCCAGAAAGACATGTCCATATGATACACGGAGGATTTGCAGGAGGAGGAATCTCCAAATCATCCCGCAAAAGATATCTCAAAGAAGTATATCATGTCAAGGAGGAAGCACTCGACATCCCTGCAATCACATTCACCAAAGAAGACACATCCGGTATCATCTCAGGATACGATGATCCCATGGTCATCACCATCATACTGGCAAATGCCAATCTCCCCCGCACATTAATAGACCAAGGGACCTCCGGCGATATCTTATTCAAAATTGCCTTTGACAAGCTCGGCTTAGAAGAAAAGGAGCTTAGAGCATACCCGAACAGCCTGTTCGGACTGGGAGATACCCCAGTACAACCACTGGGATACGTGTTACTACATACAACCTTCGGAAAAGGGAACCAATCCAGAATACCCAAGATAGACTACATCATGGTCGACGTGAGTTCAGCCTACAATGCCTTAATAGGTCGGACAACACTAAATCAACTCAGCGCAATAGTCTCAACTCCACATCTATGCATGAAATTCCTAACTACAGAAGGGATAGCTACGATAAAAGAAGATCAAAAGATGGCACGCCGCATTATAACAAAAGTCTAAACCTCAGAGGCAGTGGAGAATAGTTCCATACAATTGAGCTTGGTGGAGTTCAGAGACGAGAAGAACTCCGTCCGCAGCCCGAAGGTGAAGTAGAGAAAGTTCAGATCGGAGACACCTCAGACAAAACAACTAATATTGGCACGATCCTGAAGGGAGACGCAAAAGAATTACTAGTGCAGTTCCTACGAGATAATGTTGATCTCTTCGCATGGAAAGCTGCAGACATGCCAGGCATAGACCCCATGCTAATGTGTCACAAGTTGGCGGTCTATCCAGGATCTCGGCCGGTACAGCAGAGTCAAAGAAAACTTGGGCAGGAACGATCCCAAGCTATGGAAGAATAGGTACAAGCACTACTGGAGGCAGGATTCATAAGAGAAGTCAAGTACCCACTATGGCTAGCTAACGTCGTCTTGGTGAAAAAATCAAATGGGAAGTGGCAAATGTGCACCGACTACACCGATCTCAACAAAGCCTGTCCAAAAGATCCTTACCCACTCCCAAGTATCGACGCTCTGGTAGATGCTTCATCCGGATATAGATACCTCTCGTTTATGGATGCATATTCTGGATACAGCCAAATCCCCATGTATCCACCAGATCAAGAAAAGACCTCGTTTTTAACACCAAAAGCAAATTACTGCTACATCGTGATACCTTTCGGTCTCAAGAATGCGGGAGCTACTAATCAATGGCTAATGAATAAAGTCTTTTCAGATCATATCGGAAAAATCATGGAAGTCTACGTAGACGACATGTTAATAAAGACACAAAGTGAAGAGACATTATTGTCTGACCTGGCCCAAGTGTTCGGCACTATAAGGAAGCATGACATGCGACTCAATCCCGCAAAATGCACCTTTGCAGTAGAAGCGGGCAAATTCTTAGGTTTCATGCTCACACAAAGAGGAATTGAAGCAAATTCAGACAAATGACAGGCCATACTCAACATGAAGAGTCCAACTTGTGTTAGAGAGGTACAATAACTCAATGGGAGATTGGCAGCCTTATCCAGATTCTTAACAGGATCAGCGGTAAGATCTCTCCCCTTCTATGCCACTTTAAGGAAAGGAAAGAAATTCGAATGGACAATGGAATGCGAGCAAGCCTTCTAGGATTTCAAAAGTTTCTTGGGACGACCACCTATCCTAACTCGACCATGAGAGGGAGAACCACTCGTATTATACCTTGCGGTAGGAAGTCGGGCAGTAGCCTCAGCACTGGTTCGAGAAGACGACAAAGGGCAACAACCTGTATACTTAATTAGTAAAGCACTGCAGGGATCCGAGTTGAACTACCAAAAAATAGAAAAGTTTGCGTATACTCTCATACTAACATCTCAATGACTTCGCCCGTACTTCCAGGTTCACGCCATTAAGGTTCAGACCGACCAGCCCATAAAAGGGATATTGCAGAAAACAGATCTAGCAGGCAGAATTTTATAATGGGCAATTGAGTTATCTGAGTTCGACCTCCAATATGAAGCTCGGACAGCCATCAAATTACAGTACTTGGCCGACTTCATTGCAGAATTCACAGATACTCTGGAAACCCCCGCAGAATGGAATCTCTACGTAGACAGGTCCTCGAATAAAACTGGAAGCGGCGCAGGTGTGATAATAGAAAGCAACCAAGGAACCCAAGTTGAGCTATCCCTCAAATTTGGGTTCCCGGCCTCAAACAACCAGGCGGAATATGAAGCGTTACTAGCTGGTTTGAAGCTAGCTAAGGAGGTTGGAGCTCAAAAACTCAACATCTTCAGTGATTCACAAGTAGTCACCTCATAAATAACAGGGAACTACCAAGCCAAAGATCCCACCATGAAAAAGTATTTGGATAAAACCAAGGAACAGCTCGGACAACTCGGGGAATATAAGATCTGCCACATACCCCGCGAACAAAATGCCCGAGCTGATGCACTCTCAAAACTAGCCAGCACCAAACCAGGGGGCAACAATAGAAGCCTCATCCAGGAAATGCTACAGAACCCGTCAATCTCGAAAGAGGAAAAAGTCCTAGCCATAACAAGTCAGGATCAAGGATGGATGACCCCCATAATTAATTACCTCAAAATAGAAACACTCCCTACAGATGAAAATGAGGCAAAGAGGTTAAAACGAAAGGCTCAATACTACACTATCATAAACAACACCCTATATAAAAGAGGAATTTCAATACCACTATTAAAATGTGTGCCAACCTCCAACACAAGAGAAGTTTTAGAGGAAGTACACAGTGGCATTTGTGGTAATCATCTCGGAGCACAAGCTCTCACCAAAAAAGTACTCCGGGCGGGATTTTATAGGCCAACTCTACAAAAGGAAGCTACAAAGTTTGTAAGGACATGCCCACCATGCCAAAAACATTCCAACTTTCACATCGCCCCGCCAGAAAAACTCATCAGCGTAACTTTGCCTTGGCCATTTGCAAAATGGGGACTCGATCTTCTCGGACCTTTCCCCCAGGGATCAGGACAAGTCAAATTCCTCATAGTAGGGGTAGACTATTTCACAAAGTGGATCGAGGCAGAGCCCCTAGCCAATGCCACTGATCAAAGAAGCTGGAAATTCCCATATAGGAACATTGTCACAAGGTTCGGGGTTCCATACGGAACGGAAGCAATGATCCCAGTAGAGATCGAGGAAGGGTTGCCTAGAGTCGTTCATTACAATAAGGAAGCCAACTCCCAACTTCAAATGGAAGAGCTCGACCTACTTCCTGAAATCCAAGAAAGAGCTCGGATCAGGGAAGAAGCACTAAAAGGTCGAATGGCGTCCAGATATAATCGAAAGGTAGTGCCAAGAGGTTTCGCTGAGAATGATCTCATCCTAATCCGAAATGATATTGGAACAACTCGACCCGGAAAAGGAAAGCTGGCAGCAAACTGGAAAGGACCCTACCGAGTCATAGAAGTACTTGGGAAGGGCTACTACAGACTGTCCGAACTCGATGGACAAGAGCTTCCCAGATCATGGCATGCCTGCAACCTAAGAAGGTACTATAGCTAGAGAAGGTAAAAGATCTCATCATAGGATGCACTCTTTTTCCTGAAAAGGTTTTTTAATGAGGCACCAAGTTGAGATTCAGAAACTATCCGACTTAAAGGGATGAAAAACTCCCGCATGTATAAATTTGCACTTTCTTTTGAATAAAATATATTTTAGATATTCTACAAATTCTCAAGACGTATTAATCTGAAGTATTCATCGTCCGATTATAAAGTAACAGATCGGCAGAAAGTGAAAAACAGATTTACTGCACGATCACGATAAAGACCAATAGAGATGAAAATGTGATTCATCTAAAGGTCGACCAAACAAAGATAGAAACCACCTTCTACAAATCGGCAAAGATGAACACAGAATAATGCAAGAAGTTATCGAAAATGATCCGGAAAAAGAACCTGACGAGGTCTTATGGATTGCTAAATAATAACTTAAAGACTGGCCGACGTTAACAAGTCGGACCAAGTCAACCCAAGTTATCATCAAATCCCTGGAAAGAGGTCTGGCCAACCCTATAAAAGAGGAATTGCTATAACTTAGAAGAGATCGACATAAAGAAGTCGGTCTCCTACGAAGAACAAGTTATAAAAGTAATCCCTGAAAGAGATCTGACAAAGGTCCAAGAAAGAGGATTACAAAATAACTTAGAAGAGATCGACATGATGAAGTCGGTCTCCTACAACAAACAAGTTATAAAAGTAATCCCTGAAAGAGACCTAACAAAGGTCCAAGGAAGAGGATTACAAAATAACTTAGAAGAGATCGACATGATGAAGTCGGTCTCCTACAACAAACAAGTTATAAAAGTAATCCCTGAAAGAGACCTGACAAAGGTCCAAGGAAGAGGATTACAAAATAACTTAGAAGAGATCGACATGATGAAGTCGGTCTCCTACAACAAACAAGTTATAAAAGTAATCCCTGAAAGAGACCTGACAAAGGTCCAAGAAAGAGGATTACAAAATAACTTAGAAGAGATCGACATGATGAAGTCGGTCTCCTACAACAAACAAGTTATAAAAGTAATCCCTGAAAGAGACCTGACAAGGGTCCAAGAAAGAGGATTACAAAAATAACTTGGAAAAGGACGACGTAAAGAAGTCGGTCTCCCATAAACAAGTTATAAAAGTAGTCCCTGAAAGATACCTGACAAAGGTCCAGAAAAGAGGACTACAAAAATAACTGGAAAGAGGACTAACGTAAAGAAATCGGTTATGGATTGCTAGAAATGAATACAAGTAAGAGCCAGAAAACCGAAATACAAGTTTGACCCACACATCCACGACCTCAAAGGATCCAAGCTACAAGCAATAAGCACAAAGCAATCCAAAAAGGCCAAACAGCAAGGCTCCAGCATTCTCAAAACCCAGAAAGGTGCCAAGACAAGTGCAAACAAGCATGATATAAAATACAATATTATAAACAAGCTTCAGGATCAGGCCCAAAGCTTGAAAGCTACTTGTTGTTTTTTCAAAATAAAAGTTGCTAAACAAGCAACCAAAAGGAGTATCAACAGTCAGCAAAATATTCAAATTACAAAATAAAGAGTTTAAAAGCCCACAAGTCGGGCTATCTACACAAACATCCAAGAAAAATAAGCTAAGATTGGGATCCTTCTTGGCAGCATCAGTATGGGGAGAAGGAGGGCGAGTCTGAATAGGCACAGCATCCACAGTAGCATCATCCCGGTTTAAGATTTGACAGTCCGGATCAGAAACGGAATGACCGACCTCAACCAGAGGAATTGTAGAAGTTGACACCTTGGCAGAAGGCACAGGGGAGGATCGACATCGTCATCATCCTGGTCATCAGGGACAATCTTACCATCCCTCACAACATTGTCCAGGCTAAAAAGAGTAAGGTCGGCCTCGGGAGCAATACTTGAACCTGCTCCTTTAGATTCACGTAAGCAGCATTCACACTGCCAACGAGATGCTCCTGGAGCTCGGAGTAATCAGCTCGGGTGTTCTCCAACTCCTCCTTCAAACGCATTCCCTCCCGATAGGATGTGACGTAGCTGTCCTTATGCCTCAATGCCGTGTCCTCGGCCAACTGCACAGAAGCCGCCAAAGCAAGGGAACTCGCCTTTTCATTCTTCAGATCCTTCTCCAGCTTGGCCACCTTCACCTCAAGCTCCTCCTTCAAGCCCTTCATCCGATCAAACTCCTGTTTTGCCTCGTCCATAAAAGATTTAGTGCCATGGAGAGGAAGATTTTGAGCAGTTCGGTACAGGGCAGCTCCCATATGTGCCATTTTTACACTACTCCGAGTTATAAAATCTAAATGACGAAGGAGTGATACATCATCCATAGGGAGGACACCGTATGGGCCAATCTGCTAATCTACAAACTCGACCGCGTCAAAATCAGGGGCATCAAGGTTGAAAGGCTCAATTGTTTTTTGTTTCTTATTGGGAGGAGCACCAGAAGTAGCGGCAGAAGCCTGTGGAGGGTCAGCCAGACAAACTCGAGGAGTGGGGATCACCTTCCTCAGCCCAGGAGAACTCGGCACGGGCGACTTCACCGGAACTTGAGAAGATCCATCTTCCGCCACCTTGGCCGAGATATTTTGAGCAGCTGCAGCCTTCTTTTCCTTTTTGTAGGCCTTCATGGAATCATTGTTCTTTGACATTTCTGAAACAACAGAATCAACCACAGTAATGGGTTACAATCACAAAAAGAGGAAGAAAAATTAAGAAACAAGCACAGAAATAAGTCAGATAGTACCCAAAACAGTTCAAACCAAAGATGAATCACTCAAAAATCTTTTTGTATCAAGATGGGGTGGTTCCCCCCATAAATCTTCAAGAACAATTACAAAAGCCCGCTCAACCTCGTCAAGCATCTCCCATATATAGCGAGACACTCTCACATTCTTTTGCCATTCTAGAGGAAAGGCAGGCTCATCATTTTCATCAAGAAAAAAGGGGTGGGCCCCTCAACAGCACGGACTCGGAAGAAATAATTCTTAAAATCTTTAAAAGACTCATCGTACATGGCAAAAACTTTATGCCCCTGGGCCGACCTGAAAGAAACCCAAGAAGCTTTCTTTTTGGAAGAACTTTCAGGCTTGTCAGAAACAAAAAGATAGAGAAAAAGAGTTTGAGAAGGCGTTATGCCTAACTCTTGGTAAAGCAGCTGAAATATCTTGATAAAACCCCAAGAATTTGGATGAAGCTAGGATGGGGCAATGTTACACGACCACAACAAATCGGTCTCGAAAGCAGTAAATGGAAAAGTAATGTCCAACTGGCTGAAGAATTATTCATAGGCATAGAAGAAAGGACGCTCCCCTCTGATCAAAGTAGGAAAACACACCCTCTCGTCAGAATCAGGCGCTACAAGCTCGTAATCCCTCTCCCGGGCACTACTACCACAAATCTTATGACGTTTCCTCAGCTCTACACAAAAATCCGCGTCCACCACAGAGACACACATCAAGATAAGGGAGTCTAGCCAATCAGACATCCCCTCAGGAACTTTAGAAGACATCTCTACAATGTTATTGCGAGAAGACATGAGGCCCACTAATCCTACAATAAGAAAAAAAAGATTGGATTACTAAAAAACATCTCGGACGAGGGGTAAAACGACTCGACTAATATGATACAGAAGAACAAACAGAAAAGGAAAACCCCAAGACACAAACCAAAGTCCTGGGGCATCCTTTGGAGGCAGTAACAAAGCAAGGTTTCAGGAAAAATCTACAGCATACGTCCCGGCATCTCTCAAACAAAAAAAGAAGATTTCAAATAACAAACATTTCAGAAAGTCAAAATACAAAAAGTCATCAAAGCCACTATCTTGCAGTCCATCAGCAAAAAGCATCGCCAACATCAAACATGCCAAGCGGAAATCGTCAAAGGCACAATGATGAGCGGATAATTTATACGCTTTTTGGCATTGTTTTTAGTAGGATCTAGTCACTTTTAGGGATGTTTTCATTAGTTTTTATGTTAAATTCACATTTCTGGACTTTACTATGAGTTTGTGTGTTTTTCTGTGATTTCAGGTATTTTCTGGCTGAAATTGAGGGACTTGAGCAAAAATCAGATTCAGAGGTTGAAAAAGGACTGCTGATGCTGTTGGATTCTGACCTCCCTGCACTCAAAGTGGATTTTCTGGAGCTACAGAATTCGAAATGGCGCGCTTCCAATTGCGTTGAAAAGTAGACATCCAGGGCTTTCCAGCAATATATAATAGTCCATACTTTGGCCAAGAATTGACGACGTAAACCGGCGTTCAAGGCCAGCCTTCTGCCCAAATCTGGCGTCCAGCGCCAGAAAAGGATCCAAAACCAGAGTTGAACGCCCAAACTGGCACAAAAACTGGCGTTCAACTCCACAAATGGCCTCTGCACGTGCAACACTTAAGCTCAGCCCAAACACACACCAAGTGGGCCCCGGAAGTGGATTTATGCATCAAATACTTACTCATGTAAACCCTAGTGACTAGTTTATTATAAATAGGACCTCTTACTATTGTATTAGACATCTTTTGATCATCTTAGGATCTTAGGATCATCTTTGAACGCCTGGTTCTTAGATCAGAGGGGCTGGCCATCTCGGCCATGCCTGGACCTTCACTTATGTATTTTCATACGGTAGAGTTTCTACACTCCATAGATTAAGGTGTGGAGCTCTGCTGTTCCTCAAAGATTAATGCAAAGTACTACTGTTTTCTATTCAATTCTTCTTATTTCGCTTCTAAGATATCCATTCGCACCCAAGAACGTGATGAAGGTGATGATTATGTGTGACGCTCATCACCATCTCCCCTATGAACGCGTGCCTCACAAACACTTCTGTTCTACATGAATTAAGCTAGAATGAGTATCTCTTAGATCTCCTAACCAGAATCTTCGTGGCATAAGCTAGAATGATGGCGGCATTCAAGAGAATCCGGAAAGTCTAAACCTTGTCCGTGGTATTCCGAGTAGGATTCAATGATTGAATGACTGTGACGAGCTCCTAACTCGCGATTGCAGGGCGTTAGTGACAGACGCAAAAGGATAGTAAATCCTATTCCAGCATGATCGAGAACCGACAGATGAATAGCCGTGCCGTGACAGGGTGCGTGAGCATATTATTCACTGAGAGGATAAGATGAAGCCATTGACAAGGGTGATGCCTCCAGACGATTAGCCGTGCCGTGACAGGGCATTGGATCATTTTCCCGAGAGATGACCGAAAGTAGCCATTGACAGTGGTGATGTATCACATAAAGCCAGCCATAGAAAGGAGTAAGACTGATTGGATGAAGATAGCAGGAAAGCAGAGGTTCAGAGGAACGAAAAGCATCTCTATTCGCTTATCTGAAATTCCTACCAAGGATTTAAATAAGTATTTCTATCCCTATCTTATTATATTAAATTCGAAAACACCATTATCACTTTATATCTGCCTGACTGAGATTTACAAGGTGACTATAGCTTGCTTCATACCAACAATCTCCGTGGGATTCGACCCTTACTCACGTAAGGTATTACTTGGACGACCCAGTGCACTTGCTGGTTAGTTGTATCGAAGTTGTGACAATTATGAATTAAGATCAGAGCACCAAGCTTTGGAGCCATTACCAGGATTTGTTCGAGCCTGGAGATCACAATTTCGTGCACCACACAACTTCTTTCAGAATCAAACAAAAACCATCATCAAAAGCACAAACAGAAACGGTGATAACATGCAAAAGCCCTAAAAGCATAAAACAACATGAAAGGCGAAAAGGTTCATGCAAAAAGGCGAAGAAACTCCCAGAACACACATTACAACAGCAATCAGACACAGTAAAAGCAGAAAGATCCAAACTTTCTCCAAGCAAAATCAAAACCTTCTCAGAATCAGACAAGAAAATGACGAGGAAAAAAGAGAGGAGGAAAAAACCAACCTGAACGAAGAAAAAAGCTTCAAAGGAGATTGAAAGATGGAATCACCCAGAATCGCCAAATGATGCCGCAACGCGAGAAAGGCAAAATACAGGTGAAAACAAAAGTGAGAAAGTGAAGGGAGAAGTTACAAAGAAAGACGAAGAAGAGAAACTGTTTTTTGATCGTAAAATTCAAAAAGCCAAGAGAAACGGACAATTAAAACCAATTAATGAAGGTATTTAAAGCCTCGCATATTCCCAAGGCCAAAACGCTAAATACAAAAGCGCGCGCGTTCAGAGGAAGCGAAAGAGGAAAACGTTCTACATTCAAAAAATTCTACAAAAAGAAAGAAGTTGACAAATGCACGAGTTCGGCTTCACGAGAGAAGGATAAAAGCCTAAAACCCGACTTCAAAAAGAAAGACCGAGCTCGAGCAGGGGCACTGTTCACACCTTGGGTCGAGCTATCCGACCCGAAATGTTCAGTGACAAAGCGACCGACCTCTTCAGATCAGGCTATCCGACCTCTTCTCAAAGAGGTCGGCCAAATCGATAGGAAAGCCCAATAAAGGGCCCAAATAGAGGAACACTACCCCCATCCAAAGGCAATCCAAGCCTATAGAGATAAAGGCGGTTCCCTTAAAGATAAGATGACTTCACCTAAAATAAGATAAGATAAGATAAGATAACTAACTTATCTTATCAGAAAGGTCAGCCCACACTACTATAAATACACTGGAGCACCCAGGTATAACTCATACTCTAATTCTACTAAAAACCTATTTAATACCCATGCTAACTTAAGCATCGGAGTCTCTACATGTACCCCCCACCTTCCGGTGACAAAGGATCAGCAGTGCAGTTAGATCAACAAGTCGGACACGACAGCTCCGGCTGCCACTCACCAGCCAGACACGTCAGCACTGACCAGTACAGAAGATCTCGTCCGAGATCGACCTCCAGTTTCAGGTAACCCTCGGAACAGTGTGATAGTGACCTTTTTAGATAAGATAAGTTAGTTATCTTATCTTATCTTATCTTATCTTTGGGTGAGGTCAGCTTATCTTCAAGGGAACTGCCCTTACCTCTGTAGGCTTGGGCTGCCTTTGGGTTTGGGTCGTGTCCCTTTATTTGGGCCCTTATTGGGCCTCTGTAGCATTTTGGTCAAGCTCTTTGTGAAGAGGTCGGACATTGACCGAGCTCTTTGGGAAGAGGTCAGATTGTCTGACCTGAAGAGGTCGGTCGGCTTGTCGCTAAACATCCCGGGTTGGACATCTTGACCCAGGGTATGAATAGTGCCCCTGCTTGAGTTCGATCTTTCCGTGAGATCGTGCTTTTCAAAGCTTTGATCTCTTTGGAAGTCGTGCTCAAGCATCTGTCTGGCTTGTTTCTTCATTACTTTGCAATCTTTGCAGATTTTCTAGAGGTTTGGTATTTCACAGTTTGTCCTCTTTTGAGTGATAGTGTGGGTTTTCTACCCTTGCCTTCTGGATCACACCTTGCTTTAAGTTTATGTTGACAACCCTCTGCTTTGGCGAAGTTATCCTTGCGGCTTGATATCCGGTCTTTTAGTGACTTATCCGATGACTTTTTAGTGTTTTTTTGTACAGAACCTTTTTTAGTCTCGGATGACATTCGTATCCCTGTTTGAGATTGTGCCTTTTTTGAGCGGAGTTGTATCCTTTTAGCTAAGCACATTTGAGCCTTTAGCTGTTTTCCAACCTTTTGGCTTGTTCTTTTTTGAGATCGTTCTTGTGCCTCTTCTTAGCTGACGTTGACCTGTACGACTTTGCCCCTGCTTGAGTTCGGACCTTTCCGTGAGATCGTGCTTTCAGAGCTTTGATCTCTTTAGGGAAGTCGTGCTCAAGCATCCTGACTTTGGTCGATCTTAAGTAGTTTCTCCTTGTGCGAGTTTGGTATTTCCCCTTTTTAGTATGTTGAGAGGTCTTTTCAGCATTCTTCCGACTTGTTTGTCTTCACTGCTCGGGCATTTTAGTCATAATCCAATAAATTTTTAGGTAGTGTTCCGATGGAAAACTTTTTATAGTTTGTTTGGATGACTTTTTAGCACCGTCTTTGAGGTCGTGCTTTTTGCTTTTTAAGTAGTGTCTTTTTTCAAGACTTTGTACTTTTCAGCGAAGCACTTCTGGCTTTGGTCTTTTGACCTTTCCTTGGCCTATGTGAGATGTTTATAGAGTGTTGGCATTTTGCTGTCCGACCTCTTTTGTTTTGTCCACTTTCTGCTTGGTCGAGGTGGTCCTTTGGGGCTAACTTGTCCGACAACTTTTTAGTGTTCTTTGGTAGAACCTTTTTAGTTGGTCTGAACAATTTCGATAGCCTTGTCATGGAGCCGTGGCTTTTTGGGCAAAGCTATGTCCCTTTTAGCGCATGTTTTTCGTTGGTCCGATTTCTCTTGTCGATCCTTCTTTAGCTTTCGTTGGTCCGACTTCTTCTTGTCGGTCCAAGCTGTAGCTTTCGTTGGTCCGACTTCTTCTCGTCGGTCCAATCTGTAGCTTTCGTTGGTCCGTCTTCTTCTTGTCGGTCCAAGCTGTAGCTTTCGTTGGTCCAACTTCTTCTCGTCGGTCCAATCTGTAGCTTTAATTGGCTTGGGCTGACTTCTTCATGTCAGCCTCTTCTATGTTATTTCTTAGTAATCCATTTTATTTGGACCTTTGTCAGATCTCTTTTATGGATTACTTTTTATAACTTTTATTGGGTCGACTTCATTATGTCGGGCCCTTCTAAGTTACTTTTCTAATCCACTTTCTTGGACCTTGCTTAGGTCTCTTTCAGGGATTACTTTTGTAACTTTATGTTTTGGGCCGACTTCATCATGTCGGGCCCTTCTAAGTTATTTCTAGCAATCCTCTTTTTTGGACCTTGCTCAGGTCTCTTTCAGGGAATACTTTTGTAACTTTATGTTTTGGGCCGACTTCATCATGTCGGGCCCTTCTAAGTTACTTTTGTAATCCTCTTTCTTGGACCTTGCTCAGGCCTCTTTCAGGGATTACTTTTGTAACTTTATGTTTTGGGCCGACTTCATCATGTCGGGCCCTTCTAAGTTATAATAATCCTTTTTTATAGGGCTGGCTAGACCTATTTCCAGGGATTTACTTATAACTTTGGTTATTGCGACTGGTCCGACTTCTTTACGTCGGCCAGTCTTTAAGTTATTATTTATCAACCCATTTTTATTAAGACCTCGTCAGGTCCTTTCTATGGATCACTTTTGATAACTTCTTGCATTATTCTGTTTTCATCTTTGCCGATTTTGTAGAAATTGGGTTCGATCCCCGTTTGGTCGACCTTTTGATGAATTTGGTTTTGATCTTTGTTGGTCTTTATAATCGGGCGATGAATTCTGCTTTCACTTTTTTTTGCCGACGTTGTCGGAATCGGGCGATGAATTCTGGTTTCATCTTTGCCGACTTTTACCGTGATCGGGCAGTGAATTTGCTTTTCACCCCGCCGACCTTCTCGTGATCAGGCAGTGAAATTTTGTGCTCAGATTAATGCGTCTTGATTGAGTAGTGAATTTGGTTTTCACTTTGTCGACCTTTGTCGAAATCAAACGATGAATTCGATTTCCATCTTGGTCGGGCGGTGAAGTTGGTTTTCACCTTGCCGACTTGTCGCTTTGGAATCGAACGATTGACGAGAGGATTTTTACCAGTAAAGAGATTCATAGAAACAGTTGTGTTGTAGATATAGTCTCTAAACTGACAGAAATCCCTTCGTACAAACGCTTTGGGTGTCACAAGTAACAAACCCCTTTAGAAATTGTTAACCGAGTATTCAAACCTCGGGTCGTCTTCTCAAGGAACTGCGAGGAAGTATGTTCTTACTATTGGCTATAAAGGTTGTAATCGGGGTTTAGAAGATGAGAAGCAAGTAATTTAAATGACAAGTAAAGTAAATGGCAATTAAAATAAATAAATACTATAAAGCAGACTTTTGGCAAGGTAAGAGAAGTCCGAGGTCCAACGTAGTTATCTCTCTCAACTATAATGAAAGTTGAATCTAAACTCCACTTGATCAACCTGTACTAGGGCAAGGGAAAGTCAAGGGACTAATCAAATTGACCTTTGAATCCTATTTATTTCCTAAGAAAAGGTTGGGATTACTCAAGTTCAGCTCAATTAGCAAGATAACGATTATCAATTATGTTGAGTTTAATAACTGTTGAGTTACTAAATTCTTAACCAGAACCAAAAAGAGAAAAAGTAAAATTGCTGGAAAAGTAAAAATATCCTTAGATGGGAAGCAATGGTAACTTAAATCAAAGAAAACAATCATAAACTGAAAATACCTCAATTATCATTAATTCAAATAACAGTCTGTAACATGGAAAAATTCATAAATCAAATTATAATAATCAATTCAAATGTTGGAATAAATAAATAGAAGTAAAACTAAAAGAACATTAAACCTGGGATCCAGAGTTACTCTTAAAACAAGAAGAAATCCTAAATCCTAAAAGAGAGAGAGAGAAGATCTCCCTCTCAACTAAATCTAAATCCTTGAAAGGTAAAATATGCGAGCTCCCCTTTGAATGGGTGCATTCCCACACTTTATAACCTCTGGTCTATGCTGTCTGTAGTTGGATTTGGGCCAAAAAGGGCTTCAGAATTTGCTGGGGGCGCATTCTGTAAATTCTGATACGTGGCCCCTGTCACGCGTCCGCGTGGGTCATGCGTCTGCGTGGGTCACGCATCCGCGTAGGTCACGTGGTCGCGTCATTTGGCGCTTTTCCTAGCAACGCGGTCGCGTCAGTCATGCGACCGCGTCATATGTGTTCTGCTTAAGGCGCGCGGTCGCGTCAGTCATGCGGCCGCGTCGCTGCTGATTCGTGCTTGGCATGCGATCGCGTCGTCCATGCGATCGCGTGGATACCAGTTTCCTTAAAGCTCCGTTTTGCTTTCTCCTTCCATTGTAGTATGTTTCCTTTTCCATCCTTTAAGTCATTCTGCCTTAGAAAATCTGAAACTACTCAACACACTAAACACGGCATCGAATGGAAATAAAGGTAGTTAAATTAATGAATTTTAAAGCTTAGGAAACATGTTTTTCACAATATGACATAATAAGGAAGGGAAAGTGAAACCATACAATTAATGTGAATAAGTAGGTGAAGGATTGTAAAAATTACTCAAATTAAGCACAGAAGAACTCATGAAATATGGGTTTATCAACGATGAATTTGGTTTTCATCTTGCCAACTTTGTCGTGATCGGGTAGTGAATTTGGTGTTCACCTTGCCGACCTGCCGTAATTGGGCGTCTTGGTAGGAAACTTTTTAGGGAATCTGCAATCTTTTAAACAATAAAATGAAGATAGGAGTGTGTACATGTTAGTACTTACCCTTCTAGGTCGGGCAATCTTTTTAGATCTCGGCCTGGCGCCTTTTCTAGTTTGCAGGCATGCCATGACCTTGGTAGCTCTTGCCCCTCGAGGTCGGATACTTTGTGGTGACCTTTTCCCAGTACCTCTGAACACTTGGTATGGTTCTTTCCAGTTGGCTGCTAGCTTTCCTTCTGATTGTATCTTGAGGCTATTTGACATTTTAACGCTTCCTCCCTAATCTGAGCTCTTTCTCGGACTTCTGGAAGTAGGTCGAGTTCTTCCCTTTGGATTTGGGAGTTGACCTCTTCGTTATAGAGGATCATTCTGGGGGATCCTTCTTTGATCTCTATTGGGATCATTGCCTCCATTTCGTAAGCTAATCAGAAAGGTGATTCCGTCGTGGTGAAGTGTGGAGTTGTCCGATATGCCCAAAGGACTTGTGGGAGCTCTTCTGGTGGGGCTATAGGGAAGTTGGCATGCTTTTGATGTAAAGCTTTGACTTTGTATTTGGGTTTTTGCTCTGAAGAACTTTGGTTCTTTTTGCAAAAAGTTTGTATCTTTAATCGTTTGTTGTGACTTTTCTTTTGTCGTTTGCCTTTGAGAAGAATGTGTGCTTTGCTTAGGGTTTGGTTGCTGTTCCTGTTTCTTTTCATTGTTGCCTGACTTCTTTTGTACAAAAGTTCTAGCTTTTGTTTTGACCTTTTATTTGAGAGGTGTTCGGACTATTTGGGTATAGATTGTCGACTTATTTTCTCTGTGTTCTTGCCCTCTTGTTGCCTCCAAAGGGTGCCCCTGGACTTTCATGTGAGTCCTGGGGTTTCCCTTTTACTGCCACGTCTGCCACTTGATGTTTTGCTGTTATTATCCGAGTTGTTTCCTTATTTGCCCAAGTTTTTTGGTAGTAATCCTATAGTCGACCTATGTCTTTGAGATGTCTACTAAGATCCTGGAAAGCATGTCTGATTAGCTGGATTTCATAGTTTTAATGCGTGTTACTGTGGTTGACCCTGAGTACATTCCTTATACCGCCTTCGAGATCTACTTTGGTGTTGGCTAGTTTTGAAAATGCATCAGCTTGGGCATTCTATGTGTCGGACTTCATTTTCCCCAATTTTGTCCGAGTTGTTGGTGCTGGCTGGTTTTGAAAATGCATAAGCTCGGGCATTCTATGTGTCAGACTTCATTTTCCCCGATTTGTTCGAGCTATTTTTTGTTTTTGTCCAGGGTCCCCCGAATTGTCCAAGATGTTCCCTGATTTTGTCCAGGGTCCCAATTCTTTCAACTAAGTTTGTTTTCTGTAGGATGCCTTTTATGGGCTGGTTGGTCTGCACTCTGATAGTGTGAGCTTGAAAGTATGGGTGGAGTCATTGAGAAGTGAGTATGAGGGCGTAGGCGAACTCTTTCTATCTTTTGATAGTTTAGTTTGGCCCCTTGTAGAGCTTTGCTGATGATGTAGACGGGTTGTTGCCCACTTTCGTCATCTCTGACTAGTGCTGAGGCTATTGCCAGACTTTTCACTGCGAGGTATAATATGAGTTCTTCACTTTCCCGTTGTCGGGTAAGAATGGGTGGTTGCCCCAAGAATTTTTGAAATCTCGGAAGGCTTGTTCGCACTCCGTTGTCCTATTTAAACCTCTCACCCTTCCTTAATATACCTCTTTGAGGTGTCTTTTGCGAGATGATTTAGAGATCCCTTCTCCTGCGAATCCTCCATTTATCATATGAACATGTCTCTCAGGGGTGTGAGGTGGACGTTCAACTCGTCCGACCTCTTCGCTCTGATGTGGATGTTCAATTCGTCTGACTTCTTCGATGTGAGGTGGATCTTCAACTTGTCCGACCTCTTTGGTGTGAGGTGAATCTTCAACTCGTCCGACCTCTTTGGTGTGAGGTGGACCTTCAACTCGTCTGACCCCTTCCTTCTTTTTGCTTTTGATTGGGCGAGGTGGTGAGATCTTCTCAGTGTTGCATATTTCTCGGTAAAGCTCCACAAGAGACACCCGAAGAGGGGTGTAATTGCGGTATTTTCTAGATTTCCCGGGTTGATCTTCTTTTTTCTTGGACTCTTTATCCTTGTCCTGTGGTAGGTTAGGAGAATTCGATTTCTGAGCTCTCTCCTAGTCGAGATTTTTCCTCCATGTTGATGTATTTATCTGCCCATTCCTGTACCTCATTTAGAAATGTTGGGTGCTTCTTGGATATTGAGTGGCTAAAAGGTCATCCTCGTAGGCCATTGATGAGACCCATGATATCTGCTTCTGTTGGCAGGCTTTGTATGTCCAGGCACGCTTTGTTGAATCTTTCCATGTAGTTGCGAAGACTTTCCCGATCTCCTTGCTTGATCCCTAGCAAGCTTGGAGCGTGTTCGGCTTTATCCTTCTGGATGGAGAACCTGGCGAGGAACTTTTTTAGCAAGGTTGTCAAAACTTGTGATGGATTTTGGAGGCAAACCATCGAACCACTTTATTGCTGTCTTCATTAGGGTAGTCGGGAAGGCTTTGCATCGAATGGCGTCCGAGGCATTGGTGAGATACATTATGCTTCTGAAATTGCTGAGATGATGGCTTAGATTTGATGTGCCGTCGTACGGGGTCATGTCGGGAGCTTTGAAGTTCTTTGGGACTTTAGCTTTCATGATCACCTTGGTGAAGGGATCTTTGTCCTTGTGGGAGTCGTCATCGTGACTGGGTTGAATGGTTTTGGCTTTGAGATCAGCCTCGAGCTTTAGGAGCTTTTCTTCTAGCTCTCGTCGTCGCCTAGTTTCTCTTCGGAGGTTTCTCTCAGCTTCTTGTTCCAGCTGTTTAAGGCGATTCTGTTGCTTATGGATAGCTTCCAAAATTTCTGTGTTTGGGGGTTGCTTATCTCCCCCGTTTTGAGGTGTGTCTTTGGAGGTGGTGTCCGTGTCTTTGTTTGGTGTTCTGTCCACCAAACCAGAGTGGTGATCGTTGTCATGGTCGTCCGCCATGGTGATGGGATGACTTCCAGGTTCTCCGGCAACGGCGCCAATGTTCCGAGGGTTACCTGAAACTGGAGGTCAATCTCGGACGAGATCTTCTGTACTGGTCAGTGCTGACGTGTCCGGCAGGTGAGTGGCGGCCGGAGCTGTCGTGTCTGACTTGTTGGACTGGCTGCACTGCTGATCCTTCATCACCGGAGTTATACCTGGGTGCTCCAGTATATTTATAATAGTGTGATAGTGACCTTTTTAGATAAGATAAGTTAGTTATCTTATCTTATCTAATCTTATCTTATCTTTGGGTGAGGTCAGCTTATCTTCAAGGACACTGCCCTTACCTCTATAGGCTTGGGCTGCCTTTGAGTTTAGGTCGTGTCCCTCTATTTGGGCCCTTATTGGGCCTTTGTAGCATTTTGGTCGAGCTCTTTGTGAAGAGGTCGGACATTGACCGAGCTCTTTGAGAAGAGGTTGGATAGTCTGACCTGAAGAGGTCGGTCGGCTTGTCGCTAAATATCCCGGGTCGGACATCTTGACCCAGGGTATGAACACTGGTGTTGAACGCCAGCCAGGGAGAAGACCCTGGGTGTTCAAACGCCAAGGCAGAGGTCAGGGAATTTGAATTTCCTAGCCTCTCAAGAATAGTGGGTCCCACAGCTTCTCTACCTACCCCACTTCTTCTCTCTTTTTTTCACACTTCCCCATACACTCTTCCCTATAAACCCTAACCCAATCATATCCATATCACTTCTCCAAAACTATCATAACTCCTACCAACCCACACCCACTTCAAAATCAAATTTCCCTCCTATTTACCCTACCCATGACCAAACCTAACCCTAGCCCACTCT
Source organism: Arachis ipaensis (assembly GCF_059453495.1). Lineage (NCBI taxonomy): Eukaryota > Viridiplantae > Streptophyta > Magnoliopsida > Fabales > Fabaceae > Arachis > Arachis ipaensis. The sequence goes on along the minus strand of NC_142442.1, from coordinate 95,162,207 downwards.
TATAAATACCACTCATTCTACCCCCTTTATACACACACCTCTTGTACACTCTAAAGCCCCTTGGCCGAATTGCCTTTTCCTTCCATCTCCACCTATTTTCTTCTTCTTGTACTCTATTATTCTCTTTTTATTATTTTTGCTCGAGGACGAACAAAGCTTTTAGGTTTGGTGTGGGAAAGGCGTTACTTTTTGCTTCCCATTAACACTTATGGCACCCAAGGTTGGAGAATCCTCTAGAAAGAGGAAAGGAAAGGCCATAGCCGCCACCTCCGAATCTTAGGAGATGGAAAGATTCATCACCAAAGCCCACCAAGACTACTTCTATGAAGTAGTGGCAGAGAAGAAGGTGATCCCTAAGGTCTCTTTTAGGCTTAAGAAGAATGAGTATCCGAAGATCTAAATAGAGATCCGAGGAAGAGGTTGGGAAGTCCTAACCAATCCCATCCAAGTGGTTAGAATTTCAATGGTGCAAGAGTTCTATGCTAACACATGAGTCACGAAAAACTATGACATTAGTGTGAACCCAAATCCCAAGAATTAGAGCACCATGGTCCGAGGGAGAATCTTAGATTTCAGCCCAGAAAGTGTGAGGTTGGCGTTCAACTTGCCTTTAATGCAAGGAGATCCACATCCTTATACTAGAAGAGTCAACTTTGATCAAAGACTGGATCAAGTTCTTTTGGACATCTATATGGAAGGAGCACAGTGGAAAAGGGATTCTCAAGGCAAGCCTATCTAACTGAGGAGACCTGACCTCAAGCCCTTAGCTAGAGGATGGTTAGAATTCATCTAACACTCTATTATCCCTACTAGCAACCAGTCCAAAGTGACCTTATACCGAGCCATCAAGATTCATTGCATCATGCTCGGAGAGGAGGTGGAAGTACATGAGGTGATACCTCAAGAGTTGTACAAAGTGGCGGACAAGCCCTCCACCAAGGTAAGGTTAGCTTTCCCTCATCTTATATGTCACCTATGCAATTTAGTTAGAATTGTCATAGAAGGCAACATTCCTATTGAGGAGGACAAAACCCATCACTAAAAGTTGGATGGAGCACACTAGAGAGCCGGCACATGAACCACAATATAAGCATGTGGAGCCGCCTCAACATAAGATCCCTGAGATGCCTCAAGGGATGTATTTTCCTTCTCAAATATATTGAGATCAATGGCACACTTCTCTTAGAGAACTAAGCACTAACATGGACCACTTGAGGATGGAACATCAGGAACATTCCACCACCCTTCATCAAATAAGAGAAGATCAAAGAGCCATGAGAGAAGAACAAAGAGTTATGAGGGAAGAACAACAGAGACAAGGGCGTGATATTGAAGAGATCAAGCACTACATTGGGTCCTCAAGGAGGAGTACTAGCCGCCACCATTAAGGGGGATTCGTTCTCTTAATTCCCGTTTTCTCATGTTATTTTTTCTGTCATGTTTTATTATCTGTTCTTTTGTTCTTATTGCATGATCGTTTCTATCTATGTCTTAAAGTTATAAAATATTCCATATATCTCTCACCTTACTTAAAAGAAAATTTTATTTTAAAAGAATTGAGAGATACATGAACTTTGCATTTTATAATAAGAATAGTTCAATTATTTTGATATGGTGGCATTGCTTTTGTTCTCTGAATATATGAATGAACAGTGCATATTTGAAATTGGAATTAAGAATGTTGGCTCTTGAAAGAATGATTATGAAAGTGAAGTATTATTGGTAATCTGAAAAATCTAAAAATTGATTCTTGAAGCAAGAAAAAACAGCAAAAAGCAAAAGAAAAAGCATGTTGCAAAAGAAAAAGAAAAAAAATGTATATGCATGCGAAAAAAAAAGAAAAAAAGCAAAGCAGAAAAAGCCAATAACCTTTTAAACCAAAAGGCAAGGGTAAAAAGATCCAAGGCTTTGAGAATCAATGGTTAGGAGGGCCTAAAGAAAACAAAATTCTGGCCTTAGCGGCTCAACTAAGCTGTCCCTAACCATGTGCTTGTGTTCTGAAGGTGTCAAGTGAAAAGCTTGAGACTGAGTAGTTAAAGTTGTGACCCAAAGCAAAAAGAGTGTGCTTAAGAACTTTGGACACCTCTATCTGGGGATTCTAGCAAAGCTGAATCACAATCCGAAAGGGTTCACCCAGTTAAAGTTTTTGTGGCATTTATGTATCCGGTGGTAATACTAGAAAACAAAGTGCTTAGTGCCACGGCCAAGACTCTAAAAAGCTGTGTTCAAGAATAAAATAGAACTAAACTAGGAGAGTTAATAATATCATCTGGATTCTAAGTTCCTAGATATGCTAACACTTCTGAGTTTCAAAGGATAGTGAGATGCCAAAACTATTCAGAAGCAAAAAGCTACTAAGTCCCATTCATCTAATTCAAACTGAGCTTCATTGGAAACTTTGAGATTTATTGTATCCTACTTTTCTTTTTATGCTACTTTGTTTTTAATTGCTTGGGGACAAGTAACAGTTTAAGTTTGGTGTTGTGATGAGCGGATAATTTATACGCTTTTTGGTATCATTTTCATATAGTTTTTAGCATGTTTTGTTTAAGTTTTTATTAAGTTTTCATAGGTTTTAGTGTTAAATTCACATTTTTGGATTCTACTTTGAGTTTGTGTGTTTTATGCAATTTCAGGTATTTTTTGGTTGAAATTGAGGAGCTGGAGCAACAGTCTATTTCAAAGGCAGAGAAAGCACTACAGATGCTGTCCGGATCTGACTTCCTTGTACTCGAAAGAGCTTTTCTGGAGCTACCAAAGTCCGAATGGATCATTCTCAACGGCTATAGAAAATTAACATCCAGGGCTTTCCATAAATATAAAATAGTCCATGCTTTGCTTCAGAATAGAAGGCTCAAAACTGGCATTCAACGCCAGTTATCTACCCTAGTCGAGGCATCCAGCGCCCACCAAGGGGAGACTAGCGTCCAAACACCCAAAGAGGACCCCTAGCAGGTGCTCAACGCCCAAGGAGTCTCCTAGCTCGTGGATCTCATCAAAGCTTAGCCCAAGCACTCATCAAGTTGGCCCCAGAAGTGGATTTTTAGGACTAAAAGACTGTTTTACCCTTCTTATGTAATCCTTAGTCATTAGTTTAGTATTTAAAGGATATTTTACATAATCTTAGGAGACCTTTTGGCCATATTTTTGTTTATCATGGAATTTCTATCAGTATGAGTTTTTAAACCTCCTAGGTTAAGGGGAGGAGCCCTGCTGAGTTTCATGGATTAATAAAAGTATCACTGTTTTTCTTTAATTCGTGTTTGATTCAATTCTAAGATGTATCTTCGTTCTTTAACCCGATGAATGGGATGACCCATGACAATCATCTTCGTTCCTTAATCTAAGACCGCGTGCCTGACAACCACCCGTGTTCTTCTTGGGTTTGTGTGAATATGTAATTGGAAAGCATTGAACCACTAGCTTGATTATACATCTCTTAGACGGCTAATCCACGACTTCATTGGGGACTTCTCGAGACACCAGTTCAGCTAAGGTATGGGGAGATTAGGGTCTCTGTAGTAGAGGCTAGAATCCAAAGGTGCAGCATTCTCTGATCTGGAAGATTCAACCTTGTCTGTGGTGTTTTGAGTAGGATCATGAAGGAGAATGAACTGCAAGAACTTCACCCTCAATCAGAATGGATCCACACTAACCCTGAGGTTCAGATCTGGAGGAGTATTGGCGGCTGCTCAAACCAGCATCAATCACATATAGCCTGCCATAGAAGAAATCATTCACAGTTAAAGAAGACAGTAAGACCAGAGTTAATCCAGAAGGACAAAGCATCTCCAAGTCTTAACCATCTTCTTATCATTGCAAACAGGTCAACCTAGTTTAGAACTCTTTATTTTCTTTTATGCAGTTAAATAATCAAACCACCTTCCTTTCTATCCACCTGACTAAGATTTACAAGATAACCATACCTTGCTTCAAACCATAATCCTCGTGGGATCGACCCTAACTCACTCAGGTATTACTTGGACGACCCAGTGCACTTGCTGGTTCAGTTGTACGAAGTGTGGGAATTTATGCACCAGGCATATATTTCTACAACCAACAATCTTGGGTCCCAATTTCTTGCTTAAGGATGCTTGAGATCCCGGAGGATTTTGGATCCCAAAGGATTTTGTACTTTGTTTGGGATCCCAGAGGATTTTGGAAGAGCAAGCATGGTTGGTAACTCAAGGATGGATGGAAGCATAAGCCTCCTTGATGTGATCTTCAAACAAAAGTCCAATTTAAGGACTTTAAACCAAGGTTCTAGGTGGGAGACACCCCACCATGGTAATATCTTTCTATCCCTTTCTCTCTTTTAGCTTTTGTTTATGGAATAATTGCTTATCTTGCTTAGTTTAGTTTAGTTGCACTTTAGTTTTGGTCATGTGTTTTTGATGAATAACATGTTTTTGGGGTTTTAATATGTTTTGGGGCTTGAAAAACTATTTTGGATGTTATGTTGGGTGCCCTTGAGGCACTAAAATTTTTGCAAAAAAATAGAGCACTGTGCGTGTGCACAAGATGCACAACCTTGTGCACACGCACACTTCCCCAAAATTTTGACATCTGTGCGTACACAAAGCCCTGTGCGTACGCACATCCATTAACAGCCCTTCTGTTGGGAGCACTCGCACACCTTTGTGCATGTGCACCCTACCCTTTTTCCCTTTCGTGCGTACGCACATCATTGCGCGCATGAAGACCTCACCCGTTTCAAAAAAAAAAGAGGAAGAGTTGCCCTCTGTGTGCGCACATAGCCTCATGCATCCGCACACAAATGACGATCGCATTTTTATGCATTTAGAATTCTCAAATGAAATTTTGTTGCAATATAGTTTCTAAACCAACACTAATCCTTCCATACAAAAGTTTTTTTTGTCACAAGTACAAACCCCTAATTGTTCTAATAATTGAAGCATTTAAACCTCGGGTTGTCTCTCAAAGGAATTGTAGGGTAGTGTTCTTGTTATTGGCTATTGTTCCGAGGGTTACCTGAAACTGTAGGTCGATCTCGGACGAGATCTTCTATGCTGGTCAGAGATGACGTGTCCGGCTGGTGGGTGGCGGCCAGAGCTATCGTGTCTGACTTGTGAGACTGGCTGCACTGCTGATCCTTCGTCACCGGAGGGTGGGGGGTACCTGCAAGAGACTCCAATTGTAACGACCCAATTTTTCATATGTGTAGATCATACCAGAAACTGAGCACTACCAATTTGTCTTCCTAATTATTATCTATTATTTATCATATGAGCCTGATTCGTTGTTAAAAACGTAGTTAATTTGCGGGGTATTTTTTTTAAAACGTTTGGATTAATAGACGGAATCATTCATAATCAATTCACAAACTGATAACAAATAAAATAGTTATAAGCAACCACACATAAATACATCACAAGTAGCTAGCAACATTTAGTGATCCTGCCTTTGTTAGAGTATAGACCTTTAGTTAGAACACCCCTAGATATAGCTAAATAATATCCATATACATATATATACATACAACATCCCAGGTCCTGACCTGTTCAAGAGGTCCCTAAGCTGGCACCTAGGCTAACCTAGACTCTATACTCACCTAGTCCCTCTAAACTTCTAAAGCGAGAGAAAATACGTTCTAGGTCTTCAAAACTCAAGTCAGGTGGAATGTCACCAAAAGGTAGAACATCATCTGCTACTCCTCTGCACGATCAGACATTGCCATAGGACGTCTCTCTGGTACCTCATCAAGTAGCCACACAACAGGAGTCTCGTACACATTATTTAAGTTAAAGTTCGCATACAAACGGGATACAGACGTTGGGTGGTCTCATAGTATATACATGTAAACAGAGAACGATATTCACCCTAGACTCAGAAGACTATCTAGAGCGGAATCCTCTTTACAGAACCATCATCAACGAACTACGGTAAGGTACTCATACTTCCATCTGAAGGGGGAAGCGAGAGAGAAGGGGTAAGAACTGGGGAGTCCTTAGTAGGGTCGGGGTTTTTAGTTAAGTTCATTAATTCCGTGTTGTTTAGCAGATAAATAGCAGAATACCGAGAAGCAGTAGACAGAAAAAACAGATAAATAGAGAAAATAGAAAGCAAAACACAAACAAAAGAATACAAGAAAACAAAACACAGACACAGAGAATAGAATGAAAACAAAGAAAGCATACATTCAAACAACAATCATAATAGAGGAAATGCGCAACCAAGTATGATGCATGTCTGTCCTATGCAGGCCATGAGCTCACGTGTCGGTTTACACCCTGCAGCCTGACATTACCTAGGAACTAGCCCTAGATATGGCTTATTTTCTGTAGGTGAACTTCGGCCTACAGAAATAGCACTCCCATAAGTGAACTTCGGCTTACAGGAATAGTCTAAACACAACACAACAACTTTCTGTAGGTGAACTTCGTCTTACAGAAATAACACCTCTGTAAGTGAACTTTGGCTTATAGAAATAGTCTAATTACAGCACAACAACTTTCTGTAGGTGAACTTCGGCCTACAGAAATAGCACCTCTGTAAGTGAACTTCGGCTTACAGAAATAGCGCCCCTGTAAGTGAACTTCGGCTTACAGGTATCACAACTCTCTGTAGATGAACTTCGGCCTACAGGAGCAACACCCTGAGATACACAATTGATATTCACTCCAGGTGAACTTCGGCCTACAAGAATAACAACTTACTGTAGGTGAACTTGGGCCTACAGGACCTCTAGGGCCAATGGGAAAAGCAGCAGATGAACATACAACAGAACATCATGCCACAAGGCTTAACTCTTTATTCTTATACTCTTCTCCTCTATTCTCTTTGTTATATTACTCTTTTCTCATTATCATCATTCAATATCATTCTCATTATTCATCATTACTTTCACATTCTTATGCAGTACTTCTTTTTTTCTCCATTCAATCATACTATACAAACTTTATATCTTTCACTTTCACAATATCTTGGCTCAAACCATTTCTCTTTATCATATTAATCTTTTCACTTTGTCTTTTTACTCTGCTTTGATTACTCCTTTCTCTGTATCTCTTTACTTTTCTCTGGTTACTCTGTTCTCTGTGTTTCTCTACTCTGCTCTGATTTCTCTGTTTAACGTATGTATTTAAAGCTTATGTAAATTTCGGTATGAATAGTTAGCCTGTCCCAAGTATAGGTTCATTAAGTCTATACCAAAACAGTTTAACTTTTCATATAATACCTAACCCTAGTCATAACTTAAGGACTAACTATGTTGCCCTAGTTCGTTCACTAATTTCTGTCTGTTTTTCTGTCATTAGTACTTTACAGACTTTTTCTTGATTTTTATCTCTTCTTTAACTTTTTATCTTTCTTTTATCTTTGCCTCACTAATATGTTTTTACCACTCTCTAAATGTTTTATGAAGGTAATTATGAGATTCTATGCTTAAAGTTGTCTTTCTAAAGCTTTTACAGAAAACTACCTTTTTTGCATTATTTTATTATTTTTATTAAAATATTATTTTTTATTAAATATTATTATTTAATATTTTATTATTTTTTATTATTTTATCATTAAATTTTCGAAAATTAACTTACTTTTACTTTTAACCTTTAAAAATTCACTTTTTACCACCCGTAACTTTTAATATTTCTACTTTAACCACCCTAACTTTCAGAAATTATCAAACAACCCCTTAAACACCAAAAATTTTACTTCCTTGCCCTTTTTAAGATCTAAAGCCTGTTCTTCATTGTTCTTCGTCACACTCAAAGTGTTCTTCATGTTCTTCATAAATTCTTCAGATTCTTTCTCTGTTTTTACCCGTTTTTCAATCTTTTCAGCAACCGATTTTTACTATAATTCATAATTAATTAGCAGCCACTAAAACCCCATCTTTTCTACATGATTTTAACACAAATTGAACCTCAATTTAAGCTTAGGGTTTCATTTTTCCAGCTGCCCAAGAACATGAACTTTAAAGCTTGAATTTCATCAAATTTCATCAAAATTTCACCAAATTTTCACCAAGAATCAATCATATATGCAACCAATTTTTAGCACAGCCAATTTATACAACATTCACACAACTCAAACACAAATAATCAAGATTAATTTCGTGACACCCTACCTGGTTTTGCTGCTCCTAATTCAGTTAGACTTTCAGGTGGTCCTTTAGCACTTTTTCCTCCTAAATCACATAAAAAACAACTTTAAATCCAAAAACTCTCAACTGACCAAATCTCACTCAGTATGTTAGGAAGAGATATCTCACCTTAGACTTGCTGGAAATTCACGTTTCTTGGCCCTCAAGTCAAGTTAAGCATGATTCCTAAGGATGAACAACAAGAAAACACATGTTTTGCATGGTTTTCCTTGAAAACTTAGTTGAAATGGGAGGGAGACAGCCATCTCACCTTATTTCCAGACTTGATAAGTTACATGGTTTTGTAGAGAAAGAAGAGAGGATCATTTTGGTGAAATCGGAGTTTTGATTTGAGTTTTAGTTCAGAAGAAATCAAGCTTTGAAGATTAAGTGTTCATGAAAGTTTCTCTCTTTTCTCTCTTGTTATTTTCGGCCAAAATGATGAAATGAGACAGCCTTGGAGGTCTTGGGGGTGTAGGGTGAGTTGTGATTGGTTGGCTTGGAGGTGGGTTAAAATAATATTAAAATATCTCAGGTGTACAACTACTAAAACTAGATGTATCGGAACACTCGTAAAAACATCTCTAAAGATTATTTTCTGAGCTACTAGCATAAATGACAATGGTAACATATTTATTATGAGAATAGAACATGTATGATGAGGCCTTAGCATTGCTAAAGTCATCAGAGAGTGCTGGTGCTAAGCTGCACCAGTAAACCGTAAACCCGGTTAAACCAATTTTCTATTTTTAACTAAAACAGACCAGGTAACCTTATAATATCATTCAAGCATTTTCTAATACAAATATAATGATAATATTATACTATTATCTATCTCCTCTCATGAATCGAATCCGGTTCGTCAAACAGAGACTATTTACGAAAATCAGAATCAAAACTCCTAACCGATACGGTTCAAAAACTAGGTTCTTTGTGACCGCGTTATCGAGCTTGCCTTAACTAAGGTCCTGAGTTAAAGATAATATAATGACAATGAGGATTGAGATGCTTGATGATATAGAAGAGGTATTCCCTTTACTGATCTTTCGGAGAAATCCGTGTCTTTAGAAATGATCTCGCGTACTCGAAAATTAGGGTTGTTACACCAATGCTTAAGTTAGCATGGGCATTAAGCAGGTTTTTAGTAGAATCATAGTATGAGTTATACCTGGGTGCTCCAGTGTATTTAAAATGGTGTGATAGTGACCTTTTTAGATAAGATAAGTTAGTTATCTTATCTTATCTTATCTTATCTTTGGGTGAGGTCAGCTTATCTTCAAGGGAACTGATGAGCGGATAATTTATACGCTTTTCGGCATTGTTTTTACATAATTTTTAGTATAATTCAGTTAGTTTTTAGCATATTTTTATTAGGTTTTAAATAAAAATCACATTTCTGGACTTTACTATGAGTTTGTGTATTTTTCTGTGATTTCAGGTATTTTTTGGCTGAAATTGAGGGACCTGAGCAAAAATCTGATTTAGAGGGTGACAAAGGACTGCTGATGCTATTGGATTCTGACCTCCCTGCACTCAAAGTGGATTTTCTGGAGCTACATAACTTCAAATGGCGCGCTCTCAATTGCGTTGGAAAGTAGACATCCAGGACTTTCCAGCAATATATAATAGTCCATACTTTGCCCGGGTTTAGACGACGCAAACGGGCATTCAACGCGAGTTCCATGTTGCATTCTGGAGTTAAACGCCAGAAACAGGTTGCAAAGTGGAGTTAAACGCCAGAAACAGGTTACAAACTGGCGTTCAACTCCAAGAGAAGCCTCTACACGTGTAAAGCTCAACGCTCAGCCCAAGCACACACAAAGTGGGCCCCAGAAATAGACTTCTGCACCATTTACTTATTTCTGTAAACCCTAGTAACTAGTTTAGCATAAATAGGACTTTTTACTATTGTATTAGACATCTTGGTACGTTTAGTTCTTAGATCAAGGGGGCTGGCCTCTCGGCCATGCCTGGACTTTGTTTGTATATATTTTCAATGGTAGAGTTTCTACACAACATAGATTAAGGTGTGGAGCTCTGCTGTTCCTCATGAATTAATACAAAGTACTATTGTTTTTCTATTCAATTCAAGCTTATCCCTTTTCTAAGATATTCATTCGCACCTTAATATGAATGTGATGATTGTGACAGTCATCATCATTCCCAACTATGAACGCGTGCCTAACAACCACTTTCGTTCTACCTTAGATTGAATGAGTATCTCTGAGATCCCTTAATCAGAGTCTTCATGGTATAAGTTAGAATCCATGGACGGCCATTCTTGAGATCCGGAAAGTCTAAACCTTGTCTGTGATATTCCGAGTAGGATCTAGGAAGGGATGGCTGTGACGAGCTTCAAACTTGCGAGTGCTGGGCGTAGTGACAGACGCAAAAGGATAGTAAATCCTATTCCAGTATGATCGAGAATCGACAGATGATTAGCCATGCAGTGACAGCACATTGGACCATTTTCACTGAGAGGACAGGATGTAGCCATTGACAACAGTGATGCCTAACATACAGCTTGCCATAGAAAGGGGTATGAATGATTGGATGAAGACAGCAGGAAAGCAGAGGTTCAGGAGGAACGAAAGCATCTCTATACGCTTATCTGAAAATCTCACCAATGAATTACATAAGTACCTCTATCTTTACTTTACGTTTTATTTATCTTTTAATTATAAAATCTCTATAACCATTTGAATCTGCCTGACTGAGATTTGCAAGGTGACCATAGCTTGCTTCAAGCCGACAATCTCCGTGGGATCGACCCTTACTCACGTAAGGTTTATTACTTGGATGACCTAGTGCACTTGCTGGTTAATTGTGCGAAGTTGTGATAAAGAGTTGAGATTACAATTGTGCGTACCAAGCTGTTGGCGCCATTGATGATCACAATTTCGTGCACCAAATTTTTGGCGCCGTTGCCGGGGATTAAACAAACAATAATTTCGAATTTGTTTCTGGTAACATCAGTGCCAAGTTTTTGGTCCGGCAACAACACTAAGTTTTTGGCGCCGTTGTCGGGGATTGTTCAAGTTTGGAAAACTGACGGTTCATCTTGTTGCTCAGATTAGGTAATTTTATTTTTAAGCTTTGTGTTTTTATTATTCTTAAATTCGAAAAAAAAAATATTTTCAAAAATATATTTTTCGTCAGAATTTTTAAGAATGAATTCTAGAGTTTCATGAAGCACGTTGAAGCCTGGCTGGCTGTAAAGCCATGTCTAATTCAATTGGACCGAGGCTTCCACTTATCAGCATATGAAGTTGGATGAAGTATCAGCTGTTGTATGTCTGATTTGTATCTGCTAAAGCTTGGTGGCCATTGGCCATGTCTAGTGTTTTGGACCGGAGTTTTCACTGAAAGCTTGGCTGGCTGGTGAGCCATGTCTGATTCCTGGACTGGAGCTTTAGACTAACATTGCAAGATTCCTGGAATTCCTATTAAAAATTTTGAAATCCTTATTTTCTTCTTCAAAATAATTTTCGAAAAAAAAAAACCAAAAAAATTTAATAAAATTATAAAACAAAAAATAATTTGATGTTTCTTGCTTGAATTTAGTGTCAAGTCATAAGTTTGGTGTCAATTGCATGTTTATCTCTTTCTTACATTTTTCGAAAATTTATTCATTGCATTCTTCATGATCTTCAAGTTGTTCTTGGTAAGTCTTCTTATGATCTTTAAAATTTCTTATTTTGTATCTTTTCTTGTTTCTCATATGCATTTTTGAATTATTAATGTCTCAACATTGAAAATTTCTAAGTTTGGTGTCTTGCATGTTTTTCTTCTCTTAAAAAATTTTCAAAAATAAGTCTTGGTGTTCATCTTGACATTCAAAGTGTTCTTAGTGTTCATCTTAACATTCATAGTGTTCTTGCATGCATTATGTGTTTTGATCCAAAATTCTCATGCATTGAGTCTTTTTGATGTTTTTCTCTCTCATCATTAAAAATTCAAAAAAAATCAAAAAAATATCTTTCCCTTATTCTCTCATAAATTTTCGAAAATTTGAGTTGACTTTTTCAAAACTTTTTAAAATTTAGTTGTTTCTTATGAGTCAAATCAAATTTTCAATTTAAAAATTCTATCTTTTTCAAATCATTTTAAAAAAAAATCAAATCTTTTTCAATTTCCTTCTTAATATTTTCGAAAAATTTCAAAAATTATTTTCAAAATCTTTTTCTTGTTTTTATTTCATATTTTCGAAATTAATGCTAACAATTAATGTGATTGATTCAAAATTTTTAAGTTTGTTACTTGCCTTGTAAGAAAGGTTCAATCTTTAAACTCTACAATCATATCTTTTTAGTTTCTTGTTAGTCAAGTAATCAACTTTGATTTCAAAAATCAAATCTTTCCAAATTTCTTTTTCAAATCTTTTTTAAAATAAGTTTCAATCACATCTTTTTCAAAATCAATTTCAAAATCTTTTCTAACTTCTTATCTTTTCAAAATTTGATTTTCAAATCTTTTTCATTTAACCACTTAACTTTTTGCTTGATTTTTATCTTTTCCAAAACTACCTAACTAACTCTCTCTTACTAATTTTCGAAAATCCCTTCCCTCTTTTTCAAATTTCCTTTTTGATTAACTAATTGTTTTAATTTCAATTTAATTTGATTTTAATTTTAATTTTCGAATTTTAACTTTAATTTTAAGATATTTTTATTTTATTTTATTTTATTTTTCAAATTCTTCCCTATCTCATCTCCTTCTACTTATTTATTCATCTACTAACACCTCTCTTCCACCAAAAATTTGAACCCCATCTCCCTCTCTGTGTTCGAATTTTCCACTTCTCCTTCTTATATTCTTCTCTTCTTATACTTGCATAAGGAATCCCTATACTGTGACATAGAGGATTCCATATTTTCTTGTGTTCTCTTCTTTTTCATATGAGTAGGAACAAGGATAAGAACATTCTTGTTGAAACTGATCCTGAACCTGAAAGGACTCTGAAGAGGAAGCTAAGGGAAGCTAAAGCTCAACTCTCTGTAGAAAATCTGACAGAAATTTTCGAAAAGGAAGGAGACATGGCCGAAAATAATGACAATGCAAGGAAGATGCTTGGTGACTTTACTGCACCAAATTCCAATTTACATGGAAGAAGCATCTCAATCCCTGCCATTGGAGCAAACAATTTTGAGCTTAAACCTCAACTAGTTTCTCTGATGCAACAGAACTGCAAGTTTCATGGACTTCCATCTGAAGATCCTTTTCAGTTCTTAACTGAATTCTTGCAGATCTGTGATACTGTTAAGACCAATGGGGTTGATCCTGAGGTCTACAGGCTCATGCTTTTCCCATTTGCTGTAAGAGACAGAGCTAAAATTTGGTTAGACTCACAACCTAAACATAGCCTGAACTCTTGGGATAAGCTGGTCACGGCTTTCTTAGCCAAGTTCTTTCCTCCTCAAAAGCTTAGTAAGCTTAGAGTGGATGTTCAAACCTTCAGACAGAAAGAAGGTGAATCCCTCTATGAAGCTTGGGAGAGATATAAGCAACTGACCAAAAAGTGTCCATCTGACATGCTTTCAGAATGGACCATCCTAGACATATTCTATGATGGTCTGTCTGAGCTATCAAAGATGTCATTGGACCACTCTGCAGGTGGATCCATTCACCTAAAGAAAATACCTGCAGAAGCTCAAGAACTCATTGACATGGTTGCTAACAACCAGTTTATGTACACTTCTGAGAGGAATCCTGTACGTAATGGAACGCCTCAGAGGAAGAGAGTTCTTGAAATTGATGCTCTAAATGCTATATTGGCTCAAAACAAAATATTGACTCAGTAAGTCAATATGATTTCTCAGAGTCTGAATGGAATGCAAGCTGCATCCAACAGTACTCAAGAGGCATCTTCTGAAGAAGAAGCTTATGATCCTGAGAACCCTGCAATAGAAGAGGTGAATTACATGGGTGAACCTTATGGAAACACCTATAACCCCTCATGGAGAAATCATCCAAATTTCTCATGGAAGGATCAACAAAAGCCTCTACAAGGCTTTAATAATGGTGGAAGAAATGGGTTTAACAATAGTAAACCTTTTCCATCATCCACTCAGCAACAGACAGAGAATTCTGAGCAGAATCCATCTAGCTTGGCAAATATAGTCTCTGATCTATCTATGGCCACTGTGAGTTTCATGAATGAAACAAGGTCCTCCATTAGAAATTTGGAGGCACAAGTTGGCCAGCTGAGTAAAAGAGTCACTGAAACTCCTCCTAGTACTCTCCTAAGCAATACAGAAGAAAATCCAAAGAGAGAGTGCAAGGCCATTGATTTAACCATCATGGCCAAACCTACAAGGGAGGGGGAGGACGTGAATCCTAGTGAGGAAGACCTCCTAGGACATCCAGTGACCAATAAGGAGTGTCCCTTAGAGGAACCAAAGGAATCTGAGGCTCATCTAGAGACCATAGAGATTCCAATGAACCTCCTTCTGCCCTTCATGAGGTCGAATGAGTATTCTTCTTCTAAAGAGAATGATGACGTTACTGAAGAGCAAGTTGCCAAGTATCTTGGTGCAATCATGAAGCTGAATTCCAAATTATTTGGTAATGAGACTTGGGAAGATGAACCTCCCTTGCTCACCAATGAACTGAATGCATTGGATAGGCAGAAATTACCTCAAAAGAAGCAAAATCCTGGTAAATTCTTAATACCCTGTAACATAGGCACCATGACCTTTGAGAAGGCTCTGTCTGACCTGGGGTCAGGAATAAACTTAATGCCACTCTCTGTAATAGAGAAACTAGAAATCCTTGAGGTACAGGCTACCAATTTCTCATTGGAGATGGCAGAAAAATCTATGAAAATGGCTTATGGACAAGTAGAGGACGTGTTAGTAAAGGTTGAAGGCCTTTACATCCCTGCTGATTTCATAATCCTGGACACTGGGAAGGATGAGGATGAATCCATCATCCTTGGAAGACCCTTCCTAGCCATAGCAAATGCTGTAATTGATGTGGACAGAGGAGAGTTGGTCCTTCAATTGAATGAAGACTACCTTGTGTTCAAGACTCAAGGTTCTCCTTCTGTAACCATAGAAAGGAAGCATGAAAAGCATCTCTCACTACAGAGTCAACCAAAGCCCCCACAGTCAAACTTTAAGTTTGGTATTGGGAGGCCACAACCAAACTCTAAGTTTGGTATTGAACTCCCATATCCAAGCTCTAAGTTTGGTATTGGGAAGTCTCAACAATGCTCTGAACATCTGTGAGGCTCCATAAGAGCTTACTGTCAAGCTATTGACATTAAAGAAGCACTTGTTGGGAGGCAACCCAATATATTTAATTATATCTATATTATTTTCATGTTTATTTCGTATTTTATTAGGTTGATGATCATGTGGAGTAAAAAAAACTACAAAAAAAAATCAATCAAAAACAAAATAAAAAATAGAATGAAAAACTGCACATTCTGGGCGTTTAACGCTAGAAACAAGCATCAGACTGGCGTTTAACGCCAGAACAGAGCATGAAACTGGCGTTAAACGCCAGAAACAAGCAGCAGTCTGGCGTTAAACGCCAGAAACAAGCATGAAACTGGCGTTTAACGCCAGAAACAAGCTACATTTGGGCGTTTAACGCCAGAACCAAGCATGGAAATGGCGTTAGACTCCAGAATTACATGCATAGGGCATTCTACACGCCTAAAAGGTGCAGGGATGTGAAATCCTTGACACCTCAGGATCTGTGGACCCCACAGGATCCCCACCTACCTCCAAATTCAAAAATCACTTTCCCACCCAAACCCACCCTAAATGACCGAACCCTAACCCCTCTCCCTCCACTATATAAACCCCTCATTCCTTCTTCATTTTCATACAACACTACCCTCTCTTCTCCCCTAGGCTGAAACACACACATCTCTCCCCCTCCTCCATCTTTTCTTCTTCTTCTCCTTCTTTCTCTCTTCTTTTGCTCGAGGGCGAGCAACATTCTAAGTTTGGTGTGGTAAAAAGCATAGCTTTTTGTTTTTTTCCATAACCATCAATGGCACCTAAGGCCAGAGAATCCTTAAGAAAGAGGAAAGGGAAGTCAATTGCTTCCACCTCTGAGTCATAGGAGATGGAGAGATTCATCTCAAAAGTCCATCAAGACCACTTCTATGAAGTTGTGGCCAAGAAGAAAGTGATCCCCGAGGTTCTTTTCAAACTCAAGAAGAATGAGTATCTGGAGATCCGACTTAAAATTCAAAGAAGAGGTTGGGAAGTCCTCACCAACCCCATTCAACAAGTCGGGATCCTAATGGTTCAAGAGTTCTATGTAAACGCATGGATCACTAGGAACCATGATCAAAGTGTGAACCTGAATCCAAAGCATTGGCATACAATGGTTCGGGGGAAATAATTAGATTTCAGTCCGGAAAATAAGGCTGGCGTTCAACTTGCCAATGATGGAAGAAAATGCACGCCCCTACACAAGAAGGGTCAACTTTGATCAAAGGTTGGACCAAGTCCTCATAGACATATGTGAGGAAGGAGCTCAATGAAAAATTGACTCAAGAGGCAAGCCGGTTCAATTAAGAAGGCATGACCTCAAACCAGTGGCTAGGGGATGGCAAGAGTTCATTCAACGCTCAATCATTCCTACTAGCAACCGGTCTGAAGTTACTATAGACCGGGCCATCATGATCCATAGTATCATGATTGGGGAGGAAGTGGAGGTTCATGAAATTATACCTCAAGAACTCTACAAGGTGGCTAACAAGTCCTCCACTTGGGCAAGGTTAGCCTTTCCTCACCTCATATGTCACCTCTGCAATTCGGCTGGAATTGACATAGAGGGAGACATCCTCATTGAAGAGGACAAGCCCATCACTAAGAAAAGGATGGAGCAAATAAGAGATCATGGACCTCAACAAGAGCATGAGGAAATTTCTCACCATGAAATCCCTGAGATGCCTCAGGGGATGCACTTTCCTCCATAGAACTATTGGGATCAAATCAACACCTCCATAGGAGAATTAAGTTCCAACATGGGACAACTAAGGGTGGAGTACCAAGAGCACTCCATCATCCTCCATGAGATTAGAGAAGATCAAAGAGCTATAAGGGAGGAGCAACAAAGACAAGGAAGAGACATAAAGGAGCTCAAGAGCACCATTGGTTCTTCAAGAAGAGGAAGACGCCACCCTCACTAAGGTGGACTCATTCCTTAATCTCCTTGTCTATTTATTTTACTGTTTTTCGATGTTTGAGCTTTATGTTTTATTTATGTTTGTGTCTTTACTATATGATCACTAGTGTCTAAGTGTTTATGCCTTAAAGTTATGAATATGAATCCATCACCTCTCTTAAATGAAAAACTAGTTTAATTATTTTGATGTGGTGACAATACTTTTTGTTTTCTGAATGAATGCTTGAACAATGCATATGTCTTTTGAAGTTGTTGTTTATGAATGTTAAATATGTTGGCTCTTGGAAGAATGATGAAAAGGAGACATGTTATTTGATAATCTGAAAAATCATAAAAATGATTCTTGAAGAAAGAAAAAGCAGTGAATACAAAAGCTTGCAGAAAAAAAAAAAGAAAAAAAATAGCGAAAAAAAAGAAAGAAAAAGAAAAAGCAAGTAGAAAAAGCCAAAAGCTCTTTAAACCAAAAGGCAAGAGAAAAAATCCAATAGCCCTTAAAACCAAAAGGCAAGGGTAAAAAGGATCCAAGGCTTTGAGCATCAGTTGATAGGAGGGCCTAAAGGAATAAAATCCTGGCCTAAGTGGCTAAACCAAGCTGTCCCTAACCATATGCTTGTGGCGTGAAGGTGTCAAGTGAAAACTTGAGACTGAGAGGTTAAAGTCAAGGTCCAAAGCAAAAAAAGAGTGTGCTTAAGAACCCTAGACACCTCTAATTAGAGACTTTAGCAAAGCTGATTCACAATCTGAAAAGGTTCACCCAGTTATGTGTCTGTGGCATTTATGTATCCGGTGGTAATACTGGAAAACAAAGTGCTTAGGGCCACGGCCAAGACTCATAAAGTAGCTGTGTTCAAGAATCAACATACTGAACTAGGAGAATCAATAACACTATCTAAACTCTGAGTTCCTATAGATGCTAATCATTCTAAACTTCAATGGATAAAGTGAGATGCCAAAACTATTCAAGAGGCAAAAAGCTACAAGTCCCACTCATCTGATTGGAGCTAAGTTTCATTGATATTTTGGAATTTATAGTATATTCTCTTCTTTTTATCCTATTTGATTTTCAGTTGCTTGGGGACAAGCAACAATTTAAGTTTGGTGTTGTGATGAGCGGATAATTTATACGCTTTTTGGCATTATTTTTACATAATTTTTAGTATAATTCAGTTAGTTTTTAGCATATTTTTATTAGTTTTTAAATAAAAATCACATTTTTGGACTTTACTATGAGTTTGTGTGTTTTTCTATGATTTCAGGTATTTTCTGGCTGAAATTGAGGGACTTGAGCAAAAATCTGATTCAGAGGCTGACAAAGGACTGCTGATGCTGTTGGATTCTGACCTCCCTGCACTCAAAGTGGATTTTCTGGAGCTACAGAACTCCAAATGGTGCGCTTTTAATTGCATTAGAAAGTAGACATCCAGGGCTTTCCAGAAGTATATAATAGTTCATTCTTTGCCCGAGTTTAGATGACGCAAACTGGCGTTCAACGCCAGTTCCATGTTGCATTCTGAAGTTAAACGCCAGAAACAGGTTGCAAAGTGGAGTTAAATGCCAGAAACAGGCTACAAACTGGCGTTCAACTCCAAGAGAAGCCTCTACACATGTAAAGCTCAATGCTCAGCCCAAGCACACACAAAGTGGGCCCCAGAAATGGATTTCGGCACCATTTACTTATTTCTACAAACCCTAGTAACTAGTTTAGCATAAATAGGACTTTTTACTATTGTATTAGACATCTTGGGACGTTTAGTTCTTAGATCATGGAAGCTGGCCTCTCGGCCATGCCTGGACTTTGTTCTTATGTATTTTCAACGGTAGAGTTTCTACACACCATAGATTAAGGTGTGGAGCTCTGCTGTTCCTCATGAATTAATACAAAATACTATTGTTTTTCCATTCAATTCAAGCTTATCCCTATTCTAAGATATTCATTCGCACCTCAATATGAATGTGATGATCATGACAGTCATCATCATTCCCAACTATGAACGCGTGCCTAACAACCACTTCCGTTCTACCTTAGATTGAATGAGTATCTCTGAGATCTCTTAATCAGAGTCTTCGTGGTATAAGTTAGAATCCATGGACGGCCATTCTTGAATTCGATCTTTCCGTGAGATCGTGCTTTTCAGAGCTTCGATCTCTTTGGAAGTCATGCTTAAGCATCTGTCTGGCTTGTTTCTTCATTGCTTTGCAATCTTTGTAGATTTTCTAGAGGTTTGGTACTTCACAATCCGTCCTCTTTTGAGTGATAGTGTAGGTTTTCTACCCTTGCCTTCTGGATCACGCCTTGCTTTAAGTTTGTGTTGACAACCCTCTACTTTGGCAAAGTTATCCTTGCGGCTTGATATCCGGGCTCTTAGTGACTTGTCCGATGAGTTTTTAGTGTTTCTTTGTATAGAACCTTTTTTAGTCTCAGATGACGTTCATAGCCCTATTTGAGATTGTGCCTTTTTTGAGCGGAGTTGTATCCTTTTAGCTAAGCACATTTGAGCCTTTAGCTATTTTCCAACCTTTTGGCTTGTTGATTTTTGAGATCGTTCTTGTGCCTCTTCTTAGCTGACGTCGACCTGTACGACTTTGCCCCTGCTTGAGTTCGGACCTTTCCGTGAGATCGTGCTTTCGGAGCTTTGATCTCTTTGGGGAAGTCGTGCTCAAGCATCCTGACTTTAGTCGATCCTAAGTAGTTTCTCCTTGTGCAAGTTTGGTATTGCCCCTTTTTAGTTTGTTGAGTGGTCTTTTCAGCCTTCTTCCGACTTGTTTGTTTTCACTACTCGGGCTTTTTAGTCATAATCCAACAACTTTTTAGGTAGTGTTTCGATGGGGAACCTTTTTATAGTTTGTTTGGATGACTTTTTAGCGCCGTCTTTGAGGCCGTGTGATGCCAGGGCATTTTGGCCAGTTTCACTGATCTTTTCTTTACTGTTTTAGGGTAGTTTCATGCATTTTCTTAGTAAATAAGCAAGTTTTGGGTAGATATTCACTTACATCTTGAGAATTATGCATGAATTGAATGATAAATTTGATAATGCATGATCTCATGACTTGGAATAGAGCTTTGATGCACTTTAATTGCTTGATTTCAGGACAAAGGAAGCAAGGAAGAACCACGTTAGTAGCCACGTTAGTCTAATTAACGTGACCACTAATGTGGAATGGGAGCTAGCTTGCAATGTTAATGAGAAAAGTGATCGCCAATAACGCCTTCGAAAGCCATTATAGCCCACGTTATTTCCCACGTTAATTACACTAATGTGGAAGCTAACGTGGAGGAGAAGGGAAGCTCCAATGTTAGTGGTAAAAGTGAATACCACTAACGTTGGGAAAAGGGCACACTTGGCCACGTTAAGAGTCACGTTAATTACATTAACGTGAACTCTAACGTGAAAGGAACAAGGAATTGCCAACGTTAGTGACACTCACCTTTGTCACTAACGTTGGATTAAGCCATTATTACCCACGTTAGTTGCCACGTTAATTACATTAACGTGGAAGCTAACGTGGAGGAAGAATTGATGGACCAACGTTAGTGACACTCACCTTTGTCATTAACATTGGAGATGGCAATCACCACCATGTTAGTGGTCACGTTAATTTAATTAACGTGAACTCTAACGTGGGAAGGAGGGGCATTTGGAGCGTTAGTGACAAAGGTAAGTGTAACAACCCTGATTTTCGAGTATGCGAGATCTTTTCCGAAGGCACGGAATCCTCCGGAAAATCAGTAAAGGGAGAACCTCTGATATATCATCAAGTACCTCAATCTTTATTGTCATTATGTCATCTTTAAGATAGAACCTTTTCTGAGGCACGCTCGATAATGTAGTCACGAAAAGCCCAGTTTTTGAACCGTATCGGTTAAGAGTTTTGATTCTGTTTTTTGTAAATAGTCTCAGTTTGACGAACCAGATTTGATTCATGAGAGAAGAGAGATAATAGGATAATATTATCATTATATTAGTATTAGAAGATTCTTGAATGATATTATAAGGTTACCTGGTCTGTTTTAGTTAAAAACAGGAAATCAGTTCAACCGGGTTCACAGTTCACTGTTGCAGCTTAGCACCAGTACTCTCTGATAACTTTAGCAATGCTAAGGCCTCATTATACATGTTCTACTATCATAATAAATATGTTACTAGTGTCATTTATGCTAGTAGCTCAGAAAATAATTTTTAGAGATGTTTTTACGAGTGTTCCGATACACCTAGTTTTAGTAGTTGTACACCAGAGATATTTTAATATTATTTTAATCCACCTCCAAGCCAACCAATCACAACTCACCTTACACCCCCAAGACACTCCAAGGCTGGTCATTTACTCCCTTTGGCCGAAATTGAAAGGAGAGAAAAGAGAGAAAACTTCATGAACACTTAATCTTCAAAGCTTGATTTCTTTTAAACCAAAACTCAAATCAAAACTCCGATTTCACCAAAATGATCCTCTCTTCTTCCTCTACATAACCATGTGACTTATCAAGGCTGGAAATAAGGTGAGATGGCTGTCTCCCTCCCTCTTCAATTCGGTTTTCAAGGAAAACCATGCAAAACATGTGTTTTCTTGATGTTCTTCCTTAGGAATCATGCTTAACTTGACTTGAGGGCCAAGAAACGTTAATTTCCAGCAATTCTAAGGTGAGATATCTCTTCCTAACATACTGAGTGAGATTTGGTCAGTTGAGAGATTTTGGATTTAAAGTTGTTCTTGATGTGATTTAGGAGGAAAAAGTGCTTAAGGACCACCTGAAAGTTTAACCGAATTAGGAGCAGCAAAACCAGGTAGGGTGTCACAAAATTAATCTTGATTATTTGTGTTTGAGGTGTGTGAATTTTGTATAAATTGGCTGTGCTAAAAATTGGTTGCATATATGATTGATTCTTGGTGAAAATTTGGTGAAATTTTGATGAAATTTGATGAAATTCAAGCTTTAAACTTCATGTTCTTGGGCAGCTGGAAAAACGAAACTCTAAGCTTAAATTGAGGTTCAATTTGTGTTGAAATCATGTAGAAAATATGGGGTATTAGTGGCTGCTAATTTATTATGAATTATAGTAAAAATCGGTTGCTGAAAAGACTGAAAAACGGGTAAAAACAGAGAAAGAATCTGAAGAATTTATGAAGAACATGAAGAACACTTTTAGTATGATGAAGAACAATGAAGAACACCTTTTAGATCTTATAAAGGGCAAGGAAGTAAATATTTTGGTGTTTGAGGGGTTATTTGGTAATTTCTGAAAGTTAGGGTGGTAAAAGTAGAAATAATAAAAGTTACAGGTGGTAAAAAGTGAATTTTAAAGGTTAAAAGTAAAAGTAAGTTAATTTTCGAAAATTTTAATGATAAAATAATAAAAAAATAATAAAATATTAAATAATAATATTTAATTAAAAATAATATTTTAATGAAAATAATAAAATAATGCGAAAAAGGCAGTTTTCTGTAAAAGCTTTAGAAAGACAACTTTAAGTGCAGAATCTCATAATTACCTTCATAAAACACTTAGGGAGTGGTAATAACATGATAGTGAGGCAAAGATAAAGAATAGATAAAAAGTTAAAGAATAGATAAAAAACCAAAGAAAATTCTGTAAAGTTTTAATGACAGCAAAACAGACAGAAATTAGTGAACGAACTAGGGCAACATAGTTAGTCCTTGAGTTGCGACTAGGGTTAGGTATTATATGAAAAGTTAAAATGTTCCAGTATAGACTTAATAAACCTATTCTTGGGACAGGCATACTATTCATACCGAAATTTACATAAGCTTTAAATGCATACGTTAAGCAAAGAAATCAGAGCAGAGTAAAGAAACACAGAGAACAGAGTAACCAGAGAAAAGTAAAGAGATACATAGAAAAGAGTAATCAAAGCAGAGTAAAAAGACAAAGTGAAAAGAGTAATATGATAAAGAGAAATGGTTTAAGCCAAGATATTGTGAAAGTGAAAGATGTAAAGTTTGTATAGTATGATTGAATAGAGAAAGAAAGAAGTACTGCATAAGAATGTGAAAGTGATGATGAATAATTAGAATGATATTGAATGATGATAATGAGAAAAGAGTAATATAACAAAGAGAATAGAGGATAAGAGTATAAAAAAAAGAGTTAAACCTTGTGGCATGATATTCTATTATATGTTCATCTGATGCTTTCCTATTGGCCCTAGAGGTCCTGTAGGCCCAAGTTCACCTACAGTAAGTTGTTATTCCTGTAGGCCGAAGTTCAACTGCAGTGAATATCAATTGTGTATCTTAGGGTGTTGCTCCTGTAGGCCGAAGTTCACCTACAGAGTGTAGTGATACCCGTAAGCTGAAGTTCACTTACAGGGGCGCTATTTTTGTAGGCCGAAGTTCACTACAGAAAGTTGTTGTGATTAAACTATTTCTGTAAGCCGAAGTTCACTTACAGAGGTGTTATTTCTGTAGGCTGAAGTTCACCTACAGAAAGTTGTTGTGTTGTGTTTAGACTATTCCTGTAAGCCGAAGTTCACTTACGGAAGTGCTATTTCTGTAGGCCGAAGTTCACCTACAGAAAATAAGCCATATCTAGGACTAGTTCCTAGGTAATGTCGGGCTGCAGGGTGTAAACCGACACGTGAGCTCATGGCATGTATAGGACAGACATGCATCATACTTGGTTGCGCATTTCCTCTGTTATGATTGTTATTTGAATGTATGCTTTCTTTGTTTTCATTCTATTCTCTATGTCTGTGTTTTGTTTCCTTGTATTCTTTTGTTTGTGTTTTGCTTTCTTAGTTTCTTTATTTATCTGTATCTTCTGTTTACTTTTTCTCTGTATTCTACTATATGTCTGCTAAGCGACACGGAATTAATGAACTTAACTAATAACCCCGACCCTACTAAGAACTCCCCAGTTCTTACCCCTTCTCTCTCCCTTCCCCCTTCAGATGGAAGCATGAGTTCCCTTCCGTAATTTGCTGACAATCGTACGCAAAAAAAAAAAAAAGATTCCGCTCTAGGTAGTCTTCTGAGTCTAGAGTGAACTCCGTTTCTGTTATATGTATATACTGTGAGACCAGCCAACGTTTGCACCCCGTTCGTATGCGCACTTTAACCTAAATCATGTGTACGAGATTCCTATTGTGTGGCTACTTCATGAGGTACCAGAGAGACGTCATATGGCAACGTCTGATCAGGCAGAGGAATAGCAGATGATGTTCTATCTTTTGATGACGTTCCACCTGACTTGAGTTGTGAAGACTTAGAACGCACTTTCCCTCAGTTTAGTAGTTTAGAGGGACTAGGTGAGTATAGAGTCTAGGCTAGCCTGGGCGCCAGCTTAGGGACTTCTTGAACAGGTCAGGGCCTAGGATGTTGTATGTATATATATGTATATAGTTATTATCTAGCTATATCTAGGGGTGTTCTAACTAAAAGTCTATTCTCTAATAAAGCCTGAATCACTGAATGTTGTTGACTACCTGTGATATATTTATGTGTGGTTGTTTATAACCGTTTTATCTGTTATCAGTTTTGAATTGATTATGAATGATTCTGTTTATTAATTCAAATGTTTTCAAAAAAAAAAAAGTACCTCGCAAACTAACTACGCTTTTAACAACGAATCAGGCTCATATAATAAATAATAGATAATAATTAGGATGACAAATTGGTAGCACTCAGTTTTCGGTATGTCCTAGGCGTACTGAAAATTGGGTCGTTATAGTAAGTGTCACTAACGCTCTCGAAGCTTAGGCATGCCCACGTTAAGGGTCACGTTAGTTATACTATCGTGCACTCTAACGTGGGGAAAAGGGGCAATAAGCAACGTTATTGGAAAAGGTGAATGCCAATAACGTTTGCGAAGGACCAAGAGGCAACGTTAGTGGTCACATTAGTGTCACTAACGTTGAAGTTAACGTGGATCATTTTTGGCTTGGAACGTTAGTGAAAAAGGTGATCGTCACTAACGTTCTCGAACCCACATTTTCACTTAACATTAACACCACTAACGTCCATGCCTAACTCACACTTTCTCTGCAAGCAAAGCTGAGCCAACTGAAAATTGTAACTGCTTCAACTAAAGATCCAAAGGCCCATATCCAAGACTTGAAGAAGCCAACTAGAAGATCAGAAGAGTAGTATATATAGGAGTAGTTTTGAACTAGTAGGGAGCTTTTGGGCATTCTGGAAAACTACACTCTTTATATTTTACTTTCTCTTCAACTTCTAGTTTTAGTTTTCAGAATGTACTTTTCATTTATGCTTTCCATTCCCAGAGCTATGAACAACTAAACCCCTTTCATTGGGATAGGGAGCTCTGTTGTAATTTGATGGATCAATAATAGTTTTCATTATTCTTCTTCATTTTTTTCTCTTGATTTTACTAGAAATTTTTCAATCTTCATCCAATTGGGTAGTTGTCTTAGAAAAGAAACTATTCATACTTGGATCTCTTTGGAACCTTGGAAGAGGAATGAAGAGATCATGCTAGAAATGCTTTCTCATGTTGGACCAGATTGGGGTTTGGATGGATATAGTGACATATAATCCTATCAACACTTTGATTTGGGAATACATGTGGTATAATCAGTGACCATACTTCATCTCTTCTCATGAGCAATTAGACCAAGGAATTGGCTATTGATCAAGCTTTGAGAGATTGAATTACCAAGGAATTGGAATCCAATCACTTAAGATTGCCAAGGAGATCAATGAATGCATTGATTGAGGAAGAGATGAGAATGAACTTGATCCGGAGAATACAACATCTCCTGAGCCCAATGAATCCCCCATTTTTGATCTTACCCACTCTCTTTACTTTCTGCCATTTACTTTCATGTTCATTTCCCCAAATCCCCATTTAAGATTCTACAATTTACTTTCCGTCATTTACTTCCAGCAATTACATTTTATGTCATTTACTTTCTCGCCATTTACTTCTCCGTAAATCTCAACTCAATTTCTGCTTAGCTCAACTAGAACATTCCTCTGATTAAAGTTGCTTGACCAATCAATCCCTATGGGATTTGACCTCCCTCTATTGTGAGTTTTTACTTGACGACAATTCGGTATACTTGTCGAGGGAAATTTGTTGAGAGACAAGTTTCCGTGCATCAAGTTTATGGCACCGTTGCCGGGGATTGATTTTGTATCAACAATGATTAAATTGGTGGATAACTAGATTGAGCATTTATCCTTTGTTTGATTTAATTTCATTTGAGTGATTTACTTTCAGTTTTAGTTATTTTTCTTTCCTTTACCCCTTACCCGTTTGTGGTGTTCTCTTATTTGTTACAATTCAGTTCACTAACCTACTAACTGTTTGATATATTGCATCACTCACACTAACAGCATTTCTAACAAGAATACTTTCTGCATTTATCTCCTTCTTGCTTATGCCTTGTTGGTTGTATGACAGGTAGAAGAAGCGGGGCTTCAACTTCCTTTGATTCTGAACCTGAGAGGACCTTCCTTAGACTAAGGAGGGAAGCAAGAGGAAGGAAAGTCGTTGGTGCTGAGGAAGAAGAGGAGTATTTTGAACTTGACATGGATGAGAATATGGAGAACCATCATGAAGAAGAGGCTCACAACCACGGCAGAGAAGGTCCAGTATATCATGCTGGACAAGAGAGAAGAGTTTTAGGCTCTTATATAAACCCAAACCCAGGAAACTGTGGAAGTAGCATCCAAAAGCTAACCATACATGCCAAAAACTTTGAACTAAAGCCACAGCTCATCACCCTTGTTCAGAACAACTGTTCATTCAGAGGAAGTGTCCAAGAAGACCCCAATCAACATCTAACCACCTTCCTGAGGATATGTGATACTGTGAAGTCTAATGGTGTTCATCCTGACACTTACAGATCACTCAAGGACAAAGCATCTAAAGGAGAGTTTAACAACCTGGGAAGATGTGGTGAACAAATTCTTGGCGAGATTCTATCCTCCTCAAAGAATCAACAGGTTGAGAGCTGAGGTACAAACCTTCAGGCAACAAGATGGTGAAACTCTCTATGAAGCATGGGAGAGGTTTAAGGACTTGACAAGAAGGTGCTCGCCAGATATGTTCAATGAATGGGTGTAGTTACACCTTTTCTATGAAGGTCTTTCTTATGAATCAAAGAAGGCAGTAGACCACTCATCCGGGGGATCTCTGAACAAGAAGAAGACCATTGAAGAAGCCATAGATGTCATCGAGACTGTAGCTGAGAATGATTACTTCTATGCTTCTGAAAGAGGCAACACTAGAGGAGTGATGGAGCTAAACAACGTGGATGCACTACTGGCTCAAAACAAGATGATCACCAAGCAGCTGGCTAACCTTACCAAGAAGATAGAAAGGAACCAAGTAGCAGCAATTACTATCTCATCAGCAGCTCAAGAAGGAGTGAATGCAGAGGCAGAGGATGATCAGAAACAAGACAACTACATTGGGAACTCACCTAGGCAGTCCCATGATCCATACTCCAAAACTTATAATCCTGGTTAGAGGAACCACCCAAACTTTGGGTGGGGAAATCAACAAGATCAAGGCCAAGATCAGAGACGTCACAACCCCAACAACAATGCAGCTCACCAACATTCCACACAGAGATCATATCAGCACCCACCTAGCAACACCTCTCAACATCCATATCAAAACAAAAATGGCTCTCCTCATCCCTCCAATCTCAAGTCACCATCATCCGAAGATAGACTCTCAAGGATTGAGACTCTACTTGAAGGCATATGTAAGGAAATCCAAGATAACAAGGTGTTCAAGGAGGAGATGCGAGCCAATATCAAAAACCACGGAGACACCATCAAGAGGCTAGAATTTCAAGTAAGATACCTCTCTGAGAAGATTCCCAAACCTACTGACAGCTTCCCAAGTGACACAGAGAAAAACCCGAGAGGTGAAGCAAAGAAAGTAAGATGGGAAGAATGCAAGATGGTCACTATAAGTGATAGGGGGACTGAGGAAGAGCTGAACAAACCCTTCAAACACTCTGGAGATACCTCAGTAGAAAAGCAGGAAGAGGGTCACCAAGAAACCAAAATTATACAAAAGGAGATTTTGAAACTCTATGCACCTTTTCCCCAAAGACTCAGGGGTGGTGTAGAAAAGAGAATATACTCAAAGTTCCTTGATATGTTTGCATCCCTTCATGTAAACATACCATTTATCAAGACTCTCCAACAAATGCCCTCATACA
Source organism: Arachis ipaensis (assembly GCF_059453495.1). NCBI lineage: Eukaryota > Viridiplantae > Streptophyta > Magnoliopsida > Fabales > Fabaceae > Arachis > Arachis ipaensis. The sequence continues at coordinate 95,133,796 of NC_142442.1, read as the reverse complement.
TTAAGTACATGAAGGAGCTATTGACCAGGAAAAGCTCACTCAAAGGAGGGCAAACAATAGTGATGAATAAGGAGTGCAGTGCTCTCATTCAACCAGAGTTGCCTACAAAAAGGAAGGATCCAGGGAGTTTTCACATGCCATGTGATATAGGAGAAACAGTAATTGATAAGGGACTCTGTGACCTGGGAGCAAGTATCAACTTAATGCCTCTATCCCTCATGAAGAAGCTGCAGATCAATGAGCTAACGCCCACAGACGTAGTCATCAGGAAAACTCAAAAACAAGCAGTAGGAGTGGTTGAAAATGTGTTGGTAAAGGTTGGGAACTACTTCTTTCCCACAGACTTTGCCATATTGGAAATGGAAGAGAGTCACCTTCACCCAATCATATTGGGAAGACCATTCCTAGCTACAGCTAGAGCGCTTATAGATGTGGAGCGAGGAGAGTTAATACTGAGGATACATGATGAACAACTCGCATTCAATGTCTTCAAACTCTCACAAGAAGCAGATCAAGAAAATAAGGAACTAAAGGAAGAGCACGACAAGGCATTGGTGGAAGAAACAAGCATTGAAACACAAACTGTACACCTGGGAATCCCTTTGGCTGGTAAGCAAAACAGTCAGAAGGTACCACAGCTAAAGGAAATCTAAGAGGAACCAAAACCACCAGAGTCATATGAGACCAGCAACAAAATTTCCTTGAAAAAAGAAGCCACAAAGAGTAGGGAAACATTAAAAGAAACAAAGAAGAAGGCACCAAGGAGATGAAGGAACAAGAAGATCCCTACAGAGGATTTCTCTCTAGGGGATAAAGTGATCTCAGCTTATCTCCCAGTTATCCCACCTCATCTCCCCACCATCCGATCTCAGATGCCTAAAGTTTTCACCATCAGCAGAATTCTCTCCTTAGAACATGTGGAGATCCTTAATGAAGCCAATGGAGATAGATTCACTGCGAGGGGGGAAGATTTGAAGCATTACCAACCACCCTGACAAAGGCAGAACGTCAAGCTAGTGACGCTAAAGAAGCACTTCATGGGAGGCAACCCATGTTTTATATGCTTTTAAAGTAGTTAATAATGGAAGGTTCATGAATTCTAAATCAACTTTGGCATACACCTAATTGAATCCTTGTATGAAGCACATAGTGAAAAACAAGTTTGGTGTTCAAGGCATATTAAGAGAACACAAATGCAATTCATATCATGTTACTCTCAGAGCCTTGAACAAATCTTTTTTTCACACCACATGGCCACAAACTAAGTTTGGTGTCACCAATGTTGCATACATGGACAATTAAATAGTTAGTTAGTTTGCATTCATGAATAGCACTTAGTCATTTAAAAACAAAAATTTTAAAAAGTAGTTATTCTTTCTTTTTAAATTTTGCCGCGATTATCCAAAAAGTTATTAATTGCATTTTTTTTAGGAGAAATGAAAGGAAGATTGGAAGGAATTGATGGGACAATTGAAGAAGAAGGGTTCAGCCACTTCACAAAAGGGGGACTATACACATGTCTTCAAGGGGAATGCATTGAGAAATGTTGCCATGCAATATTGGAAGAATAATACCCTTGGAAGCCGAACCAACCCCATCATAAAAGTAATGATCCTTGTGCCCATCCCATGCTAAACCCCATCCGTTCATCATAAGCCTACACCATCAATCCACACCTTTCATTTACTCACCACTTTTCTATATAAGTGGTTCTTATTCCGTACCCCCTTTCACATTCCAATTCCCATTCTTTGTACTTCTCACTTTCGGAACCCAACACCTCTTACCCCATCAAAGACACTCTCACCAATCATCCATACTTTTACAAATTTAAATTCGGAAGTCACTCATGGCCTCATCCAGCTCTAAAAGACGAAAGGGGAAGGAGCCTATGAAGCAACGCCCTTTTGATGAAAAGAAGTTTAGAACCTCTCACCATGCACTTCAATTTGGGTGGATGGCTGATAAGGAGATCATATATGAGCTAGGCTTTCAAGTCAAGAAAACTGAGTGCCCCGAAATTTTAGAGAAAGTGGAAAAAAGAAGATGGGAGCTCCTTACTGATCTGATCACCAAAGTAAATGCAACCCTTGTAAGAGAGTTTTATGCAAATGTAGTCCGGTATGATAAGGCAGATGAGTCCTATATAAGTTTTGTAAGAGGAGCAACAGTGGATTTTAGTCCCACGAGCATTATGAGGGCGTTAAAACTAAGAATCATACCATTTGCAGAGGAAAGCTATCAATCCAGAATAGATAGCAGTCCCAATTATGACCAGATTGTGCAAGATATTTGCATGCAAGGAGCTGATTGGGTACGAGATCCCCAGAGGAAACCTAAGTTCATCAAGAGAGGGGACCTCACCCCTGAAGCAAAGGGGTGGTTCGAAATTGTAAGGAGATCCATCCTCCCTGCCGGGAATAACTCAGAGGTGAATCTTAGGAGAGCAACAATGGTGCAATGTATACTTTAAGGGGGAGAGATCAAGGTTCTTGAACTCATAGCCCAAGGCATTAGGAAGATGGCTGAGAAAATCGATTCTGGAGGAAAGTTAGGCTACCCCAGTACTATTTTCTGTCTGTGTGACAGAGTTGGGGTGGTGTTCGAAGATGAAAACCTCGAATGGATAAAAGCTGGCATCCCTATTACTGTTCAACGGATGCATGCTATTGCATCTCCCCTAGCTCACCGAAGGCTAAGAAAGAGGACAGCCCATCAAGTGGTAGAAGGACAAGACCTAGGGGAGCAAGCTCCAGCCACTTTGGACATGCACCAATTACAGGAAGCCATTGGTGGCTTATCTAGACAATACGTGGAGAATCAAGGGGCACAGAAAGAGCTTCAACTACAAATGATGAACCACCAAGAAGAATCACTTTCCAGATGGATGAATCAACAAGAGGAGTAGTAAAAGCATATGATGGAGTAGCAACTGGAACAAGGGAAACAATGGGGTGAATCCTTCCACTGGATAGAACAAAGGCAAGATCAACAATAAGAAGCCATCCAAAATCTAATCAATATCCAAGCACACCAAGGTGCACACATACATGAGATGCATCGGAAACAAATAGAACAGGTAGAACTCTTCGACGAATACAGGGCATTCTCAGAAGGAGTTTACATGAGTGAGACTGGACATCATGTAAAAACTCAAGCCAGGCTCAGATACTTAGTCAGACAACTGCCTATATTGCATCCGGGAATCACAAGATATGAAGAAGTGAAGGATGACTTAGCGCGAGAAGAAAGAGAAAAAGTCAAAAGAAGTCATGAATCAGTAAGGAAAGCACTTGAGGATTGGAAAAGTTCCAGAATAACACGGATACGAGGAAACACAAGTGGACACAAAGAGGACAAACAGGAGGGAGAGCATGGGTAGCCCCGTGAGTAAAAGGTGGTGGAGTTCCCTCTTCGTTTTATCTTTTTCAAGTCTAAATAAGGAAAATCATGTATGAAATAGAACATGCTTCCATAGTAGCTTAGGATTTTCAATTCTGTCTCTAATATTTTCAGTTGCTTTTGTCATATGTTTGCTGTCCATGTTACCTATTTTCAGTTTCATCCTACTTACTTGTATGCTTGCCCTTTGAGTTTAATGAAAGAGAATGTTATGAAAAGAAAAACTAGAGTGGGGTTCATATTGTGGAGTGAGTTCTCAAGGTTTGTGGTGTGGTAATAGGTTAGCTAAGTTGGTTCACCTGTAAGGTATAAGGACACTTATGCACTGAATTACATGCTTGAAGAACATTTTATGAGATTAACCAAACAACAAGATCCTAATAAGAAAAATAAAAAGAATAATAAGAGTTTGAAAAAGAATGAAAAATAATAAGAAATAAGGCTAGGCACCAAGGGTTTGAATCTTGAGGGATGTGTTTATGGTGATCTTGTACCAAGGATCTGCTTGGATGAATAAGTTCTTAGGAGTGCTTCATCACTTGGTAACTTGGGTTAACTAACCCGGGATTATCAATTAAAAATCCACTATCAAGAGCAACCTTGCTACAGAATATTTAGTAACCCAAAGAGGTGCTGAACACCAAGGCATCAAGGAAAGAAAATAACAAGCCATATGCCTGTGGTGTGCATGTATGGGGGAGAGAGACTTGAGGGAGTAAGTTCTTAGGGGTGTTTCAACACCTAGCACTTTGAACCAACTGGTTCGGGAGTGTTGGCTGAAAGCTTACTTTAAAGAGTCGCCCCCTCACAGAGCACTTAGCCTAAGGATGCAATAAACCCTGAGAAAAAAAAGGGGAAGATCAAAGAATAAGAATCTCATAGGATTCAATCAAGCAAGTATTCAAGAGCATGATAAGAACCTAGAAACCAGTAAAGGAACGAACCTAAGTTGCTATGCATGAAACCCCATAAACCAAGAGCCTTACTTCTATAATAAAAACTTATTTCTCTTTTTCTTTCATTCATCATTCTTATGTTTCAGTACTTGCTTAAGGACAAGCAAGCTTTAAGTTTGGTGTTGTGATGCCAGGGTATTTTGGCCAGTTTCACTGACCTTTTCTTTACTGTTTTAGGGTAGTTTCATGCATTTTCTTAGTAAATAAGTAAGTTTTGGGTAGATATTCACTTACATCTTGATTCAAGCAAACATTGTGAACTTTACATGATTTCATGAGAATTATGCATAAATTGAATGACAAATTTGATAATGCATGATCTCATAACTTGGAATAGAGCTTTGATGCACTTTAATTGCTTGATTTCAGGACAAAGGAAGCAAGGAAGAACCACGTTAGTAGCCACGTTAGTCTAATTAACGTGACCACTAACGTGGAATATGAGCTAGCTTGCAACATTAATGAGAAAAGCGATCGCCAATAACGCCTTCAAAAGCCATTATAGCCCACGTTAGTTGCCACATTAATTACACTAACGTGGAAGCTAACGTGGAGGAGAAGGGAAGCTCCAACGTTAGTGGTAAAAGTGAATACCACTAACGTTGGAAAAAGGGCACACTTGGCCACGTTAAGAGTCACGTTAATTACATTAACGTGAACTCTAACGTGAAAGGAACAAGGAATTGCCAACATTAGTGACACTCACCTTTGTCACTAACGTTGGATTAAGCCACTATTGCCCATGTTAGTTGCCATGTTAATTACATTAACGTGGAAGCTAACGTGGAGGAAGAATTGATGGAGCAACGTTAGTGTTCACACCCTAGGTCGAGCTATCCAATCCGGGATGTTCAGTAACAAAGTGACTGACCTCTTTAGGTCAGGCTATCCGACCTCTTCTCAAAGAACTCGGTCAAATCGACAGGAAAGCCCAAAAAGGGGGCCCAACTTAAGGAATATGACCCAAATCCAAAGGCATCCCAAGCCTGCAGAAAGAAGGGCAGTTCCCTTGAAGATAAGCTGACCTCACTCAAAGATAAGATAAGATAAAGATAAAATAACTAACTTATCGTATCTAAGAAGGTCACTCCACACTATTATAAATACATTGGAGCACCCAGGTATAACTCATACTCTGATTCTACTAAAAAACTGTTTAATACCCATGCTAACTTAAGCATCGGAGTCTCTTGCAGGTACCCCCACCCTCCAGTGACCAAGGATCAGCAGTGTAGCCAGTCCAGCAAGTCAGACACGACAGCTCCGGTTGCTACCCACCAGTCGGACACATCATCTCCGACCAGTACAGAAGATCTCATCCGAGATCGACCTACAGTTTTAGGTAACCCTCGGAACATTGGCGCCGTTGCCGGGGAACATGGAAGTCATCCCATCACCATGGCGGACGACCATGACAACGACCACGATTCAGATCAAGAGGATAGAACACCGCACAAAAACGCGGGCAATACGCTGAAAGATACCCCGGAATCTAACGGAGACAAAAACTCATCAAATCCGGGAGTGATAGAAGCGTTTCAAGATCGTTTAAAGCAACTTGAAAAAGAAACCCAGCACCAACGAGAAGTTGGAAAGGATCTACAAAGAGAGGTAAGGCGACATCGAGAATTAGAAGATAAACTTCTAAAACTCGAAACCGATCTGAAAGCCAAAGCTACTCGGTCACCCCCTGAGGATAACTCTCGCAAGGATCAAGATCCATTCACTAGGGAAATCATGAAGACCAAAATCCCCAATGACTTCAAACTTCTGGATATGACTTTGTACGATGGCACTACAGATCCTAACCATCACTTCAGCAATTTCGGAAGTAGAATGTACCTCACCGACGCTTCAGATGCAGTTCGTTGCAAAGCTTTTCCAACGACTCTCACAAAGACAGCAATCAGATGGTTTGACAACCTACCTCCAAAGTCCATCTCAAGCTTTGATGACTTAGCCAAAAAGTTCCTGGCCAGATTCTCCATCCAAAAAGATAAGGCTAAGCACGCCCCCAGCCTATTAAGAATCAAGCAAGGAGATCGGGAAAGCCTCCGAAACTACATGGAAAGATTCAACAAAATATGCCTAAACATACAAAGCCTACCAACAGAGGCCGCCATCATGGGCCTCATCAATGGCCTAAGAGAGGGACCTTTTAGCCAATCTATATCAAAGAAGTACCCCACATCTCTGGACGAAGTGCAGGAACGAGCAGAGAAATACATCAACATGGAAGAAAATTCTCGACTAGGAAAACCCTCAAAATCTGGATTCACCTACCGAGACAAAGATAAAGAGTCCAAAAAGAAGGAAGATCGACAAGGGGAAAAAATAAAAAAATATCATAATTACACCCCTCTTCGGGTGTCCCTTGTGGATGTTTACAAAGAAGTCTGCCACACAGAAAAAATACCCCAGCTCGACCACTCAAAGGCAAAAAAGGGGGAGGAAACCAGAACGAATATTGTGAATACCATCGAGTCCGTGGGCACTCCACCAACGAATGCTTTTACTTAAAAAATGTCATAGAAAAATAAGTAAGGGAAGGAAAACTAGATCGGTATCTGGCCACCCAGGACGATGAGCAAAGAAAAAGGAGAAGGGACGAGGAGGTTGGACAAACCGAGCGATCACCTCGTACACCAGAAAGACATGTTCATATGATACACGGATGGTTTGTAAGAGGAGGAATCTCCAAATCATCTCGCAAAAGATATCTCAAAGAAGTATATCATGTCGAAGGAAAGGAGGAAGCACCCGACATCCCTGCAGTTACGTTTACCAAAAAGATGCATCTGGTACCATCTCAGGACACGACGATCCCATGGTCATCACCATTATACTGGCAAATGCAAATCTCCACCGCACACTGATAGACCAAGGGAGCTCCGCCGACATCTTATTCAAAACTGCCTTCGACAAGCTCGGCTTGGAAGATAAAGAACTTAGAGCATATCCAAACAGTCTGTTCGGACTGGGAGACACTCCAATACAACCACTTGGATACGTCCCACTACACACAACGTTCGGAAAAGGAAACCAATCCAGAACACTCAAGATAGACTACATCGTGGTCGACGTGAGTTCCGCCTACAATGCCCTAATAGGTCGGACAACACTAAATCAACTCGGTGTAATAGTCTCAACTCCACATCTATGCATAAGATTCCCAACTGCAGAAGGGATAGCTACGATAAAAGCAGATCAGAAGATGGCCCGCCACTGTTATAACGAAAGTCTAAACCTCAGAGGCAGAGGAGAAGAATTCCACACAATCGAACTTGGTAGAGTTCAGAGGCGAGAAGAACTCCGTCCACAACCTGAAGGTGAAGTAGAGAAAGTCCATATCGGAGACATCCTGGACAAAACAACCAATATTGGCATGATTCTAAAAGGAGACATAAAAGAATCACTCGTACAGTTCTTACGAGAAAACGCCGATCTATTTGCGTGGAAGGCTACAGACATGCCAGGCATAGACCCCGAGTTAATGTGTCATAAGCTAGCAGTCTACCCTGGATCTCGGCCAGTACAACAGAGACGTAGAAAGCTCGGACCCGAACGATCCCAAGCTATGGAAAAGCAGGTACAAGCTCTACTAGAGGCAGGATTCATAAGAGAAGTCAAGTACCCACTATGGTTAGCTAACATCGTCTTGGTGAAAAAATCAAACGGGAAGTTGCGAATGTGTACCGACTATACTGATCTCAACAAAGCCTACCCAAAAGACCCTTATCCACTCCCAAGTATCGACGTCCTGGTAGATGCCTCCTCCGGATATAAATACCTCTCGTTTATGGATGCATATTCCGGATTCAATCAAATCCCAATGTATCCACCCGATCAAGAAAAAACCTCGTTCTTAACACCAAAAGCAAACTACTACTACATTGTGATGCCTTTTGGTCTCAAAAATGCGGGAGCTACTTATCAAAGGCTAATGAATAAAGTCTTTTCGGATCATATCTAAAAAGTCATGGAAGTCTATGTGGACGACATGTTGATAAAGACACAAAGTGAAGAGACGTTATTGTCCGACCTGGTCCAAGTGTTCGACACTATAAGGAAGCATGGCATGCGACTCAATCCTGCAAAATGCACCTTTGCAGTAGAAGCTGGCAAGTTCTTAGGTTTTATGCTCACACAAAGAGGAATTGAGGCAAATCCGGATAAATGCCAGGCCATACTCAACATGAAGAGCCCAACTTGTGTCAAAGAGGTATAACAACTCAACAGGAGATTGGCAGCCTTGTCCAGATTCCTAGCGGGATCAGCGATAAGATCTCTTCCCTTCTATGCTACTCTAAGGAAAGAAAAAAGATTTGAATGGACAATGGAGTGCGAACAAGCCTTCCAAGATTTCAAAAGATTTCTAGGACATCCACCTATCCTATCTTGGCCACGAGAAGGAGAACCACTCATATTATACCTCTCGGTAGGAAGTCAGGCAGTAGCCTCAGCACTAGTTCAAGAAGACGACAGAGGGCAACAACCCATATACTTCATCAGTAAAGCATTACAAGGATCCGAGCTGAACTACCAAAAAATAGAAATATTTGCCTATGCTCTCAAACTAACATCTCGACAACTTCGCCCGTACTTCCAAGCTCACACCATTAAAGTTCCGACCAACCAGCCCATAAAAGGGATATTGCAGAAAAAAGATCTAGTGGGCAGAATGTTATAATGGGCAGTCGAGTTGTCCGAGTTCAACCTTCAATACGAAGCTGGGACAGCCATCAAATCACAATACTTAGCCGACTTCATTGTAGAATTTACAGACACCCCGGAAACCCCCCACAGAATGGAATCTCTACGTGGACGGTTCCTCGAATAAGACTGGAAGCAGCGCAGGTGTGATAATTGAAAGTAATCAAGGAACCCAAATCGAACTCTCTCAAATTCGGGTTCCCTGCCTCAAACAACCAGGTGGAATATGAGGCACTACTAGCTGGTTTAAAGCTGGTTAAAGAAGTCGGAGCTCAAAGACTTATTATCTCCAACGACTCACAGGTGATCAGTTCACAAATAACGGGGAGCTACCAAGCTAAGGACCCCACTATGAAAAAATACCTGGGTAAAACCAGGGAACAACTCAGACAACTCCGGGAATATGACATCCATCACATACCCTGCGAACAGAATGCCCAAGCTGACGCACTCTCAAAACTAGCCAGCATCAAACCAGGAGGCAACAATAAAAGCCTCATCCAGGAAATACTACAGAACCCATCAATTTCGGAAGAGGAAAAAGTCCTAGCCATAACAGGTCTAGATCAAGGATGGATGACTCCTATAATTAACTACCTCAAAACAGAAACACTTCCTACAGATGAGAATAAGGCAAAAAGGTCAAAACGGGAGGCACAATACTACACTATCATAAACAATACTCTATACAAAAGTGGAATCTCTATACCATTGTTAAAATGTGTACCGACTTCTAATACAAAGAAAGTTCTAGAAGAAATACACAGTGGTATCTGTGGCAATCATCTCAAAGCACAAGCGCTCACCAAAAAAGTACTTCGGGCAGGATTTTATTAGCCAACGCTACAAAAGGAGGACACAAAGTTCGTAAAGACATGTCCACCATGTCAAAAACATGCCAACTTTCACATCGCCCCGCTAGAGGAGCTCATCAGCGTAACCTCACCTTGGCCATTTGCAAAATAGGGACTCGACCTTCTCGGACCCTTTCCTCAGGGATCGGGACAAGTTAAATTCCTCATAGTAGGGGTAGACTATTTCACAAAGTAGATCAAGGCAGAACCCCTAGCTAACGCCACTGCTCAAAGAACTTGAAAATTCCTATATAGGAACATTGTCACAAGGTTCGGGGTCCCATACTCCATCACCGCAGACAATGGCACCCAATTCACAGATACAGGCTTCAGAAAATTAGTAGCCGACTTGAACATAAAGCACCAGTTCACTTCCGTCGAACATCCCCAAGCCAATGGACAAGCCAAAGATGCCAACAAAGTCATATTGGCTAGGCTAAAACGGAGATTACAAGACGCAAAGGGAGCTTGGGCCGAAGAACTCCCACCAGTCCTATGGGCATATCGAACATCGCCACATTCCACCACAAAGGAATCACCCTTCCCATTAGCATACAGAACGGAGGCAATGATCCCAGTAGAGATCGAGGAAGGGTCGCCTAGAGTGGTTCATTACAATGAAGAAGCCAACTCCCAACTTCAAAGGGAAGAACTCGACCTACTTCCTGAAATCTAAGAAAGAGCTCGGATCAGGGAATAAGCACTAAAACGTCGAATGGCTTCCAGATATAATCAAAAGGTAGTGCCAAGAGGTTTCACTGAGAACGATCTCATCCTAATCCGAAATGATATCGGAACAACTCGACTCGGAGAAGGAAAGCTGGTAGCAAACTGGAAAGGACCCTACCGAGTCATAGAAGTACTTGGGAAGGGCTACTACAGACTGTCCGAACTCGAGGGGCGAGAGGTTCCCAGATCATGGCACGCCTGCAACCTAAGAAGGTACTATAGCTAGGAATGATAAGGGATCTCAGCATAGGGTGTACTCTTTTTCCTGAAAAGGTTTTTTAACGAGGCACCAAGTTGAGATCCACAAATTATCCGACTTAAAAGGGTGAAAACTCCACATGTACATATTTGCATTTTCTTTCGAATAAAATATGTTTAGATATTCTACAAATTCTCAAGCCGCATTAATCTGAAACATTCATTGTCCGATTATAAAGCAACAGATCGTCAGAAAGTGAAAATCGAATTCACTGCACGATCGCGATAAAGACCAACAGAGATGAAAACCAAAGTCATCAAAAGGTCGACCAAGCGAGGATTAAACCCAATTTCTACAAATCGGCAAAGATGAAAATAGAATAATGCAAGAAGTTATCGAAAGTGATCCATATAAAGGACCTGACGAGGTCTTAATGGATTGCTAAATAATAACTTAAAGACTGGCCGATGTTAAGAAGTCGGACCAAGTCAACCCAAGTTATAAGTAAACCCTGGAAAGAGGTCTGGCCAACCCTATAAAAGAGGATTACTTTAACTTAGAAGGGCTCGACGTGACGAAGTCGGCCCAAAACATAAAAGTTATAAAAGTAATCCCTGAAAGAGACCTGAACAAGGTCCAAGAAAGAGGATTACAAAAATAACTTAGAAGGGCCCGACATGACGAAGTCGGCCCAAAACACAAAAGTTATAAATGTAATCCCTGAAAGAGATCTGAACAAGGTCCAAGAAAGAGGATTACAAAAATAACTTAGAAGGGTCCGACATGACGAAGTCGTCCCAAAACATAAAAGTTATAAACGTAATCCCTGAAAGAGACCTGAACAAGGTCCAAGAAAGAGGATTACAAAAATAACTTAGAAGGGCCCGACATGACAAAGTCGGCCCAAAACACAAAAATTATAAATGCAATCCCTGAAAGAGATCTGAACAAGGTCCAAGAAAGAGGATTACAAAAATAACTTAGAAGGGCCCGACATGACGAAGTCGGCCCAAAACACAAAAGTTATAAATGTAATCCCTGAAAGAGATCTAAACAAGATCCAAGAAAGAGGATTACAAAAATAACTTAGGAAGACCCAACACGAGGGAGTCAGCCCAAAACGTAAGATAATCCCTGAAAGAGACCCAAGCAAGGTCCAAAAAAGAGGATTACTAAAAAAGGTGTCGGACAAAATCGACATGACCAGATCGGCGTCTCGAAAGCTTTAGCGTTATACTAAGTAATTTCAAACGAGGTCCAAACAACACAAATTACTAGAAATAACATCAGGCAAAGGCTCAAGCCGGTTCGAAGAGATTAGAGAACGAAAATTCCAACACTCCCAAAGACCTAGAAAGGTGCCTAGACGAATATAGAAGGACATGTTACAAAAAACACAAATTACGATAATAACAAGCCCAAAAGGTTACCAAAACTAACCCCAAGGGCTTGGAAATTACTTTGTTTTTCAAAATAAAGTTGCTAAACAAGCAACTAGGAGTGTAGCGAAAGTCAGAAACATCATTTACAAAATAAAGAGTTTAAAAAGCCTACAAGCCGGGCTACTCACACAAGCAATTAAAAAATTCACTAAGAATCCTAAGGCTCCTTAGCAGCATCAACACGGGGCGAAGGAGGACGAGTCCGAAGAGGTATGGCATCCACAGTCCCATCATCCCGATTCAAGATTCGACAACCAGGTTCTGACTCGGGATGACTGGCCTCAACCGAGGGAATTGAAGAAGTCGGCACCTCAGATACTTTGGCAGCATGCACGAAGAGAGGTTCAACATCATCATCATCAGAATCGTCAGGAACAATCTTGCCATCCTTTACAACATTGTCCAGACTAAAGAGAGTAAGGTCGGCCTCAGGCGCAATAACTCGAACCTGCTCCTTCAAGTTCTCGTAAGCAGCATTCACACTGCCCACGAGGTGACCCTGGAGCTCGGAATAATCAACTCGGGCCGATTCCAACTCCTGCCTAAGACGCATCACTTCCCTATAGGATGTGACATAGCTATCCTTGTGCCTTAATACGGTGTCTTCAGCCAACTTCATGGAAGCCGCCAAGGCCATAGAACTAGCCTTTTCACCCTCTAACTCTTTCTCCACCTTCACCAACTTTACCTCCAGCTCCTCCTTCAAACCTTTTATTCTATCAAACTCCGCCTTAGCCTCCAGCATGAAAGATTTTGTAGCATGAACCGGGATACCCTGAGTAGTTCGAAAAAGAGCCGCACCCATATGAGCCATCTTCACACTACTTCTAGTTATGAACTCCAGGTGATGAAGAATGGACACATCATCCATTAGAAGACCTCCATAGGGGGCAATTTGTTGGTCGATAAACTCGACGGCATCAAAATCAGGGGCATCAAGGTTAAAAGGCTCACATGTTTTTTGCTTTTTCGGAGGAGGAGCGCCAGCACCAGCAGCTGAAGTTTGCGGAGGGTCAGTCAGACGAACCCGGGGAGTAGGGATCACCCTCCTTGGCCCAGGTGAACTCGGCACGGATGGCTTCGATTGAACCTGGGACAACCCCTCTCCGGCCACTTTGGCCGAGATGTTTTGGACAACTGAACGAGCGGTTTTTTTATCGGTAAAGAAATATAAAAATATGATCGCGTTGTAAGTATAGCTTATAAACCAACAGAAAATCCTTTCGTACAAACGTTTTGGTTGTCACAAGTAACAAACCCCTTTAAAATTGATAACCGAAGTATTTAAACCTCGGGTCGTCTTCTCAAGGAACTGCAGGGAGGTATGTTCTTATTAATGGTTATGAGTTTTGTAAATTGGGGGTTTTGAAAGTAGGGGACAAGTAATTTAAATGACAAATAAAATAAATAAATAACTGTAAAATAAACTCTTGGCAAGGTATGAAAATTCGGATGTCCTATCCTAGTTACTCCTATGTGAATGGAAGTTAATCCCACTTAGTTAACCCTTATGAAAGCAAGGGAAAGTCAAGTGAACTAATTAGTTAGATTCCCAATTCCTAGCCAACTCCTAAGGAAAGACTAGAGTTAGTGGAATATCAGTCAATTTAGCTGACATAACAACCAATCACGGATAGTTGATAACTCAAGAGCTTCCAGTTAATCAATTAAAGCCAATAATATAAAAAGCTAAATAAAAATCTTAGATCTGAAATACCTCAATTGCATTAATAAGAGAAAATGAATCTAAACATAAAGAGTTCATAAGCCAATCTGGCAACATAAGTAATTAAGGGATAGCATTAAGATATCTGAAAGTAAAAGAGAAATATAAAGTAAAAGAAATATTGAACCTGATGAAGAGTTGAAATTCTAAATCCTTTAAGAGGAATCCTAATCCTAAAACCTAAGAGAGAGGAGAGAACCTCTACCTCTAAAAACTACATCTAAATTGTGAAAAGTGAATAATTGGAGGCATCATAATGAATGGATGCATTCCCCCACTTTATAACCTCTAATCTGTGCCTTCTGGACTTGGATCTGGGCCAAAAAGGATTTCAAAAATCGCTGGGAGCGTTTTCTGTAATTTCTGGTGCGTGGCGTCTGTCACGCGGTCGCGTCATCTGGGAGTTTTTCTTGTCACGCGTTCGCTTAGGTCACGCATACGCGTCATCTGCGTTCTGCTTAAGGCGTGCATCCGCGTCAGTCACGCATTCGCGTCGCTGCCTTTTCGCGCTAGGCATGCGGCCGCGTCGTCCATGCATTCGCGTCACTGCCAGTTTCTTCAGAAACTCCATTTTGTGCTTTCCTTCCATTTTTGTATGTTTCCTTTTCCATCCTTTAAGTCATTCCTGCTTTAGAAGATCTGAAACTACTCAACACACAAATCACGGCATCGAATGGTAATAAAAGGTAATTAAAGTAATTATTTTCAAAGCATAGGAAACATGTTTTTCACATATATCACATAATAAGGAAGGGAAAGTAAAACCATGCAATTTACATGAATAAGTGGGTGAAGGGTTGAATAAATCACTTAAATTGAGCACAATATATATCATAAAATATGGGTTTATCAACGACAGTAGCCTTCCTAGCCCTCTTGAAGGCCATAATAGATTCATTATTTTTAATCATATCTGCAAGCAACGCATAACAGTGAGAAATTAAGTTACAAATAAGAAAAGAGCTTGCAGAAAATAAAACCAACAAACAAAGAAAGGAAATCAATCTCTACCCAGCTCAGCTCGGAGAAGTGAGGGGTCCCCTAAGAATTTCTTGGTATCAAGATAGGGAGGTTCCCCCCAATTCTCCTCCAACACAGTCACAAAGGCCTGCTCGACCTCGTCCAACATCTCCCATGAATACCTCGACACAACAATGTTCGTTTGCCACTCTAAAGGAAAAGTGGGCTCATCATTCTCATCCAGAAAAAAGGGGCGAGCTCCTTCAACAGCTCGGACCTTGAAGAAATAGTTCTTAAAATCACGAAACGACTCGTCATACATAGAAAAAACTTTCTTCCCTTGTGAAGCTTGGAAAGAAACCTAGGCAGCCTTTTTCTTCACTACCCCAGGTTTTGTCATGACAAACAAATAAAAGAAAAGGGATTGCGAGGCAGGGACGTCAAGTTCACGACACAACAATTGAGGGATCTTTATAAAGCCCCAAGAATTGGGGTGAAGTAGGGATGGAGCTACATTGCAAGACCACAACAGATTGGTCTCAAAATGAGTAAAAGGGATGGTGATGCTCATCTGGCCAAAAAAGAAATCGTATGCATAGAAAAAAGGACGGTCTCCAGCAACTCGAGTAGAGAAATAAACTCTCTCTTCAGAAGTAGGGGGTACAAGCTCATAATTATTTTCCTCACTATCACTATTACAAACCCTATGAAATTGCCTAAGCTGCTGACAAAATTCAGAATCAACCAAAGAAACATATAAAAGAACCATCGAATCCACCCAATCAGCCATGCCCTCAGGGACTTGAGAAGATGTTTCAACAATGTTCTTGCGAGAAGACATGAGGTCAACTAGTCCTACAGCAAGAAAAGAAGAAAATAGATTACTAACCCAAACATCTCGGATAAAGTCAAAAACCATATTAGAACAGCTCGGACAAGCAGGACACCAAAGCAATACAAGCAACAAAAGGAAACCCCAGGACCCACACTAAAGATCCAGGGGCATCCTTTGGAGGCAACTTATGGAACAAGGACTCAGGGAAACCAACAAGTCTACAATCTCTACACATCTTAACAAGAAGATAACACTCTGAGAAGAAAGCCACGAGCTACAAATCAAATAAAGTCATCAAAATAACTACCTCCCAAATTCACAGTCGTAGAAGGAACTATCAAGCAACAAAAGAATCAACAAGGAATCATCAAAGATGCCACGTTTTTCAGAAAATAAACACCCCAAACAAACAAGCCACTAGAAAAAATCGTTACTTTCTACAAAAGACCATCCATAAAATCATCAACAGAGAGAAAGTCATCAAAAGGAGCAACCTTCTGGGAAAAGTAAAACAGGTTCATAAAAAACCAAAAAAACATGCAGCACAGCGACAAGCAAGCACGACAATGCAAAAAGATTCAAGCTTTCCAAACACGCATTCAAAACCAAAACTTTACCAAGAACCGAAGGAAAAAACAACAAAAGAAGCACAAAGAAAGAAAAACCAACCTGAACGAAGGAAGAAGCTTCGAAGGAGATTGAAGATGGAAAGACAGAATAACCCAGAAAATCGCCGAATGACGCCGCAACGCAAGAAAGGCAAAATGTAGGCGAAAATAGAAAGCGAGAGAGTGAAGGGAGAAGTTACAAAGAAAAACGAAGAAGAGAAACCGTTTTTGATTGAAAAATTCAAAATAAAAAGCCAAGGGAAACGGGGCAATTAAAACCAATTAATAAGGTTATTAAACCCTTACACGTTCCCAAGAACAGAGCGCGGATATAAAAGCGCGCGCTTTCAGAGGAAAACATTCCACATTCAAAAAATTTCTACAAGGAAAGAAATCGACAAATGCTCGAGTTCGGCTTCATTAGAGAAGGATCGAAGTCAAGGACTCGACCTCAAAAAAGAAGACCGAGCTCAAGCAGGGGCACTGTTCACACCCTGGGTCGAGCTATCCGATCCGGGATGTTCAGTAACAAAGTGACCGACCTCTTTAGGTCAGGCTATCCGACCTCTTCTCAAAGAGCTCGGTCAAATCGACAGGAAAGCCCAAAAAGGGGGCCCAACGTAAGGAATACGACCCAAATTCAAAGGCATCCCAAGCCTGCAGAAAGAAGGGCGATTCCCTTAAAGATAAGCTGACCTTACTCAAAGATAAGATAAGATAAAGATAAAATAACTAACTTATCTTATCTAAGAAGGTCACTCCACACTATTATAAATACACTGGAGCACCCAGGTATAACTCATACTCTGATTCTACTAAAAAACCTGTTTAATACCCATGCTAACTTAAGCATCGGAGTCTCTTGCAGGTACCCCTACCCTCCGGTGACCAAGGATTAGCAGTGCAACTAGTCCAGCAAGTCAGACACGACAGCTCCGGCCGCTACCCACCAGCCGGACACGTCATCTCCGACCAGTACAGAATATCTCATCCGAGATCGACCTACCGTTTCAGGTATCCCTCGGAACAGTTAGTGACACTCACCTTTGTCACTAACGTTGGAGATGGCAATCACCACCACGTTAATGGTCACGTTAATCTAATTAACGTGAACCCTAACGTGGGAAGGAGGGGCGTTTGGAGCGTTAGTAACAAAGGTACGTGTTCACATCCTGGGTCGAGCTATCCGACCCGAGATGTTCAGTAACAAAGCGACCGACCTCTTCAGGTCAGGCTATCCGACCTCTTCTCAAAGAAGTCAACCAAATCGATAGGAAAGCCAATAAAGGGCCCAAATAGAGGAACACGACCCGAATCCAAAGGCAATCCAAGCCTATAGAGATAAATTCGGTTCCCTTGAAGTTAAGCTGACTTCACCCAAAATAAGATAACATAAGATAAGATAACTAAGTTATCTTATCAGAAAGGTCAGCCCACACTACTATAAATACACTGGAACACCCAAGTATAACTCATACTCTGATTCTACAATAAACCTGCTTAATACCCGTGCTAACTTAAGCATCGGAGTCTCTTGCAGGTACCCTCCACCCTCCGGTGACCACGCATCAAAAGTGAAGCCAGTCCAACAAGTCAGACACAACAGCTCCGGCCGTCACCAGCCAGCCGGACACGTCATCTCCGACCAGTACAGAAGATCTCATTCGAGATCGGCCTACAGTTTTAGGTAACCTCCGGAACATTGGCGCCGTTGTCGGGGACCTGGAAGTCATCCCATCATCGTGGCGGACGACCATGACAACGACCATGATTCAGATCTAGAGGACAGAACGCCGCACAAAAGTACGGATGCTACACCAAAAGATACTCCGGAATCCAACGGAGACAAAAACTCATCACATCTGGGAGTAATAGAAGTGCTTCAAGATCGTCTAAAGCAACTTGAAAAGGAAAGCCAGCATCAACGAGAAGTTGGCAAGGATCTACAAAGAGAGGTAAGGCGACGTCGAGAATTGGAAGATAAACTCCTGCAACTTGAGCCGATCTCAAAGCAAAGGCTACTTGGACCACCCCTGAGGATAATTCACGCAAAGATCAAGATCCATTCACTAAGGACATCATGAAAACTAAAATCCCTAAAGACTTCAAACTCCCAGACATGACTCTGTATGATGGCACTACAGATCCCAACCATTACCTCAGCAACTTCAGAAGCAGAATGTACCTCACTGACGCCTCGGACGCTGTTCGCTGCAAAGCTTTTCCAACGACCCTCACGAAGACAGCAATTAGATGGTTCGACAACTTACCTCCCAAGTCCATCTCAAGCTTTGATGACCTAGCCAAAAAATTCCTGGCCAGATTCTCCATCCAAAAAGATAAGGCCAAACACGCCCCCAGTCTACTAGGAGTCGGGCAAGGAGATCGGGAAAGTCTTCACGACTACATGGAGAGATTCAACAAAACGTGCCTAGACATATAAAGCTTGCCAACAGAGGCCGCTATCATGGGCCTCATCAATGCCCTACGAGAGGGACCTTTCAGCCAATCTATATCGAAGAAATATCCCACATCTCTGGATGAGGGGCAGGAGCGAGCAGAAAAAATATATCAACATGGAAGAAAACTCTCGGTTGGGAGAAACCTCAAAATCCGGATTCTCCTACCGAGACAAAGATAAAGAATCCAAAAAGAAGGAAGATCGACAAGGGGAGAAAATTAAAAAATATCATAATTACACCCCTCTTAGGGTATCCCTGGTAGATGTCTACAAAGAAGTCTGCCATACGGAAAAGATACCCCCAGCTCGACCACTCAAAGGTAAAAGAGGAGGAGGAAATCGGAACGAATACTGCGAATATCACCGAGTCCGAGGGCATTCCACCAACGAATGCTTCGACTTAAAAAAACATCAAAGAAAAATTAGTAAGAGAAGGAAAACTAGATCGGTTTCTGGCCACCCGAGATGATGATCAAAGAAAGAGAAGAAGGGATGAAGATGTCGGACGAAACGAGCGATCACCTCGTACGCCAGAAAGACATGTCCATATGATACAAGGAGGAGTCGTAGGAGGAGGAACCTCCAAATTATCCCGCAAAAGATATCTCAAAGAAGTATATCATGTTAAAGGAAAGGAGGAAGCTCCCGACATCCCTGCAATCACATTCACCAAGGAGGATGCATCCGGCATCATCTCAGGACACGACGACCCTATGGTCATCAACATCATACTGGCAAACGCCAATCTCCACCGCACATTAATAGACCAAGGGAGCTCTGCCGATATCTTATTCAAAACTGCCTCCGACAAGCTCCGCTTAGAAGAAAAGGAGCTTAGAGCATACCCTAACAACCTGTTCGGACTGGGAGATACCCCAGTACAACCGCTGGGATACGTGTCACTACATACAACCTTCGGAAAAGGGAACCAATCCAGAACACTCAAGATAGACTACATCGTGGTCGACGTGAGTTCAGCCTACAATGCCCTAATAGGTCGGACAACACTAAATCAACTCAGCGCAATAGTCTCAACTCCACATCTATGCATGAAATTCCCAACTACAGAAAGGATAGCTACAATAAAAGCAGATCAAAAGATGGCACGCCGCTGTTATAACGAAAGTCTAAACCTCAGAGGCAGAGGAGAAGAGTTCCATACAATTGAGCTCGGTGGAGTTCAGAGACGAGAAGAACTCCGTCCACAATCCGAAGGAGAAATAGAGAAAGTTCAGATCGGGGATACCCCGGACAAAACAACTAATATTGGTACGATCCTGAAGGGAGACGCAAAAGAATTACTAGTACAGTTCTTACGAGATAATGTCGATCTCTTTGCATGGAAAGCTGCAGACATGCCAAGCATAGACCCCAAGCTAATGAGTCACAAGTTGGCGGTCTATCTAGGATCTCGGCCGGTACAGCAGAAACGAAGAAAACTTGGGCCAGAACAATCCCAAGCTGTGGAAGAACAGGCACAAGCACTACTGGAGGCAGGATTCATAAGAGAAGTCAAGTACCCACTATGGCTAGCTAACGTCGTCTTGGTGAAAAAATCAAATGGGAAATGGCGAATGTGCACCAACTACACCGATCTATACAAAGCCTACCCAAAAGATCCTTACCTACTCCCAAGTATCGACGCTCTGGTAGATGCTTCATCCGGATATAGATACCTCTCGTTTATGGATGCATATTATGGATACAACCAAATCCCCATGTATCCACTAGATCAAGAAAAGACCTCGTTTTTGACGCTAAAAGCAAATTACTGCTACATTGTAATGCCTTTTGGTCTCAAGAATACGGGAGCTACGTATCAAAGGCTAATGAATAAAGTCTTTTCAGATCATATCAGAAAAATCATGGAAGTCTACGTGGACGACATGTTAATAAAGACACAAAGTGAAGAGACATTATTGTCTGACCTGGTTCAAGTGTTTGACACCATAAGGAAGCATGACATGCGCCTCAATCCCGCAAAATGTACTTTTGCAGTAGAAGCAGGCAAGTTCTTGGGTTTTATGCTCACACAAAGAGGAATTGAGGCAAATCCGGATAAATGCCAGGCCATACTCAACATGAAGAGCCCAACCTGTGTCAAAGAAGTACAACAACTCAACGGGAGGTTGGCAGCCTTGTCCAGGTTCCTAGCGGGATCAGCAATAAGATCCCTTCCTTTCTATGCCACTCTAAGGAAAGGAAAGAACTTCGAATGGACAATGGAATGCGAGCAAGCCTTCCAAGATTTCAAAAGTTTCCTGGGGCGACCACCTATCCTAACTCAACCACGAAAGGAAGAACCACTCGTATTGTACCTTACGGTAGGAAGTCGGGCAGTAGCCTCAGCACTAGTTCGAGAGGACGACAAAGAGCAACAACTGTATACTTCATTAGTAAAGCACTGCAGGGATCCGAGTTGAACTACCAAAAAATAGAAAAGTTTGCCTATGCTCTCATACTGATATATCGACAACTTTGCCCATACTTCCAGGCTCACACCATTAAGATTCGAACCGACCAGCCCATAAAAGGGATATTGCATAAAACAGATTTAGCAGGCAGAATTTTACAATGGGCAGTCGAGTTATCCGAGTTTGACCTCCAATATGAAGCTCGGACAGCCATCAAATCGCAATCCTTGGCCGACTTCATTGCAGAATTCACAGATACCCTGGAAACCCCCACAGAATGGAATCTCTATGTGGACGGGTCCTCGAATAAGACCGGAAGTGGCGCAGGTGTGATAATAGAAAGCAACCAAGGAACCCAAGTTGAGCTTTCCCTAAAATTTGGGTTCCCGGCCTCAAACAACCAGGCGGAATATGAAGCGTTACTAGCTGGTTTGAAGCTGGCTAAGGAGGTTGGAGCTCAAAAACTCAACATCTTCAGCGATTCACAAGTAGTCACCTCACAAATAACAGGGAGCTATCATGCCAAAGATCCCACCATGAAAAAGTATTTGGATAAAACCAAGGAACAGCTCGGACAACTTGGGGAATATAAGATCCACCACATACCCCGTGAACAAAATGCCCAAGCTGATGCACTCTCAAAGCTAGCCAGCACCAAACCAGGGGGAACAAAAGAAGCCTCATCCAGGAAATGCTACAAGACCCGTCAATCTCGGAAGCGAAAAAAGTCCTAGCCATAACAGGTCAGAATCAAGGATGGATGAACCCCATAATTAATTATCTCAAAACAAAAACACTCTCCACAGATGAAAAGGAGGCAAAAAGATTAAAGCGAGAGGCACAATACTACACCATCATAAACAACACCCTATACAAAAGAGGGATTTCAATACCATTGTTAAAATGTGTGCCGACCTCTAACACAAGGGAAGTTTTAGAGGAAGTACACAGCGGCATTTGTGGCAATCATCTCGGGGCACAAACTCTCAACCAAAAGGTACTTCGGGCGGGATTTTACTGGCCAACTCTATAAAAAGAAGCTACAAAATTTGTAAAGACATGTCCCCCAAGCCAGAAACATGCCAACTTTCACATCGCCTCGCCAGAAGAGCTCATCAGCGTAACTTCGCCTTGGCCATTTGCAAAATGGGGACTCGATCTTCTCAGACCCTTTCCCCAAGGATCAGGACAAGTCAAATTCCTCATAGTCGGAGTAGACTATTTCACAAAATGGATTGAGGCAGAGCCCCTAGCCAACGCCACTGCTCAAAGAAGTCGAAAATTCCTATACAGAAATATTGTCACAAGGTTCGGGATCCCATACTCCATCACCACAGACAATGGCACCCAATTCACAGATGCAGGCTTCAGAAAATTAGCAGCCGATTTGAACATAAAGCATCAATTCACCTCCGTCGAACATCCCCAAGCCAATGGACAAGCTGAAGCTGCCAACAAAGTCATATTGGCCGGGTTAAAACGGAGATTACAGGATGCAAAAGGAGCTTAGGCTGAGGAACTCCTACGAGTCCTATGGGCATATCGAACAATGCCACATTCCACCACAAGGGAATCACCCTTCCGACTTGTAACGACCCAACTTCCAACACGTCATGATCGTACCAAAAGTAAGGTGTTACTGACTTGTTTTCCTTATTAACTATTTACTATTAAGCCTTTAGTTCGATATCGCAATTCAATTTTAGTAAAAATACCAGAATTTTTTTTTTCTTTTATTAATTAAAATCATATAGCAAACATCACCAAGTAATAATAATCACATAATTATTAAAAATAGTAATATTATACAAAAGAATTTAAATAAAATTCAGGTACAACTCCTATCCCTCTGCATAAAATAAAAACCTTAAGCAGTAAGGGCGAGGGAATTCTATGAAAGAAACTCAAGTCATAAACTTAACTCGTAAATAAATCCTAGAATCGCCCGCAGCTTCAAACTGAATCTTCGAACCTGTGTCACTGAAAGGGTGGAAGATTTTGGGGTGAGAATAAACCACACGTTCTCAGTAGGGAATGGGAATGCCGTAAAAGTGATGATTAACATGAAAATAATTAACTTTGCTTAATAAACATTCTTTGTCAACCCTTTGAAATACTTTTTAATCTTACTTTAGATAAATAGTTACTTTCTTTAGATTCCTAAACCCAAAATAGATCTCAATCACAAAATTTGACATTAAATATCTTTCGGTCACATAATTGATTCTCAGTCACAACAAACAGTTATCAATCATCTCTATACATTCACAGACTACTAGCACAAGTAAGAAACTCAATTAAACACACAAACAAATCACAATAAAATAAACAACACAATCACAGAGAAGTAATATAAGCAAACACAGCCAAATGCAAATGCACAACCAATATGATGCATGTCTGTCCTAAGCAGGCCATGAGGTCACGTGTCGGTTGGCTGCCCGAAATCCCGACATTTACCCGGTCACGAGTAATCCCGATTTTCTGGATACAATTTTCCGTTCCTAAATAAATACGCATATAATAATAGCTGCTCATCTGAGACAGCCTCTGCTTACTGCAGGAAAATATATATATATACTCTGCTCTGCTCTGGGGAAGCGGAAAATAGCTGTAGGTAACTTAGTTTCCCTACAGAAGATCTGGGTTGCATTAAGCAACTAATATATATTAAATATAGCTTTGGGTTGCATCAAGCAACTAATATATATATATATATAGCTCTGGGTTGCATCAAGCAACTAATATATATAAATATAGCTCTGGGTTACATTAAGCAACTAATATATATATAAATATCTCTTTATTATATTACTCTTATCTTTATATCTCTTTACTCTGTTCTGGTTTCTCTTTTTTCTGTATCTCTTTACTTTTCTTTGATTACTCTTTCCTTTATATCTATGTTACTCTTCTTCTCTTTATCTCTTTACTTTACTCTGGTTACTCTGTGCTCTGTATTTCTTTACTCTGCTCTGATTTTTCTGCTTAACGTATGTATTTAAAGCTTATGTAAATTTCGGTAGGAATAGTTAGTCTGCCCCAAGTATAGGTTCATTAAGTCTATACTGAAACATTTTAACTTTTCATATTATACCTAACCCTAGTCGCGATTCAAGGACTAACTAGGTTGCCCTAGTTCGTTCACTAATCTCTGTCTGTTTTTTTGTCATTAAAACTTTACAGACTTTTCTTTGGTAAATCGAACTCAAAATATTATAATTCCTTTCTTAACTAAATAAAACTCAAGTAATATAATTTTCCAAATTCAAAGCATTTAAAATAACTTTTCAAATGAAACCTCAGATTTTCATAAAATTTCGGCAGCACCTCCCTTGAAACTCGGACTTAGCCACCCTTACGGGTTCCCTCTTTCTCAATATCTCATCAAACCTTTCTCAATAATTGCCACAACAATAAATTCTCAAAAACATTTGATAATAGTATAGAAAATATATTTCTCAAATTCTATATCCAAGTAATCACCAAAACAACATCGGCAGTCTAATTTCAGTTTTATTTTAAAAATATCAAACGAATTCGGAATTACGCAAACCTTATATCCACACGTCCGTCTCAGATTAAGCTTCCTATTAAACCAAAAATCACAGTTTTTCGCTGGCTCTAGCTTCATGAATATAAGCAAAACCGTGACTGCTCTATAGTGCCTTAAAACCAGAAGACAGCAGCAGCGTACAACATTCGAAATTTCATGTAAAATCCAAATTAAATCCAACAACCTTCAAAATTAATGTGGTTAAAAATAAATTATCCAAATTTCTTTCTCAGTTGGTTCCAGGATCATACCATTTTTAATGAAGGAGTTACGTAGCTTGGAAGTTAGGTAATTTTCTGCTGAAGTCTGTTTTACAAATCATTGAACACAACCTCTTTCAAGTCCCATAACTCACTTACTAAAACATGAAAAACCCTGAAATTTAAATCATATATACTAAACATACTCAACTTTCACCACCAATTGGTTTTATCTCAATATCTTTCCAGAATTAAAAATTATAAAGTCTCAAAGTTACTGACCTAGAAAACAAAACCTGATTTTTACTGCATAATACATCTTACTTTAAAAATTCATATCTTTAAAACCACAATTCTAACAATTCTAAATTCTTATGAAATTAAACTAATAGGACCATAGTTTCATTTAAAATTGGTTCTATTTCAAAAATCAAACTGGAGAATTTTTAATACAGGAAACAAGTTGCTGCTGTCTTAAGCGTCCTGCAGAAAACCAGATTTGGCATTCCTAATTAAAAAATTTACCATAAATCATAAACTTAATAAAAAAGCCTCAAATTCACCAGTCCAGCTTCCTATATCCCAAAGCTTAATCCAGGCTTTGTCTGACGTAATTCCGATCATCACAGAATTAGTTATAGATTTTCAAAGTCTCCGGCTTTATTTAAAAGTAATGCAGAAAATTAAGTTTTACATTTTAACTTTGAAAAATCTTAACTAGTTCTATAGTTAATACAAACTTCTCAAAATTGAATCCCAAGAACAACTTTAATTACAGTTTACTCAGCCTTTACTCTCATATCATTTCGATTATCGTTGTGAATAACTGATTCACTCCCAAAGTCATCTTTTAATCTCAAAAATCAGATTTTCAGCAACTAGTTCAACATTTTAAGATTCAATCTTCCAATTATTCCTTAAGCCCAACTTCAATTAATCGCTAACTAAACCCATTACAATAAACCAACTCAATAGCAATAGTTTCAATTTGACCCATCAAAAACCGAAATCACAATAATCTCTCATCAAACAATTTATAATTCAATCTCACAAAATCAACAAATTCAACCAACGTTCGAATAAAAAATCTCAATCATTCCAATCATAATTTTAGCCACACAACTCAACTAATTCAGTATAATAACATAGAGTCAGAACACTTCAACAATTCCATCAATATCAGAGAAAACAATATCAATTACAGGTTCAAATACTCACAACAAAGCCCAAAGACGTTCACAGCCATAACCTGAATTCAATAATCCAATTGAAGCACTAAAACATCATCAAACTTACTCCAAATTTCACAACCTCAACCATCATCACAATAATCCCAAACCAAACACAAATCTAACTCAGTTCATCAATTATCATTGCGACAACTTTTCAATAGTTAACTCATCAAATTTCAATTTAACAAGTATTATCAAATGAATCACCATTCACAGCCACATTTCAACCAATTTAGCAATATCACATAAAATCAGAATTGTCAACAAATCCATTAAAATCAGTCATAGCATTAACCAAAGTTAACCTTGTCAAATTAATTGTTCACAACAGCATCTAATTCTACTCACAACTCAGAATAATCACAACTAACTAACTAATTTCAAAAGCATTTCATGTCATTCATGTCAATTAAAAATTCTTAACCATTGTTAACCATTTGCACTTATCCAAATAACTTTGTAGGCATTCTAAATTAAAAACGTTAAATCCCCTACCTCAATTAGCTGTAATTGAAGAATTTAGACGCGGTAAACCAAATATTATGAATTCACAGTAGCAGCGGTGCTCCATCGAATCCCAGCACCTGTTCTTAGCTTCGGTGGTGACTTAGCGGCTGTCTCCAAATAGAGCCGGCAGCTACCTCCAGTAACGGCGGTGGTGAGGTAATTTACGATAATCTCTTTATACAATACAAATAGTTTCAGGGACAAGCTTCAAAGTAGGAACAAATTGGTAGGACAAGGAAGCAAAAACAGGGGACAGAGCTCACCAAAGCAGTAGTGGTTCTAAGGGTGGTTTTTGACGCCAATGGCAGTGTGTAGCTCGACGGTGGACCACACTCATGGCAACAACGACAGTCACAGTGGCTCTTCTATCTCGCGGTTCTACCTCCCTTCCTCCACGCCTCTGGCAACGACGGCCACGACTTCAGTGACGGCTTCATTCATCACCTCCTCTCTCGCTCTCCTCTATTCGCAGTTCACGGCGGTGGCAGAAACTTCATCAACGGCAATGCAGCAGCACGGTGACAGATCGGCGGCGGTGGCGCTATGGCTCCTGGTTCGCGTTCCTCTCTGCGGCCTCCACAGAGCGGCGATGACGACGACAAGGATGAACGGCGACGAAGGCGGCTGGCTCCAGCGACGGTGAGAACCCTAAGGGAGACAACGAGCAACGGCGGTGGTGGCTCCTCACACGACGACGCGCGACGGACCTAGCGGCGGTAGGAACAGCCGAGGCGACAACGACGCGGGCTCCACGAAGGTCATGATGGCTGGACTTCGCAGCGCTGCAACTCGCGTGGATGGCAACGACAATGACGGCGAAGGACCCCAGCGGTGGCTCTGGCGACTGAACAGTGGCTGCTTACATCACACTCTGATTTCCTCCCTCTCTCCCTGTCTGATTCCGTTTCAGCGTTAGGTTTAGGAGGAAAGGGGGTGGGGGCTGCATTCAGAGGCTGGGAAAATGGGGGGAAAATTAGGGTTATGGTTTATGGGATTTGGGAATTAGGGTTTCTGATTCAATTTGGGAATTTAGGTTTAGGAATTAGGGATTTTATAAAGTAATATGGATAGATATGAATAGATCTTTTGATAAAATTGGAGGGTAGAGTAATTTTAAAACCAAATATACTCTCTTAAAAATATTTAGGAATATCATTTATCATCATATTGCTAAGTTCAATCAATTATTTCTAATTTAAAATACAAAATAAATATATTAATCACATTTTCATAAAATATAGTTTAACTCAATATTAGTTATTCAAATTAAATAATATAACTTCTCATTATTTTTCTATCTCCAAAACTTTAATTTCAAATTGTAAAATAACTAATAATAAAAATTGTACAAAAATATTAATTGACTTAAACATAAAGTGTTTATAAAA
The DNA here is from genome assembly GCF_059453495.1 of Arachis ipaensis. Lineage (NCBI taxonomy): Eukaryota > Viridiplantae > Streptophyta > Magnoliopsida > Fabales > Fabaceae > Arachis > Arachis ipaensis. The sequence goes on along the minus strand of NC_142442.1, from coordinate 95,105,614 downwards.
ATTAATCTAATCATTTCTAGTAAATTAATTCCTATGAGTTAAAATTAATAACATAATTCATTCAAAATAGAATTTATTTAAATTAAATTATACAATTCTTCTATTTTTTAATTACTAAAATTATAATTTCAATTATACTAAATATCTAATAAAGATTATATAAAAATTCTAATTAATTTAAACTTCAATTATTATGAAACTCTATTTAATTACCTTTAGTAAAATAATTTTCTTAAAATATAATTATCAACAAATATAATAAATCACAAATAACTAATTATTTGATTTTCAAAAACTAGGGTTGTTACATTCTACCCACCTTAGAAAAATTTTCGCCCTCGAAAATTGCTAGAATAAAATAAATTCAAACTAAAATCAAAGAAAGCAAAATATATGGACAGAAACATAGGCATTGTCAAAGATGAATATTCAAAGAGTCAGATTCATAGGCAAGCAAAGGTATACAAGAATGACAAAGTATGGTTGGGAAACAAGCAAATCACATTCTAAGAAGGAAATTCAAACCAGAGAATTTCAATGAAAGCAACGAAGGAAAACATGGCACGAGTTCATGTGGCACGAATAAAGATTACATGTCAAAACGAAACTAACTTTATAACTTCTAACGCTCCCAAACCCCGTGAATGGCATTACCTATTCTTCTATTTCGTCTATGATAACCTATTAGTGTTCCCATATACATAAATCATTAGTATTAAGTTGGCCAGACCTAATACCATGAAGTATGAAATGGTAAACTAACAGCATTAATCATCAGACAGTCATGCATATAAAACTCAAACTCTTGTTACCAGAACAAGTCCCAAAGCATGACAAACACTCAGAGTATGCAATGAAGCATAGTCAGTCCATTCCCAAGGCTCTAACAGGAACAAACTGCTCTGATACCATATTGTAACGACCCAACTTCCAATACGTCATGATCGTACCAAAAGTAAGGTGTTACTGACCTGTTTTCCTTATTAACTATTTACTGTTAAGCCTTTAGTAAAATAATTTTCTTAAAATATAATTATCAACAAATATAATAAATCACAAATAACTAATTATTTGATTTTCAAAAACTAAGGTTGTTACACGACTAGCATACGGAATGGAGGCAATGATCCCGATAGAAGTTGAGGAAGGGTCGCCTAGAGTAGTACACTACAATGAAGAAGCCAATTCCCAACTGCAAAGGGTAGAACTCGACCTACTCCTAGAAGTCCAGGAAAGAGCTCGGATCATAGAAGAAGCATTAAAATGTCGAATGGCTTCGAGATATAATCAAAAGGTAGTGCCGCGAGGTTTCGCAGAAAACGACCTCACTCTAATCCGAAATGATATCGGAACAACTCGACCTGGAGAAGGAAAGCTGGCAGCAAACTGGAAAGGACCTTACCGAGTCATAGAAGTACTTGGGAAGGGCTACTACAAACTATCCGAACTCGATGGATGAAAGCTTCCCAGATCGTGGCACGCCTGCAACCTAAGAAGGTACTATAGTTAGGAATGATAAAGGATCTTGGGATAAGGTACACTCTTTTTCCTGAAAAGGTTTTTTAATGAGGTACCAAGCTAGGACCTACAAACTATCTGTTCATACCCTGGGTCAAGCTGTCCGACCCGGGATGTTTAGCGACAAGCCGACCGACCTCTTCAGGTCAGACTATCCGACCTCTTCTCAAAGAGCTCGGCCAATGTCCGACCTCTTCACAAAGGCCCAAGAAGGCCCAAACGAAGGAACAACAGCCCAATCCAAAGGCAGCCTAAGCCCACAGAGAGAAGGGCGGTTCCGTTGAAGATAAGCTGACCTCACCTAAAGATAAGATAAGATAAGATAAGATAACTAACTTATCTTATCTAAGAAGGTCACTTCTCACCATTATAAATACACTGGAGCCCCCAGGTATAACTCATACTCTGATTCTACATAAAACCTGCTTAATACCTATGCTAACTTAAGCATCGGAGTCTCTTGCAGGTACCTCCCACCCTCCGGTGACCAAGGATCAACAGTGTAGCCAGTCCAACAAGTCAGACACAACATCTCCGGCAGCTACCCACCAGCCAGACACGTCATCTCCGACCAGTACAGAAGATCTCGTCCGAGATCGACTTACAGTTTCAGGTAACCCTCGGAACATTGGCACCGTTGCCGGGGAACCTGGAAGTCATCCCATCACCATGGCGGACGACCATGACAATGACCACGATTCAGATCTAGATGATAGAACGCCGCACAAAAATGCGGACACTACACTGAAAGATACCCCAGAATCTAACGGGGATAAAAACTCATCAAATCCGGGAGCGATAGAAGCGCTTCAAGATCGTTTAAAGCAACTTGAAAGAGAAGCCCAACATCGGCGAGAAGCTGGGAAGGATCTACAAAGGGAGATAAGGCGACGTCGAAAATTAGAAGATAAACTTCTAAAAACTCGAAGCCGATCTCAAAGCCAAAGCTACTCGATTCGCCCCTGAGGGCAACTCTCGCAAGGATCAAGATCCATTCACTAGGGAGATCATGAAGACCAAAATCCCTAAGGACTTCAAACTTCCGGATATGACTTTATACGATGGCATGGCAAATCCCAGCCATCACCTCAGTAAATTGAGGAGTCGAAGGTCCATCTCAAGCTTCGACGATTTGGCCAAGAAGTTTTTCTTTTAGCCAGATTCTCCATCCAAAAAGATAAGGCTAAGCACGCCACAAGTTTATTGGGAATCAAGCAAGGAGATCGGGAAAGTCTTCGCAACTACATGAAAAGATTCAACAAAACGTGCCTGGACATACAAAGTCTGCCAACAAAAGCAGATATCATGGGTCTCATAAATAGCCTCAGAGAAGGACCTTTCAACCACTTAATATCCAAGAAGTACCCAACATCTCTAAATGAGGTACAGGAACGGGCAGAGAAATACATCAACATGGAGGAGAACTCTCACCTAGGAGATAGCTCAAAAACCGGATTCTCCTAACCCACCACGGGACAAGGATAAAGAGTCTAAGAAAAAAAAAGAAGATCAACCCGATGAGAAGCCTATAAAACACCACAATTACACCCCTCTTCGGGTGTCTCTCGTGGATGTTTACCGAGAAATATACAACACTGAGAAGATCCCACCACCTCGCCCAATCAAAAATAAAAGAGGTCAGACAAGTTGAAGGTCCACCTCACAGCAAAGAGGTCGGACGAGTTGAAGGTCCACCTCACACCAAAGAGGGTCGGACGAGTGAAGGTCTACCTCACAGCAAAGAGGTCGGTCCACCTCACACCAGCAAAGAAGTAGGACGATTTGAAGGTCCACCTCACACCAAAGAGGTCGGACGAGTGAAGGTCTATGATGAGAGAACTTTTGCGTGGTCTAGAAATTTGCGGATAAATCCTCGTTGCAAGTATAGTTTCTAAACCTTCAAAAGTCCTTTCATACAAACGTTTTGGTTGTCACAAGTAACAAACCCCTTTGAAATTGATAACCGAGTATTCAAACCTCGGGTCGTCTTCTCAAGGAATTGCCGGGAGGTATGTTCTTATTATTGGTTATGAGTTTGTAAATTGGGGTTTTGGAAGTAAGGAGGGAATATGTTATATGACAAGTAAAATAAAATAATAATAATAAAATTTCTTGGCAAGGTATAAGAATTGGAATTCCTATCCTAGTTATCCTTATCAAGTGTGAAGAGAATTGGGTTTTAATCCCACTTGGTCAGCCTTTATTAAACAAAGAAATCTTAAGTGAACTGATTAGCTTGATTCTCAAGTCCTAGTCAACTCCTGTGGAGAGACTAGTGTTAGAGCAATCCTAGCTAAAGCAAAATCTGCCAATTTCAATCACTTGCTGAGTTTGATAACTCAAGTACTACCAATCACTTGACCAAAGCCAAAAGGGAGAAAAATATCTAAATTAAATTAAAAGCATCAATATAAGCAAAGCAATCTTAAATCTGAAAATACCTCGAATTGCATTAACAAAAGAAATTAAATCTGGCATAGATGTTCATAAATTAAATTGAGAAAATAAATAAAACTAAAGAACCTGGGATTGAGAGTCACTCCTAAAACTAAGAGAAATCCTAAATCCTAATCCTAAGAGAGAGGAGAGAACCTCTCTCCCTAAAAACTACATCTACTCCTAAAATTGTAAATATGAGAGCCTCCTCATGAATGGATGCATTCTCCCACTTTATAGCCTCTAATCTGTGTTTTCTGGGCCACAAACTGGGTCAAAAACAGTCCAGAATTCGCTGGGTTTGAATTTTGCCACGCTGGTTTTTGCACTCCATGCGGTCGCGTTGCCTAGCGTCAGAGGAACTATAGCATATTATATATCAAATCGAAGCCCCGGACGTTAGCTTTCCAACGCAACTGGAACCACGTCGTTTGGACCTCTTGTGCTAAAGTTATAGCCATTTGAGTGCGAAGAGGTCAGGCTGGACAACTTAGCAATTTCTCAAACTTCTTGTATTCCTTCCATTTTTGCATGCTTCCTTTCCATCCTCCAAGCCATTCCTGCCCTATAATCTCTGAAAACACTTAATACACATATCAAGGCATCTAATGGTAATAAGAGAGGATTAATAATGAGCAAATATAAGATCAAAGGAGCATGTTTTCAATCAAAGCACATAATTAGGAAGGCAAATGTAAAACCATGCAAATAGTATGAATAAGTGGGTAAAGAGTTGATAAAAACCACTCAATTGAGCACAAGATAAACCATAAAATAGTGGTTTATCAGTCTACCTCACAGCAAAGAGGTCGAACGAGTTGAAGGTCCACCTCACACCAAAGAGGTCGGACGAGTGAAGGTCTACCTCACAGCAAAGAGGTCGGACGAGTTGAAGGTCCTCCTCACACCGAATAGGTCGGGTGAGTTGAAGGTCCACCTCACACCAAAGAGGTCGGACGAGTGAAGGTCTACCTCACAGCAAAAAGGTCGGACGAGTTGAAGGTCCACCTCACACCGAAGAGGTCGAGCGAGTTGAAGGTCCACCTCACACCAAAGAGGTCGGACGAGTTGAAGGTCCACCTCACACCAAAGAGGTCGGACGAGTGAAGGTCTACCTCACAACAAAGAGGTCGGACAAGTTGAAGGTCCACCTCACACCAAAGAGGTCGGACGAGTTAAACATCCACCTCACACCAAAGAGGTCGGACTAGTTGAAAAGGACAATGGAGTGTGAACAAGCCTTCCGTGATTTCAAAAATTCTTGGGGGAACCACTCATTCTTACCAGACCAAGGGAAAGTGAAGAACTCATATTATACCTCGCAGTGGGAAGTCAGAGAAGACGAAGGTGGGCAAAACCCGTCTACTTCATCAGCAAAGCTCTACAAGTGGCCGAACTAAACTATCAAAGGATAGAAAAAGTTCGCCTACGCCCTCATACTCACCTCTCGATGACTCTACCCATACTTTCAAGCTCACACTATCAGAGTTTGGAACAACCAGCCCATAAAAGGCATCCTACGGAAAACAAACTTAGCTGGAAGAATCCTACAGAAGACAGCTCGGATAATTCGGGGGACCCTGGACAAAACCAGAGAACATCTCGGACAATTCAGGGGACCCTAGACAAAAACAGAAAACAGCTCGGACAAATCAGGGAAAATGAAGTCCGACACATAGAATGCCCGAGCTGATGCATTTTTAAAACCAGCCAGCACCAACAACTCGGACAAAATCGGGGAAAATGAAGTCCGACACCTAGAATGCCCGAGCTGATGCATTTTCAAAACTAGCCAGCACCAACAACTCGGACAAATTCGGGGATATGAGGTCCGACATATACCTCAGGAGCAGAATGCCTGCGCTGATGTAATTTCAAAACTAGCCAACACCAAACCAGGAGTTAATAACAGAAGCCTCATCCAGGCTACATTACAAGACCACAACAAGTCAATCTCGAAGGCAGTATAAGGGATGTACTCAGGGTCATCTAGCCAATCAGACATGCCGTCCGGAATCTTAGTATACATCTCAAAGACATAGGTCAACTATGGGGTTACTACCAAACAACTCGGGCAAATAAGTAAACAATTCGGACAATAACAGCAAAACATTAGGTGTCAGATACAGCAGAAAAAGGGAAACCCCAGGACTCACACGAAGGTCCAAGGGCACCCTTTGGAGGCAACAACAGGGCAAGAACACAGAGAACAGAGGTCAACAATCTATACCTAAACAATCCGAACACCTCTCAAACAAAAGGTTAAAACAAAAGCTAGAACTTTGGTACAAAAGGAGTCAGGCAACGATGAAAAGAAACAGGAATAGCAACAAAACCCTAAAAGCCCACATTCTTCTGAAAGGCGAATGACAAAAGAAAAGTCATAACAAACGATCAAAGACGCAAGCTTTTTGCAGAATGAACCAAAGTTCTTCAGACCAAAAACCCAACTACAAAGTCAAAGCTTTACATAAAAAACATAGCCCCACCAGAAGAGCTCCAACAAGTCCTATGGACATATCGGACAACTCCACACTCCACCGCAAAGGAATCACCTTTCCGATTAGCTTACAGAATGGAGGCAATGATCCCAGTGGAGGTCGAAGAAGGATGACCCAGACTGATCCACAACAGTGAAGAGGCCAACTCCCAACTTCAAAAGGAAGAACTCGACCTACTTCCAGAAATCTGAGAAAGAGCTCGGACCAAGGAAGAGGTGTTAAAATGTCAAATAGCCTCAAGGTACAATCGGAAGGTAATCTAGCAACAACGATCTCATCCTAATCTGAAATGACATCAGAATAGGTCGTTCAGGAGAAGAGAAGCTAGCAGCCAACTGGAAAGGATCATACCAAGTTGTTCAGAAGAACTGGGGAAAGGCTACTACAAAGTGTCCAACCTCGAGGAGCAAGAGCTACCAAGGTCATGGCATGCCTGCAATCTAAAAAGGGTGCCAGGCCGAGATCCAAAAAGATTGCACGACCTAGAAAGGTAAGTACTAACATGTACACACTCTTATCTTCATTTTATTGTTTAAAAAATTGCAGATTCCCTAAAAGTTTCCTACCAAGACGCCCGACTAAGGCAGGTCGGCAAGGTGAACACCAGATTCACCGTCCGATCACGACAAAGTCGGCAAGATGAAAACCAAATTCATCGTCCGATTACAAAGCGACAAGTCGGCAAGGTGAAAACCAACTTCACTGCCCGACCACGATGAAAACCAAATTCATCGTCTGATTACAAAGCGACAAGTCGGCAAGGTGAAAACCAACTTCACCGCCCGACCACGATGAAAACTGAATTCATCGTTTGATTTTGACAAAGTTCGACGAAGTGAAAACAAAATTCACTGCTATACCAAGACGCATTAATCTGAAGCATTCATCGTCCGATTATAAAGCAACAGATCGGCAGAAAGTGAAAAACAATTTCACTGCACGATCACGATAAAGATAACCGTCCGATAAAGGTGAAAACGCGATTCACCTAAAAGACGATCTAAAGATGACAACCACTTTCTACAAATCGGCAAAGATGAACACAGAATAACGTAAGAAGTTATCGAAAGTGATCCGAAAAAAGAACCTGATGAGGTCTTATGGATTGCTAAAATAATAACTTAAAGACTGGCCGACGTTAAGAAGTCGGACCAAGTCAACCCAAGTTATAAGTAAACCCTGGAAAGAGGTCTGGCCAACCCTATTAAAGAGGATTACTTTAACTTAGAAGGGCCCGACATGACAAATTCAGCCCAAAATGAAAAAGTTATAAAAGTAGTCCCTGAAAGAGACCTGACAAAGGTCCAAGAAAGAGGACTACAAAAATAACTTAGAAAGAGGACGACGCAAAGAAGTCGACCTCCTACAAAAAAGTTATAGAAGTAATCCCTAAAAGAGACCTAACAAAGGTCCAAGAAAGAGGATTACAAAATAACTTAGAAGAGATCGACATGACGAAGTTGGTCTCCCACAACAAACAGGTTATTAAAGTAATCCCTGAAAAAGACCTAACAAAGGTCCAAGAAAGAGGATTACAAAATAACTTAGAAGAGATTGACGTGACGAAGTTGGTCTCCTACAAAAACAAGTTATAGAAGTAATCCCTGAAAGAGACCTGAACAAGGTCCAAGAAAGAGGATTACAAAAATAACTCAGAAGGGCCCGACATGAAAAAGTTGGCCCAAAACCAAAAAGTTATAAAAAGTAATCCCTGAAAGAGACCTGACAAAGGTCCAAAAAAGAGGATTACTAAAAATAACTTAGAAGGGACCGACATGACGAAGTCGGCCCAACCAAGCTACAAAAAGTTATAGAAAGTAATCCATAAAAAGAGACATGACAAAGGTCCAAATAAAATGGATTACTAGAAATAACTTAGAAGCGACCGACAAGAAGAAGTCGGACCAATGAAAGCTACAGCTTGGACCGACAGGAAGAAGTCGGACCAACGAAAGCTACAACTTGGACTGACAGGAAGAAGTCGGACCAACGAAAGCTACAGCTTAGATCGACAGGAAGAAGTCGGACCAACGAAAGCTACAGCTCGGATCGACACGAGAAATCGGACCAACGAAAAGCGTGCGCTAAAAGGGACATAGCTTTGCCCAAAAAGCCACGGCTACACAATAAAGCAATCAAAATTGTTTAGACTGACTAAAAAGTGTTCTACAAGAACACTAAAAAGTCATCGTACAAGTTAGCCCCAAGGACCACCTCGACCAAGCCGAAAGTGGACAAAACCAGAAGTGATCAAAAGAGGTCGGACAACAAAGTACCGACACTCTACAAAGATCCACAAAAAGGGACAAAGACATCTCACAAAGGCCAAGGAAAGGTCAAAAGACCAAAGCCAGAAGTGCTTCGCTGAAAAGTACGAAGTCTTGAAAAAAGACACTACTTAAAAAGCGAAAATCACAGCCTCAAAGACAGAGCTAAAAAGTCATCCAAACAAACTATAAAAAGGTTCCCCATCGGAACACTACCTAAAAATTTGTTGGACTAAAAAGCTCGAGCAGTGAAGACCAACAAGTCGGAAAAAGGCTGAAAAGACCTCTCAACAAACCAAAAAGGGGCAATGCCAAACTCGCACAAGGAGAAACTACTCCAGATCGACCAAAGTCAGGATGCTTGAGCATAGCTTCCCCAAAGCGACCGAAGCTCTGAAAAGCACGATCTCACGGAAAGGTCTGAACTCAAGCAGGGGCAAAGTCGTACAGGTCAATGTCAGCTAAGAAGAGGCACAAAAACGATCTCAAAAAATCCAAAAGGTTGGGAAACAACTTAAGGCTCAAATGTGCTTAGCTAAAGGGGATACAACTCCACTCAAGGAAGGCACAATCTCAAACAGGGCTACGTACGTTATCCAAGACTAAAAAAGGTTCTATATAAAGAACACTAAAAAGTCATCGGACAAGTCACTAAAAGCCCGGATATCAAGTCGCAAGGATAACTTCGCCAAAGCAGAGGATTGTCAACACAAACTTAAAGCAAGGCGTGATCCAGAAGGCAAGGGTAGAAAATCCACACTACCACCCAAAAGAGGTCGGACTGTGAAGTACCAAACCTCAAAGAAAATCTCCAAAGATTGCAAAGCAATGAAGAAACAAGCCAGGCAAATGCTTGAGCACGACTCCCAAAGAGATTGAAGCTCTGAAAGTCACGATATCACGGAAAGATCGAACTCAAGCAGGGGCACTGTTCTTACCCTGGGTCAAGCTGTCCGACCCGGGATGTTTAGCGACAAGCCGACCGACCTCTACAGGTCAGACTATCCGACCTCATCTCAAAGAGCTCGGACAAAACTCCACAAAGGCCCAAGGAGGCCCAAACGAAGGAACAACAGCCCAATCCAAAGGCAGCCCAAGCCTACAGAGAGAAGGGCGGTTCCTTTGAAGATAAGCTAACCTCACCCAAAGATAAGATAAGATAAGATAAGATAACTAACTTATCTTATATAAGAAGGTCACTTCTCACCATTATAAATACATTGGTGCCCCCAGGTATAACTCATACTCTGATTCTACATAAAACCTGCTTAATACCCATGCTAACTTAAGCATCGGAGTCTCTTGCAGGTACCCCCTACCCTCCGGTGACCAAGGATCAACAGTGCAGCCAGTCCAACAAGTCAGACACAACAGCTCCGGCCGCTACCCACCAGCCGGACACGTCATCTCTGACCAGCACAGAAGATCTCGTCCGAGATCGACCTACGGTTTCAGGTAACCCTCGGAACACTATCCGACTTACAGGGATGAAAAACTGCCACATGTATATATTTGCACTTTCTTTTAAATAAAATATATTTTAGATATTCTACAAATTCTCAAGACGCATTAATCTGAAGCATTCATCGTCCGATTATAAGACAACAGATCGGCAGAAAAGTGAAAAACAGATTCACTGCACGCTCACGATAAAGACCAATAGAGATGAAAATACGATTCATCTAAAGGTCGACCAAACAAAGATAGAAACCACCTTCTACAAATCGGCAAAATGAACACAGAATAATGCAAGAAGTTATCGAAAGTGATCCAGAAAAAGAACCTAACGAGGTCTTATGGATTGCTAAATAATAACTTAAAGACTGGCCGACGTTAAGAAGTCGGACCAAGTCAACCCAAGTTATCAGCAAATCCCTGGAAAGAGGTCTGGCCAACCCTATAAAAGAGGAATTGCTATAACTTAGAAGAGATCGACACGACGAAGTCGGTCTCCTACGACAAACAAGTTATAAAAGTAATCCCTAAAAGAGACCTGACAAAGGTCCAAGAAAGAGGATTACAAAATAACTTAGAAGAGATCGACATAAAGAAGTCGGTCTCCTACAACAAACACGTTATAAAAGTAATCCTTGAAAGAGACCTGACAAAGGTCCAAGAAAGAGGATTACAAAATAACTTAGAAGAGATCGACACGATGAAGTCGGTCTCCTACGACAAACAAGTTATAAAAGTAATCTCTGAAAGAGACCTGACAAAGGTCCAAGATAGAGGATTACAAAATAACTTAGAAGAGATCGACATAATGAAGTTGGTCTCCTACAACAAACAAGTTATAAAAGTAATCCCTGAAAGAGACCTGACAAAGGTCCAAGAAAGAGGATTACAAAATAACTTAGAAGAGATCGACATAAAGAAGTCGGTCTCCTACAACAAGCAAGTTATAAAAGTAATCCCTGAAAGAGACCTGACAAAGGTCCAAAAAAGAGGATTACAAAAATAACTTAGAAAAGGACGATGCAAAGAAGTCGGTCTCCTACAACAGACAAGTTATAAAAGTAGTCCCTGAAAGAGACCTGACAAAGGTCCAAAAAAGAGGACTACAAAAATAACTGGAAAAAGGACCAACGTAAAGAAATCGGTTATGGATGGCCAGAAATAAATACAAGTAAGAGCTAGAAAACTGAAACACGAGTTGGATCCACACATCCGCAAAGGATCCAAGCTACAAGCAATAAGTACAAAGCAATCCAAAGAGGCCGAGCAGCAAGGCTTCGGCATTCTCAAAACCCAGAAAGGTGCCAAAAACATGTACAAACAAGCATGATATAAAATGAAATATTATAAACAAGCTTCAAGATCAGGCCCAAAGCTTGAAAGCTACTTGTTGTTTTTTCAAAATAAAATGTTCCTAAACAAGCAACCAAAAGGAGTATCAACAGTCAGCAAAATATTCTAATTACAGAATAAAGAGTTTAAAAAAGCCCACAAGTCGGGCTATCTACACAAACATCCAAGAAAAATTAGTTAAGATCGGGAGCCTTCTCAGTAGCATCAGTCTGGGGTGAAGGAGGGCGATCTTGGAGAGGCACTGCATCCACCGTACCGTCGTCCCTATTGAGAATTTGACAATCAGGATCTAATTCTGGACGAGCAATCCCAGCAGGAGGAACTATAGAGGTCGACACTTTGGCAGCAGGCGCAGAGGGAGGTTCGACATCATCATCATCTTGGTCGTCGGGAACAATCTTTCCATCTCTCACAATATTGTCCAAGCTAAAAAGAGTAAGATCAACCTCAGGAGCGAGAACTTGAACCTGCTCCTTCAAATTATCATAAGCAGCGTTTACACTGCCGACAAGGTGACCTAGGAGCTCGGAATAGTCAACTCGGGCAGACTCCAACTCCTCCCTCAGACGTATCACCTCCTGATAAGACGTGACATAACTATCTTTATGCCTCAACGCAGTATCCTCGGCCAATCTCACAGAAGCCGCCAGAGCAAGAGAGCTAGCCTTTTCGTTCTCCAGATCCTTCTCCAGTTTGGCTACTTTCACCTCAAGCTCCTCTTTTAAGCCCTTCATCCGGTCGAATTCCTGTTTTGTCTCCTCCATGAAGGCTTTGGTGGCATGGAGAGGAAGATTTTGAGCCGTTCGGTACAAGGCAGCTCCCATATGTGCCATTTTTACACTACTCCGAGTTATAAAGTCCAAATGACGAAGAAGTGATACATCATCCATAGGAAGGACACCGTATGGACCGATCTGCTGATCTACAAACTCGACCGCGTCAAAATCAGGGGCATCAAGGTTGAAAGGCTCAATTGTTTTTTGTTTCTTGTTGGGAGGAGCACCAGAAGTAGCAGCAGAAAACTGCGGAGGCTCGGCCAGGCGAACCCTAGGAGTGGGAATTACCCTCCTCCAGCCAGGAGAACTCGGCACAGGCGGCTTCACCGGAACTTGGGAAGATCCCTCTCTCGCTACCTTGGCCGAGATATTTTGAGCATCTGCAGCCTTCTTTGCTTTCTTGTAGGCCTTCATAGAATCGTTATTTTTCGACATCTCTGAAAACACAGAATCGACCACAGCAATGGGTTACAATCACAAAAAGAAGAGGTAAAACTAAAAATCAAGTACATAAACAAGTCGGACAGTACCTAAAACAGTTCGAACTAAAGATGGGTCACTCAAAAACCTTTTTATATCAAGATGGGGTGGTTTCCCCCATAAATCTTCAAGAACAACTACAAAAGCTCGTTCAACCTCGTCAAGCATCTCCCAGGTATAGCGAGACACTCTCACATTCTTTTGCCATTCTAGAGGAAAGGCAGGCTCATCATTTTCATCAAGAAAAAAGGGGCAGGCCCCCTCAACAGCACGGACTCAGAAGAAATAATTCTTAAAATCTTTAAAAGACTTATCATACATGGCAAAAACTTTATGCCCCTGGGCCGACCAGAAAGAAACCCAGGAAGCTTTCTTTTTAGAAGACCCTCCGGGCTTGGCAGAAATAAAAAGATAGAGGAAAAGAGTCTGAGAAGGTGTTATGCCTAACTCTTGGCAAAGCAGCTGAAAAATCTTAATAAAACCCCAGGAATTCGGATGAAGCTGGGAGGGAGCAATATTACAAGACCACAACAAATCGGTTTCGAAAGCAGTAAAAGGAAAGGTAATGTCCAACTGGTTGAAGAAATATTCATAGGCATAGAAAAAGGGACGCTCCCCCTCGACCGAAGTAGGAAAACAAACCCTCTCATCAGAATCGGGCACTACAAGCTCATAATCCCTCTCCCGGGCGCTGCTACCACAAATCCTATGACGTTTCCTCAGCTCTACACAAAAATCAGCGTCCACCACAGAAACACACATCAAGACAAGGGAGTCCAGCCAATCAGACATTCCCTCAAAAACTTTAGAAGACATCTCTACAATGTTATTGCGAGAAGACATGAGGCCAACTAATCCTACAATAAGAAAAGAAGATGGGATTACCAAAAAACATCTCGGACGAGGGGCAAAATAACTCGACTAGTATACAGAAGAACAAACAGAAAAGGAAAACCCCAAGACTCAAACCAAAGTCGTGGTGCATCCTTTGGAGGCAGTAACAAAGCAAGGTTTCAGGAAAAATCCACATCTTACGTCCCGGCATCTCTCAAAAAAAAGATCTTAAATAACAGACATTTCGGAAAAGAAAGCCAGAACACAAAAAGTCACTATCTTTTTATAGTCTATCAGCAAAAAGCATCATACCAAGTGGAAATCGTCAAAGACGCAACCTTTTCTCATAATCAAATAAAAACTAAAACAAATATCGCAACAAACAGGAAAAGCTATCAACAGGGCAAAAAACCAAGGAGCAATCTTCGATTAAGTGAGTAAAGATGCAGTTTTTCTGGGTTCCGTATAGAAGCAATAGTAGAGCAAGGAAAGCCCTGATGACAAGTCATCTTAGCCTAGTTTCACTAGCCTTTTTCTTTTGTTTTCGATTGATTTATGCACTTTCTTGAGCCATAAGCAAGCCAATTAGGTAGATTTCCATGTTTCCTTTGATTCAATCAACCATGTATGAATTAATGCAATTTCATGAGATTTTATGCTATAATTGTCATATATTATGAAAGAATAACAAACTCATGATTTTAAGCAAAGCTTTGATGTGCTTGGTTGATTGATGATAGGTGAAAAGAGTTTTGAAATAGGTTGAAGAAAGAAGGAAGGGCTAGGAGCAAGAGAGAACAAAAAGTTTGAGAAAAAGTTTGCCTCAAACTTTAGCTCAAACTTTTAAAAGAGTTGAAAACACTCCAGAGGAAAAAAGCTTGAGCAAAAGTTTGACCTCAAACTTTAGCTCAAACTTTTGGGAAAAAAGCTTGAGCAAAAGTTTGACCTCAAACTTTAGCTCAAACTTTTGGGAGAAAAGCTTGAGCCAACGTTTGCCTCAAACTTTTTGGCAAACGTTGGCATCACAAAATCAATACCCTGGAGATAAAAAGCTTGCGCAAACGTTTGAGGTCAAACTTTTGCTCAAACGTTGGCGCCACTCTTGCACACCCTGGAGGAAAAAGCTTGCGCCAATGTTTGAGGTCAAACTTTTGCTCAGACGTTGGCGCAACACACATTTATAAGGGGGCCAACGTTTGAGCAAAAGTTTGACCTCAAACTTTGGCTCAAACGTTGGTAGCAGCAAGGAAGCTTAGCTGATGCGAAAGGTTTCAGTAAAAGTTTGACCTCAAACTTTTACTCAAACTTTTACTCAAGCTTTTATGTTTTTCAACCCGGTTCACAATGGATCTTTCTCCAACTCCAAGAGCAATCAACCAAGGCCTTTATCAACCCAATTCCATCAAGAACAAAGGCCCAATTGAAGGCTTGAAGACCATTTGAAGAAAGTGTATAAATAGCTTAGGATTTAAGTTTTTAGAGAGCTTCCTTTTAGAATTTTCATAACACTTACAGTAGAGAACTCACTTTACATTTTTGAATTGTTTTTAGAATTCTAGAGAATTGGGGAGGAGAATTGATCTCTCTTCTTCCTGGTTCTTGTTGAGCACTCTTTACTTTTCTTGCTTGGGATCTTAGGTGGAGAATTGAAGAACTTCTGTTTCAATCTCACCTTTGGATCTTGTTTAATTTTCTGCATAATCAAAATTCAATTTCTGTTTATTGCTTCTTCTTCTATTCTCTCTGCAATTTACATTTCCCTTGCAATTGTTCTTGCTGGATCTAGGAAGGCAGTGGGATCTAGACTTGGTTATCTAGTCTCTTGGGTCCTAAGATCTACAGCTTTAAATTTCAATTTACCTGTTTCGTTGCTACACCAAGCTGATTTCCATTTTTGTCAAGATCCGGTTCAATTGAATCCATCTTCGACATTCCTGTTTGTTGCAATTTATTGTTCCTTGTTTAATTTCTGCAAATCCAATTCCCAATTCCCTTTACAATTCAAGCCATTTACATTTCTTGCACTTTAAGATTCTACAATTTACATTTCTTGCGATCTAAGTTTCTGAAATTTACATTACTTGTTCTTTAAGATTCAGCTTATTTACTTTCTTTGCTCTTTAATTTTCTGCAATTTACCCTTCTCCCTTTTAATTTCATGCAATTTAGCTTCTGTCGAATACAAACCACTCAAATCAACTCTTGATTCGCTTGACTAAATCAACCACTAAACTAAAATTGCTCAATCCTTCAATCCCTGTGGGATCGACCTCACTCCCGTGAGTTTTATTACTTGATACGACCCGGTGCACTTGCCGGTTAGTTTTGTGTATTTGGAATTCGATTTTCGTTTTCCAAAAATACGCATCAAGTTTTTGGCACCGTTGCCGGGGATTGAAATAGATTGACAATGATTACGTGAAGTGGAGATCTAGATCTAGCACTTTTTATTTTCTGTTTCTCAAATTTTTGACTAACACACTAACTGTTTGAATTTTTGCTTAAGCTAACTTAACTTCATTCTGGCAACAGATCGAAGTGTTACTGGTGGTATTTCTTTTGTTTTGTTTGTATGTCAGGTACAGGGAGATCCATTCCTGTTTTATCTGAAACTGACCAGAGAACTCTTAGAAGGTTAAGAAGAGCTGAAAGAGGGAAAAATATTATTGGAGAGGAAGAATCTGAGGAAGAATATCACGAGATGGAAGGAGATCCATCTAATCCAGGAGGAGGGATTGACAATAACCCACAGCAGAGGAGAGTATTGGCCTCCTATACCTTTGCAAATGCTAGACATTGTGGAAGCAGCATTCTCACCCCTAATGTCAATGCAAATAACTTTGAACTGAAGCCACAACTCATTACATTGGTCCAAAACAACTGCTCGTTTGGGGGAGGACCATTGGAGGATCCAAATCAATATCTATCTACCTTCTTAAGGATTTGTGACACTGTCAAGTCCAATGGCGTGAATCCTGAAACTTACAAGCTTCTGCTGTTCCCGTTCTCATTAAGGGACAAGGCCGCACAATGGCTTGAAACTTTTCCCCAAGGAAGCATCACTAGTTGGGATGACTTGGTGACTAAATTTCTAGCCAAATTCTATCCACCTCAAAGAGTCATCAGGCTGAAGACTGAGGTGCAAACATTCACGCAATTGGATGCTGAAAATTTGTATGAAGCATGGGAGAGATACAAAGCTCTGCTGAGGAAATGTCCACCAGAAATGTTCACTGAGTGGGACAAGCTACAGAACTTCTATGAAGGACTCACTCTAAAGGCTCAAGAATCACTTGACCACTCAGCTGGAGGATCATTGCAACTGATGAAAATAGCAGAAGAAGCTCAAAATCTTATTGACATGGTGGCCAACAATTAATATTTCTTTGCTCATCAAAGAAATCGCCAACCATCACAAAGGAGAGGAGTAATGGAGCTAGAAGGAGTGGATTCAATCTTGGCTCAAAACAAGATGATGCAGCAGCAAATTTAACAACAATTTGAGCAAATGGCCAAGAGGATTGATAGCCTCTAAGTTGCAGCAGTTAACACAAGCCAACCATCATCCACATGGGGGAAAAATGAAGAAACTTAAGAGGAGCAGCAGCAAGAACAAGTCTAGTACATGCACAACCAAGGACCAAATGAAGTGTATGGTGATACATACAATCCATCCTGGAAGAACCACCCAAACCTCAGATGGGGAGATAACCACACCCAAAATCAACAACCATGGCAGAGGAACTCAAACCAAAACACTTCAAGAAACAACCAAAACCACAACCAGCAGCAAACTAACCAAAACCCCTACAGAAAGCCTCAAAACAACTACCCCAACCCCAACCATTACCAATCTAATAACCAACACACCAACCAAAATACCCACCATCCACCATCCACATCTCACAACCCACCGCAAGCATCACCTGAATCTCAAAGACTCACCAACTTGGAAACCTTGATAGACAAAATATGGAAACAACAAGAAATGACAACCAAGAACCATGAAGCCTCCATGAAGAGTCTAGAGAGGCAAATTGGGCAAATCTCCAAACAGATTTCTGTTGAGAGACCTTCAAGCTCACTGCTGAGAGACACAATCCCAAATCCTAAGGAAGAATGCAAGGCAATACAATTAAGGAGTGGGAGAACATTGATGAGCAACACTGACACTACAAAGAAGCAAGTAGAGAGCAGCAAAAGACCAATAGAAGAGAAACAGCCTACACACACAGAGTAAGCCAATGATGATGATGCAATGGCAAGCAAGCAAGCTTCAAAGCAAACTCAAGAAAAGGAGGAACAATCAAAAATTCCAAAAAAGAGGAATGAAGCAATTGAAGAGCCAACAAAAAATCAAAAGCAACAAGTAGAGAAGACCTTTGTACCTCCACTGCCATATCCCCAAAGATTCAACAAGGAGGCAAAGGACCAACAATTTCACAAGTTCCTTGAGACTTTCAAGAAGTTGGAGATAAATATTCCCTTGGCTGAGGCACTGGAGCAGATGCCCCTATATGCCAAGTTCATGAAGGAGCTAATCAACAAGAAGAGAAGTTGGCAAGAAAAGGAAACTATCATGCTCACTGAAGAATGTAGCGCTGTGATCCAGATGGGTATCCCACCAAAGCTCAAAGATCCAGGGAGTTTTGTAGTCTCATGCACCATAGGCAAGATAACATTGGAAAACGCCCTGTGTGATCTAGGTGCCAGCATCAACTTGATGCCTCTATCATTGATGAGAAAGCTTGCCATAGAAGAAATTAAACCCACCAGGATGTCACTAGTCATGGCCGATAGATCAATCAAGACACCCAATGGTATTGTGGAGAATTTACTAGTGAAGGTCGGGAAGTTTATCTTCCCCGCAGACTTCGTAATCTTAGACACAGAAGGGGAAGGAAGCAGCTCAATCATCTTGGGGAGACCATTTCTAGCCACAGCAAGAACCACTATTGATGTGGAGAAGGGAGAAATGACCTTCAGGGTGCATAATGAACAAATGGTAATCAATGTCTTCAAATCAATGCAACACCCCTCAGAGCAAGAGAACTACATGAATGTGGATATGATAGAAGGGCTGGTAGAAGAAATGTTTGAAGACGACTATCTGGAGCATCAGAAAGAACAAGGAGAGGAAGTGATTGAAATACTCATTGAAGACAAGAAAGAGGATAAACCAAAACAGGAGTTGAAACCTCTCCTTCCTCACCTCAAATACGTGTTTCTTGGGGAAGCAGAGGCATTACCAGTGATTATAAATTCCTCCTTGAACATGGATGAGGAAGCAAGGTTGATTGAAGTATTAAAAACTCACAAAACAGCCTTGGGGTGGACAATTGAGGACATCAAAGGCATCAGCCCTGCTATTTGCATGCATAAAATTTTATTGGAGGAAGAATCAAAACCTGTAGTTCAACCTCAAAGAAGACTCAACCCGACCATGAAAGAGGTGATTCAAAAAGAAGTGATGAAGCTATGGAATGCAGGGATAATTTTCCCAATCTCAGACAGCTCTTGGGTGAGTCCGGTTCTAGTTGTGCCAAAAAAGGGAGGAATGACAGTCATCACCAATGAAAAGAATGAGTTGATCCCCACTAGGACAGTGACTGGGTGGAGAATGTGCATAGACTACAGGAGATTGAATGATGCAACAAGAAAAGATCATTTTCCTTTGTCGTTCATCGATCAAATGTTGGAAAGACTAGCAGGCCATGCTTATTATTGCTTCCTGGATGGGTATTCTGGTTACAATCAAATAGTGGTGGACCCCAAGGATCAAGAGAAGACATCCTTCACATGCCTATTTGGAGTTTTTGCCTATAGAAGGATGCCCTTTGGGCTATGCAACGCCCCAGCCACTTTTCAAAGGTGTATGCTTTCTATCTTTTCTGATATGGTGGAAAAATTCTTAGAAGTCTTCATGGATGATTTTTCTGTTTTTGGCAATTCATTTAACACTTGCTTGCATAACTTAACTCTTGTTTTGAAAAGATGCCAAGAAACTAATTTGGTGTTGAATTGGGAAAAATGCCATTTCATGGTTCCGGAAGGAATAGTTCTTGGGCATAAAGTGTCATGTAGAGGTATAGAAGTTGATAAAGCTAAAATAGAAGTTATTGAAAAACTCCCTATACCTGTTAATGTGAAAGCAGTAAGAAGTTTTCTTGGGCATGCTGGCTTCTACAGAAGGTTCATCAAGGACTTTTCAAAAATAGCAAAACCATTGAGCAATTTACTAATGAATGATGTTCCCTTCATTTTTGATGATAACTGTAAACAGGCCTTTGAAACTCTCAAGAGAAAGCTCATTACAGCACCAATCATCACACTCCCTGATTGGAATTTACTTTTTGAACTTATGTGTAATGCAAGAAACCTTGCTATCGGTGCTATACTGGGGCAAAAGAAGGATAAATTACATCATGTCATATATTATGCTAGCAAAGTGTTGAATGAAACACAGAAAAATTATACCACCACTGAAAAAGAACTTTTAGCAATTGTATATGCATTTGATAAGTTTAGACAATACTTGATCGGTTCAAAAGTTATAGTATACAATGACCATTCTGCTCTCAAGTATTTAATGTCTAAACAGGATTCAAAGCCAAGGCTTATTAGGTGGGTGTTGCTGCTACAAGAATTTGATATTGAAGTGAGGGATAGGAAGGGAAGTGAAAATCAAGTAGTAGATCATCTATCAAGAGTGCCACAAGAAGCTAAGCAAGACAAACCACAGCAAGTAAATGAGAACTTCCCTGATGAACATCTCTTCCAAATTCAACAAACACCTTGGTTTGCTGACATAGCAAACTACAAGGTAGGAAGGAAGATACCTCAAGAATTTTCCAAGCAACAAATGAAGAAATTACTCAATGAAGCAAGGAAGTTCTTGTGGGATGAACCTTTTCTATTCAAGAGATGCTCTGATGGAATGATTAGGAGGTGTGTCCCTGAAAGTGAAATAAAGGACATACTATGGCATTGCCATGGCTCAGCATATGGTGGACACTTTGGACCAGAGAGAACAGCTGCAAAGGTATTACAGAGTGGGTTCTATTGGCCAACTATCTTCAAGGATGCCAGAGAGTTTGTTCACCAATGCAATGAATGTCAAAGAACTGGAGGATTGACAAAAAAAAATGAGATGCCTCAAAATTTCATCCTGGAAGTGGAGCTGTTTGACTTATAGGGCATTGATTTCATGGGACCTTTTCCTCCTTCCTACTCTTTCAGATATATCCTGGTGGCAGTAGAGTATGTATCAAAGTGGGTGGAAGCCATAGCCACAACCACCTGTGATGCACAGATTGTCCTCCAATTCCTTAAAAAGCACATTTTCACAAGATATGGAGTGCCCAAAGGTCTGGTTAGTGATGGTGGTGGTCACTTTTGTAACAAACAGATGGAGAAACTCCTCCACAAATATGGAGTAATCCATAAAGTGGGCACACCTTACCACCCTCAGACTAATGGCCAGGCTGAACTCGCAAATAGGGAATTGAAGAAGATCCTAGAGAAAACAGTGGGAAGCACAAGAAAAGATTGGGCTAGGAAGCTAGAAGATGCATTATGGGCATATAGGACAGCTTTCAAAACTCCTATTGGTAAGTCACCCTTTCAGCTATTGTATGGCAAATCCTGCCACCTCCCTGTAGAGCTTGAACACAGAGCTTTTTGGGCTACTAAACTCCTCAACCTTGATTCCCAAGCTGCAGGAGAGAAAAGGTTGTTACAACTAAATGAGTTGGATGAATTCAGACTAGAAGCCTATGAGAGTGATAAGATATATAAGGAAAGAGCTAAGAGGTGGCATGATAAGAAGATCACAAAGAAGGAGTTCAAGCCAGGACAACAAGTGCTCCTGTATAACTCAAGGCTTAAGATCTTCCCTGGCAAACTTAAGTCTAAGTGGACTGGCCCATACTTGGTGACAAAGGTCTTTCCTTATGGGAGTATTGAATTGCTAGATGAAGCAACAAAGAGTCAATTCACAGCAAATGGTCACAGAGCAAAACTGTACTTGGGAGGACAATGGGATAAGGAAAAAGTGGTTCAGAGCCTACAACCTTCTTGAGAAGAATTGAAGGATGTCAAGCTAGTGACATTAAAAGAGCGCTTGTTGGGAGGCAACCCAACCAGAGGTAGTTTTCTTTTCATAGCCTTTTCAATAAAAATGTTGAATATTTGGTATGCATTGCAAGGAGCTAAGTTTGGTGTCACACACCAAAACAATTTAAAGGAGAATGAAGGATCATAAGTTTGGTGTTCCACCAAAACATCATTTAAAAACACATTCTCACTTCGTGCACAATACTAGCTCCAAGCATTCAAACAGATTATTCAGTTACTTAATTGCTCTCTAGTGTTAACTTCATAACCTTTAGCAAGAACATAAGATTTTACATATAGTTAACCTGTTGCATCAGAGGAAGTGGCAAGGAACTAAGTTTGGTGTTCCCACACCAAATTAAATCCAAAAGCCGCATTCAATTCATGCATACTAACTAGTCACCTAAGGGCTTAAGAAACAAGCAACTTTTGAGAATTATGCAGGGAACTAACCACAAATTGAAGACATTATGCACCATGACTCAAAAAGGGGACCAACAGAAAGAAGGACACAAGAACTGCAAACCAATAGGTTGTATCTGTACTTAACTTCAGCTGTTGAGATATGCTATGATGTATGTCTTGCTAAAGTGTTCATCTAGTACAAGTAGAATCATTCTCTTAAAATAAGTAAGCTAGTTTAATTGTGTGCTTGTGTGTTTACTTTCACTTAACAAAAAAGGCATGCTTTGTCCCCTGAAATTTCAATTCAATAAAAGAAATGTTTGAATGTGAAGTAAGATAGTTCTCTGTTAGATAGAAGTACAATAAAAGTAAGTGGTGGTATGTATGTGTGATTGTATGATAGCTCACTTTTAGTGAATAAGAGAACTAGGATGTCTCCTTCTAAGTAGAAAGTGGCATACTGTCTATGAATCTCAATCAAATAAAAGTCCTTGGTTAAAAAGAAAAACAAAAAGAGAAAAGAAAAAGCCAAAAAGTGGCAACAGAACAAAAGAAAATAAAAAGAAACAAAGCTAGACACCAATAGCTTGAACCTTAGAATATATGCCTGTGGTGTCTTTATACTAGGATCTGCTTGGATTATTAAGTTCTTTGGAGTGCATCAACACTTGGTGACTTGGGTTAACTAACCCGGGATCATCAGCTAAAAGTCCACTATCAAGAGCAACCTAACTACAAGGCATTTAGTAACCCAAAGAGGTGCTGGGCATCAATGTTTTAAGAAGGAATGTGAGCCAAGTGTCTATAGTGAATAATGTGTCAAGTATAAAGAAAGAAAAGAACTTGTTACACATGACACTGAACTAAAGCTTTTAGAAAAAAAAAATATAATAGTCAAGGACAAAGGAATAATGAGAGGTCATAGCAGTGTGTTGCTTGATGCTTGAAGGAGACTTTCTAGGCCTAAAAGTCAATAAGAAGTGAGTGTTTACATATCCACAGAAAACCCCATGAACTACCAATAATACTCTGCTAGCATGAACATCGTCTTCCATTTCATTCTTTCTTCTCAATAATTCTTTTCTTGCTTGGGGACAAGCAAGCTTTAAGTTTGGTGTTGTGATGACAAGTCATTTTAGCCTAGTTTCACTAGCCTTTTTCTTTTGTTTTCGATTGATTTATGCACTTTCTTGAGCTATAAGAAAGCCAATTGGGTAGATTTCCATGTTTCCTTTGATTCAATCAACCATGTATGAATTAATGCAATTTCATGAGATTTTATGCTATAATTGTCATATATTATGAAAGAATAATAAACTCATGATTTTAAGCAAAGCTTTGATGTGTTTGGTTGATTGATGATAGGTGAAAAGAGTTTTGAAGAAGGTTGAAGAAAGAAGGAAGGGCTAGGAGCAAGAGAGAACAAAAAGTTTGAGCAAAAGTTTGCCTCAAACTTTAGCTCAAACTTTTAAAAGAGTTGAAAACACTCCAGAGGAAAAAAGCATGAGCAAAAGTTTGACCTCAAACTTTAGCTCAAACTTTTTGGGAGAAAAGCTTGAGCCAACGTTTGCCTCAAACTTTTTGGCAAACGTTGGCATCACAAAATCAATACCCTGGAGAAAAAAAGCTTGCGCCAACGTTTGAGGTCAAACTTTTGCCCAAACGTTGGCGCCACTCTTGCACACCCTGGAGGAAAAAGCTTGCGCCAACGTTTGAGGTCAAACTTTTGCTCAAACGTTGGCGCAACACACATTTACAAGGGGCGAACGTTTGAGCAAAAGTTTGACCTCAAACTTTGGCTCAAACGTTGGTAGCAGCAAGAAAGCTTAGCTGATGCGAAAAGTTTGAGTAAAAGTTTGACCTCAAATTTTTACTCAAACTTTTACTCAAGCTTTTATGTTTTTCAACCCGGTTCACAATGGATCTTTCTCCAACTCAAAGAGCAATCAACCAAGGCCTTTATCAACCCAATTCCATCAAGAACAAAGGCCCAATTGAAGGCTTGAAGACCATTTGAAGAAAGTGTATAAATAGCTTAGGATTTAAGTTTTTAGAGAGCTTCCTTTTAGAATTTTCATAACACTTACAGTAGAGAACTCACTTTACATTTTTGAATTGTTTTTAGAATTCTAGAGAATTGGGGAGGAGAATTGATCTCTCTTCTTCCTGGTTCTTGTTGAGCACTCTTTACTTTTCTTGCTTGGGATCTTAGGTGGAGAATTGAAGAACTTCTGTTTCAATCTCACCTTTGGATCTTGTTTAATTTTCTGCATAATCAAAATTCAATTTCTGTTCATTGCTTCTTCTTCTATGCTCTCTGCAATTTACATTTTCCTTGCAATTGTTCTTGCTGGATCTAGGAAGGCAGTGGGATCTAGACTTGGTTATCTAGTCTCTTGGGTCCTGAGATCTACAGCTTTAAATTTCAATTTACCTGTTTCGTTGCTACACCAAGCTGATTTCCATTTTTGTTAAGATCCGGTTCAATTGAATCCATCTTCGACATTCCTGTTTGTTGCAATTTATTGTTCCTTGTTTAATTTCTGCAAATCCAATTCCCAATTCCCTTTACAATTCAAGCCATTTACATTTCTTGCACTTTAAGATTCTGCAATTTACATTTCTTGCGATCTAAGTTTCTGAAATTTACATTACTTGTTCTTTAAGATTCAGCTTATTTACTTTCTTTGCTCTTTAATTTTCTGCAATTTACCTTTCTCCCTTTTAATTTCATGCAATTTAGCTTCTGTCGAATACAAACCACTCAAATCAACTCTTGATTCGCTTGACTAAATCAACCACTAAACTAAAATTGCTCAATCCTTCAATCCCTGTGGGATCGACCTCACTCCCGTGAGTTTTATTACTTGATACGTCCCGGTGCACTTGCCGGTTAGTTTTGTGTATTTGGAATTCGATTTTCGTTTTCTGAAAATACGCATCAAGCCCTAGAAGCATCAAACAACAGGAAAGGCGAAAAGGTTCATGCAAAGGGCGAAGAAACTCTCAGAACACACAGCAAGCAGGCGCGACAAGAAAGATCCAAACTTTCTCTAAGCAAAATCAAAACTTCACCACAAAACTAAAGACAAAGCAACAAAGACGAGAAGAAATTGCAAATGGAACTAACTTGGAAAAAGCAGAGCCTCAGAAGAGTTGAAGAAGGAAAGACGGAATCGCCGGATCGCTGAATGACGCCGCAAAGGCAAAATGTAGGCGAAAAGCAGAAAGTGAGAAAATGAAGGGAGAAGTTACAAAGAAAGATGAAGAAGAGAAACCGTTTTCTGAGTACAAAAATTCAAAATAAAGCTAAAGGAAATGGGGCAATTAATACCAATTAATGAAGGTATTAAACCCTCGCACGTTCCTAAGAACAAAGCGCTAATACACAAGTGCGCGCTTTCAGAAGAAAACGTTCCACATTCAAAAAATTTTACAAAAAGAAAGAAGTCGACAAATGCTCGAGTTCGGCTTCACCAGAGAAGGATCGAAGTCTAAGACTCGACCTCAAAAAGAAAGACCAAGCTCGAGCAGGGGCACTATTCACATCCTAGGTCGAGCTATCCGACCCGAGATTTTCAGTAACAAAGCAACCGACCTCTTCAGGTCAGGCTATCCAACCTCTTCTCAAAGAGGTCGGCCAAATCGACAGAAAAGCCTAATAAAGGGCCCAAATAGAGGAACACGACCCGAATCCAAAGGCAATCCAAGCCTATAGAGATAAAGGTGATTCCCTTGAAGATAAGCTGACTTCACCCAAAATAAGATAAGACAAGATAAGATAACTAACTTATCTTATCAGAAAGGTCAGCCCACACTACTATAAATACACTGGAGCACCCAGGTTTAACTCATACTCTGATTCTACAATAAACCTGCTTAATACCTGTGCTAACTTAAGCATCGGAGTCTCTTGCAGGTACCCCCCACCCTCCGGTGACCACGAATCAGAAGTGAAGCCAGTCCAACAAGTCAGACACAACAACTGCGGCCGTCACCAGCCAGCCGGACACATCATCTCCGACTAGTACAGAAGATCTCATCCGAGATCGGCCTACAGTTTCAGGTAACCCTCGAAACAGTAAGTGTCACTAACGCTCTCGAAGCTTAGGTATGCCCACGTTAAGGGTTACGTTAGTTATACTAACGTGCACTCTAACGTGGGGAAAAGGGGCAATAAGCAACATTATTGGAAAAGGTGAATGCCAATAACATTTGCGAAGGACCAAGAGGCAATGTTAGTGGTCACGTCAGTGCCACTAACGTTGAAATTAACGTGGATCTTTTTTGGCTTGGAACGTTAGTGAAAAAGGTGATCGTCACTAACGTTCTCGAACCCACATTTTCACTTAACGTTAACACCACTAACGTCCTAACTAACGTCCATGCCTAACTCACACTTTCTGTGCAAGCAAAGCTGAGCCCATTGAAAATTGTAACTGCTTCAACTAAAGATCCAAAGGCCCATATCAAAGACTTGAAGAAGCCAACTAGAAGATCAGAAGAGTAGTATATATAGGAGTAGTTTTGAACTAGTAGGGAGCTTTTGGGCATTCTGGAAAACTACACTCTGTATATTTTACTTTCTCTGCAACTTCTAGTTTTAGTTTTCAGAATGTACTTTTCATTTATGCTTTCCATTCCCAGAGCTATGAACAACTAAATTCATTGGGTTAGGGAGCTCTGTTGTAATTTGATGGATCAATAATAGTTTTCATTATTCTTCTTCTTTCTTTTCTCTTGATTTTACTAGAAAGCTTTCAATCTTTATCCAATTGGGTAGTTGTCTTGGAAAAAAAACTATTCATATTTGGATCTCTTCGGAACCTTGAAAGAGAAATGAAGAGATCATGCTAGAAATGCTTTCTCATGTTGGACCAGATTGGGGTTTGGATGGATATAGTGACATATAATTCTACCAACACTTTGATTTGGGAATACATGTGGTATAATCAGTGACCATACTTCATCTCTTCTCATGAGCAATTGACCAAGGAATTGGCTATTGATCAAGATTTGAGAGATTGAATTACTAAGAAATTGGAATTCGATCACTTAAGATTGCCAAGGAGATCAATGAATGCATTGATTGAGGAAGAGATGAAAATGAACTTGATCCGGAGAATACAACATCTCCTGAGCCCAATGAATCCCCCATTTCTGATCTTACCCACTCTCTTTACTTTCTGCCATTTACTTTCATGTTCATTTCCGTAAATCCCCATTTAAGATTCTGTAATTTACTTTCCATCATTTACATTCCGTCATTTACTTCCAGTAATTACATTTTATGTCATTTTCTTTCCTGCCATTTACTTCTCTGCAAATCTCAAGTTAATTTCTTCTTAGCTCAACTAGAACATTCCTCTGATTAAAGTTGCTTGACCAATCAATCCCTGTGGGATTCGACCTCACTCTATTGTGAGTTTTTACTTGACAACAATTTGGTATACTTGTCGAGGGAAATTTGTTGAGAGACAAGTTTCCGTGCATCACCGTGCTTTTTGCTTTTCAAGTAGTGTCTTTTTTCAAGACTTTGTACTTTTCAGCGAACCACTTCTGGCTTTGGTCTTTTGACCTTTCCTTGGCCTTTGTGAGATGTTTATAGAGTGTTGGCATTTTGCTGTCCGACCTCTTTTTGTTTTGTCCACTTTCTGCTTGGTCGAGGTGGTCCTTTGGGGCTAACTTGTCCGACAAATTTTTAGTGTTCTTTAGTAGAACCTTTTTAGTTGGTCTGAACAATTTCGATAGCCTTGTCGTGGAGCCGTGGATTTTTGGGCAAAGCTATGTCCCTTTTAGCACACGTTTTTTGTTGGTCTGATTTCACTTGTCGATCCTTCTTTAGCTTTTGTTGGTCCGACTTCTCTTGTGGGTCCAAGTTGTAGCTTTCGTTGGTCCGACTTCTTCTTGTCGGTCCAAGCTGTAGCTTTCGTTGGTCCGACTTCTTCTCGTCGGTCCAATCTGTAGCTTTCATTTGTCCGACTTCTTTTTGTCGGTCCAAGCTGTAGCTTTCGTTGGTCCGACTTCTTCTCGTCGGTCCAATCTATAGCTTTAATTGGCTCGGGCTGACTTCTTCATGTAGGCCTCTTCTAAGTTATTTCTTAGTAATCCATTTTATTTGGACCTTTGTCAGATATCTTTTATGGATTACCTTTTATAACTTTTGTTGGGCCGATTCATTATGTCAGGCCCTTCTAAGTTACTTTCGTAATCCTCTTTCTTGGACCTTGCTCAGGTCTCTTTCAAGGATTACTTTTGTAACTTTATGTTTTGGGGCCGACTTCATCATGTCGGGCCCTTCTAAGTCATTTCTAGCAATCCTCTTTTTTGGACCTTGCTCAAGTCTCTTTCAGGGATTACTTTTGTAACTTTATGTTTTGGGCCGACTTCATCATGTCGGGCCCTTCTAAGTTACTTTTGTAATCCTCTTTCTTGGACCTTACTCAGGTCTCTTTCAGGGATTACTTTTGTAACTTTATGTTTTGGGCCGACCTCATCATGTCGGGCCCTTCTAAGTTATAGTAATCCTCTTTTATAGGGCTGGTCAGACCTCTTTCCAGGGATTTACTTATAACTTTGGTTATTGCGACTGGTCCGACTTCTTTACGTCAGCCAGTCTTTAAGTTATTATTTAGCAACCCATTTTTATTAAGACCTCGTCAGGTCCTTTCTATGGATCACTTTCGATAACTTCTTGCATTATTCTATTTTCATCTTTGCCGATTTTGTTGAAATTGGGTTCGATCCCCGTTTGGTTGACCTTTGATGAATTTGGTTTTCATCTTTGTTGGTCTTTATCGTGGTCGTGCAGTGAATTTGATTTTCACTTTCTGCCGATCTGTGGCTTTATAATCGGGCGATGAATTTTGCTTTCACTTTTTTTTTGCCGACCTTGTCAAAATCGGGCGATGAATTCTAGTTTCATCTTTACCGACTTTTATCATGATCGGGCGGTGAATTTGGTTTTCACCCCGCCGACCTTGTCGTGATCAGGCAGTGAAATTTTGCGCTTAGATTAATGCGTCTTGATTGAGTAGTGAATTTGGTTTTCACTTTGTTGACCTTTGTCGAAATCAAACGATGAATTCAGTTTCCATCGTGGTCGGACAGTGAAGTTGGTTTTTACCTTGCCGACTTGTCGCTTTGTAATCGGACGATGAATTTGGTTTTTATCTTGCCGACTTTTTCGTGATCGGGCGGTGAATTTGGTGTTCACCTTGCCGACCTGCCGTAATCGGGCATCTTGGTAGGAAACTTTTTAGGGAATCTGCAATCTTTTAAACAATAAAATGAAGATAGGAGTGTGTACATGTTAGTACTTACCCTTCTAGGTCTAGAAATCTTTTTGGATCTCGGCCTGGCGCCCTTTCTAGTTTGCAGGCATGCCATGACCATGGTTGCTCTTGCCCCTCGAGGTCGTATACTTTGTGGTGACCTTTTCCCAGTACCTCTGAACACTTGGTATGGTTCTCTTCAGTTGACTGCTAGCTTCCATTCTGATTGTATCTTGAGGCCATTTGACGTTTTAACGCTTCCTCCCTAATCCGAGCTCTTTCTCGGACTTCTGGAAGTAGGTCGAGTACTTCCCTTTGGATTTGGAACTTGACCTCTTCATTGTAGAGGATCATTCTGGGGGATCCTTCTTCGATCTCTATTGGGATCATTGCCTCCATTCCGTAAGCTAATCAGAAAGGTGATTCCTTCTTAGTGAAGTGTGGAGTTGTCCGATATGCCCGGAAGACTTGTGGGAGCTCTTCTGGTGGGGCTATAGGAAAGTTGGTATGCTTTTGATGTAAAGCTTTGACTTTGTGTTTGGGTTTTTGCTCTGAAGAACTTTGGTTCTTTCTGTAAAAAGTTTGCATCTTTAATCGTTTGTTGTGACTTTTCTTTTGTCGTTCGCCTTTGAGAAGAATGTGTGCTTTGCTTAGGGTTTGGTTGCTATTCCTATTTCTTTTCATTGTTGCCTAACTCCTTTTGTACAAAAATTTCTAGCTTTTGTTTTGACCTTTTGTTTGAGAGGTGTTCGGACTGTTTGGGTATAGATTGTCGACTTCTCTTCTGTGTGTTCTTGCCCTGTTGTTGCCTCCAAAGGGTGCCCCTGGACTTTCGTGTGAGTCCTGGGGTTTCCCTTTTACTGCCATGTCTATCACTTGATGTTTTGCTGTTATTATCCGAGTTGTTTCCTTATTTGCCCGAGTTGTTTGGTAGTAATCCCATAGTCGACCTATGTCTTTGAGATGTCTACTAAGATCCCGGACATCATGTCTGATTAGCTGGATTTCATAGTTTTAATGCGTGTTACTGTGGCTGACCCTGAGTACATTCCTTATACCACCTTCGAGATCGACTTGTTGTGGTATTGTAATGTAACCTGGATGAGGCTTCTGTTATTGCCCCCTGGTTTGGTGTTGACTAGTTTTAAAAATGTATCAGCTCGGGCATTCTATGTGTTGGACTTCATTTTCCCCAATTTGTCCGAGCTGTTGGTGCTGGCTGGTTTTAAAAGTGCATCAGCTCAGGCATTATGCTCTCGAGGTATGTGTCGGACCTCATATCCCCCAAAATGTCTGAGCTATTTTTGTCTAGGGTCCCCCGAATTACTCGAGGTATTTTTTCATGGTGGGATCCTTAGCTTGGTTGCTCCCTTCTATTTGTAAGGTGACTACTTGTGAATCACTGGACATGGTAAGCTCCTACCTTCTTAGCCAACCTTAAAACAGCCAGTAGTGCCTCGTATTCAGCTTGGTTATTTAGCTTGATGCTTCCCTGATCGCTTTCTATAATTACACCTGCACCACTCCCGGTTTTGTTTGAAGAGTTGTCCACGTAGAGATTCTATTTTGTAGGAGTTCCCGGGGTGTCAGTGTATTCTGTAATGAAGTCGGCCAGATACTGTGATTTGATGGCTGTCTGAGCTTCATATCGAAGATCGAATTTGGATAACTTGACTGCCCACTGTAGGATTCTTCCAGCTATGTCTGTTTTCTGTAGGATGCCTTTTATGGGCTGGTTGGTCCGAACTCTGATAGTGTGAGCTTGAAATTATGGGTGGAGTCGTTGAGAGGTGAGTATGAGGGCGTAGGAAAACTTTTTCTATCTTTTGATAGTTTAGTTCGGCCCCTTGTAGAGCTTTGATGATGAAGTAGACGGGTTGTTGCCCAGTTTCGTCTTCTCTGACTAGTGCTGAGGCTATTGCTCGACTTCCCATTGCGAGGTAGAATATGTGTTCTTCACTTTTCTATGGTCGGGTAAGAATGGGTGGTTTCCCCAAGAATTTTTGAAATCTCAGAAGGCTTGTTCACACTCCGTTGTCCTATTCAAACCTCTCTCCTTTCCTTAATATACCTTTTTGAGGTGTCTTTTGCAAGATGATTTAGAGATCCCTCCTCCTGTGAATCCTCCATTTATCATATGAACATGTCTCTCAGGGGTGTGAGGTGGATGTTCAACTCGTCCGACCTCTTCGGTGTGAGGTGGATGTTCAACTCGTCCGACCTCTTTGGTGTGAGGTGGACCTTCAACTCGCCCGACCTCTTTGGTTTGAGGTGGACCTTCAACTCGTCTGACCTCTTTGGTGTGAAGTGGACATTCAACACGTCTGACCTCTTTGTTATGAGGTGGACCTTCAACTCGTCCGACCTCTTTGGTGTGAGGTGGACCTTCAACTCGTCCGACCTCTTTATTTTGAGGTGGACCTTCAACTCGTCCGACCTCTTTGTTGTGAGGTGGACCTTCAACCCGTTCGACCTCTTTGGTGTGAGGTGGACCTTCAACTCGTCCGACCTCTTTGTTGTGAGGTGGATGTTCAACTCTTCTAACCTCTTTGTTGTAAGGTGGACCTTCAACTCGTCCGACCTCTTTGGTATGAGGTGGACCTTCAACTCGTCTGACCTCTTTGGTGTGCGGTGGACCTTCAACTCTTCTGACCTCTTTGTTGTGAGGTAGACCTTCAACTCGTCTGACCGCTTTGGTGTGAGGTGGACCTTCAACTCGTCTGACCCCTTCTTTCTTTTTGCTTTTGATTGGACGAGGTGGTGAGATCTTCTCAGTGTTGCATATTTCTCGATAAACCTCCACAAGAGACACCCGAAGAGGTGTGTAATTATTGTGTTTTCTAGGCTTCTCACCGGGTTGATCTTCTTTTTTCTTGGATTCTTTATCCTTGTCCCGTGGTGGGTTAGGAGAATCCGGTTTTTGAGCTGTCTCCCAATCAGGAGTTCTCCTCCATATTGATATATTTTCTGCCCTTTCTTGAACCTCGTTTAGAGATGTTGGGTACTTCTTGGATATTGAGTGGCTAAAAGATCCTTCTCTTAGGCTATAGATGAGTCCTAAGATGGCCGCTTCTGTTGGAAGACTTTGTATGTCAAGGCATGCTTTGTTGAATATTTTCATGTAGCTGCGGAGACTTTTCCGATCCCCTTGCTTGATTCCTTATAGACCTGGGGCGTGCTTGGCTTTGTCCTTCTGGATGGAGAATAACAAATTGCATCTGAGGCCTCCGTGAAATACATCCTGCTTCTGAAATTGCTAAGGTGATGGCTTGGATCCGATGTGCTGTCGTACGGAGTCATGTCAGGAGCTTTGAAGTCCTTTGGGACTTTAGCTTTCATGATCTCCTTGGTGAAGGGATCTTTGTCCTTGTGGAAGTCGTCATCGTGACTGGGTTGAATGGTTATGGCTTTGAGATCATCCTCGAGCTTTAGGAGCTTGTCCTCTAGCTCTCGTCGTCGCCTAGTTTCTCTCCGGAGATTTTTCTCAGCTTCTTGTTCCAGCTGTTTAAGGCGATTCTGTTGCTTACAGATAGCTTCCAAAATTTTTGTGTTTGGGGGTTGCTTATCTCCCTCGTTTTGAGGTGTCATTGGAGGTGGCATCTGTGTTTTTGTTTGGCGTTCTGTCCACTAAACCAGAGTTGTGATCGTTGTCATGGTCATCTGCCATGGTGATGGGATGACTTCCAGGTCCCCGGCAACGGCGCTAATGTTCCGAGGGTTACCTGAAACTGTAGGTCGATCTCGGATGAGATCTTCTGTGCTGGTCGGAGATGACGTGTTCGGCTGGTGGGTGGCAGCCGGAGCTGTTGTGTCCGACTTGTGGGACTGGCTGCACTGCTGATCCTTCGTCACCGGAGGGTGGGGGGTACCTGCAAGAGACTCTGATGCTTAAGTTAGCATGGGTATTAAGCAGGTTTTTCGTAGAATCAAAGTACGAGTTATACCTGGGTGCTCCAGTGTATTTATAATGGTGTGATAGTGACCTTTTTAGATAAGATAAGTTAGTTATCTTATCTTATCTTATCTTATCTTTGGGTGAGGTCAGCTTATCTTCAAGGGAACCACCCTTACCTCTGTAGGCTTGGGCTGCCTTTGGGTTTGGGTCGTGTCCCTCTATTTGGGCCCTTATTGGGCCTCTGTAGCATTTTGGCCGAGCTCCTTGTGAAGAGGTCAGACATTGACCGAGCTCTTTGAGAAGAGGTCGGATAGTCTGACCTGAAGAGGTCGGTCGACTTGTCACTAAACATCCCGGGTCGGACACCTTGACCCAGGGTATGAACAGATATCGACATGTATATTTTGGGGTTTTGGATAAGAAACAAGAGAAGTAAATGGCAATGGAAATCAAATGACAAAAAGGTCTTGGCAAGGTTTGGTGGTCAAGGATCTCTATCCTTATCACTAACAACAGTATGATAATTGCAATGATTAATCCCACTAAGTCATCTTCTAACAAGTAGAAGAAAGTCAAATGAGCTATATCAATCCAAGTCCATAAGTCCTAGCTATTCACTAATTGAATTAATGGGAGCTAGAGTCAATGGCTATCAACTATCAATCACTTGGACATTAGTAACTCAAGAATTCCTAAGTTACCTTCCCAAGCCAAGATCATAAAATTCTACTCTAACATCCTTTCAAGCATTTTAACAAACACTTGGAAGGTATAAAAGAAAAGCATGGTGAATTGACAACAAGAATGAAATCTAACAACAATTATTGCAAGGAATTAACAACAATAAAAAAGAACATTATTGACATGAATTACCTCAAATGGAATTGAAAGGAAATAGAAGAAACAAGAGTAGATCAACAACAAAGTATAGAAACAAAGTAGAAGAAGTTACAACAAAAAAATAGAAGAACAAGATGTAACAACAAAGAATTGAGAGGTAGAAGTAGATGAAAGCATGAATTAAACTCTAGATCTAAAATTATTGACTTAAACCTAATCCTAATCCTAGAGAGAAGAGAGAGCTTCTCTCTCTAAAACTAACCAAAAGTATTAACTAAACTAAAACTATGTGTCAAAGTGATGGAATCCCCCCTTTGCTCTTCAATCCTTGGTCTTTTTAAGTGTTTTGGTGCCAAAGTTGGTTTAGATTGGGCCCCACAGCTTCTCAGAATTTGCTTGGCACGTTTTCACTTATAAATCACGTGCGGGCACCGACACGTACGTGTAGAGCACGCGTGCACATCCCTTGATGTTTTGCAATCCACGCGTGCGCGTACATTGCGCGTGCACGTCCATGAGCTCATCCAATTCTTTGGCTTTTCCATATGTTCTCCATTTTGCATGCTTTATCCTTCACTCCTTTGATCCATTCCAAACCTTTTCAGCCTAAAATCACTTAACAAACCAATCAAGGCCTCTAGTGGAATCAAAGGTTAATCAAAATTAGCTAATTTAAGGCCTAGTGCGGGCAGAAGTTATACCAATTAAGGGATTATAATATAATAGAACAGCGTTGCAAGTATAGCTCTTAACTAGCAAAAATCCACCTCATTAATTTAGAAAGGTTGTCACAAAAAGTTTAGAATAAAAATACTGAGAGTATGAGTCCCAGGTCGTCTCCCAACGAGTTGCTAGAAAGGATGCTAATTTATTAATCAGGAGTTTCCGAGAGATTTGAGAATTGATTGACAGAAAATAAACCATTGTAATTTAGTGCAATGAAAATAAAAAGGAATTTTTATTATTCAAATTAAAAACCCTTGACTGGGGGGAATGATTAATTGGAAGTTGTCCTTGTTGGAATTCTCTCAAGTGTAGTATAAAGAGGTTGTTATTTTCACTTAGTTAACCCTTACTAAATAAAGGAAAGTCAAGTGATTGAGCTAACTCTTATTCGCAAATCCTAGTCCTCTCCCTTGGGAAGGTCTAGCGTTAGTAAATACAGAATTAGCCAACAACTTCAAATTTAACTAGTTACTTGAGCATTCCAACTCAAGCATCTCCTCTTAATCAACCCCCATGTCAAGTAGGAAATCTACTCTATTGACATGGATACCATCTTCATTATTGGGAATTTGGAAAAGAAAAGAGACATAATAATTTAAATAGAAATTAAAAATTAATTAAAAGTAAAAGTAATCATTTGCATTAACAATCCATGAAAATAATCCAATTACCACCCTAAACAAGAGGTAAGAATATGGAATAAATAAAAGAGCAAGTAAGGAAACAAACTAGAATAGTATCTTCAACAGAGGTGATGACTCTTCAATATCCAAAAGCAAAAGCAATAAACTATGAAACTATGAATGTAAAGAAAAACTAGAGGAGGAGTAATTCTCTCTCTAGATTCAGATCTAAAAACCTAAAACTATCCTAATGAGAATATGTAAGTGTCTCCCATGAGTCTCTGCATGTTCCCTGACTTTATTCTGTGTTTCTGGGCCGAAAATTGGGTCAAAACGCGGCCCAAAATTGCCCCCAGCATTTTCTGTTATTTCTGCAGATCGCGCAGGTCACGCGTACGCGTCAATCACGCGTGCGCGTCATTTGGCCGATTTCCTTGTCACGCGTATGCGTCGTCCACGCGTGCGCGTCTTTTGTGCATACTCCAATCCACGCATACGCCTCATGCACGCACACGCGTCGCTGCAAATTTCTCCATTCCGCGCGCTCGCGTGAGCCATGCGTGCGCATCGGTGCTTGCTGATCATCTCCTTAGTTTCTTGTGTTCCTTCCATTTCTGCAAGCTTCCTCTCCTAATTTTAAGCCATTCCTACCCTAGAAAGCCTGAAACAATTAACACACGGATCACGGCATCGAATGGAATAAAGGAGAATTAAAATATACAAATTAAAGATCTCTAGAAAGCAAGTTTTCAACCATAGAGTAAAACTATGAAGGGAAATATAAAACCATGCAATTAGTATGAATAAGTGGGTGAAGACTTGATGAAACCACTCAATTAAACATAAGATAAACCATAAAATAGCGGTTTATCAACCTCCCCACACTTAAATATTAGCATGTCCTCATGCTTAGCTTAAGGAGATAAAATAAATGAGTAGGGAAAAGTAAGACTCATGCAACGCAATGCAACCTATGTATGAATGCAACTATATGCTAAGATGATTTTACCTACTTGGTTAAAAATAAATAAGTTCTTCAAGACAAAAATAACTCAAATTCCACTAATTCAAACTATACAGTAGAAACATGTAAACTTGCAAGAAGATAGCTCATGAAAGCAGGGAACATAGAATTAAGTATTGAACCCTCACTGATAGTATATGTGCACTCTAATCACTCAAGTGTATAGGGTATTCACTCTACTCTTCTCTAGTCATGCTTTCTAAACTTTGTTCTTCACCTAACCAATCAACAAGTATTCAATGTACCAATGCAAACATCATGAGGTCTTTTCAAGGTTGTAATGGGGCCAAGGTAAAGTTGAGGGTATATATATGGCTAAGTGAGCTACAAATTGAATCTTTGATTAACCTAAGCTCTTACTTATACATACTCTATATTCCTCTTAAATCATGCCTAGCTACCCAAAATTTTCCCACTTTTGTATTACATACTCATGCATCAACTTTTCTCTTAACTAGTATCACATATACATTGATTTTTCATTAAACTTAACATTGGGGTAATTTTGTCCCCTTATTCATTAATTTAATTATTTGAATATTTTTGGATTTTTTTTAAGTAAAAGTAAACATAAATTTTATTAATGCACATGGATTTATAATTTTTTTCTAGTTTCACATGAGTAGGTACCCAAATTCTCAATTAATTCCTTGATGTAAAAATATGACATATTCCCTTGTTAACCCATGTTCCCACAGTTTTCCCTTACATAATTGATACACAATCTCTATCTTAAGCTAACCAAAGATTCAATTTGGGGTATTACTTGCTTTTCCGCTTAAGGTTAGTGATGTGGTAAAATTTAGAACAAATGGGATAACAAGGCTTAAAGTTGCTAACAAACGTAAATGGAATGGTAGGCTGTTTGGGATAAGTGAGCTAATAAAATAATGGCCTCAATCATATGCATGCATATAATACATTAAACATTGGACATATAGGATGGAACAAAATATAGATCACAATCATAGAGAAGCAAAACACATAAGAATAAAATTTTTATGGTTAAATAGTGTAACCATGTAATTAAGCTCAATTCTCACTGGGTTGTGTGTTCTTAGCTTTAAACTATGTTCCAAATTACAATCTTCAAATAAGTTTAATACAAAAAGTTATTATTTTTCAACCAATTAGAACATGCATGCAAATAACTTATTACTATGCAATATATCCTATCCTAAACAAAAGAAAAATAAATAAATATCCTATTCTATTGGTGTTTAAGAAAGATAAATTACCTCCGGAAGTCAGGTAGTGACCGACCTCCCTACACTTAAAGCTTGGCACCGTCCTCGGTGCCATCAGTCAGGAACGAAGGGGGGCTGGTAGCAGCATTTCCACAATCAGAATCGTCAAGGCTCCCTGTGCTGGTAAATAAAGTGGAGTCCGGAGTGTCTGGATTTTCTTCAGGTGGGTGGTTACCAACAAGCAGCTCCTTGAGGTATGTAAATCGGCGTTTGTTCATACCCTGGGTCGAGTTATCCGACCCGGGATGATTGGCGACAAAGCGACCGACCTCTTTAGGTCAGACTACCCGACCTCTTCTAAAGAGCTTGGCCAAATCGACAGAAAAGCCCAATAAAGGGCCCAAATAGAGGAACACGACCCAAATCCAAAGGCAATCCCAGCCTATAGAGATAAAGGCGGTTCCCTTAAAAATAAGCTGACTTCATCCTAAACATGATAAGATAAGATAAGATAAGATAACTAAACTTATCTTATCAGAAAGGTCAGCCCCCACTACTATAAATACACTGGAGCACCCAGGTGTAACTCATACTCTGATTCTACAATAAACCTGCTTAATACCCGTGCTAACTTAAGCATCGGAGTCTCTTGTAGGTACCCCCCACCCTCCGGTGGCCAAGGATCAACAGTGCAGCAAGTGCAACAAGTCGGACACAGCAGCTCCAGCCGCCACCAGCCAGCCGGACACGTCATCTCCGACCAGTATAGAAGATCTCATACGAGATCGACCTCCCATTTCAGGTAACCCTCGGAACATTGGCGCCGTTGCCGGGGACCTGGAAGTCATCCCAACACCATGGCGGACGGCCATGACAACGACCACAATTCAGATCTGGAAAACAGAACACCGCACAAGAACGTGGACACCACGCTAAAGGATACTCCGGAATCCAACGGAGACAAAGACTCATCAAATCCAGGGATAATAGACGCACTTCAAGACCGTTTAAAGCTACTCGAGAAAGAAACTCAACAACAACGAGAGGTCGGAAAGGATCAACAAAGAGAGATACTGCGACGTCGAGAATTGGAAGACAATTTACAGTAATTAGAAGCCGATCTCCAATTAAAAGCCCCTCGGGTCACTCCTGAGGAAAGCTCACGCAGAGAACATGATCCATTCACCAGGGAAATTATGAAAACCAAAATTCCAAAAGACTTCAAACTCCCGGATATGATTTTGTACGACGGCACCACTGATCCCAACTATCATCTCAGCAATTTCAAAAGCAGAATGTACCTTACCGATGCCTCAGATGCCGTTCGCTGCAAAGCATTTCCAACAACCCTCACGAAGACGGCGATCAGATGGTTCGACAGCTTACCTCCCAAGTCCATCTCAAACTTCGACGATCTAGCCAGAAAGTTCCTCACTAGATTCTCCATCCCGAAAGATAAAGCTAAACATGCCCCCAGTCTACTAGGGATCAAGCAAGGAGATTGGGAGAGCCTCCGCAGCTACATGGAAAGATTCAACAAAACATGCATGGACATACAAAGCTTACTCACAGAGGCCGCCATCATGGGACTTATCAATAGCCTACGAGAGGGACCTTTCAGCCAGTCTATATCAAAAACTACCCGACCTCCTTAGACGAAGTGCAGGAACGGGCAGAAAAATACATCAACATGGAAGAAAACGCTCGGTTGGGAGAGACCTCAAAATCGGGGGCCTCCTACCGTGACAAAGACAAGGAATCTAAACAAGACCGACAAGGGGAGAAAATTCTAAAATACCATAATTATACTCCCCTCAAAGCATCCCTAGTCGAAATATACAAAGAGGTCTGCCATACAGAAAAAATTCCCCCAGCAAGGCCCCTCAAAGGAAAAAGGGGAGGAGGAAATCGGAAGGAATATTGTGAATATCATAGGGTCAAAGGACAAGCCACCAACGAATGCTTTGACTTAAAAAATATCATAGAAAAATTGGTAAGGGAAGGAAAATTAGATCGATTCCTGGCCCCCCGAGATGATGATCAAAGAAAAAGACGAAGGGATGAAGATACTGAGTGAACAGAACGATCACCTCGGACACCAAAAAGACATGTCCACATGATACATGGCGGATTCGCAGCAGAAGGGATCTCCAAATCTTCCCGCAAAAGGTATCTCAAAGAAGTATATCATGTCGAAGGAGAGGAGGAAGCACTCAACATCCCAGTGATAACATTCACTAAGGAGGACGCGTCCGGCATCATCACAGGACACGACGATCCCATGGTCATCACCATCATATTGGCAAACGCCAACCTACACCGCACCTTAATAGACCAAGGGAGTTCTGCCGACATCTTATTCAAGACAGCCTTTGACAAACTCGGCTTAGAAGAAAAAGAGCTTAAGGCATATCCAAACAGTCTGTTCGGGTTAGGAGATACCCCGGTTCGACCACTAGGATATATATCACTACATACAACCTTCGGAAAAGGAGACCAATCCAGGACCCTCAGAATAGACTACATAGTAGTCGATGTAAGTTCAGCTTACAATGCTCTCATAGGTCGGACAACACTCAACCAACTCGGCGCAATAGTCTTGACCCCAAACCTATGTATGAAGTTCCCAACTCCAAAAGGGATAGCCACGATAAAAGCTGACCAAAAGATGGCACGTCGCTGTTATAACGAAAGCCTAAACCTCAGAGGTAAAGGAGAAGAGTTCCATACAATCGAGTTGGGCGGAGTCTGATGAGCGGATATTTTATACGCTTTTTAGGGATAATTTCATATAGTTTAGAGTATGTTTTAGTTAGTTTTTAGTCTATTCCTAGTAGTTTTTAGGAAAAATTCATATTTCTGGACTTTACTATGAGTTGTGTGTTTTTCTGTAATTTCAGGTATTTTTCTGGCTGAAATTGAAGGAGCTGAGCAAAATTCTGATTCAGGCTGAAAAAGGACTGCTGATGCTGTTGGATTCTGACCTCGCTGCACTCAAAGTGGATTTTCTGGAGCTACAGAACTCGAAATGGCATGCTTCCAATTGCGTTGGAAAGTAGACATCCAGGGCTTTCCAGCAATATATAATAGTCCATACTTTACACAAGGATAGACGACGTAAACTGGCGTTCAACGCCAGTTCTCTGCCCAATTCTGGCGTCCAGCGCCAGAAAAGGATCAAAAACTGGAGTTGAACGCCCAAACTGGCATAAAAACTGGCGTTCAACTCCACAAATGGCCTCCGCACGTGAATTGCTTAAAGTCAGCCCCAGCACACACCAAGTGGGCCCCAAAAGTGGATCTCTGCATCATCCATCATAGTCCACTCATATTTTGTAACCATAGG
The DNA here is from genome assembly GCF_059453495.1 of Arachis ipaensis. Classification (NCBI taxonomy): domain Eukaryota; kingdom Viridiplantae; phylum Streptophyta; class Magnoliopsida; order Fabales; family Fabaceae; genus Arachis; species Arachis ipaensis. The sequence continues at coordinate 95,064,559 of NC_142442.1, read as the reverse complement.
CTACTAGTTTAGTATTTAAACAACTTTTAGAGACTTATTTTGTATCTCATGACATTTTCAGATCTAAACTTTGTATTCTCTGACGGCATGAGTCTCTAAACCCCATTGTTGGGGGTGAGGAGCTCTGCTGTGTCTCGATGAATTAATGCAAGTATTTCTGTTTTCCATTCAAACACGCTTGTTCCTATCTAAGATGTTCATTCGCGCTTAACTGTGATGGAGGTGATGAGCTGTGACACTCATCACCCTCCTCAAATCATGAACGTGTGCCTGACAACCACCTCCGTTCTATATACGATTGAATGAGTATCTCTTAGATTCCTTAATCAGAATCTCCGTGGTATAAGCTAGAACTGATGGCAGCATTCATGAGAATCCGGAAAGTCTAAACCTTGTCTGTGGTATTCCGAGTAGGATTCAAGGATTGAATGACTGTGACGAGCTTCAAACTCTTGAAGGCTGGGCGTTAGTGACAGACGCAAAAGGATAGTAAATCCTATTCCAACCGGATCGAGAACCAACCGGTGATTAGCCGTGCTGTGACAGAGCGCGTGAGCGTAGTTTTCACTGGAAGGATGGAAGGTAGCCATTGACAACGGTGATCCACCAACACACAGCTTGCCATAGGGGGACGTGCGTGCGTGAACAAGAAGACAGAGGAAAGCAGAGATTCAGAAGACAAAGCATCTCCAAAACTCCAACATATTCTCCATTACTGCACAACAAGTAACTTTTAATTTATGCTCTACTGGTTACTCACAATTCAATTGATAAACATAATTGACTTCCTGACTAAGATTTACAAGATAACCATAGATTGCTTCAAACCAACAATCTCCGTGGGATTCGACCCTTACTCACGTAAGGTATTACTTGGACGACCCAGTGCACTTGCTGGTCATGTGTGCGAAATTGTAAGAGAGTAACAATTTTGTGCACCAGAGTCCAACGACGAGAAGATCTTCGCCCCTAACCAGAGGGCGAGATAGAAAAAAATTCAGATCGGGGACACCTCAGAAAAAACAACTAATATCGGCACAATCCTCAAAGGAGATTTAAAAGAATTGCTAATACAATTCTTACGAGATAATGTCGACCTCTTTGCATGGAAAGCCGCGGACATGCCAGGCATAGACCCTAAGCTAATGTGCCACAAGTTGGCGGTCTACCCAGGATCTCGACCGGTACAGCAGAGACGAAGAAAGCTTGGGCCAGAGCGATCCCAGGCTGTGGAAGAGCAAGTACAAGCACTACTCGAAGCCGGATTTATAAGAGAAGTTAAATATCCGCTATGGCTAGCCAACGTTGTCTTGGTGAAAAAATCGAATGGGAAGTGGCGAATGTGCACCGATTACACCGATCTCAACAAAGCTTGTCCAAAAGATCCATACCCACTCCCAAGTATTGACGCCCTGGTAGATGCTTCCTATGGATATAAATATCTCTCATTTATGGACGCATACTCGGGATACAACCAAATCCCCATGTACCCAACAGATCAGGAAAAGACCTCGTTCTTAACACCAAAGGCAAACTACTGCTACATCGTGATGCCTTTCGGTCTCAAGAACGCATGAGCTACTTATCAAAGGCTAATGAATAAAGTCTTCTCAGATCACATCGGAAAAATTATGGAAGTTTATGTGGACGACATGTTGATAAAAACACAAACCGAAGATACATTATTATCCGACTTGGCTCAAGTATTTGACACCATAAGGAAACACAACATGCGACTCAATCCCACAAAATGTACCTTCGCAGTAGAAGCAGGCAAATTCTTAGGTTTCATGCTCACACAAAGGGGAATTGAAGCAAATCCAGACAAATGTCAAGCCATACTCAACATGAAGACCCCAACCTGTGTCAAAGAAGTACAACAACTGAACGGGAGATTGGCCGCCCTATCTAGCAGGAGCTGCGATAAGATCTCTCCCCTTCTATGCCACTCTAAGAAAGGGAAAACAGTTCGAATGGACGACAGAATGTGAGCAAGCCTTCAAAGACTTCAAGGAATTCTTAGGATGGCCACCTATCCTATCTCGACCACGAGAAGGATAACCGCTCATATTATATCTCGCAGTAGGGAGCCGGGCAATAGCCTCAGCACTAGTCAGAGAAGACGAAAATGGGCAACAACCCGTCTATTTCATTAGCAAGGCACTACAGGGATCCGAGCTGAACTACCAGAAAATAGAAAAATTTTCCTATACTCTTATCCTAACGTCTCGACGACTCCGCCCGTACTTCCAGGCTCACACCATTAAGGTTCAAACTAATCAGCCCATAAAAGGAATATTGCAGAAAACAGATCTAGCAGGCAGAATTTTACAATGGGCAGTCGAGTTGTCAGAGTTTGATCTCCAATATGAAGCTCGGACGGCCATTAAATCACAGTATCTGGCCGATTTTATCGCAGAATTCACATATTCCCTAGAAACCCCCACAGAATGGAATCTTTACGTGGACGGTTCTTCAAATAAAACTGGAAGTGGTGCGAACGTGATAATAGAAAGCAACCAAGGAACCCAAGTTGAGCTCTCCCTCAAGTTCGGGTTCCCCGCCTCATACAACCAGGCGGAATATGAAGCATTATTAGCTGGTTTGAAGCTGGCTAAAGAAGTTGGAGCTCAAAAATTCAACATTTACAGCGATTCACAAGTGGTTACATCACAAATAACAGGGAGCTACCAAGCCAAAGATCCCACCATGAAAAAGTATTTAGATAAAACCAAGGAACAGCTCGGACAAATAGGGGAATATAAGATCTGCCACATACTCCGCGAACAAAATGCCCAAGTTGATGCACTCTCAAAACTAGCCAGCACCAAACCAGGGGGCAACAATAGAAGCCTCATCCAGGAAATGCTACAGAACCCGTCAATCTCAGAAGAGGAAAAAGTCTTGACCATAACAAATCAGGAACAAGGATGGATGACCCCTATAGCCAACTACCTCAGAACAGGAACGCTCCCCACAGAAGAAAAGGAGGCAAAGAGGTTAAAAAGAGAGGCATAGTACTACACCATCATAAACAACATCCTGTACAAAAGAGGAATCTCAACACCTCTACTAAAATGTGTACCAACCTCCAACACAAAGGAAGTGCTAAAAGAAATACACGGCGGTATTTGTGGCAATCATCTCGGAGCACGAGCTCTCGCCAAAAAAGTACTCCGGGCGGGATTTTATTGGCCAACACTACAGAAAGAAGCCACAGAATTTGTAAAGACATGCCCCAATGTCAGAAACATGCCAACTTTCACATCGCCCCGCCAGAAGAGCTCATCAGCGTGACCTCGCCTTGGCCGTTTGCGAAATGGGGACTCGATCTTCTCGGTCCATTCCCACAGGGATCAGGACAAGTTAAATTCCTCATAGTAGGGGTAGATTACTTTACAAAGTGGATCGAGGCAGAGCCCCTGGCCAATTCCACCGCTCAAAGAAGCCGGAAATTCTTATATAGAAACATTGTCACAAGGTTCGAGGTTCCATATTCAATAACCACAGACAATGGCACCCAATTCACAGATGCAGGCTTCAGAAAACTAGTAGCCGACTTGAATATAAAGCACCAGTACACCTCCGTCGAGCATCCACAAACCAATGGGCAGGCCGAAGCTGCTAACAAAGTCATATTGGCCGGATTAAAATGGAGATTACAAGATGCAAAGGGAGCCTGGGCAGAAGAGCTTCCACAGGTCCTATGGGCATACCGAACAACGCCACATTCCACCACGAAGGAATCCCCCTTCCGATTAGCATACGGAATAGAGGCGATGATTCCAGTAGAGATTGAAGAAGGGTCGCTTAGAGTCGTTCACTAGAATGAGGGAGCAAACCCCCAACTTCAGAGAGAAGAGCTCGACTTGTTACCCGAAATCCAAGAAAGTGCCCGGATCAGGGAAGAAGCTCTAAAACGCCGAATGGCTTCCAGATATAATCAAAAGGTAGTGCCAAGTAGTTTTGCAGAGAATGATCTCATCCTAATACGAAATGATATTGGAACAACTCGACCAGGAGAGGGAAAGCTGGCAGCAAACTGGAAAGGACCCTACCGAGTTGTAGAAGTACTTGGAAAGGGCTACTACAGACTGTCCGAACTCGATGGACGAGAGCTTCCCAGGACATGGCACGCCTGCAACCTCAGAAGGTACTACAGTTAGAAAGGATAAAGGATCTCATCATTGGACGCACTCTTTTTCCTGAAAAGGTTTTTTAATGAGGCACCAAGTTGAGACTCAGACAATCCCATATGTATATATTTGCATTTTTCCTTTGAATAAAATACATTTTAGATATTCTACAAAGATTTCAAGACACATTAATCTGAAGTATTCATCATCCGATTATAAAGCAACAGATCGGCAGAAAGTGAAAAACCATTTCACTGCACGATCACGACAAAGACAATCGTCCGATAAAGGTGAAAACGCGATTCACCCAAAGGACGATCTAGAGATGAAAACCACTTTCTACAAATCGGCAAAGATGAACACAGAATAATGTAAGAAGTTATCGAAAGTGATCTAAAAAAGTGCCTAACGAGGTCTTATGGATTGCTAAAATAATAACTTAAAGACTGGCCGACGTTGAGAAGTCGGACCAAGTCAACCCAAGTTATAAGTAAACCCTGGAAAGAGGTCTGGCAAACCCTATTAAAGAGGATTACTTTAACTTAGAAGGGCTCGACATGAAAAAGTCAGCCCAAAATGAAAAGTTATAAAAGTAATCCCTGAAAGAGACCTGACAAAGGTCCAAGAAAGAGGATTACAAAAATAACTTAAAGGAGACCGATATAACCAAGTCAGACTCCTACTACTTAAAAGTTATCAAAATAGTCCCTGAAAAAGATTTGACAAAGATCCAAGAAAGAGGACTACAAAAATAACTTAAAGGAAACCGATATAACCAAGTCGGACTCCTACTACTTAAAAGTTATCAAAATAGTCCCTGAAAGAGATCTGACAAAGATCCAAGAAAGAGGACTACAAAAATAACTTAAAGGAGACCGATATAACCAAGTCGGACTCTTACTACTTAAAAGTTATCAAAATAGTTCCTGAAAGAGATCTGACAAAGATCCAAGAAAGCGGACTACAAAAATAACTTAAAGGAGACCGATATAACCAAGTCGGACTCTTACTACTTAAAAGTTATCAAAATAGTCCCTGAAAGAAATCTGACAAAGATCAAAGAAAGAGGAGTACAAAAATAACTTAATGGAGACCGATATAACCAAGTCGGACTCCTACTACTTAAAAGTTATCAAAATAGTCCCTGAAAGAGATCTGACAAAGATCCAAGAAAGAGGACTACAAAAATAACTTAAAGGAGACCGGTATAACCAAGTCGGACTCCTACTACTTAAAAGTTATCAAAGTAGTCCCTGAAAGAGATCCGACAAAGATCCAAGAAAGAGGACTACAAATAACTTAAAAAAGACCGACCTAATGAAGTCGGACTCCTACAACTGGAAAGTTATAAAAGTAATCCCTGAAGGAGACCTAGCAAAGTTCCAAGACATAGGATTACGAGAATAGCATAGCAGGGGACCAACGAAAGCATACAAAGCAAAGAAAACCAAAGAAACAAGTTGGACCCCTACAACCATGACCTCAAAAGGATTCAAGCTACAAATAACATAACAAAAACAACCCAAGAAGGTCGAGCCACAAGATTTCAACATCAGCAGAAAACAGAAAAGATGCCTAGTCAAAAGACTACTTTTTACAGAGTTATAAGGCCTCGAAAGCCACCAAAGACTACTATCAAAAATATAGCGGGCTATTGTTTGTTTTTCAAAATAAAAAGTTGCTAGATAAGCAACTAAGAAGTATCAGCAAATAAATAAAAGAGTTCTAAAAAGCCCACAAGCTGGGCCAACTACACAAAATTTTAAGAAAAGATCAACAAGCATCAGGAGCTTTCTTGGCAGCATCAGGACAAGGAGAAGGAGGGCGAGTCTGGATCGGCACAGCATCCACAGTTCCATCCTCCCGATTCAGGATCTGGCAATCCGGGTCGGGCACAGCGGAGGGAACTGAAGAGGTCGGCACTTTGGTAGAAGACATAGGAGGAACAACATCATCATCATCACCCTCATCATCAGGGACAATCTTGCCGTCCCTGACAATATTATCCAGGCTAAAAAGGGTGAGGTCGGCCTCGGGAGCAATGACCCGAACTTGATCCTTAGTTCTTGTAAGCAGCAGTCACGCTGCCAACGAGATGACCCTGAAGCTCAGAATAATCTTCCCGGGCATGGTCAAGCTCCTCCCTCAGGCGCAGCACCTCTCGATAAGAGGTAACATAACTATCCTTGTGCATCAGGACTGCGTCCTCAGCCAATCTCAAAGAAGCCGCCAATGACTGGGGACTCGCCTCCTCATTCTTCAAGTCCTTCTCCATCTTGGCTACCATCATCTCAAGCTCCTCCTTCAGCTCCTTCATTCGATCAAACTCCTGTTTTGCCTCCTCCATAAAGGCTTTAGTAGCGTGGAGAGGGAGATTCTGAGCAGTCCGATATATGGCAGCCGACATGTACGCCATCTTCACATGATTTCGGGCCATAAATTCCAAGTGATGGAGGATGGACACATCGACCATGGAGAGAGTGCCATAAGGACCAATTTGTTGATCCACGAACTCAATAGCATTAAAATCTGGAGCATCAAGGTCAAAGGGCTCAGTAGTCTTTTGTTTTTTATTGGGAGGAGCAACAGAAGGAGCAGCAGAGGTGACATGAGGATCTGCCAAACGAACTCGGGGTATAGGGATCACCTTCTTCACCCCGGCGGAACTCTGCACCGATGGCTTCTCGCGCACTTGGGAGGATCCCTCCCCAGCCGCCTGGGCAGCAGCATTTCTGGCAGCAGTCGCCCTCTGCGCCCTCTTATAAGCTTTCATGGATTCATTATTCTTCATGGCCTCTGCAAACAAAACAGAAAACTCAGCTACAAGTCGGATAAGTCGAAAAAGACAGCTACAAGCAACATAAACAAAATAATAAAAGAAATACAAGATACCTAGTTCAGTTTGAAGAAGAGTAGGATTGGTTAGAAATTTCTTTGTGTCAAGATGGGGAGGTTGACCCCAGCGTTCTTCCAAGATAGTCACAAAGGCTCGCTCAGCCTCATCCAACATTTCCCACGAATACCTGGAGACCCTCACATCTTTTTGCCATTCCAAGGGAAAAGCAGGTTCGTCATTCTCATCTAGAAAAAAGGGTCGAGCTCCTTCAACAGCTCGGACCTTGAAAAAGTAGTTTTTAAAATTACGGAACGACTCGTCAAAGATGGAAAAAACCTTTTTCCCCTGGGTAGAATGAAAGGAGACCCAGGCCGACTTCTTTTTTACCACACCGGGCTTAGTCAAGACAAACAGATAGAAAAAGAGAGATTGGGAAGCAGGAATACCAAAACCATCGCACAGCAATTGGAAAATTTTTATGAAACCCCAGGAGTTGGGGTGAAGTTGAGAAGGGGCAACATTACAAGACCATAACAGGTCGGCTTCAAATGGAGTAAAAGGAAGGGTAATACCCAGTTGACCAAAGAAAAAATCGTAAGCATAAAAGAAGGGGCGGTTGTCAATAACTCGAGTCGAGAAACAGACTCTCTCGTCAGAAGAAGGAGGAACAAGCTCGTTGTTCTTCTCATCACCAGAATCACTACAGACACTATGAAACAGCCTAAGCTGAGCACAAAACTCAGAATCAACCAGCGAGACACACATGAGAACCATGGAGTCCACCCAATCGGCCATACCCGCAGGGACCTGGGAAGGCATCTCTACAACGTTATTTCGAGAAGACATGAGGTTAACTAAATCCTACAAAAAGAAAAGAAGAATGGATTACTTAAAAACATCTCGGACAGGGGGCAAAACATCTCGACGGGTGGATAAACAAAAAAGGGAAAATCCCAAGACTCATGACAAAAAGTCTTGGGGCATCCCTTGGAGGCAGTAAACAAGCAAGGTTTTCAAGTTATTTCTACGGCCTACATCCCAACACTCATCAAAATATGAACCAGAAAGAAAACAAAAGAAAGCGAAAATGCAAAAGGTACACTCTCATACAGTTTACCAGAGGAAAGCGCTATTTCTACAGTTTATCAGAAATGGCCAAGCGGAAAGGCGCAAACTTTTTCAAAGTCAAGCAAAAAATCATCAGCAAAGAACAAGCACCAACACCGAGCATACCAAAACAGAAATGATAAAAAACACAGCCTTTTTTCCAGAATCAAACAAATTATCATCAAAAGCACAAACGAGAAATAACATACAGAAGCCCTAAGCACATTAAAGCAATAGGAAAGGCAAAAAGATTCATACAAAAGGACGAAGAAACTTCAGAGCACGCATTACGACAGTAAACCAGGCACAGTAATAGCAGAAATATCCAAACTTCCCTCAGAGAAAAATCGCAACTTAATTACAAAAGCCAAAGCAGCGAAAGAGAAAGAAAGTACGAATGGAACTCACCTGGAGAAGAGAAAAGTTGCAAAGGAAAGAAGGAGATGTAAAGAGCTTGGCCAAATCGACAGGAAAGCCCAATAAAGGGCCTAAATAGAGGAACACAACCCAAATCCAAAGGCAATCCCAGCCTATAGAGATAAAGGCGGTTCCCTTAAAAATAAGCTGACTTCATCCTAAATAGGATAAGATAAGATAAGATAAGATAACTAAACTTATCTTATCAGAAAGGTCAGCCCCCACTACTATAAATACACTGGAGCACCCAAGTATAACTCATACTCTGATTCTACAATAAACCTGCTTAATACCCGTGCTAACTTAAGCATCGGAGTCTCTTACAGGTACCCGCCACCCTCCGGTGGCCAAGGATCAGCAGTGCAGCAAGTCCAACAAGTCGAACACAACAGCTCCGGCCGCCACCAGCCAGCTGGACACGTCATCTCCGACCAGTATAGAAGATCTCATCCGAGATCGACCTCCAGTTTCAGGTAACCCTCAGAACAGCGCTTGTTATGACGCTCTCGTCGCTTTCCTTTTCGGTCAAGCCGATCCAATCTCTCAAGTATCTGATGGAGCAGTTGGTTTGTTGAAGGTGCTTGTGTTGTGGAAGGAGAAGGGATATCTTCTGCTGGTTCTGTGCTCCGGTTGGTAGTGGCTGCTGGAGGTCTGATGTACTTCCCATTAGGGACGTACTGATCATCCCGTAGAAGCATGGCCTTGGTGTCCCTAGCTCTGTAGGAGACTCCGGCTGCTGAGACTAGATCTAAAACCAAGGTGGGAAAAGGTAGGATGCCCACAATCTGTACGTGTCCCATAGCACACCGAATGTATCTTGGTAAATTGAGGTGCTGGTTTATAAGGATACACCATAGTAGAACAGCCATGTCTACAATGAAGGAGGACTCGTGAGTGCTCAAAAAGACATAATAGGACATAATCTGTGACCATACTCAAGCCTCCAAGGTAAGTGCTGAAGCCAATATGCTCTTAGATCGAGATCGATGGTATCCATAGATTCATCTGCTGCCAGGTTGTGCTATAACTTTAAGAATGGCGTCCCAATCAAATTGGTATGTCTGGCGTTTGAATGAGGCTTCTTGGAATGCGTCCAGTCCTTCTAGAAGAGGGGGAAGATCTAAAGCTCGTTGAATGGCCTCTTCAGTTATGGGGACTTACTTCTGACGGACATAGACAAACTGCTTGGTTGGCATGTGAAAATTGGAGTAGAATTCAACTACCCATGAAAGATTAACCTGCCATGGCTATCTTCGTAGGAATCCCCATTGTCTTTGTTCAATTCGGGGCTCAACAAATTCAACAAGATTGGTCGGGAGGATGAGAAGGTATTCATTATTATAGTTCCTCTCAGCCAGGATAGGGAACATCTGCTCGCAGTAGCAGTTAGTGAACCGCGCAGTGTCCTTTGCTGGAAAGGCTTTCTCTTTTTCATCGACCTTAATGATCCTCTTGATTCGCTTTGTTGAGGGCTTTACTGCTGTCAAAGATGGCTCTGCAACTAGTGCTCTTTTTGTTCCTTTCCTTGCCAGTGGTTTGGGAGTAGCTTTTTCTTTACCCTTCTTGGTGGCTATCCTGAAAAGGCAAGAGGAAAGTAACATGTGAAGCTAAGGGTTATAGCAAGGAAGAGAATAGCACAAGTGATAATCAATGCCAAGGTAAAGAAGGATGACTCTTATCACATGGTCGCGACTCTATGTGATCAGTTCATCAATGGAAATATAGCAAGGGCATATTCAGGTAAGATGCAAGATGTTTGTTAGCATGCGGGAAAAGGCATGAGTAGCATAGATCAAGCATTAATTGCCTAATTTGATTATCAACTCTTTCAAACTAACAACCTGTTTGTATTGACAATTATATTTAATAAATTATATATAAAAAGGGGTTTTGTGAAAAGCAGGCATTAGAGTAGAAGAATAAAATATTTTAAAAATGCATAGTGCCATACGGGATTTTTCACAAATACTTAGCATGCATGGTAAATATGTTGTTGAAAGTATTAAATTTGAACATGCAAACAACCCTTAAGAAGTAATATTAATTGTCACACAGGTTCTGAATAATCCACAAGTAATTATAGAAGAAAATAATCACCCAATTAAATTTCTAACACCAATTAAAAGAATGTAAAAAGAAAAAGAAAGTAAAAGGAAACATAGAGTATGAAAGTAAAAAAGAAAAAGAAGAAGAAAACATAAATAAATAAAAATAAAAATAATAATGGAAAAGCAAGAAGGGAAGAAGAAAAGAAAATAACCTTGATGATGAATGTGAAAAATAAGGAGGGAGAAAGGAAAAGGTAAGAAGGAATAAAGAAGAAAGAACGAAGAAGAAAGAAATAAAAAGGAAAAGAAAATATTAGGATTGGGGAAGAAAAGATAAGATATCTGGCGCTGATCTGGATAAGCTGGGTGGCGCAGGCAACGCGTGCACGTGGATCACGCCTTCGCCTGGGTCGCACGATTTTTAGGTGACGCGGACGCATGGGTCATGCGTGCGCGTGAAATGAACTGTGCCATTGGCGCGAGTGCAGCCTCGTGTACGCACAACGTTCTGTTTTATATGCGCATTGCCAAATTTTTGGGTGACGCGTGCGCGTGGGTGACGAACACGCGTGAATGGCCTCTTTTTGAAAGATGACACGGCCGCATGGGGCCCGCGTTCGTGTGATAGGGCTTGTGCTTCCAGCATCATTCCAGCCCCACTCCATCATAACTCTCTGCCATATACCTCTTTACGTCGATTTTGCAGGGTCACGCGTGCGCATGGGCGACGCGCACGCGTGGGAGGCTATTTTTCAAATGACGCGGACGCGTCAGGGACTCGTTTGTGTGGGCATGCTTGTTCCTAAGGCACGCCTCCAGCCACGCTCCCGCGTGACTCTCTGCTTCTTTTCTTCCTTGTTTCGAATGCACATATGACGCGGACGTGTCACCGACGCTTGGGCGTCGCGTGCATTTTTTTTTATATGCAGAATGCAAATGCAAATGCAGACTATATGCAGAGATTATGAGATGTGTCACTTAAAAAAATAACGTAAAATAAAATGAAACAAAACTAAGACTGAAACAGAACGATCATACCATGGTGGGTTGTCTCCCACCTAGCACTTTGCTTTTACGTCCTTAAGTTGGACGGTCCTCAAGCTTATTTTGCTTCTGTTGGTGGGTCTTTCAAGAGAAAAACCTCTAGTTCTTTGTGATCCTTCATCTTTTTTCCATGATAAAGCTTTAGGCGATGTCCATTGACCTTGATGAATTTTGAACTAGAAGGATGACGCAGGTGAAAAACTCCGTATGGCTCTGCCTTCTCTACTCTGTAAGGACCTTCCCATCTTGATCTTAGTTTGCCTGGCATAAGCCTCAGTCTGGAGTTATAAAGAAGAACTAACTCCCCTGGTCTGAATTCTCTCCTTTTTATGTGCTTGTCATGTACAGCCTTCATCTTCTCTTTGTATCGCCTGGAGTTGTCATATGCTTCTAGGCGAAGATTCTCCAATTTTGCTAGTTGCAGCTTTCTTTCAGCACCAGCTTCTTCAAAATTCATGTTGCACTCCCGCACAGCCCAGAAAGCTTTGTGTTCCACCTCTACTGGAAGGTGGCAAGCCTTTCCGTATACTAAGCAGAAGGGACTCATCCCAACGGGTGTCTTGTATGATGTTCTATATGCCCAGAGTGCATCTTGTAGCCTGACACTCCAGTCCTTTCTATGAGGTTTTACCATCTTCTCTAGAATGCGTTTAATCTCTCTGTTAGATACTTCTGCTTGCCCATTGGTCTGGGGATGATAAGCTGTTGTTACTTTGTGAACAATCCCATGTTTCTTCAACAATCCTGTCAGTCTCCTGTTACAAAGTGAGTGCCTTGATCACTCACGATTGCTCGTGGTGATCTAAAGCGACAAATAATATGGTTTCTAAAAAAGGAAACAACAGTGTTAGCATCATCAGTATGGGTAGGAATGGCTTCCACCCATTTAGAAACTGTTCCGAGGGTTACCTGAAACTGTAGGTCGATCTCGGATGAGATCTTCTGTACTGGTCGGAGATGACATGTCCGGCTGGTGGGTAGCGGCTGGAGCTGTCGTGTCCGACTTGCTGGACTGGCTGCACTGCTGATCCTTGGTCACCGGAGGGTGGGGGTACTTGCAAGAGACTCTGATGCTTAAGTTAGCATGGGTATTAAACAGGATTTTTAGTAGAATCAGAGTATGAGTTATACCTGGGTGCTCCAGTGTATTTATAATAGTATGGAGTGACCTTCTTAGATAAGATAAGTTAGTTATTTTATCTTTATCTTATCTTATCTTTGAGTGAGGTCAGCTTATCTTCAAGGGAACCGCCCTTCTTTCTGCAGGCTTGGGATGCCTTTGGATTTGGGTCGTATTCCTTAAGTTGGTCCCCCTTTTTGGGCTTTCCTGTCGATTTGACCAAGCTCTTTGAGAAGAGGTCGGATAGCCTGACCTAAAGACGTCGGTCGCTTTGTTACTGAACATCCCGGATAGGATAGCTCGACCCAGGGTGTGAACAGTACCCCTGCTTGAGCTCGGTCTTCTTTTTTGTGGTCGAGTCCTTGACTTCGATCCTTCTCTAGTGAAGCCGAACTCGAGCATTTGTCGATTTCTTTCCTTGTAGAAATTTTTTGAATGTGGAACGTTTTCCTCTGAAAGCGCGCGCTTTTATATCCGCGCTCTGTTCTTGGGAAAGTGCGAGGGTTTAATACCTTCATTAATTGGTTTTAATTGCCCCGTTTCCCTTGGCTCTTTATTTTGAATTTTGCAATCAGAAACGGTTTCTCTTCTTCATTTTTCTTTGTAACTTTTCCCTTCACTCTCTCGCTTTCTGTTTTCGCCTACATTTTGCCTTTCTCGCATTGCAGCGTCATTCGGCAATTTTCTGGGCGACTCTGTCTTTCCATCTTTAATCTCCTTCGAAGCTTCTTCCTTCGTTCAGGTTGGTTTTTCTTTCTTTGTGCTTCTTTTGTTGTTTTTTCCTTTGGTTCTTGGTAAAGTTTTGGTTTTGAATGCGTGTTTGGAAAGCTTGAATCTTTTTGCATTGTCGTGTTCGCTTGTCGCTGTGCTGCATGTTTTTCTGGTTTTTTATGAACCTGTTTTACTTTGACCAGAAGGTTGCTCCTTTTGATGACTTTCGCTCTGTTGATGATTTTATGGATGATCCTTTGTAGAAAGTAATGAATTTTTCTAGTGGCTTGTTTGTTTGGGGTGTTTATTTTCTAAAAAAGGTGGCATCTTTGATGAATCCTTCTTGATACTTTCGTTGCTTGGTAGTTCCGTTTGCGACTGTGAATTTGGGAGGTAGATATTTTGATGACTTTATTTGATTTGTAGCTCATGGCTTTCTTCTCAGAGTATTATCTTCCTGTTAAGATGTGTAGAGATTGTAGACTTGTAGGTTTCCCTGAGTCCTTGTTCCATAAGTTGCCTCCAAAGCATGCCCCTGGATCTTTAGTGTGGGTCCTGGGGTTTCCTTTTGTTGCTTGTATTGCTCTGGTGATCTGCTTGTCCGAGCTGTTCTGATATGGTTTTTGACTTTATCCAAGATGTTTGGGTTAGTAATCTATTTTCTTCTTTTCTTGCTGTAGGACTAGTTGACCTCATGTCTTCTCGCAAGAACATTGTTGAAACATCTTCTCAAGTCCCTGAGGGCATGGCTGATTGGGTGGATTCGATGGTTCTTTTATGTGTTTCTTTGGTTGATTCTGAATTTTGTCAGCAGCTTAGGCAATTTCATAGGGTTTGTAATAGTGATAGTGAGGAAAAGAATTATGAGCTTGTACCCCGTACTTCTGAAGAGAGAGTTTGTTTCTTTACTCGAGTTGCTGGAGACCGTCCTTTTTTCTATGCATACGATTTCTTTTTTGGCCAGATGAGCATCACCATCCCTTTTACTCCTTTTGAGAGCAATCTATTATGGTCTTGCAATGTAGCTCCATCCCAACTTCACCCCAATTCTTGGGGCTTTATAAAGATCTTTCAATTGTTGTGTCGTGAACTTGACGTCTCTGCCTCGCAATCCCTTTTCTTTTATTTGTTTGTCTTGACAAAACATGGGGTAGTGAAGAAAAAGGCTGCTTGGGTTTCTTTCCGAGCTTCGCAAGGGAAGAAAGCTTTTTCTATGTATGACGAGTTGTTTCGTGATTTTAAGAACTATTTCTTCAAGGTCCGAGCTGTTGAAGGAGCTCGCCCCTTTTTTCTGGATGAGAATGATGAGCCCACTTTTCCTTTAGAGTGGCAAAAGAACGTTGTTGTGTCGAGGTATTCATGGGAGATGTTGGACGAGGTCGAGCAGACCTTTGTGACTATGTTGGAGAAGAATTGGGGGGAGCCTCCCTATCTTGATACCAAGAAATTCTTAGGGGACCCCTCACTTCTCCGAGCTGAGCTGGTTAGAGATCGATTTTCTTTCTTTGTCTGTTGATTTTATTTTCTACAAGCTCTTTTCTGATTTGTAACTTAATTTCTCACTGTTATGTATGGCTTGCAGATATGATTAAAAATAATGAATCTATGAAGGCCTTCAAGAGGGCCAAGAAGGCTACTGTCGTCCAAAACATCTCGACCAAAGCGGCAGGAGAGGGGTCGTCCCAGGTTCAATTGAAGCCATCCGTGCCGAGTTCACCTGGGCCGAGGAGGGTGATCCCTACTCCCCGGGTTCGTCTGACTGACCCTCCACAAACTTCAGCTGCTGGTGCTGGCGCTCCTCCTCCGAAAAAGCAAAAAACATCTGAACCTTTTAACCTTGATGCCCCTGATTTTGATGCCGTCGAGTTTGTCGACCAATAGATTGCCCCCTATAGAGGTCTTCCAATGGATGATGTGTCCATTCTTCATCACCTGGAGTTCATAACTAGAAGTAGTGTGAAGATGGCTCATATGGGTGCGGCTCTTTTTTGAACTACTCAGGGTATCCCCGTTCATGCTACAAAATCTTTCATGCTGGAGGCTAAGGCAGACTTTGATAGAATAAAAGGTTTGAAGGAGGAGCTGGAGGTAAAGATGGCGAAGGTGGAGAAAGAATTAGAGGGTGAAAAGGCTAGTTCTATGGCCTTGGCGGCTTCCGTGAAGTTGGCTGAAGACACCGCATTAAGGCACAAGGATAGCTATGTCACGTCCTACAGGGAAGTGATGCGTCTTAGGGAGGAGTTGGAATCGGCCCGAGTTGATTATTCCGAGCTCTAGGGTCACCTCATGGGCAGTGTGAATGCTGCTTACGAGAACTTGAAGGAGCAGGTTCGAGTTATTGCGCCTGAGGCCGACCTTACTCTCTTTAGTCTGGACAATGTTGTAAATGATGGAAAGATTGTTCCTGACGATTCTGATGACGATAATGTTGAACCTCCCTTCGTGCCTACTGCCAAAGTATCTGAGGTGCCGACTTCTTCAATTCCCTCGGTTGAGGCCAGTCATCCCGAGTCAGAACCTGATTGTCGAATCTTGAATCGGGATGATGGGACTGTGGATGCCGTACCTCTTCGCACTTGTCCTCCTTTGCCCCGTGTTGATGCTGCTAAGGAGCCTTAGGAATCTTAGTGAATTTTCTAATTGCTTGTGTGAGTAGCCCGGCTTGTAGGCTTTTTAAACTCTTTATTTTGTAAATGATGTTTCTGACTTTCGCTGCACTCTTAGTTTCTTGTTTAGCAACTTTATTTTGAAAAACAAAGTAATTTCCATGCCCTTAGGGTTAGTTTTGGTAACCTTTTGGGCTTATTATTATCATAACTTGTGTTTTTCGTAACATGTCCTTCTGTATTCATCTAGGCACCTTTCTATGTCTTTGGGAGTGTTGGAATTTTCATTGTCTAATCTCTTCGGACTGGCTTGAGCCTTTTCCTGATGTTATTTCCAGTAATTTGTGTTGTTTGGACCTCGTTTGAAATTACTTGGTATAACACTAAAGCTTTCGAGACGCCGATCTAGTCATGTCGGTTTTGTCCGACACCTTTTTTAGTAATACTCTTTTTTGGACCTTGCTTGGGTCTCTTTCAGGGATTATCTTACGTTTTAGGTTGACTCCCTCGTGTTGGGTCTTCCTAAGTTATTTTTGTAATCCTCTTTCTTGGATTTTGTTCAGATCTCTTTTAGGGATTAAATTTATAACTTTTGTGTTTTGGGCCGACTTCCTCATGTCGGGCCCTTCTAAGTTATTTTTGTAATCCTCTTTCTTGGACCTTGTTCAGGTCTCTTTCAGGGATTACGTTTATAACTTTTGTGTTTTGGGCCGACTTCGTTATGTCGGGCCCTTCTAAGTTATTTTTGTAATCCTCTTTCTTGGACCTAGTTCAGGTCTCTTTCAGGGATTACTTTTATAACTTTTATGTTTTGGGCCGACTTCGTCACGTCGAGCCCTTCTAAGTTAAAGTAATCCTTTTTTATAGGGTTGGCCAGACCTCTTTCTAGGGTTTACTTATAACTTGGGTTGACTTGGTCCAATTTTTTAATGTCGGCCAGTCTTTAAGTTATTATTTAGCAATCCATTAAGACCTCGTCAGGTCCTTTCTATGGATCACTTTCGATAACTTCTTGCATTATTCTGTTTTCATCTTTGCCTATTTGTAGAAATTGGGTTTAATCCTCGCTTGGTCGACCTTTTGATGAATTTGGTTTTCATCTCTGTTGGTCTTTATCACGATCGTGCAGTGATTCAATTTTCACTTTCTGCCGATCTGTTGCTTTATAATCGGACGATGAATGTTTTAGATTAATGCGGCTTGAGAACTTGTAGAATATCTAAACATATTTTATTCGAAAGAAAATACAAATATGTACATGTGGAGTTTTCACCCTTTTAAGTCAGATAATTTGTGGATCTCAACTTGGTGCCTCATTAAAAAACCTTTTCAGGAAAAAGAGTACACCCTATGCTGAGATCCCTTATCATTCCTAGCTATAGTACCTTCTTAGGTTGCAGGCGTGCCATGACCTGGGAAGCTCTCGCCCCTCGAGTTTGGACAGTCTGTAGTAGCCCTTCCCAAGTACTTCTATGACTCGGTAAGGTCCTTTCTAGTTTGCTGCCAGCTTTCCTTCTCCGGGTCGAGTTGTTTCGATATCATTTCGGATTAGGATGAGATTGTTCTCAGCGAAACCTCTTGGCACTATCTTTTGATTATATCTGGAAGCCATTCGACGTTTTAGTGCTTCTTCCCTGATCCGAGCTCTTTCTTAGATTTCAGGAAGTAGGTCGAGCTCTTCCCTTTGAAGTTGGGAGTTGGCTTCTTCATTGTAATGAACCACTCTAGGCGACCCTTCCTCGATCTCTACTGGGATCATTGCCTCTGTTCCGTATGCTAATCGGAAGGGTGATTCCTTTGTGGTGGAATGTGGCGTTGTTCGATATGCCCATAGGACTTGTGGGAGTTCCTCGGCCCAAGCTCCCTTTGCGTCTGGTAATCTCCATTTTAGCCCAGCCAATATGACTTTGTTGGCAGCTTCGGCTTGTCCATTGGCTTGGGGATGTTCGACGGAGGTGAACTGGTGCTTTATGTTCAAGTCGGCTACTAATTTTCTGAAGCCTGTATCTGTGAATTGGGTGCCATTGTCTGTGGTGATGGAGTGTGGGACCCTGAACCTTGTGACAATGTTCCTATATAGGAATTTTTGACTTCTTTGAGCAATGGCGTTAGCTAAGGGTTCTGCCTCAATCCACTTTGTAAAATAGTCTACCCCTACTATGAGGAATTTAACATGTCCTGATCCCTGAGGAAAGGGTCCGAGAAGGTCGGGTCCCCATTTTGCAAATGGCCAAGGTGAGGTTACGCTGATGAGCTCCTCTGGCGGGGCGATGTGAAAGTTGGCATGTTTTTGACATGGTGGACATGTCTTTACGAACTCTGTGGCCTCCTTTTATAGAGTTGGCCAATAAAATCCTGCCCGAAGTACTTTTTTGGTGAGCGCTTGTGCTCCGAGATGATTGCCACAGATGCCACTGTGTATTTCTTCTAGAACTTCCTTCGTATTGGAAGTCGGTACACATTTTAACAATGGTATTGAGATTCCTCTTTTGTATAGTGTAGTATTGTGCTTCCCGTTTTAACCTTTTTGCTTCCTTCTCATCTGTAGGAAGTGTTTCTGTTTTGGGGTAGTTAATTATAGGAGTCATCCATCCTTGATCTAGACCTGTTATGGCTAGGACTTTTTCCTCTTACGAGATTGACGGGTTCTGTAGTATTTCCTGGATGAGGCTTCTATTGTTGCCTCCTGATTTGGTGCTGGCTAGTTTTGAGAATGCGTCAGCTCGGGCATTCTGTTCACGCGGTATGTGGTGGATCTCATATTCTCGGAGTTGTCTGAGCTGTTCCCTGGTTTTACCCAGGTATTTTTTCATAGTGGGGTCCTTAGCTTGGTAGTTCCCCATTATTTGTGAAGTGATCAACTGTGAGTCGCTGAAGATAATGAGTCTTTGAGCTCCGACTTCTTTAGCCAACTTTAAACCAGCTAGTAGTGCCTCGTATTCCGCCTGGTTATTTGAGGCAGGGAACCCAAATTTGAGAGAGAGTTCGATTCGGGTTCCTTGATTAATTTCAATTATCACACCTGCGCTGCTTCCAGTCTTATTCGAGGAACCATCCACGTAGAGATTCCATTCTGTGGGGGGTTTTTGGGGTGTCCGTAAATTCTACAATAAAGTAGGCTAAATATTGTGATTTGATAGCTGTCCGAGCTTCGTATTGAAGGTTGAACTCGGACAACTCGACTGCCCATTGTAAGATTCTGCCCGCTAGATCTGTTTCTACTTCACCCTCGGGTTGTGGACGGAGTTCTTCTCGCCTCTGAACTCCACCAAGTTCGATTGTGTGGAATTCTTCTCCTCTGCCTCTGAGGTTTAGACTTTCATTATAACAGCGGCGTGCCATCTTCTGATCTGCTTTTATTGTAGCTATCCCTTCTGCAGTTGGAAATTTCCTGCATAGATATGGAGTTGAGACTATTGCACCGAGTTGATTTAGTATTGTCCGACCTATTAGGGCATTGTAGGCGGAACTCACGTCGACCATGATGTAGTCTATCTTGAGTGTTCTGGATTGGTTTCCTTTTCCGAAGGTTGTGTGTAGTGAGACGTATCCCAGTGGTTGTACTGGAGTGTCTCCCAGTCCGAACAGACTGTTTAGATATGCTCTAAGTTCTTTATCTTCCAAGCCGAGCTTGTCGAAGGCAGTTTTGAATAAGATGTCGGCGGAGCTCCCTTGGTCTATCAGTGTGCGGTGGAGATTTGCGTTTGTCAGAATAATGGTGATGACCATGGGATCGTCGTGTCCTGAGATGGTACCGGATGCATCTTCTTTGGTAAACGTAATTGCAGGGATGTTGGGTGCTTCCTCCTTTCCTTCGACATGATATACTTCTTTGAGATATCTTTTGCGAGATGATTTGGAGATTCCTCCTCCTGCAAACCCTCCGTGTATCATATGAACATGTCTTTCTGGTGTACGAGGTGATTGCTCGGTTTGTCCAACCTCCTCGTCCCTTCTCCTTTTTCTTTGTTCATCGTCCCGGGTGGCCAGATACCGAGCTAGTTTTCCTTCCCTTACTAATTTTTCTATGACATTTTGGTCTTCATGATTTCCCTAGTGAATGGATCTTGATCCTTGCGAGAGTTATCCTCAGGGGTGGACCGAGTAGCTTTGGCTTTGAGATCGGTTTCGAGTTTTAGAAGTTTATCTTCTAATTCTCGGCATCACCTTACCTCTCTTTGTAGATCCTTCCCAACTTCTCGTTGGTGCTGGGTTTTAGAAGTAGTCATTTTCTGCTACTGTTTCAATAACATCTATAGCTTCCTCAATAGTCTTCTTCTTGTTCAAAGACCCTCCAGATGAATGGTCTACTGCCTTCTTTGACTCATAAGAGAGCCCTTCATAGAAAATGTGTAGCTGGACCCATTCGTTGAACATGTCAGGTGGACACCTCCTTGTTAAGTCTTTGAACCTCTCCCATGCTTCATACAGAGTCTCACCATCCTGTTGCCTGAAGGTTTGAACCTCAGCTCTCAGCCTATTGATTCGTTGAGGAGGGTAGAATCTTGCTAAGAATTTGTTCACCACATCCTCCCAAGTTGTCAAGCTCTCTCTTGGGAAGGATTCCAGCCACTTGGCTGCCTTGTCTCTGAGTGAGAAGGGAAATAAGAGCAATCTATAAGCGTCAGGATGAACACCATTAGATTTTACTGTGTCACATATTCTCCGGAAGGTGGTCAAATGTTGGTTGGGATCTTCTTGAACACCTCCTCCAAACGAACAGTTATTCTGAACAAGGGTGATGAGCTGTGGTTTAAGTTCAAAATTGTTGGCATGGATTGTTAGCTTTTGGATGCTACTTCCACAATTGCCTGGGTTTGGATTAATGTAAGAGCCCAAAACTCTCCTATTCCTCAAACTGTTCCTCCTCTTCTTTAGCACCAACTACTCGTTTTCCTCTTGCCTCCCTTCTTAGTCTAAGGAAGGTTCTCTCTGGTTCAGAATCAAAGGAAGTTGAAGCCCCGCTTCTTCTCCCTGTCATACAACCAACAAGTACAAGCAGAGAAGATATGTGCAGACTGTATTTATGTCAGAATTGATGTTAGTTGTGGGTGATGCAATATATCAAACAGTTAGTGGGTTAGCAAACATAATTGAAAATAACAAAGTAAAACAAAAGTGTAGATGGAGAAGGGAAGAAGTTTAACTAAAACAAAAAGTAAATCAATTAAACAGAAAATGAAATACACAAAATAAAATGCTCAATCTAGTGATCTTCCAATCTAATCATTGTTGATGCACAATCAATCCCCGGCAACGGCGCCATAAACTTGATGCGTGGAAAACTTGTCTCTCAACAAATCTCCCTTCGGCAAGTGTACCGAAGTTGTCGTCAAGTAAAAACTCACAATAGAGTGAGGTCGAATCCCACAGGAATTGATTGATCAAGCAACTTTAATTAGAAGAATGTTCTAGTTGAGCGAATCTAGAAATTGGGTTGAGAGTTGTAGAAAATAAAATGGCGGGAATGTAAATAACAGAAAAGTAAATGCTAGAATTAAAGGACTGGAAGTAAATGACTGAAAATAAATTGCAGAATTATAAATGGGAATGGGGGATTTGCTCATAAAAGTAAATCGCAGAAATTAAAGAGAATGGGTAAGATTAGAGATGGGGAATTCATTGGGCTTAGGAGATGTTGCAATTCTCCGGATCAAGTTCATTTTCATCTCTTCCTCAATCAATGCACTCATTGATCTCCTTGGCAATCTTAAGTGATTGAATTACAATTCCTTGCAATTCAATCTCTCAAATCTTGATCAATAGCCAATTCCTTGGTCAATTGCTCATGAGAAGAGATGAAGTATGGTCACTGATTAAACCACATGCATTTCCCAAACTAAGTATTGAGAGGGTTATAGTCACATACCCATCCAAACCAAATTTGGTCCAGCATGAGAAAGCATTTCTAGCTTGATCTCTTCATTCCTCTTCCAAGGTTCAAAAGAGATCCAAGTTTGAATAGCTTCTCTTCCAAGATAACTACTCAATTGGATGAAGATCTAAAGCTTTCAAGTAAAATCAAGAGGAAAGATAGAAGAAGAACATGAAAATTAGTATTGATCCATCAAATTACAACAGAGCTCCCTAACCCAATCAAAGGGGTTTAGTTGTTCATAGCTCTTGAGAATGAAAACAAAGATGGAGAATACATCATAAAACTAGAAATTGCAAAGAAAGTAAATACAGAGAGTAATTCTTCAGCCTCCAGAACTCCTTTACAATTCAAAGTTACTCCTATATATACTACTCTTCTCAGCTTCTAGTTTACTCTTCAAGTCTTGGGCCTTTGGATCTTGAGTTTGAAGCAGTTCTTTTCTTCATTTGGGCTTGGCTTTACTTGCAGAGAGAAAGTGCTAAGTGGGCAGAGACTTCAGCTCAGGACGTTAGGGGTGTTAATATTTAGTGAGAATATAAGTTCGAGAACGTTAGTGACACTTAACATTGTCACTAACATTCCAATGCACGCCTTTGCCTTACGTTAAAACCCACGTTAACTAGGTTAACGTGGCTTTTAACGTTGCCTTGTTAGTCCTTCGAGAACGTTAGTGACACTCAACATTGTCACTAACGTTCCAGTGTGCCCCTTCTTGTTTCACGTTAAAGCCCACGTTAACTAGGTTAACGTGGCTTCTAACGTGGTCCTTGCCAACCTTCGAGAACGTTAGTGACACTCAACATTGTCACTAACGTTCCAATGTGCCCCTGGGTCTCACGTTAGAGTCCACGTTAACTAGGTTAACGTGGCTTCTAACGTGGCCATCTTTTAGCCATCCCAACGTTAGTGACAATGTTGAGTGTCACTAACGTTGGCTCATCCTTCATTTCTCATCGTTAGCTTCCACGTTAACCAAGTTAACGTGGAGGTTAACTTGACTCTTGGGGGTTGCGTGGTTGCTTCAACGTTAGTGACAATGTTGAGTGTCACTAACGTTGTCGACAACTCTTCATCCTCTACGTTAATTCCCACGTTAACCAAGTTAACGTGGGAGTTAACGTGGTACTTAGCACCATAGGCCAACGTTAGTGACAATGTTGAGTGTCACTAACATTGGCTTCTCTCCCTCCCCCTTAACGTTAGAGGCCACGTTAACTAGGTTAACGTGGCTTCTAACGTGGCCACTTATGAGTGATTGCCAACGTTAGTGACAATGTTGAGTGTCACTAACGTTGGCTCAACTTCTCTTCTCCACGTTAGAGTTCACGTTAACTTGGTTAACATGACTCTCTAACATGGGCATTGATGGCTTTCTTTGAGAGTGTTATTGGCAATCACTTTTCTCATTAATCCTTGCAAGTTACCTCCCCTTTCTTGCTCCTTTTTGGTCCTGAAATCAAGCAACAAAGTGCATCAAAGCTCCAGTCCAAGTCATGAGTAATGCAACATAATATTTGTCACTAAACTTATGCAAAATCTTCATGAAATCATGTAAAATGCACAATGTGTGCTTGAGTCAAGGCATAAGTGAATATTTACCCAAAACTAGCTTATTTCCTAAAGAAATGGATGAAACTAACCTAAAAACAGTAAAGAAAAGGTCAGTGAAACTGGCCAAGATGCCCTGGCATCACAACACCAAACTTAAAGCTTGCTTGTCCCTAAGCAAGTACTAGAACAAGAGAATGATGAATGGAATATCCAGAGGAATGAGTCATTCTTGTGGAAGTCATATTACTGATTTTATGGTGGTTTCATGCATAGCAACTTAGGTTCATTCCATTACTGGCTTTCAGACCTTTATCATTTCCCTAAACACTTACTTTGTTTATATCTCATGAGACTTTTATTCTTTGATCCTTTTATTGTTGTTTCAAGGGTTATTTGTGTTATTTAGGCTAAGTGCTCTGTAAGGGGGCAACTCTTTAAGATAAGCTTTCAGCCAACACTCCCGAACCAGTTGGTTCAAGGTGCTAGGTGTTGAAGCACCCCTAAGGACTTACTCCCTTAAGTCTCTCCCCCATACATACACACCACAGGCATATATTTTATTTGTTTTCTTTTCTTGAGACCTTGGTGTCCAGCACCTCTTTGGGTTACTAAATGCTCTGTAGTGAGGGTTACTCTTGATAGTGGATTTTTAGCTGATAATCCCGGGTTAGTTAACCCAAGTTACCAAGTGATAAAGCACCCCTAAGAGCTTATTCATCCAAGTAGATCCCTCACACAGGGGCACCACAGACACTTGCCTCAAGCTTAAAACCATTGATGCCTAGCCTTATTGCTTACTCTTTTTCTTTTGTTTTTCACTTCCATTGTTCTTTCCCTTTTCTCTTCTTAGGATGTTGTTATTAACTTAGTCTCATGAGTGTATCCAAAGCAAAGTATTCAAGATAGATAGTTGTCCTCCTAACCTTGTGGTTGAACCAACTTAGCTAACTTATGACTACCCCAAGGATTCATGAATGCACTTCCACAATATAAACTCCACTCTGGTCTTTTAAAAACATAAACATTCTCTTCTTCATTTGATAAAAAGGGACAAACTTACAAGTAGATAAGGGAATGATGCAGTGACATAAAGACCAGTGGACATAGACTCTCTTCCATACCAAAAACTAAAAATAACATGATTTGAAAAAGGTTTAAACATAACATGGAAGCAAGTTCTATTTCATACACGATCTTCCTTATTCAAAACACAGAGAAAGATGGAACAAAGAAGGAACTCCACCACCTTTTACTGTTGTGGGTGTCCACGCTCTTTTCCTTGCTTGTCCTCCTTGTTTTTGTTGCCTCGCTTCTTTGGGTGAAAGTGCACCATTTCCTTATAAGATTCCTACAAGGTCACTGGAAGTTGCTTGTTCTCAAAGCACTTGAGACATAGTTAGCTTATATGTATGCTTATGCCTCTTGAACTCAGTTTGGTGTGTGAACACCAAACTTAGTTCTTTGCCCAGTACACAATATTGCATATATGCAGAGACCCTCATATCTTATTATCAACAAAGCAATGATCACCTATAGTCTAACTACACCTAAGTGATTTCTCTTGGTTGGATGGAGCTAGCAATGTTCTTTTGGGAGTGGGATGTAATTCTAACCAATGTCCTTTAGTGAAACACCAAACTTAGAATTACACCATCACTCTTGGATTGTTCTGGTGTGGAACACCAAACTTAGCTCCTTTCAATACAGGGGAAACCACTTGTGACTTTTATTGAAATAAGGATGAAATTGAAACTACCTGAGGTTGGGTTGCCTCCCAAAAGAGCGCTCTTTTATCGTCGCTAGCTCGACGAGTTCTTAATTATTTGAGATGGTACTTTACTCTGGGGTCTTCCCCCATGTTGCCCAGATAATGCTTGAGTCTTTGTCCATTCACTGTAAAAGTCCTCTTTGAGCCTTCATCCGTGATTTCGATGTGGCCATATGGTGACACTTTTGTAACCAAGAAATGTCCGGACCACCTTGACTTGAGTTTCCCTGGGAACAGCCTTAATTTAGAATTGTAGAGGAGTACTTGCTGCCCTTTTTTGAAACTCCTGGGTGCCAAGTGCATGTCATATTTTCTTTTTGCCTTCTCTTTATACATCTTAGTGTTTGCATAGGCTTGTGACCTGAATTCCTCCATCTCTTGCAGCTGCAAGATTCTTTTTGCACCAGCAGCAATGCTGTCAAAATTTAGTATCTTGATAGCCCAAAGAGCTTTATGTTCCAGCTCCAGTGGTAAATGACAAGCTTTCCCATAGACTAATTGATATGGAGACATTCCAAGTGGGGTTTTGAATGCTGTTCTGTAGGCCCACAGAGCATCATCTAACTTCTTCGACTAATCCTTTCTAGATGCACCCACAGTCTTTTCCAGGATCCTCTTCAGCTCTCTGTTGGATATCTCAGTTTGCCCACTTGTTTGAGGATGGTAAGGTGTGGCTACTTTGTGCTTTACCCCATATCGTAAGAGGAGAGCTTCCAGTGGTTTGTTACAAAAGTGGCTCCCTCCATCACTGATGAGGGCTCTTGGGACTCCAAACCGGCTGAAGATATTCTTCCTGAGGAAGTTCATGACTACCTTGTTATCATTAGTTGGGGTTGCAATAGCCTCTACCCACTTGGAAACATAATCTACTGCTACCAAGATGTAATTGTTTGCATATGAGGTTGGGAATGGTCCCATGAAATCAATTCCCCACACATCAAACAGTTCAAGTTCCAAGATGAAATTTTGTGGCATGGCATTTCTTTTGGGCAAGTTACCAGATCTTTGGCATTCATTGCAACTTTTTACTAGCTCTTTGGCATCCTTGAAAAGAGTGGGCCAAAAGAATCCGCTTTGTAACACCTTTGCTGCAGTTCTGTCCCCTCTAAAGTGCCCGCCATAGCATGAACCGTGACAGTTCCACAGGACTTCTCTCCCTTCCTCTTCCGAGACACATCTTCTAAGAATTCCATCTGAACATTTCTTGAAGAGATATGGCTCGTCCCAGAAAAAGTATTTTGCATCATTCATGAGCTTCCTCTTTTGATGCTTATTGATCCCTGGGGGTAATGCTCCAGTTGCCTTGGAATTTGCAATATATGCGAACCTTGGTGCTTTATGAACTGTCATCAACTGCTCATCAGCGAAGAGCTCGTTAACACTTGTATCATTTTCTCCACCTTGATCATGAGGGATTCTAGATAAGTGATCTGTCCCCTTGTTCTCCACTCCCTTCTTGTCTCTGATTTCAATATCGAATTCCTGCAACAGTAAGATCCACCTTATTAGTCTTGGCTTCGATTCTTGCTTGGCAAACAAATATTTAAGTGCTGTGTGATCTGTAAAAACGATCACTTTAGCCCTGGGTCTCACGTTAGAGTCCACGTTAACTAGGTTAACGTGGCTTCAAACGTGGCCATCTTTTAGCCATCCCAACGTTAGTGACAATGTTGAGTGTCACTAACGTTAGCTCATCCTTCATTTCTCATCGTTAGCTTCCACGTTAACCAAGTTAACGTGGAGGTTAACGTGACTCTTGGGGGTTGTGTGGTCGCTTCAACGTTAGTGACAATGTTGAGTGTCACTAAAATTGTCGACAACTCTTCATCCTCTACGTTAATTCCCACGTTAACCAAGTTAACGTGGGAGTTAACGTGGTACTTAGCACCATAGGCCAACGTTAGTGACAATGTTGAGTGTCACTAATGTTGGCTTCTCTCCCTCCCCCTTAACGTTAGAGGCCACGTTAACTAGGTTAACGTGGCTTCTAACATGGCCACTTATGAGTGATTGCCAACGTTAGTGACAATGTTGAGTGTCACTAACGTTGGCTCAACTTCTCTTCTCCACGTTAGAGTTCACGTTAACTTGGTTAACGTGACTCTCTAACGTGGACATTGATGGCTTTCTTTGAGATTGTTATTGGCAATCACTTTTCTCATTAATCCTTGCAAGTTACCTCCCCTTTCTTGCTCCTTTTTGGTCCTGAAATCAAGCAACAAAGTGCATCAAAGCTCCAGTCCAAGTCATGAGTAATGCAACATAATATTTGTCACTAAACTTATGCAAAATCCTCATGAAATCATGTAAAATGCACAATGTGTGCTTGAGTCAAGGCATAAGTGAATACTTACCCAAAACTAGCTTATTTCCTAAAGAAATGCATGAAACTAACCTAAAAACAGTAAAGAAAAGGTCAGTGAAACTGGCCAAGATGCCCTGGCATCAGGTAACCATTAGAGTTTGGAAATGGACCCATGAAGTCAATGCCCCAAACATAAAAAATTTCATAGAAAAGCATAATCTGTTGAGGCATCTCATCCCTCTTGGATATATTACCAAACCTTTGGCATGGGGAATAAGATTTACAAAATTCAGCAGCATGTTTAAAAAGAGTAGGCCACCAGAATCCAGAGTCTAAAATTTTTCTAGTTGTTCTTTGAGGGCCAAAATGTCCTCCACTCTCAGAAGAGTGGCAGACCTCTAAAATGGACTGGAATTCTGATTGGGGAACACACTTTCTAATTACCTGGTCAGCACCACACCTCCATAAATATGGATCATCCCATATATAATATTTAGACAAACTTTTTAGCTTGTCCCTTTGATGCTTAGTAAAATTGGGAGGAAAAGTGTGGTTAACTAGATAATTAGCTATAGGTGCATACCAAGGAACTACTTCGGATACTGCTTGCAAGCTATCAAATGGGAAAGTATCATTGATAGGAGCAGAGTCATCCTTAATGTGTTCAAGTAGACTTAAGTGGTCTGCCACTAAATTCTGGTTACCACTCCTATCCTTAATTTCTAAATCAAATTCTTGTAGCAACAGTATCCATCGTATCAACCTTGGTGTGGACTCTTTTTTAGCTAACAAATATTTTAGAGTTGCATGGTCTGAGTACACTACTACCTTAGTACCAAGAAAATAGACTCCAAATTTATCTAGAGCAAAAACAATAGCAAGAAGCTCTTTTTCAGTAGTAGTGTAATTAGACTGAGC
Source organism: Arachis ipaensis (assembly GCF_059453495.1). Taxonomy (NCBI): domain Eukaryota; kingdom Viridiplantae; phylum Streptophyta; class Magnoliopsida; order Fabales; family Fabaceae; genus Arachis; species Arachis ipaensis. The sequence continues at coordinate 95,036,114 of NC_142442.1, read as the reverse complement.
AGCATCTAAGGTCCTAGATGCATAAGAAATTACGAAAGGATTTTTACCTTCGCGCTGAGCCAGCGCCGCTCCTACGGCATGGTTGGAAGCATCACACATAATCTCAAATGGCTGGCTCCAGTCTGGTCCTCTTATAATTGGAGCTTGAGTCAGGGCGATCTTCAGCTTATCAAATGCTTGCATGCAATCCTCACTGAACTCGAACTCAATATCTTTCAGTAACAGTCTGGATAAAGGTAATGCTACCTTACTGAAGTCCTTAATGAATCTCCTGTAAAAACCTGCATGGCCAAGGAATGAACGGACTTCCCTCACAGAGGAGGGGTAAGGTAAACTAGAAATGACATTCACCTTTGCTGGATCTACAGAAATACCCGTATTGGCAACAACATGTCCTAGAACAATCCCTTGTTTTACCATAAAGTGACATTTTTCAAAATCCAATACAAGGTTTGAACTAACACATCTGTCTAATACTCTAACTAAACTATCCAAGCAAAGGTTAAACGAATCACCATATACGCTAAAATCATCCATAAATATTTCCATACAGTTCTCAATAAGATCTGAAAAGATACTCATCATGCGTCATTGGAAAGTAGCCGGTGCATTACATAAGCCAAAAGGCATCCTTTTGTATGCATATGTTCCAAAGGGACATGTAAAAGTAGTCTTCTCCTGATCTTCAGGAGCTATATGAATTTAAAAATAGCCTGTGTAACCATCTAAAAAACAGTAATGAAATTTACCTGACAGGCGGTCAAGCATCTGATCAATGAATGGCAAGGGGTAGTGATCCTTGCGAGTAGCTTGGTTGAGATGCCTATAGTCAATGCAAACCCTCCATGAATTCTGCACTTTAGTTGTTAGGAGCTCTCCATGTTCATTCGCTCTATGAGATGGGGTAAATGATATCTGCTTCAAGTAGCCTGGTCACCTCTTTCTTGACAACTTCTAAGATGGTGGGATTCAATATTCTTTGGGGTTGATGGACGGGCTTTGATTCCTCTTCTAAATATATTCTGTGCTCACAAACTTAAGGGCTGATGCCTATTATATCCGCCAAGCTCCACCCAATTGCTTTCTTATATTTTGTCAGCACGTTAAGCAGTTGCTCTTCTTGTTGGGAAGTGAGTTCCCTTTCAATGATAACTGGTAACTTCTGATTATCCTCAAGGTAAGCATACTTGAGGTATGGAGGAAGGGGCTTCAATTTTAATTTCTGCTCTTGGCTAGGCTCTGGATCATCCGGGGCTAGTGATAATGGTAAAGGGTCTTCATTATGTTCAGAGGATGTCCCCACACTTGGACCTTGCTCCATGTGCTTCTTTACTACTTCTTCTTGGTGAACTTCAGCTACAGTTTCATAAATGATGTCGCACTAGAAGATAGAATGATCTTCCGGAGGGTGCTTCATAGCTTCATTCAAACTGAAACTCACTGTTCTGCCATCCATTTCAAAGGAGTAAGTTCCTGAGAATGCATCCAGCTTGAACTTTGAAGTCTTCAAGAATGGTCTTCTAAGCAGGATTGATGATGGTCTTCCCCGAAAACGGTGCCATTTTGATAATGAGATTTGCTCGATGGTCTAGAATTTCTCTCATAGAAATAAGAACTTCATTGTAAGCATAGTTCTAAACCAACAAACAATTCCCACATAAAAAATTTGAGTTGTCACAAGTACAAATCCCAAATAAGAATTAACCAAAGTATTTAAACTCCGGGTCGTCTCACAAGGAATTGCAATGAAGTGCTCAATTATTGGCTATGAAAATGCAAGGGGGGTTTGATTTTATAGTTTGATAAGAAAAGTAACCAACAAGAAAGTAAATAATAAGAACTAATAAAATATAAGAAAAGAACTCTTGGCTAGACATAGGTAATTGAGATCACCATCCTTGTCTACAAACCAAATATTGATAATTATGAGGAACCAAGCTCATTAAGTTTACTTCTATATTTGAAGTATATCAAATGGCTTAATCAACATCAACCCTTAAGTCCCAACCTATCTACTAATTAGATTAGTAGTGGGTTAGTGTCAATGGGTATCAAATTGATCACCAAGGGTTCTTAAATCACCAATTCAATGAGACCCAATGACTCAAGGTCACTCAATTCCCTTAGCCTAGGCCAAGAGTCAAGAAAACTACTAAAAAACTAGAAGAAACATTTTATCAAACACCTAGTATGCAAGAAAAGTAAACATCATAAAATGCAAGAATTAAAGGAAATCCATAACCAACATAAACAAGAAATCAACAATAACAAGTGAAGTAAACATCAAAAGAAACATGGAAACATAAAATTGCATTAGAAGAAATCAAGATCCAACAATTGTTCATCAACACATAAGATGCAAAACAAGAAATTAACAAGAGAAACTAAGAGGATTAAGACAATAGAACATTAAAATAGAATGAGAATTAAAATCAAAATAAGAATTGAAAGAGAAATTGGAGAGTGATTAACCTAACTTTACCCTAATTTCTATCCTAAATCTAGAGAGAGGAGAGAGCCTCTCTCTCTAAAATTCTACCCTAAAACATGATAAAAACTAAACTATGGCTACTTGTTTCATTCCCCCTTCAATTCTTGGGTTCAATAGCATCAGAAATGAGTTGGATTGGACCCAAAATGAGCTACAAATCACCCCCAATGAGTTGCCCAAAATGGACCCACGCTGATCCATCGGCGTGTGCGCGTCATGTGCGCGTACGCACCCCTATACATCAATAAAATATGGAAAATTTTATATCATTTCAAAACCCAGAATGTTAGCTTTGCAACGCAACTAGAACTGCCTCATTTGGAGCTCTGTAGCTCAAGTTATAGTCAATTGAGTGCGAAGAGGTCAGGCTTGACAACTTTGCAGTTCCTTCATTTCTTCATGAGTTCTCCCACTTTGCATGCTTTTCTCCTCACTTCTTCCATCCAATACTTGCCTTATGAACCTGAAATCACTCAACAAACATATCAAGGCATTGAATGGAATTAAAGTGAGTTAAATTTAGCTATTTTAAGGCCTAAAAACTATGTTTTCATACTTAAGCACAAATTTAGGGAGAATTGCAAAACCATGCTATTTCATTGAATAAAATGTGAGAAAAATTGATAAAATCCCCCAAATTAAGCACAAGATAAACCACAAAATTGGGGTTTATCAGTCATTAGAGGGCATTTCCAGGATATAGAAGTCAATGGGAAATGTGAGCCCTTTAATGCTCACTAATACATCTTCAGCAATTCCAACTACTGTAATAATGCTTTTATCTGCTAACACAAAACAAGCTGCCGACCTTTTTAAGGGAGGGAGCCTCAAGGTATCATATATAGATAATGACATTATACTAACACACGCTCTTAAATTGCACATGCAATCAGAAAATATTACACCTCCAATGGTACAGTTTACCATACATGGACCTAGATCACTACATTTTTCAGGTATACCTCCCATTAAAGTAGATATATAACTACCTAAAGGAATAGTTTCTAATTCATTAATTTTATCTTTATGTATGCATAAATCCTTCAGAAACTTTGCATATTTAGGTACTTGCTGAATGACATCAAAAAGGGGAACAGTTACCTCAACCTTTTTGAAAATTTCTACCATTTTGGGATCAAGTTCCGTCTGCTTTCTGGACTTCCTTGCAAGGTGTGGAAATGGGATAGGAATGGCGCCACTTGCAGCTTCTGTATCCTTTGGTGTGCTCCATTCCTTTGCTGAGCTAGTTCTTCTTCAACCTTGTCTTGTACTTCCTCTTCCTCTTCAGCATCTTCTACTTCTACTATGTCTTCATCTTGGGCGTGTACCTGTGGGCTTGGCTCCTCTTGGTTCCTCTCTTGCAGTGTGGTTCCAGACCTCAAAGTGATGGCATTGATGCCACCCTTGTGATTAGGTAAGGGTTGAAAAGGAATTCCACCGGAGCTTGAAGGTTGGTTGGTGAAAGCAGGTAATGAATCTATCCGGGCGGCGAGAGCTTGTAAAGTGGCATTCAGACCATTTAGAGTAGAGTTTAGTGTAGTCGGCATGTCTTGTTGTCCTTATGCAAGAGAACGAAGCATCTCGTCATTTGACGAGGGAGTAGGATAAGTGATCTGTGGGACCTGTTGTTGGTTGTGCTGGGATCCATGTGATTGTCTTAGGTGAGGAGCTCTGTAAGGTTGGTTATGATTCTACTGTCTGTTGTTATTATTCCACCTCTAATTTCCATTGTTGTCTCTGCCTCCTCTGTTATAGTTGTCCCACCAGCCATGGTTAGAATTATCTCTCCAACTCTAGTGGGAGTTGTGCTGCCATCCTTGGTTATAGTTCCCACCTTGGTTGTAGTTGCCGCCTTGATGATTGTATCCTTGATTTGGGTGGTCATAGAAGTTATGAGTAGCTGCCACAGTATTGTCTTCTTGTTGGAGTTGCGGGCATTCATCAGTATAATGACTATAATCAGCACATATTCCGTATACTCTTTGGGGAACTAACTGTTAGCTTTGTTGTGGTGGGGAAGGCTGAGCTTGTTGTTGTTGGTTCAACTGCATTTGCTTCAGTAAGTTGGTCATTTTACATATACTCTGTGTAAGAGCAGAAGTCTCAGTGCTAGAAGAAACCTTTGCAACAGCTTTTGAATGGCTGCTCTTGTGCCTGTGATTCCGAGTAGACTCAGCTAAGTCGCTAATCAGTTGCCATGCTTCATCTGCGGTCTTGCACTTTTTCAGAGAACCGTTACTAGCACCATCCAGTGTAGTTTTATCCCGAGGCTTCATTCCTTGAGTGAAATAGCTTATTAATACTAGCCTGTCAATCATGTGATGGGGGCATGCGTCTAGAAGGTTCTTAAAGTGCTCCCAGTACTCATAGAGAGTTTCTGATTCACCTTGAACAATGCAGGAGATCTCTTTCCTCAGTCTGTCTATGACTTCAGCCGGAAAGTATTTTTCCAAAAATTCTCTCCTGAGCGTATCCCAGTTGGTAACAGTTACTTCAGGTTGGGAGTAGTACCACTCCCTTGCCTTTCCCTCAAGAGAAAACGGGAAGGCGGTTAATAGAATAGAAGTTTCATTTGCACCATGATGCCTAACAGTAGAACAGGCTGTCTGGAAATCCCTTAGGTGCTTGATAGGCTCCTGAGCAGGTAAGCCATGAAACTTGGGCATCAAGTTGATTAATGCAGTCTTCAGGTCAAAATCTGCAGCCAAAGTTGGATGATGCACTTGATATGGATGCAGTGTAAAATCTGGGGCTCCAGCTTCTTGGAGAGTGATCCTCCTAGGTGCTAGCATGTTATCTGCACGTGAATCAAATGAATCAGTAGTAAAGGAGCTTGTTTCGCTCTCAGATGGCGATCGGATTCGCCCTCAGATTAGACTGGTGAATCGATAACAATCACTTCACCACCCTCAGAGGCTAACCGATGTCGAGCTCGCTTAATACGTGAAATAGTTCTTTCAATTTCAGGATCAAATGCGACTAAGCTCGGATCAAGCAACGAACACGTCATTCAATGAGAGAAACATATAGCTCATGGTAGCAAAATAAAATAAAATAAAATATGCAAATAAAATAAAAATATGTAAACTAATTAATAATTTAGCACACAATTGCAACTCCCCGGCAACGGCGCCAAAAATTGGGGTGTGGCAGAAGTTAGACCAATTAAGAGATTATAATATAATAGAACAGCGTTGCAAGTATAGCTCTTAACCAGCAAAAATCCGCCTAATCCATTTAGAAAGGTTGTCACAAAAAGTTTAGAATAAAAATACTGGGAGTATGAGTCCCAGGTTGTCTCCCAATGAGTTGCTAGAAAGGATGCTAATTTATTAATCAGGAGTTTCCGAGAGATTTGAGAATTGATTGGCAGAAAATAAACAATTTAGTGCAATGAAAATAAAAAGGAATTTATATTATTCAAATTAAAAAGCCTTGACTAGGGGATTGATTAATTGGAAGTTCTGTCCTTATTGGAATTCTCTCAAGTGTAGTATAAAGAGGTTGTTATTTTCACTTAGTTAACCCTTACTAAATAAAGGAAAGTCAAGTGATTGAGCTAATTCTTATTCGCAAATCCTAGTCCTCTCCCTTGGGAAGGTCTAGCGTTAGTAAATACAGAATTAGCCAACAACTTCCAATTTAACTAGTTACTTGAGCATTCCAACTTAAGCGTCTCCTCTTAATCAACCCCATGTCAAGCAGAAAATCTACTCTATTGACATGGATACCATCTTCGTTATTGGGAGTTTGGAATAGAAAAGAGACATAATAATTTAAATAGAGATTAAAAATTAATTAAAAGTAAAAGTAATTCTTTGCATTAACAATCCATGAAAATAATCCAATTACCACTCTAAACAAGAATTAAGAATATGGAATAAATAAAAGAGCACGTAAGGAAACAAACTAGAATAGTATCTTCAACGGAGGTGATGACTCTTCAATATCCAAAAGCAAAAGCAATAAACTATGAAACTATGAATGTAAAGAAAAACTAGAGGAAGAGTAATTCTCTCTCTAGATTCAGATCTAAAAACCTAAAACTTTCCTAATGAGAATATATGAGTGTCTCCCCTGAGTCTCTGCATGTTCCATGGCTTTATTCTGTGTTTTTGGGCCGAAAACTGGGTCAAAACGCGGCCCGAAATTGCCCCCAGCGTTTTCTATTATTTATGCAGATCGCGCAGGTCACGCGTACGCGTCAGTCACGTGTGTGCGTCATTTGGTGAATTTCCTTGTCACGCGTGTGCGTCTTTTGTGCATACTCCAATCCCCGCGTACGCATCAGGCACGCGCACGCATCACTGCAAATTTCTCCCTTCCGCACGCTCGCGTGAGCCATGCGTGCGCGTCAGTGCTCGCTGATCATCTCCTTAGTTTCTTGTGTTCCTTCCATTTTTGCAAGCTTCCTCTCCCATTTCTAGGTCATTCCTGCCCTAGAGAGCCTGAAACACTTAACACACGGATCATGGCATCGAATGGAATAATGGAGAATTAAAATATACAAATTAAATATCTCTAGGAAGAAAGTTTTCAACCATAGAGTGAAACTAGGAAGGGAAATATAAAACCATGCAATTAGTATGAATAAGTGGGTGAAGACTTGATGAAACCACTCAATTAAACCCAAGATAAACCATAAAATAGTGGTTTATCAAGGCCTAAAAAGCATGTTTTCACACTTAAGCACAAATTAAGGGAGAATCACGAAACCATGATATTTCATTGAATAAATGTGATAAAAGGTTGATAAAATACTCTAAATGCAACACATGATAAACCCTAAAAACGGGGTTTATCAACTAGCTTACACCCCTTCTGTTGGGAGCGCTCAGCATACTGATGTGCGTCCGCATCCCCTATGTTTTTTCATTTTTGTGCATACGCACACGCCATTGTGCGTACGCACAGACGTCGATCTGGGCGTTAATCAAGGAGAAAGACAGTGTCTCACCAGCCAGCTTCCATTATTTTTCTTTGCTGCTGCGCCCTTTACTCCCGCCCAGTTCCCTTCCGTTGACGCCGCCGCCGATGCTGCATCAACCGCGCCGTCACCCTCCTCTTCTTCCTTCTCTTTCCTCCTTCTTTCTTCTTCTTCTTCTTCTCTCTTTACTCTTCCTAGTTTTGTTTTTTTGCTTGTTTAATTTTCATTTTCTTTATTTATCTTAGGTAATATTGCTTAAGTTTTGGTTAATTAGTTGTTGTTGAATTGCAAGTGTTCAATTTCAGATTTATGGGTTGTTGATGCTTGAATTTTGGTTTGAAATTGTTGAATTTGTGCACTGCATACTGTTCTGAGGGTTACCTGAAACTATAGGTCAATCTCAGATGAGATCTTCTGTACTGGTCGGAGATGACGTGTCCGGCTGGTGGATGGCAGTCGGAGCTGTCGTGTTCGACTTGTGGGAATGGCTACACTGCTGATCCTTTATCACCGGAGGGTGGGGGGTACCTGCAAGAGACTCCGATGCTTAAGTTAGCATGGGTATTAAACAGGTTTTTAGTAGAATCAGAGTATGAGTTATACCTGGGTGCTCCAGTGTATTTATAATGGTGTAGAGTGACCTTTTTAGATAAGATAAGTTAGTTATCTTATCTTATCTTATCTTATCTTATCTTATCTTTCATGGATTACTTCTATAACTTTATGTTTTGGGCCGACTTCGTCATGTCGGGCCCTTCTAAATTACTTTTGTAATCCTCTTTCTTGGACCTTGTTCAGGTCTTTTTCAGGGATTACTTCTATAACTTTATGTTTTGGGCCGACTTCGTCATGTCGAGCCCTTCTAAGTTAAAGTAATCCTCTTTTATAGGGTTGGCTAGACCTCTTTCCAGGGTTTACTTATAACTTGGTTTGACTTGGTCCGACTTCTTAACGTCGGCCAGTCTTTTAAGTTATTTTTTAGCAATCCATCAGGACCTCGTCAGGTCCTTTCTCTGGATCACTTTTGATAACTTCTTGCATTATTCTATTTTCATCTTTGCCGATTTGTAGAAGGTGGGTTAAATCCTCGTTTAGTCGACCTTTAGATGAATTTGGTTTTCATCTTTGTTAGTCTTTATCGTGATCGTGCAATGAAAATGTTTTTCACTTTCTGCCAATCTGTCACTTTATAATCGGACGATGAATGTTTCAGATTAATGCATCTTGAAAACTTTGTAGAACGTATAATATATTTTATTTAAAAGAAAATGAAAATATGTACATATAGAGTTTTTATCCTTTTGAGTTGGACAATTTCTGGATCTCAACTTGGTGCCTCATTAAAAAACCTTTTTAGGAAAAAGAGTGCATCCTATGATGAGATCTTTTACCTTCTCTAGCTATAGTACCATCTTAGGTTGCAGGCGTGCCACGACCTAGGAAGTTCTCGCCCGTCGAGTTCGGATAGTCTGTAGTAGCCCTTTCCAAGTACTTCTATGACTCGGTATGGTCCTTTCCAGTTTGCTGCCAGCTTTCCTTCTCCGGGTCGAGTTGTTCCAATATCATTTTGGATTAGGATGAGATTATTCTCAACGAAACCTCTTGGCACTACCTTTTTATTATATCTGGAAGCCATTCGACGTTTTAGTGCTTCTTCCCTGATCTGAGCTCTTTCTTGGATTTCAGGAAGTAGGTCGAGCTCTTCCCTTTGGGAGTTGGCTTCTTCATTGTAATGGACCACTCTAGGCAACCCTTCCTCGATCTCTACTAGGATCATTGCCTCTGTTCCATATGCTAATCGGAAGAGTGATTCCTTTGTGGTAGAATGTGGCGTTGTTCGATATGCCCATAGGACTTGTGGAAGTTCTTCGGCCCAAGCTCCCTTTGCGACTTGTAATCTACATTTTAGCCCGGCCAATATGACTTTGTTAGCAGCTTCGGCTTGTCCATTGGCTTGGAGATGTTCGACGGAGGTGAACTAGTGGTTTATGTTTAAGTCAGCTACTAATTTTCTGAAGCCTGCATCTGTGAATTGGGTGTCATTGTCTGTGGTGATGGAGTATGGAACCCCGAACCTTGTGACAATGTTCCTATATAGAAATTTTCTACTTCTTTGAGCAGTGGCATTAGCTAAGGGTTCTGCCTCGATCCACTTTGTGAACTAGTCTACCCCTACTATGAGGAATTTAACTTGTCCTTATCCCTGGGGAAAGGGTCCGAGAAGGTCGAGTCCCCATTTCACGAATGGCCAAGGTGAGGTTACGCTGATGAGCTCCTCTGGCGGGGCGATGTGAAAGTTGGCATGTTTTTGACATGGTAGACATGTCTTTACAAACTCTGTGGCATCCTTTTGTAGAGTTAGCCAATAAAATCCTGCTCGAAGTACTTTTTTGGTGAGTGCTTGTGCTCCGAGATGATTGCCACAGATGCCACTGTGTATTTCTTTTAGAACTTCTTTCGTGTTGGAAGTCGGTACGTATTTTAGCAATGGTATTGAAATTCCTCTTTTGTATAGAGTATTGTTTATGATAGTGTAATATTGTGCCTCCCGTTTTAACTTTTTTGCTTCCTTCTCATCTGTGGGAAGTGTTGATATTTTGAGGTAGTTAATTATAGGAGTCATCCACCCTTGATCTAGACCTATTATGGCTAGGATTTTTTCCTCTTCTGAGATTGATGGGTTCTGTAGTATTTCCTGGAAGAAGCTTCTATTGTTGCCTCCTGGTTTGGTGCTGGCTAGTTTTGAGAGTGCGTCTGCTCGAGCATTCTGTTCGCGGGGTATGTGGCGGATCTCATATTTCCGAAATTATTTGAGCTATTCCCTGGTTTTACCCAAGTACTTTTTCATATTGGGGTCCTTGGCTTGGTAGCTCCCCGTTATTTGTGAAGTGATCACTTGTGAGTCACTGAAGATAATCAGTCTTTGAGCTTCGACCTCTCTAGCCAGCTTTAAACCAGCTAGTAGTGCTTCATATTCCGCCTGGTTGTTTGAGGCAGGGAACCCGAATTTGAGAGAGAGTTCGATTTGGGTTCCTTGATTACTTTCTATTATCACACCTGCGCCGCTTCCAGTTTTATTCGAGGAACCGTCCATGTAGAGATTCCATTCTGTGGGGGTTTCCAGGGTATTTGTAAATTCTGCAATGAAGTCGGCTAAGTACTGTGATTTGATGGTTGTCCGAGCTTTATATTGGAGGTCAAACTCGGATAACTCGACTGCCCACTGTAAAATTCTGCCTGCTAGATCTGTTTTTAGCAATATCCCTTTTATGGGTTGGTTGGTCCGAACCTTAATGGTGTGAGTTTGGAAGTACGGGCGAAGTCGTCGAGATGTTAGTATGAGAGCATAGGCAAATTTTTCTATTTTTTGGTTGTTCAGCTCGGATCCTTGTAATGCTTTACTGATAAAGTATACGGGTTGTTGCCCACTGTTCTCTTCTCGAACGAGAGCTGAGGCTACTGCCGAACTTCCTAACACGAGGTATAATTGATGGGATATTTCTGTGGAAGAAACGAATTCCTCCAAAACACCCAAAACTAACCGGCAAGTGCACCGGGTCGCATCAAGTAATAATAACTCACGGGAGTGAGGTCGATCCCACAGGGATTGAAGGATTGAGCAATTTTAGTTTAGTGGTTGATTTAGTCAAGCGAATCAAGATTTGGTTGAGTGATTTGTGATTTGCAGAATTTAACTTGCATGGAAAGTAAAGGGAATGGGTAATTGACATGAAATTAAAGAGAACAGGAATTTAAATGCTTAATCTTAAAGAACAAGAAATTAAATGGCAGAAACTTAGAACGCAAGAAATGTAAATTGCAGAATCTTAAAGTGCAAGAAATGTAAATAGCTTGAATTGTAAAGGGAATTGGGCGTTGGATTTGCAGAAATTAAATGAGGGAAAGTAAATTGCAACCAACAGAGAAGTAAAAGAACACTTGGATTGAACCGGATCTAAAACCAGAATTGTAAATAAGCATGAAAACAGTAAACAGGGAATGGGAAATGGGGAATCCGGATCTCAGGACCCAAGAGACTAGATAACCAAGTCTAGATCTCAATGCCTTCCTAGATCCAACAAGAACAATTGCAAAGGAATTGTAAATTTCAAAGAAAGTAGATGAAGAACAATTAACAGAAATTAAATTCAATAAGCAGAAGAAGAAACAGAGAGATCTTCAGATGAGATTGAAACAGAATTCCTTCAATTCTCCAACCCATGATCCAAGACAATTGCAATTGAAATTGAAAGCAATAAAACTAAGAGGAAGAGAGTGGAATTCTCCTTCCCCGAAACTAAGAAATTAAAGATCACTCAATATCCAAAGCTCTCCGAAAACTATTATGAAAACTCCAAAGAAAAGCTCTCTAAGAACTTGAATTCTATCCTATTTATACACTTCCTTCAAATGATCTTCAAGCCTTGAGTTGGGCCTTTGCTCTTGGTGGAATTGGGTTGAGAGAGGCCTTGGTTGATTGCTCTTGGAGTTTGGAGAGGAACCAAAGTGAACCAAGTGAACCGGGTTGGAGTTTTGCAAAAGTTTGAGTAAAAGTTTGACCAAAAGTTTGAGGCAAACTTTTGGTCCAACTTTTCATATCAGCCCCCATGTTTTGCTGATACCCACGTTGGTGCAAAAGTTAGGGGTCTAACTTTTGCTCCAACGTTGGCCTTCCTTAGTGCACTTATGGCGCCAACGTTAGCCCAAAAGTTAGAGGCTAACGTTGGCGCAAACTTTTGCTTCCCCTTTGTGTTTTTCATGTGCCAACGTTAGCCCAAAAGTTAGGGGCTAACGTTGGCGCAAACTTTTGGTGCCCAGGGAGTGTTTTTCTCATGCCAACGTTAGCCACAAAGTTAGGGGTTAACGTTGGCGCAAAATTTTGGTGCCCAGTGAGTAACTTTCATGTGCCAACATTAGCCCAAAAGTTAGGGGCTAACGTTGGGGCTAACTTTTCACCCAAAAGTTTGTGCAAAAGTTTGAGGCTAACTTTCACTCTAGCTTTTTGCTTCCTGGTTCATTTTCACTTATTCCATTGTCCTCTCTTTACTCCTAGCCATTCCTTCTTGCTTCAACCTTTCTCCAAGCTTTCTTCACCTATCATTAATCAACCAAACACATCAAAGCTATGTTTAAAATCATGAGATATTCATTTTATCATAATATGTGACAATTATAGCATAAAACCTCATGAAATAGCATGAATTCATACATGGTTGATTCAATCAAAGGAAGCATGAAAATCTATCCAAATTAGCTTACTTGTAGCTCAAGAAAGTGCACAATTCAAGTGAAAACAAAAGAAAAAGACTAGTGAAACTAGGCTAAGATGACTTGTCATCACAACACCAAACTTAAAGCTTGCTTGTCCCCAAGCAAGAAATGAATTATGCTCATATGTTCTTTCACTTAAGACGGATTGAAGAATAAATTGTAAGGTCCTGTGAGTGAAGTGATCAAGTAACAGTGGGGTGAACTCTAAATCATATGCTCATGCAAGGGCTTCAGTGCTCACTAGTCCTCACATATTGGGAGTCTTAGGTCTTAGGATTTTCATCCAAATGGTATCATGGAGATCTCTATATATGTAGTCACCTTGAAGCAGCTTATCATTTCTTTGCTTTGGCCTTGACTCTAAGTGTCATGTCTCAAAGCGGCTCTTTTAAATAAGCTTTCAATCAATACTCCTAAACCAGTTGGTTTTAAGGTATTAGGTGTTAAAGCACCCCTAAGGATTTACTTGCCCAAGCCTCTTTCTTTGACACAACTCAACCACAAGCATTTACTAGGCTAACAACTCTTTGAGTCATTGTTTCTTCTTTCTTTTCTGCCTAGTAATTGATGTTCAGAGCCTTGGGCCATGTTCTTTTTATCTTTGTGTTTTCTTTTCTTTCTTTTGTTTTGTTTGCTGCTTCTTGGATCAATAAATTTTTGAGAATCTCCACAATACTTCTTTGAACTTCATGTCCTGCCTATGAGCTCCCATGCAAGTTTTCACAAGCATGCAACCTCAATACATAATCATACAACTAGAACCACCACTTCTCCTAATCTTTTGCTTGCCTCAAAATTGTTTCATTCCTCAATCCTTCTTTTCAAAGAACTTTCATGTGATGCATTTTTGAACATTGAGTGCAAACAAGTTTTGAAGAAAAATGTTGTGAATGGTCAAGCATCTTGCTTATTGAATTACAGAAAAATTATGCTATGCAGACAGATAATCAGGGAAACTAAACCACTCTCAATCATAGCAGTGTTTGATGTAAGATAATCACTTAACAATACAACCTTTTGGAGTTCACTTGCTTTCCTTCTTCTCATCATCATTAGTGCTGGCCTTTAGGTTCATCTTTTGTTTCTTTGATTGATGATGCTTAATCCTTCCAAAAGCTTGTATGGACCTCTGCAATGATATTGAAAGTTGCTTGTTCCCCAAGCACTTGGAAACAATGGTTAGTCTGGCTGATTTATTTATGGGCTTTTGAACTTACTTTGGTGTGAGAACACCAAACTTAGTACCTTGCCAATGGGTTTCATGCATCAAATTAACCATGTGTAATAACTTTTTTCTTTTCTTCTTCTTTTTCAAAAGCAATAAAACTGAAAACTAGGAAACAGCAGAATAATTAACTAGTTCATCCAACATGCTTGAAGCCAGCATTATGCAGAGAGTGAGAATGTGTTTTATAATGGGATTTTGGTGAAACACCAAACTTAGAATACTGCATTCTCCTGTAGATTGTTTTGGTGTGCAACACCAAACTTAGCTTCTTGCATTATAGATAGAACTAATTAACCTTTTTATTAAAATAGTTATGAACAGAAAACTACCTCAGGTTGGGTTGCCTCCCAACAAGCGCTCTTTTATTGTCACTAGCTTGACATCCTCTGTGCTTGCTCAGTTCAGATTTTGAGCTTCCTTCTCCTTGTCCCCTTGTCCTCCTAAGTGAGGCTTTGCTTTGTGATGCTCATCCTGGATGAGTGATTCTTTTCTTTTAGCCCTCTTCTCACTCATTCCTGTGAGATTCTTGGCTAATTGTTCCATTTGCCCCTCAATTCTCCCGAGTGAGGCCTCCTGGTGTTTGCTTCTCATCTCTTGATGTGTCATCATTCTCTCTACTAAGATCTCCAGATTGGTGATCCTCTGAGAGTCTTGTGAAATTTGTAGGTTGTGGGGTGTTGGGGGTTGGAAGGGTGGGTAGTGTGGTGGTATGTAGTGATTGTTATTAGTATGGTGGTGTTTTTGTAGGTTTGGGAAATTGGGGTTGTTGTAGTTGAGGTCCCTTTGTTCCTGATGTGGAGATTCCCTCATTCTTAGATAAAAATGTGGCTTCCATGGTGGAAATTGTGCATTCACTGTAGTAGAATGGAGAAAATCAATTTGTCTAGCTATTGACTCCAATTCTTGCTGAGTTTGCTGATGTAGTTGTTTGCTTTGATTCATGACTGCCTTCATTCCTTCAAGATTCATTATCTCCTTTTCTGAAGTTGCATTCTGTGGGGTCTCAAATGAGTGTTGGTTATTGGCTCTCTTGTCATTGAACTCTGCAGTTCCTTGGATAGTTGCTGTTGCGCTGAGTAGGCCATCTTAGAAGTGATCCACCGCTCTTCTTGTTTCCGGGGTTAATCCTTCATAGAACGCTTGGAAATCCGCTTTGTTGCTTGCCTTCTTGTATTTTTCCCATGCTTTGAACAATGATTCTTCCCCTCCTTGTATGAATGGATATACTCTTTCTTTCATCTTGATGTGTTGTTGGGACGAGGAGAATTTGGCTAGAAACTTGGCAACCAAATCATCCCAACTAGTTATACTTCCTTGGGGAAAGGTTTCAAGCCATTGTGCCGCTTCATCCTTCAGTGAGAAGGGGAATAACAAGAGCTTAATGGCATCATGATTTACACTATAGAGATTGACAGCACCACAAGTTCTCAGAAAATTGGATAGGTGCTGTTTAGGATTCTCCAGTGGAGTTCCACCATAGGAATAATTGTTCTCTATTAGTGTAATGAGTTGTGGCTTCATGTTGTGGTGTTCTTCTCTCTCAGAAACTCCTTCTTCAATGACATCCTTCCCTCTGGCTGCTCTTCTTCCCTGTGACATATAAATCAACAACGGAACACACAGTGATTCTCTTGAAAATTAAGTGTAGTCAGTTGAGACAAAACTTCAAACAGTTAGTGGGTTAGTCAAAAATTAGAGAAACAGAAAATAAAAATGCTAGATCTAGATCACCACCTCACTTAATCATTGTCAATCTAATCAATCCCCGGCAACGGCGCCAAAAACTTGATGGGATATTTCTGTGGAAGAAACGAATTCCTCCAAAACACCCAAAACTAACCGGCAAGTGCACCGGGTCGCATCAAGTAATAATAACTCACGGGAGTGAGGTCGATCCCACAGGGATTGAAGGATTGAGCAATTTTAGTTTAGTGGTTGATTTAGTCAAGCGAATCAAGATTTGGTTGAGTGATTTGTGATTTGCAGAATTTAAATTGCATGGAAAGTAAAGGGAATGGGTAATTGACATGAAATTAAAGAGAACAGGAATTTAAATGCTGAATCTTAAAGAACAAGAAATTAAATGGCAGAAACTTAGAACGCAAGAAATGTAAATTGCAGAATCTTAAAGTGCAAGAAATGTAAATAGCTTGAATTGAAAAGGGAATTGGGCGTTGGATTTGCAGAAATTAAATGAGGGAAAGTAAATTGCAACCAACAGAGAAGTAAAAGAACACTTGGATTGAACCGGATCTAAAAACAGAATTGTAAATAAGCATGAAAACAGTAAACAGGGAATGGGAAATGGGGAATCCGGATCTCAGGACCCAAGAGACTAGATAACCAAGTCTAGATCTCAATGCCTTCCTAGATCCAACAAGAACAATTGCAAAGGAATTGTAAATTGCAAAGAAAGTAGATGAAGAACAATTAACAGAAATTAAATTCAATAAGCAGTAGAAGAAACAGAGAGATCTTCGGATGAGATTGAAACAGAATTCCTTCAATTCTCCAACCCATGATCCAAGACAATTGCAATTGAAATTGAAAGCAATAAAACTAAGAGGAAGAGAGTGGAATTCTCCTTCCCCGAAACTAAGAAATTAAAGATCACTCAATATCCAAAGCTCTCCGAAAACTATTATGAAAACTCCAAAGAAAAGCTCTCTAAGAACTTGAATTCTATCCTATTTATACACTTCCTTCAAATGATCTTCAAGCCTTGAGTTGGGCCTTTGCTCTTGGTGGAATTGGGTTGAGAGAGGCCTTGGTTGATTGCTCTTGGAGTTTGGAGAGGAACCAAAGTGAACCAAGTGAACCGGGTTGGAGTTTTGCAAAAGTTTGAGAAAAAGTTTGACCAAAAGTTTGAGGCAAACTTTTGGTCCAACTTTTCATATCAGCCCCCATGTTTTGCTGATACCCACGTTGGTGCAAAAGTTAGGGGTCTAACTTTTGCTCCAACGTTGGCCTTCCTTAGTGCACTTATGGCGCCAACGTTAGCCCAAAAGTTAGAGGCTAACGTTTGCGCAAACCTTTGCTTCCCCTTTGTGTTTTTCATGTGCCAACGTTAGCCCAAAAGTTAGGGGCTAACGTTGGCGCAAACATTTGGTACCCAGGGAGTGTTTTTCTCATGCCAACGTTAGCCACAAAGTTAGGGGCTAACGTTGGCGCAAACTTTTGGTGCCCAGGGAGTAACTTTCATGTGCCAACGTTAGCCCAAAAGTTAGGGGCTAACGTTGGGGCTAACTTTTCACCCAAAAGTTTGTGCAAAAGTTTGAGGCTAACTTTCACTCTAGCTTTTTGCTTCCTGGTTCATTTTCACTTATTCCATTGTCCTCTCTTTACTCCTAGCCATTCCTTCTTGCTTCAACCTTTCTCCAAGCTTTCTTCACCTATCATTAATCAACCAAACACATCAAAGCTATGCTTAAAATCATGAGATATTCATTTTATCATAATATGTGACAATTATAGCATAAAACCTCATGAAATAGCATGAATTCATACATGGTTGATTCAATCAAAGGAAGCATGAAAATCTATCCAAATTAGCTTACTTGTAGCTCAAGAAAGTGCACAATTCAAGTGAAAACAAAAGAAAAAGACTAGTGAAACTAGGCTAAGATGACTTGTCATCAATAATATGAGTGGTTCTCCTTCTCGTGGCCAAGATAGGGTAGGTGGCCGTCCTAAAAATCTTTTGAAATCTTGGAAGGCTTGCTCGCACTCCATTGTCCATTTGAACTTCTTTCCTTTCCTTAGAGTAGCATAGAAGGGGAGAGATCTTACGCTGATCCCGCTAGGAATCTGGATAAGGCTGCTAATCTCCCATTGAGTTGTTGTACCTCTTTGACACAGGTTGGGCTTTTCATGTTGAGTATGGCCTGGCATTTATCCGGATTTGCCTCAATTCCTCTTTGTGTGAGCATAAAACCTAAGAATTTGCCTGCTTCTACTGCAAAGGTGCATTTTGCAGAATTGAGTCGCATGCCATGCTTCCTTATAGTGTCGAACACTTGGACTTGGTCGGACAATAATGTCTCTTCACTTTGTGTCTTTATCAACATGTGGTCCACGTAGACTTCCATGATTTTTCCGATATGATCTGAAAAGACTTTATTCATTAGCCTTTGATAAGTAGCTCCTACGTTCTTAAGACCAAAAGGCATCACAATGTAGCAGTAATTTGCTTTTGGTGTTAAAAACGAGGTCTTTTCTTGATCTGGTGGATACATGGGGATTTGATTATATTCGGAATATGCATCCATAAATGAGAGGTATTTATATCCAGAGGAGGCATCTACCAGAGCGTCGATGCTTGGGAGTGGATAAGGGTCTTTTGGGCAGGCTTTGTTGAGATCTGTATAGTCGGTGCACATTCACCACTTCTCATTTGATTTTTTCACCAAGACAACATTGGCTAACCATAGTGGGTACTTGACTTCTATTATGAATCCTGCCTCCAGTAGATCTTGTACCTGCTCTTCCATAGCTTGGGATCTTTCAGGTTCGAGCTTTCTACGCCTCTGTTGTACTGGCCAAGATCCAGGGTAGACTGCTAGCTTATGACACATTAACTCGGGGTCTATGCCTGGCATGTCTGCAGCCTTCCACGCAAAGAGGTTGACGTTATCTCGTAAAAATTGTACGAGTGTTTCTTTTATGTCTTCTTTTAGAGTCGTGCCAATATTGGTTATTTTTTCTAAGGTGTCTCCGATCTGAACTTTCTCTACTTCACCTTCGGGTTGTGGACGGAGTTCTTCTCATCTCTGAACTCCACCAAGCTCAATTGTATGGAATTCTTCTCTTCCGCTTCTGAGATTTAGACTTTCGTTATAACAGTGGCGCACCATCTTTTGATCTGCTTTTATTGTAACTATTCCTTCTGCAGTTGGGAATTTTATGCATAGATATGGAGTTGAGACTATTGCGCCGAGTTGATTCAATGTTGCTCGACCTATTAAGGCATTGTAGGCTAAACTCATGTTGACCACGATGTAGTCTATTTTGAGAGTTCTGGATTGATTTCCTTTTTAGAACGTTGTGTGTAGTGAGATGTATCCAAGTGGTTGAACTGGGGTATCTCCCACTCCGAACAGGCTATTCGGGTATGCTCTAAGCTCTTTTTCTTCTATGCCGAGCTTGTCGAAGGCAGTTTTGAATAAGATGTCGGCAGAGCTCCCTTGGTCTATTAATGTGCGGTGGAGATTGGCGTTAGCCAGTATGATGGTGATGACCATGGGATCGTCGTGTCCTGAGATGATACCGAATGCGTCTTCTTTGGTGAACGTGATTGCAGGGATGTCGGGTGCTTCCTCCTTTCCTTCGACATGATATACTTCTTTAAGATATCTTTTGTGGGATGATTTGGAGATTCCTCCTCCTGAAAATCCTCCGTGTATCATAAGAACATGTCTTTCTGGCGTACGAGGTGATCGCTCGGTTTGTCCGACCTCCTCGTCCCTCCTCTTTTTTCTTTGCTCATCGTCTCGGGTGGCCAAATACCGATCTAGTTTTCCTTCTCTTACTAACTTTTCTATGACATTTTTTAGATCGAAGCATTCGTTGGTGGAATGTCCACAGACACGATGGTATTCACAATACTCATTTCGGTTTCCTCCTCCTCTTTTGCCTTTGAGTGGTCGAGCTGGGGGTATTTTTTCTGTGTGGCAGACCTCCTTGTACACATCCACAAGAAACACCCGAAGGGGATGTAATTATGATATTTTTTAATTTTTTCCCTTGTCGATCTTCCTTATTTTTAGACTATTTATCTTTATCCCGGTAAGTGAATCTGGGTTTTGAGGTTTCTCCTAGTCGAGAATTTTCTTCCATGTTAATGTATTTCTCCACTCGTTCTTGCACTTCATCCAGAGATGTGGGGTACTTCTTTGATATGGATTGGCTAAAAGGTCCCTCTCGTAAGCCATTGATAAGGCCCATGATGGCGGCCTCTGTTGGCAAGGTTTGTATGACTAGGCATGTTTTGTTGAATCTTTCCATGTAGTTGCGAAGACTTTCTCGATCTCCTTGCTTGATTCCTAGTAGACTGGGGGCGTGCTTAGCCTTGTCTTTTTGGATGGATAATCTGGCCAGGAATTTTTTGGCTAGGTCATCAAAGCTTGAGATGGACTTCGGAGGTAGGTTGTCAAACCATCTGATTGCTGTCTTCGTGAGAGTTGTTGGAAAAGCTTTGCAGCGAACTGCATCTGAGGCGTCGGTAAGGTACATCCTACTTCTGAAGTTGCTGAGGTGATGGTTGGGATATGTAGTGCCATCGTACAAAGTCATATCCGGAAGTTTGAAGTCCTTAGGAATTTTGGTCTTCATGATTTCCCTAGTGAATGGATCTTGATCTTTGCGCGAGTTGTCCTCGGGGGTGGTCCGAGTAGCTTTTGCTTTGAGATCGGCTTTGAGTTTTAGAAGTTTATCTTCTAATTCTCGACGTCGACTTACCTTTCTTTGTAGATCCTTCCTAACTTCTCGTTGGTGCTGGGTTTCTTTTTCAAGTTGCTTCAAACGATCTTGAAGCGCTTCTATCACTCCCGGATTTGATGAGTTTTTGTCCCTGTTGGATTCTGGAGTATCTTTTAGCGTGGTGTCCGCATTTTTGTGCAGTGTTCTATCCTCTAGATCCGAATCGTGGTCATTGTCATGATCGTCCACCATGGTGATGGGATGACTTCCAAGTTCCCCGGAGATGACGTGTAGGTCGATCTCGGATGAGATCTTCTGTATTGGTCGGAGATGATGTGTCCAGCTGGTGGATGGCGGCCGGAGCTATCGTGTCCGACTTGTGGGAATTGCTACACTGCTGATCCTTTGTCACCGGGGGGTGGGGGGTACCTGCAAGAGACTCCGATGCTTAAGTTAGCATGGGTATTAAACAGGTTTTTAGTAGAATCAGAGTATGAGTTATACCTGGGTGCTCCAGTGTATTTATAATGGTGTAGAGTGACCTTTTTAGATAAGATAAGTTAGTTATCTTATCTTATCTTATCTTATCTTTGAGTTGAGGTCAGCTTATTTTTAAGGGAACCGCCCTTATCTCTATAGGCTTGGGCTGTCTTTGGATATGGGTCGTGTTCCTCTATTTGGGCCCCTTACTGGGCTTTCTTGTCGATTTGACCGACCTCTTTGGGAAGAGGTCGGATAGCTTGACCTGAGGAGGTTGGTCGCTTTATTACTGAACGTCCCGGATCGGATAGCTCGACCCAGGGTGTGAACACATACCATGTGTTCAACAAAATGCCTGAATGAACTTTGAGTCTAATTCACATGTTGTAGCTACCATATGTCTTAGACTATATCCTTGTTTTGCATTCTAATCAAGAATTGTGCACTTTTGAATGATTATAATGATATTTTGAGATTGAAATTCCCATAATGTACTTGTTATTGTTTTGAGTTGCTAGCACCAAGTTGATATGAAAATTGACATTTGAGTTCTTATTTGGTGCAATTTTTAACAAGTGCAAATTAATTTTTGTGAAGTGAATTAAATTTCTTGTTCATCATGGTTTTTAAATCAATATAATCATATAATAAGGTCCTTGTTTCTTGTTAATGCTTTGCATTTGTTTGAGTTTACTTTTCTTGATTCTTATCAAGCTTGTCACTTTTTGTAACAAGCACCTTCTCCATGTGATTATTTTATTATTCTTAAGGATGAATGAGTAGTCTCTTTTCATCATAGAATTGGTTGTTGTTTGTTGTGCTATTTTATATCAATCTTGTGCTTTGACTTGCACAATTGCAATATCCAATATTTCCTAAATTCAATTCACTCTTGTTATGATTACCTAAGCTTGCTTGTCTTTAATTGATGCTCATCCATTGCTTGCATCTTAGGTCATTTAATTAAGGAACTCGTGCTTAATTTTTGATTGTGTGGTTGTCGTCTTAACCCGTCAATGTATGTGTTCTAACCGTGCACATTTAGAATACACATATTGCATCTTATCATACCACACCACTATGCAAACATCCTTAATTAAAGGCTTGTTTGTTTTCTATTGGCTCCAAGTATAGACTATATTTGCTTCCTCCTTTGCTTTTTTGTGCTACTTGCCCTATGATTCTTAATTATACTCTATTTATTCTTTTTGAGGATGAGCCGTAAAGACAAGGAGCTTGGAGAGAAGGAAGATGCCATGGATGGAAATGCCGAGCCTGCATTGGACTTGGCAATATTACTACAGCCCGAGGCCCCGCATCTTCCAGCTGAAGGTGGAGTGCTTTAGAGCCATTCTTCCCAGATTGTGTTCGTGCACGGAGGACCGTGCAACGCTTAAGTATGGGGGAGGATTCGCCATTTTTGGAGTGTAAATTTTCTTTTCCGAACACTTTGCACTTTACTTTTGTCTTCTTTTAATTATGTTTATAGTAGATATTTGTTAGTATTTTTTACTATTGCACCTTTACTTCAGTTGATATATGTATTGCATTTGCATTTTTAGTTGGTATATATGCTATAGATAGAAGTTGTGATTGGATGATGTGAATAGTATAGTGCCTAGTTCAATTTTGTCCTAGTTGTTCATAATGGTTTTTACATACTGAAAATTAGGGAAAGAACTACAAAATTTTTGAAATTGTATCCATCACATCATACATACATATAGGAAATAATTTTGATGAAAAACAATAAAGATTTCCAAGAAATTTGCTTTTAGGGTGTTCTATTGAATTGATTTGGAAAAACCCTTTTTAAACTTGCTTGAATGGTTTTCGTGGAACATAGAAGAGAGATAGAACAAAAAACCTTGTGAGTTGTTAAGCCTATAATGTGTGGTTGCATATTTTAACCACAATTTTTGTTCATTGTGTGATATGCTGCTTCTATAATTGCAATCTTGGTTTTTCTTGATTCTTTATTTCTGATGTTTGATGTCTTGAATGCATTTAGCATGATTGAGGCCATTTTTGAAGCTAAGCTTACTCACCTATATAGCCTAACCCATATATCTAGCTTTGTAAGTCAATTTTGAGCTTTTTAATCCCCTTTTATTCTAATTGTTACCATATCACTTACCCTAAGCGAAAAACCAAGAACAACCTTGAATTGCATCTTTGATTAGCTTAGGTTGAGATGTGTGTGTCATTTAAGTGTGGGGGGAATTTTTGGGAAGCATTGGTAGAGAAAAATTTTATTTTGGATATTCATTGAAAATTTTGAAAAATGGGTGCACATTCATGTGTCAATTTGCTTTAACCATATGAATTTGTAATAGAAAAAGAAAAAAATAGAAAAAGATGAAATGAAAAAAAAAATAACATGGGTCAAAAGTTATCCCAAAGAAAAAAAATGAATAAGAAATGTATATGTGGATTCGGATGAAAAAAAAAATGCATGAATGTGTATAAAAAGAGAGGAATGAGAAATTAGGTTGCATTTTAGTGATTAAGTTGATATAGATTGGGTGGGATACTTGAGCTAATCAAAGATTCAATCTATTAGCCCACTTAACCATATTAGTGCTAACTTTACCCTAACCCCATTACAACCCTAATAAGTCCTCATGATACTTGTATTCATGCATCAAATGTTTGTTGATTGTTAGATAAAAAGTAAATCCTTGAAAGCATGATTAGAGGAGATTTAAGTGATTAAACCCTAAACATCGAGCGTTGATGAGCGGATATTTTATATGCTTTTTGGCATCATTTTCATAGTATTTTAGTATGTTTTGTTTACGTTTCATTATATTTTCATTGGTTTTAGTACAAAATTTATATTTTTGGATTTTATTTTGAGTTGTTGTGGTTTATTACGATTTCAGGTAATTTCTGGTTGAAATTAAGGAGCTTTGGCAAGGTCTGATTCAGAGGTAAGGAAAGCGTAGTAGATGCTGTCAGATTCTAACCTCCATGCATTCAAACGAGCATATCTAGAGCTACAGAGGTTCAAAGAAGCTGTCAAACTCTGACCTCTATGCATTCAAACGAGCATTTCTAGAGCTACAGAGGTTCAAATGACACGTTCTCAACGGAGTTGGAAAGCTGACTTTCAGAGCATTCTAGCAATATATAATGATCTTTACTTTTCTTTGAAGGAACCTGCCCATATTAACGCCAAGGAGCTACCCCCTTGCTGGCGTTCAACACCCCAAGTAGACAAGCCAGCATTGAACACCCAAGAACCACCCCCTTTGGGGCATTCCACGCCCACCAAGAAACAAGGCAGCGTGGTTCAACACCCATTCCTCCAGTTGGATGCCAAGCTCAGCCCAAGCACTCAACCAAAGTGGGCCCAAGAGTGGAGTTTTGCACCTCTATGTCTAGTCTATCATATTCTAGTATTCTTTTCATTATTAGATTAGTATAAATAGAACAAAGATCACAATTATTAAAAAACTTTTGATCTTTGCCCTTCATACATTTCATTGTTTTCTGTAAGCTATGAGCCACTAACCTCCTAGGTTAAGGTTAAGAGCTCTGCTGAGTCTCATGGATCAATAATATTATTATTCTATTTCAATTTATATTTAATTCCATTCTAAGATATATCTTCGTTCTTCAACCTAATGAATTTGGAGTGTAATGTAACTGTTCAAACCATGAGTCGAGCTAAGCGAGCCGGGTTGGATGAAGACAAAAATGACCGACCTCTTACAACGGTTGGTCGACACCAACCTCTTTCCAAAGAGCTCGGCCAAATTGCTATAAGGGCCCAAGTAGGCCCAAAAGTAGAAGACCACAGTCCACTTAAAGGCGGCTGGCCAAAAAATATGAGGACCCACCCACAAAAGATAAGATAAGATAACTAACTTATCTCAAAGGGAAGTCACTCCACACTACTATAAATACACTAGAGCACCCAGGTATAACTCATACTCTGATTCTACACAAAAACCTACCTAAAGCACGTGCTAACTTAAGCATCAGAGTCTCTTGTAGGTACCACCACCCTCCGGTGATCAAGGATCGACAACAGCACCAGATCTAGCAAGTCAGACACGACTGCTCCGGCCACCACAGCAGATCTCATCCGAGATCGACCTTCAGTTTCAGGTAACCCTCGGAACATTGGCGCCGTTGCCAGGGAACCTGGAAGTCATCCCGTAGCCATGAAAGACAACGATGACAACGATCACAACTCTGGCTTGGATGATAGAATGCCGCATAAAAACACAGATGCCACACCAAAAGATACACCTCAGAATAAGGGGATAAACAACCCCCAAACACAGAAATCTTGAAGGCTATCCAAGAACAACAACATCGCATTAAACAGCTGGAGCAAGAAATCGACCGGCAACGGGAGGCCGAGCGAGACCTTCGAAGAGAAACAAGACGAAGCCGAGAGCTGGAGGACAAGCTCCTAAAGCTCGAAGCTGATCTCAAAACTAAGACCACCTGATCCAGCAACGAGGAAAGTCCCCACAAGGACCAAGACCCGTTCACAAAGGAGATCATGAAAGCTAAAGTCCCGAAGGATTTCGAAGCCCCTGACATGACTCTGTACGATGGTACGTCTGATCCAAGCCATCATCTCAATAATTTCAGATGTCGGATATATCTTCCGAATGCCTCAGATGCAATCTGAGGTAAAGCTTTCCCGACCACTTTGACCAAGACGGCAATAAAATGGTTCGACAGCTTGTCGCCAAGGTCAATATCAAGTTTCGACGACCTCGCCAAGAAGTTCCTAGCTAGATTCTCCATCCAGAAAGACAAAGCCAAACATGCCCCAAGCCTGCCAGGGATTAAACAAGGAGATCGGGAAAGTCTTCACAACTACATGGAAAGATTCAACAAAGCATGTCTGGATATACAAAGTCTACATATAGAGGCAGCCATCATGGGTCTCATCAATGTTCTAAGAAAAGGACCCTTTAGCCATTCCATATCCAAAAAGCACCCAACATCTCTGAACGAGGTACAAGAACGGGCAGAAAAGTATATTAATATGGAAGAGAACTCTCGATTAGGAGAAAACTCAAAATATGGATTCTCCTACCCTCATCGGGACAAGGATAAAGAGTCTAGGAAAAAAGAAGACCAGCCTACCGAAAAACCTAGAAAATACCACAACTACACTCCACTCAGGGTGTCCTTTGTGGAAGTCTATTGAGAGATATATAACACTGAGAAGATCCCACCCCCTAGTCCAATTATGCATAAAAGAGGAGGAAGTCGGATAGAGTATTGTGAATACCACCGAGTCTACGGGCACCCTAGAACGTCATAGAAAAGCTAGCCCGGGAAGGAAGACTAGACAGGTTCCTGGCCAATAAAACAGATAAACCAAAGAAAAGAAGAAGGAATGAAGAGATCGGACGAGCTGAACGTCCCCATCACATTCCTGAGAGGCATGTCCACATGATCAATGGGGATTCGCCGGAGGAGAGATCTCCAAGTCGTCGCGCAAAAGACACCTTAAGGAGGTGTACCATGTTGGAGGAGGAGACAGGTCGATTGACCTCCCCAATATCACGTTTACCCAAGAAGACGCCGCAGGCATCATCCCAGGGCACGATGACCCCATGATCATTACCATAATACTTGCCAATGCCAACCTCCATCGAACATTAATCGACCAGGGAAGCTCTGCAGATATACTATTCAAAATTGCCTTCGACAAGCTCAGTTTACAGGAAAAAGAGCTCAGAGCATATCCAAATAGCCTATTCGGGCTAGGAGACGCTCCAATTCAACCATTAAGGTACATCTCATTACACATAACCTTTGGAAAAGGAACTCGGTCTAAGACGTTGAGCATAGACTACATTGTAGTTGACGTGAGCTCAGCCTCCAACACTTTAATAGGTCAAACAATGCTAAACTAGCTTGCCGCCGTGGTCTCCACTCTACACCTATGCATGAAGTTTCCCACTCCGGAAGGAATCGCTACCATAAAGGGAGACCAAAAACTAGCGTGACACTGTTATAACGAAAGTCTGAACCTCAAAGGTGACCCTAGAGGAAAAGAAACCAATACTATAGAACTCGGGGGAATCTGAGCTCGCAAAGAATTCCGCCCTCACTCAGAAAGTGAAACCCAAGAAATTCAAATTGGAGACGCTCCAGACAAAACAACAAGTATAGGAGCAAATCTGAGAGCAGACTTAAAGGAACTGCTAACAAAGTTCCTAAAAGATAACTCCGACCTCTTTGCATGGAGGGCCACCGACATGCCTGGTATTGATCCTGGACTAATGTGCCACAAGTTAGCCGTATATCCAGGGTCTCGGCTAGTACAGCAAAAATGCATGAAACTCGGCCCAGAAAGGTCGCAAGCTGTAGAGGAGCAGGTATAAGCCTTTTTGAAGGCAGGGTTCATAAGGGAGGTAAAATACCCATTATGGCTAGCCAATGTGGTGTTGGTCAAAAGTCAAATGGGAAGTGGCGGATGTGCACCGATTACACCGACCTCAACAAAGCCTGCCCAAAAGATCGACACACTAGTTGACGCTTCGTCAGGCTATCAGTACCTCTCCTTCATGGATGCTTACTCGGGATACAACCAGATCCCAATGTATCAACCCGACCAAGAGAAGACATCATTCTTGACCCCAAAAGCAAACTATTGCTATATAGTTTTGCCCTTCGAACTCAAGAACCCAGGGGCTACCTACCAAAGACTGATGAACAAAGTCTTCACTGACCACATCAAAAAGCTAATGAGGTTTATGTAGACGACATGCTGGTAAAAACACAAAGTGAGGAATCCTTGTTATCCGACCTCACTAAAGTGTTCGACACCATAAGAAAGCATGGTATGAAGCTTAACCCCACAAACTGCACCTTCGCGGTAGAAGCTGGCAAGTTCCTGGGCTTCATGCTCACCCAAAGAGGAATCCAAGCAAACCCAGATAAGTGCCAGACCATACTTCACATGAAAAGTCCGACTTGTGTCAAAGAGGTCCAGCAGCTCAATGGAAGACTAGCGGCTTTGTCTAGGTTCCTAGCTAGATCAGCCTTAAGATCTCTCCCCTTCTATGCAAATTAAGGAAGGGAAAGAGGTTCGAGTAGACCCCAGAATGCGAACAAGCCTTCTAGGATTTCAAAAAATTTATGGGGCAACCACCTGTCCTTATTTGACCTCAGGAAGGTGAATAGCTCATACTATGCCTCACGGTAGGAAGTCGGGCAATAGCGTCAGTGCTAGTCAGAAAAGATGAAAGTGAGTAACAACCCATCTACTACATCAGTAAGGCTTTGCAAGGGGCTGAATTAAACTATCAAAAAATAGAAAAGTTCACCTACGCCCTCATACTCACTTTCTGACGACTCTGGCGATACTTTCAAGCTCACACCATCAGAGTACGGAATAACCAACCCATAAAGGGGATTTTATAGAAAACAGACTTAGCTGGAAGAATTCTACAATGGGCAATCGAGTTGTCAGAATTTGATATCAAGTATGAAGCTCGGATAGCTATTAAATCCCAGTACATGGCTGACTTCATCGCAGAGTATACTGACACCCCGGATACCCCCCACAATGTGGAGCCTTTATGTAGATGGCTCTTCAAACAAAATAGGAAGTGGCACAGGCGTCATTTTAGAAAGCGATCAGGGAACCCAAATTAAGCTCACTGTAAAGTTTAAGTTTCCTGCCTCAAATAATCAAGCTGAATATGAAGCACTATTGGCTGGTTTTAAGGATGGCTAGTGAAGTGGGAGCTCAAAGACTTACCATCTTCAGTGACTCCTAAGTAGTCACTTCGCAAATAGAAGGGAGCTATCAAGCTAAGGATCCCACTATGAAAAAATACCTTGACAAAACTAAAGAACAGCTCGGACAATTCAATGGATATGAGGTCCGACACATACCCCGAGAACAGAATGCCCGAGCTAATACACTCTCAAAATTAGCCAGCACCAAACTAGGGGGCAACAATAGAAGTCTCATTTAAGAAACACTCCGAAGTCCATGAACCTTGGAGGAAGAAAAGATCTTAGCCATATCAGGACAGGATCAAGGATGAATGACTCCCATAATCAACTACCTCAAGTCAGAAACACTTCTCGTAGACAAAAAAGAGGCAAAAAGGCTAGTACGAGAAGCATAGTACTACACCATAATACAAGATGTCCTATATAAGAGAGGAATCTCTACACCTCTCCTAAAATGTGTCCCGACCTCCGCCACAAGGGAAGCTCTCGAAGAAGTCCACAGTGGCATGTGCGGCAATCTCCTTGGGGCACGAGCCCTTGCTAAAAAGGTACTCTGAGCTGGTTTATACTGGCCGACCCTGCAAAGGGAAGTGACAGAGTTTGTCAAGACATGCCCACCATGCCAGAAGCACGCCAACTTCCACATAGCTCCACCTGAGGAACTTATCTGCATTACTTCACCCTGGCCATTCACAAAGTGGGGGCTCGACCTCCTTGGACCCTTCCCCCAAGGGTCCGGACAAGTCAAGTTTCTTATTGTAGGCATAGACTACTTCATGAAGTGCATTGAAGCAGAGCCATTAGCTAATGCCACAGCCCAAAGAAGTGGGAAATTTCTATACAGAAACATTATCACAAGATTTGGGGTCCCATTCTCCATCACCACAGATAATGGTACTCAATTCACTGACACAGGCTTTAGAAATCTGGTTGCTGATATAAAAATCAAGCACCAGTTCGCATCTGTAGAGCACCCACAAGCCAATGGATAGGCGGAAGCTGCCAACAAAGTCATACTGGCCGGGTTAAAATGGAGATTACTGGACGCCAAGGGAGCTTAGACCGAAGAGCTCCCTCAAGTCCTATGGGCATATCAGACAACACCACATTCAACCACTGGAGAATTACCATTCCGACTTGCTTATGGAATGGAGGCAATGATTCCCATGGAGATAGAAGAAGGATCTCCCAGAATGATCCTCTATAATAAAGATACCAACTCCCAAGCTCAAAGGGAAGAGCTCGACCTACTTCCAGAAGTCCGAGAAACAGTTTGGATTAAAGAGGAAGCCTTAAAGCGTCGAATGGCTCTGAGGTATAATCGGAAGGTAGTCCAGCCAAGCTTCACCACCAATGATCTCATCTTAATCCGAAATGATATCGGAGCAGGTCGGTCAGGAGAAGGGAACCTAGCAGCTAACTGGAAAGGACCATATCGAGTAGCAGAAATACTGGGGAAAGGTTACCACAAGGTGTCTATTCCGAGGGTTACCTAAAATTGGAGGTCGATCTCGGACGAGATCTTCTGAACTGGTCGGTGCTAACGTGTCCGGCTAGTGGGAGTCGGCCGGAGCTGTCGTGTCCGACTTGTTGGACTGGCTTCACTGCTGATCCTTCGCCATCGGAGGGTGGAGGGTACCTGAAAGGGACTCCGATGCTTAAGTTAGCAAGGGTATTAAGTAGGTTTTTTGTAGAATCAGAGTATGAGTTATACCTGGGTGCTCCAGTGTATAAAATGGAGTGACCTTTTTAGATAAGATAAGATATTTATCTTTGGATGAGGTCAGCTTATCTTCCATGGAACCGCCCTTATCTCTATAGGTGTGGGCTGCCTCTGGATCTGGGTCGTATTCCCTGAGTTGGACCCTTCTTTGGACTTTCCTGTCGATTTGGCCGAGTTCTTCGTAAAGAAGTTAGTCCGCTTGACCTAAAGAGGTCAGTCGCTTTGCTACTGAACATCCCGGTTTGGACAGCTCGACCCAGGGTATGAATAGTGCCCCTGCTTAAGCTCGGTCTTCTTTGTTTTGTAGGCAAGTCCTTGACTTCGGTCCTTCTCTAATGAAGTCGAACTCAAGCATTTCGTCGATTCCTTTGTAGCGGCTTTTGAATGTAGAACGTTTTCCTCTAAAAGCGCGCGCTTGTATATCAGCGCTTTGGGAACGTGTGAGGGTTTAATACTTTCATTAATTAGTATTAATTGCCCCGTTTTCCTTTGGCTCTTTATTTTGATTTTTGAAAACCCAGAAACGGTTTCTCTTCTTTGCTCTTTTTGTAACTTCTTCGTAATTTCTTCCTTTGTTCTCTCGCGCTCTGTCTTTTGCCCATATTTCTGCTTTTCTTGCGTTGCGGCGTCGCTCGGCGATTTTCTAGGCAGCTTTCATTTTTACGTCTCCTTTTTTCCTTTGAAGCTTCGTCCTTCTCTAGGTGAGTTCCATTCGTATTTTCTTTTTCTTTCGTTGCTTTGGCTTTGTGATGAAGTTTTGATTTTGCTTTAGAGAAAGTTTGGATCTTTCTGTTTTTGTCGCTCCTAATTGTTGTTGAAATGTGTGTTCTAGGAGTTTCTTCATCTTCTGCATGATCTTTTTGCCTTTCCTGTTGCTTGATGCTTTTTAGGGCTTTTGCATGTTCTGTTGTTTCTGTTTGATACCAATACCCAGAAAATCTGCATCTTTTCCTCGCTTTTTTTGAAGATTTCTTTTTTGTCTGATTTTGAAAAAGGTTGCGCCTTTGATGGTTTCTACTTGGCATGCCTTGATGTTTGGGGATGCATGTTTTTTCGCTGGTAGACCGTGAGGCAATAATTTTGATGACTTTTTTTGCTTTGATGAAAAATGCTTGCTGTTTACAGTCTTCTTTTCTTGTTTGAGAGGTGTTGGGGTGCGAGCTATAGATTTTTCCTAAAAACCTTGCTTTGTTACTGCCTCCAAAGGATGCCCCGAGACTTTGGTTTGAGTCTTGGGGTTTTCCTTTTCTGTTTGTTCGCCTGTATCATTTTGATCGAGTTGTTTTATCCCTCGTCCAAGATATTTTTAGTAATCCCATCTCTTTTTCTTATTGTAGGATTAGTTGGCCTCATGTCTTCTCACAATAACATTGTAGAGATGTCTTCCAGAGTTCCTGAGGGGATGTCCGATTGGCTGGACTCCCTTGTCTTGATGTGTATTTCTATTGTGGATGCTGAATTTTGCATAGAGCTGAGGAAGCATCATAGGATTTGTGGTAACAGTGCCTGGGAGAGGGATTATGAGCTTCTTGCTCCTGATTCTGATGAGAGGGTTTGTTTTCCGACCTCCATCGAGGGGGAGCATCCCTTCTTCTATGCCTATGAATATTTCTTTGGTCAACTAGACATTACTTTTCCTTTCACTGTTTTTGAGACCGACCTGTTGTGGTTGTGTAATATTGTCCCATTCCAGCGTCACCCGAATTCCTGGGGTTTTATCAAAATTTTTCAGCTACTTTGCCAAGAGTTAGGTGTAACACCTTCTCAGGCTCTCTTCGTTTATCTGTTTGTTTCCGCCAAACCTGGTGGCTCTTCGAAAAAGAAAGCTTCCAGGGTTTCTTTCAGGTCTGCCCAGGGCCATAAAGTGTTTGCTATGTATGATGAGTCCTTTAAGGATTTCAAGAATTACTTCTTTAAAGTTCGTGCTGTTGAGGGGGCCTGCC
Organism: Arachis ipaensis; assembly: GCF_059453495.1. Lineage (NCBI taxonomy): Eukaryota > Viridiplantae > Streptophyta > Magnoliopsida > Fabales > Fabaceae > Arachis > Arachis ipaensis. Next base: position 95,003,906 of record NC_142442.1, on the reverse strand, counting down.
CCTTTTTTCTTGATGAAAATGATGAGCCTTCTTTCCCTCTAGAGTGGCAGAAGGATGTGAGATGTGTCTCGCTATATCTAGGAGATGCTTGACGATGTTGAGCGTGCCTTTGTTGTTGTTCTTGAGGATTTATGGGGAGAACCACCGCATCTTAATACAAAAAGTTTTTTGAATAACCCATCCCTGGTCCGGGCTATTTTGGGTATTTGCCTGACTTGTTTCTATACTTGTTTCTTAGTTTGGCTTCCTCATCTTGTGATTGTAACCCTTTACTGTGGCTGATTTTGTATTTCCAGAGATGTCAAAAAACAATGATTCCATGAAGGCCTTCAAAAGGGCAAAGAAGGCGACTGCTGCTAAGAACATCTCGGCCAAGGCGGCTGGGGAGGGATCTTCCCAAGTGCAAGTGAAGCCACCCGTGCCGAGTTCTCCTGGACCGAGAAAGGTGATCCGTACTCCTCGGGTTCGTCTGGCTGACCCTCCACCGTCTTTTGCCTCTAGTTCTGGTGCTCCTCCCAACAAGAAATAAAAAACAGTTGAGCCTTTCAACCTTGATGCTCCTGACTTTAATGCAATTGAATTTGTGGATCAGCAAATCGGTCCCTACGGTGCCCTTCCTGTGGACGATGTGTCGCTCCTTCGCCATCTGGACTTTATAACTCGGAGTAGTGTTAGAATGGCGTATATGGGGGCTGCCCTATACCGGAGTGCTCAAAATCTTCCTCTCCATGCCACCAAAGCCTTTATAGAGGAGGCTAAACAGGAGTTTGATCAGATGAAGGGCCTGAAGGAGGAGCTTGAAGTAAAGGTAGCCAAGTTGGAGAAGGATCTGGAGAACGAGAAGGAGAGTTCACTTCCTCTGGCAGCCTCTGTAAGGCTGGCCGAGGACACAGCACTGATGCATAAGGACAACTATGTCACATCCTATCGGGAGGGGATGCGTCTGAAGGAGGAGTTGGAGAACACCCGAGCTGATTACTCCGAGCTCCAAGGTCATCTTGTTGGCAGCGTAACTGCTGCATATGAGAACCTGAAAGAGCAAGTTCGGATTATTGCTCCCAAGGCCGACCTTACTCTCTTCAGCCTGGATAATGTTGTTAGGGATGGTAAGATTGTCCCTGATGACGAGGATGATGATGATGTCGAACCCTTCCCTGTGTCTTCTACCAAGGTGTCAACTCCTGCTGTTCCTCCTGCCGAGGTCGGCCCTCCCGCTTCTGATCCTGACTGCCAGATCTTAAACTGGGACGATGGTACTATGGATGATGTTCCTCTCCAGGCTCGCCCTCCTTCTCCTTAGACTGATGCTGCTAAAAAGTCTTCTAATCCTTAGCTGATTTATTTTGGATATTTGTGTAGTTGGCCCGGCTTGTGGGCTTTTAAACTCTTTACTTCGTGCTTGGTATATTTTGCTGACACTCTTTCTGGATGCTTGTTTAGCAACCCATTATTTTGAAAAACACAACGAGTAGCTTCTAAGCTTTTGGGTCTGTCCCTGAAGCTTTGTTATTTTATGTCATGCTTGCTTGCGCCTATCTTAGCTTCTTTATATGTTTCGAGAATGTTGAAGCTTTGTCACTCAGCCTCTTTGAACTGCTTTGTACTTGGAGGTCGTAGATGCGTGGATCCAATTAGCAATCCATGACCGACTTCTTTGTCCTTTTCCAAGTTATTTTGTAGTTGACCGACGTCGTCATGTCGATCTTTTCTCAGTTATTTTTAGTAATCTTCTTTTTTAGACCTTGGTCAGGTCTCTTTCAGGGATTACTTTTATAACTTGTTTGTTGTAGGAGACCGACTTCGTTATGTCGATCTCTTCTAAGTTATTTTTGTAATCCTCTTTCTTGAATCTTTGTCAGATCTCTTTCAGGGATTACTGGTGCACGAAATTGTGATCTCAGGCAACGGTGCCAGAAACTCTGTACGCACGTCTTAATAAATTGTTTTTCATTCACAACTTCGATACAACTAACCAGCAAGTGCACTGGGTCGTCCAAGTAATAAACCTTACGTGAGTAAGGGTCTATCCCACGGAGATTGTTGGTATGAAGTAAGCTATGGTCACCTTGTAAATCTCAGTTAGGCGGATATAAAATAGTTATGGAGTTTTCGAACATAAATAATGAAATAAGGATAGAAATACTTATATAAATCATTGGTGAGAATTTCAGATAAGCGCATAGAGATGCGTTCGTTCCTCTGAACCTCTGCTATCCTGCTATCTTCATCCAATCAATCTTACTCCTTTCCATGGCTGGCTTTATGTAAGGGCATCACCGTTGTCAATGGCTACATCCCATCCTCTTGTGAAAATGGTCCGAATGCTCTGTCACAGCACGGCTAATCATCTGAGGTTCTCAATCATATTGGAATAGGATTCACCCTCCTTTTGCGTCTGTCACTACGCCCAACACTCGCGAGTTTGAAGCCCGTCACAGTCATTCAATCCCTGAATCCTACTCGGAATACCACAGACAAGGTTTAGACTTTCCGAATTCTCATGAATGCCGCCATCAATCTAGCTTACACCACGAAGATTCTGATTAAGAGATCTAAGAGATACTCATTCAATCTAAGGTAGAACGGAAGTGGTTGTCAGGCACGCGTTCATTGGGAATGATGATGATTGTCACGTTCATCACATTCATGTTGAAGTGCGAATGAATATCTTAGAAGCGGAATAAGTTGAATTGAATAGAAAACAGTAGTACTTTGCATTAATTCATGAGGAACAGCAGAGCTCCATACCTTAATCTATGTAGTGCAGAAACTCTACCGTTGAAAAATACATAAGTGAAAGGTTCAGGCATGGCCAAATGGCCAGCCCGCCTGATCTAAGAACAAAACGTCCTAGGATCTCTAATACAATAGTAAACAATCCTATTTATACTAAACTAGTTACTAGGGTTTACAGAAGTAAGTAATTGATGCATAAATCCACTTCCAGGGCCTACTTGGTGTGTGCTTGGGCTGAGCTTGAATGTTACACGTGCAGAGGCTCTTTCTGGAGTTGAACGCCAGGTTGTAACGTATTTCTGGCGTTCAACTCTGGTTTGTGACTTGTTTCTGGCGTTTAACTCCAGACAGCAGCGTAGAATTGGCGTTCAACGCCATTTTACGTCGTCTACACTGGGCCAAAGTATGCACTATTATACATTGCTGAAAAGCCCTGGATGTCTACTTTCCAACGAAATTGGAAGCGCGCCATTTTGAGTTCTGTAGCTCCAGAAAATTCACTTTGAGTGCAGGAAGGTCAGAATCCAACAGCATCAGCAGTCCTTCTTCAACCTCTGAATCTGATTTTTGCTCAAGTCCCTCAATTTCAGCCAGAAAATACCTGAAATCACAGAAAAACACACAAACTCATAGTAAAGTCCATAAATGTGAATTTAGCATAAAAACTAATGAAAACATCCCTAAAAGTAACCAGATTCTACTAAAAACATACTAAAAACAATGCCAAAAAGCGTATAAATTATCCGCTCATCACAACACCAAACTTAAATTGTTGCTTGTCCCCAAGCAACTGAAATTAAAATAGGATAAAAAGAAGAGAATATACTATAAATTCCAAACTATCAGTGAAACATAGCTCCAATCAGATGAGCCGGACTTGTAGCTTTTTGCCTCTTGAATAGTTTTGGCATCTCACTTTATCCATTGAGGTTCAGAATGATTGGCATCTATAGGAACTCAGAGTTCAGATAGTGTTATTGATTCTCCTAGTTCAGTATGATGATTCTTGAACACAGCTACTTTATGAGTCTTGGTCGTGGCCCTAAGCACTTTGTTTTCCAGTATTACCACCGGATACATAAATGCCACAGACACATAACTGGGTGAACCTTTTCAGATTGTGACTTAGCTTTGCTAAAGTCTCCAATTAGAGGTGTCCAGGGTTCTTAAGCACACTCTTCTTTTGCTTTGGACCTTGACTTTAACCGCTCAGTCTCAAGTTTTCACTTGACACCTTCACGCCACAAGCACATGGTTAGGGACAGCTTGGTTTAGCCGCTCAGGCCAGGATTTTATTCCTTTAGGCCCTCCTATCCACTGATGCTCAAAGCCTTGGGATCCTTTTTATTTACCCTTGCCTTTTGGTTTTAAGGGTTATTGGCTTTTTCCTCTTGCCTCTTGGTTTTAAGAGCTTTTGGCTTTTTCTGCTTGCTTTTTCTTTTTATTTTTTTTATTTTTTTTTCGCTATTTGTTTTTTCTACAAGTTTTGTTCTTTGCTGCTTTTTCTTGCTTCAAGAATCATTTTTATGATTTTTCAGATTATCAAATAACATGTCTCCTTGTCATCATTCTTTCAAGATCCAACATATTTAACATTCTTAAACAACAACTTCAAAAGACATATGCACTGTTCAAGCATTCATTCAGAAAACAAGAAGCATTGTCACCATATCAATATAATTAAACTAAGTTCAAGGATAAATTCGAAACTCATGTACTTCTTGTTCTTTTGAATTAAAACAGTTTTCATTTAAGAGAGGTGATGGATTCATAGGACATTCATAACTTTAAGACAAAGTTATTAAATACTAATGATCATGTAATGAAGACACAAACATGGATAAGCACTTAACATAGAGAAAACGAAAAACAGAGAATGTAAGAACAAGGAATGAGTCTACCTTAGTGATGGTGGCGTTTCCTTCTTGAGGAACCAATGATGTCCTTGAGCTCTTCTATGTCTCTTCCTTGTCTTTGTTGCTCCTCCCTCATTGCTTTTTGATCTTCTCTTATTTCATGAAGGATGATGGAGTGCTCTTGATGTTCCACCTTTAATTGTCCCATGTTGGAACTTAATTCTCCTAGAGAGGTGTTGATTTGCTCCCAATAGTTTTCTGGAGGAAAATGCATTTGAGGCATCTCCGGGATCTCATGGTGATGAGCTTCATGCGTCTCTTGAGATCCATGAATGGGCTCTCTTGCTTGCTCCATCCTTTTCTTAGTGATGGGCTTCTCTTCCTCAATGGGAATGTCTCCTTCTATGAAAGCTCCAGCTGAGTAACATAGATGGCAAATAAGATGAGGGAAAGCTAGCCTTGCCCAAGGAGTGGGCTTTTCGGCTATTTTGTAGAGTTCAAGGGAAATGATTTCATGAACTTCTACTTCCTCTCTAATCATGATGCTATGAATCATGATGGCCCGATCTACAGTAACTTCAGATCGGTTGCTAGTGGGAATGATGGAGCGTTGGATGAACTCCAACCATCCTCTAGCCACAGGCTTGAGGTCCAGTCTTCTTAATTCAACCGGCTTGCCTTTAGAGTCAATCTTTCATTGAGCTCCTTCCACACATATGTCCATGAGGACTTGGTCTAACCTTTGATTAAAGTTGACCCTCCTAGTGTAGGGGCGTGCATCTCCTTGCATCATAGGCAAGTTAAACGCCAACCTCACATTTTCCGGACTAAAATCTAAGTATTTCCCCCGAACCATGGTGAGATAATTCTTTGGGTTCGGGTTCTTACTTTGATCATGGTTCCTAGTGATCCATGCATTGGCATAGAACTCTTGACCCATTAGAATTCCGACTTGTTGGATGGGTTTTGTTAGAACTTCCCAACCTGTTCTTTGGATTTCATGTCGGATCTCCGGATACTCATTTCTCTTGAGCTTGAAAGGGACCTCGGGGATCACCTTCTTCTTGGCCACAACATCATAGAAGTGGTCTTGATGAGCTTTGGAGATGAATCTTTCCATCTCCCATGACTCGGAGGTGGAAGCTTTTGTCTTCCCTTTCCCTTTTCTACAGGATTCTCCGGTCTTAGGTGCCATCAATGGTAATGGAAAAGCAAAAAGCTTATGCTTTTACCACACCAAACTTAGAATTTGCTCGCCCTCGAGCAAGAGAAGAAAGAATAGATGAAGAAGAAGAAGAAAATATGGAGGAGAGGGGGGAGGGGTGTATTCGGCCAAGAAGAGAAGAGAGGGTGGTGTTGTGTGAAAATGAGGAAGAATGGAGGGCTATATATAGGGAAGGGAGGGGGGGTTTATGAGGTAGGTTTATGAGGTAGGTTTATGGGGAAGAGTGAATGGATGTGAGTGGTGAAGTGGTGATAGGGAAGAGAGATTGAGGTGATTGGTGAAGAGTTTTGGGGAAGAGTGTTTATGGGATTGTATGAAAGAGGGGTGAGAAGAAGTGAGTGGAGGTAGGTGGGGATCCTGTGGGGTCCACAGATCCTGAGGTGATCCTGTGGGGTTCACAGATCCTGAGGTGTTCAAGGATTTACAACCTTGCACCAAATTAGGCATGCGAAATGCCCTTGCACACAACTCTGGGCGTTCAGCGCCAGATTGGTGCTTGTTCTGGGCGTTGAACGCCTATTTGTTGCCCATTTCTGGCGTTGAACGCCAGAACCATGCTTGTTCTGGGCGTTCAGCACCAGCTCTTCTCCAGGGTGCAATTCTGGCGTTCAAACGCCCAGATGCTGCCCATTTTGGGCGTTCAGCGCCAGAACCATGCTCTGTTCTGGCGTTGAACGCCAGCCAGATGCTTCTTACTGGCGTTTAAACGCCAGTGAGATCCTCCTCCAGGGTGTGATTTTTCTTCTGCTGTTTTTGATTCCATTTTCAATTTTTATATTTATTTTGTGACTCCACATGATCATGAACCTAATAAAACATGAAAGAACAAGAAAAATAAAATTAGATAAATAAAAATTGGGTTGCCTCCCAACAAGCGCTTCTTTAATGTCAATAGCTTGACAGTGGGCTCTCATGGAGCCTCACAGATGTTCAGAGCATTGTTGAGACTTCCCAACACCAAACTTAGAGTTTGGATATAGAAGTTCAACACCAAACTTAGAGTTCGGTTGTAGCCTCCCAACACCAAACTTAGAGTTTGACTGTGGGGGCTCTGGTTGACTCTATTTTGAAAGAAGCTTATTGTGCCTCTTTTCCATGTTTACAGAAGGATAACCTTGAGTTGTAAACACAAGGAAGTCCCCATTCAATTGAAGGACTAATTCACCTCTGTCAACATCAATCACAGCTCTTGCTATGGCTAGGAAGGCTCTTCCAAGGATGATGAATTCATCCTCATTCTTCCCAGTATCCAAGACTATGAAATCAGCAGGGATGTAAAGGCCTTCAACCTTTACTAACACGTCCTCTACTTGTCCATAAGCCTGTTTTCTTGAATTGTCTGCCATCTCTAATGAGATTTTAGCAGCTTGCACCCCATAGATTCCCAGTTTTTCTATTACAGAGAGGGGCAAGAGGTTTATCCCTGAACCAAGGTCATACAGAGCCTTTTTAAAGATCATGTTGCCTATGGTACAAGGTATTATGAACTTTCCAGGATCCTGTTTCTTCTGAGGCAATGTCAGTTGATCCAGATCACTTAGTTCATTGGTGAACAAGGGAGGTTCATCTTCCCAAGTCTCAATACCAAATAATTTGGCATTCAGCTTCATGATTGCACCAAGGTACTTAGTAACTTGCTCTTCAGTAACATCCTCATTCTCTTCAGAAGAGGAATACTCATCAAAGCTCATGAATGGCATAAGGAGGTTCAATGGAATCTCTATGGTCTCCAGATGAGTCTCAGATTCCTTTGGTTCCTCAGAGGGAAACTCCTTATTGATCACTGGACGTCCCAGGAGGTCTTCCTCCTTGGGATTCACGTCCTCTCCTTCCCTTACAGGTTCGGCCATGGTGATCAATTCAATGGCCTTGCACTCTCCTTTTGGATTTTCTTCTGTATTGCTTGGGAGAGTACTAAGAGGGATTTCAGTGATCCTTTTACTCAGCTGGCCCACTTTTGCTTCCAAATTTCTAATGGAGGATCTTGTTTTATTCATGAAACTCACAGTGGCCTTAGATAGATCAGAGACTAAGTTTGCTAAATTAGAAGTATTTTGTTCAGAGTTCTCTGTCTGTTGCTGAGTAGATGATGGAAAAGGCTTGCTATTGCTAAACCTGTTTCTTCCACCATTATTAAAGCCTTGTTGAGGCTTTTGATCCTTCCATGAGAGATTTGGGTGATTTCTCCATGAGGGATTATAGGTGTTTCCATATAGTTCACCCATGTAATTTACCTCTGCTATTGCATGGTTCTCAGGATTATAAGTTTCTTCTTCAGAAGATGCCTCTTGAGTACTGTTGGATGCAGCTTGCATTCCATTCAGACTCTGAGAAATCATATTGACTTGCTGAGTCAATATTTTATTCTGAGCCAATATGGCATTCAGAGTATCAATTTCAAGAACTCCCTTCTTCTGAGGCGTCCCATTACTCACAGTGTTCCTCTCAGAAGTGTACATGAACTGGTTATTAGCAACCATGTCAATAAGTTCTTGAGCTTCTGCAGGCGTTTTCTTTAGGTGAATGGATCCACCTGCAGAAGTATCCAATGACATTTTAGCCAATTCAGATAGACCATCATAGAATATATCCAGGATGGTCCATTCTGAAAGAATGTCAGAAGGACACTTTTTGGTCAGTTCTTTGTATCTCTCCCAAGCTTCATAGAGGGATTCACCTTCTTTCTGTCTAAAGGTCTGAACATCCACTCTAAGCTTACTCAGCTTTTGAGGAGGAAAGAACTTAGCTAAGAAAGCCTTGACCAGCTTATCCCAAGAGTTCAGGCTATCCTTAGGTTGAGAGTCCAACCATACTCTAGCTCTGTCTCTTACAGCAAAAGGGAAAAGCATGAGCCTTTAGACTTCAGAATCTACTCCATTAGTCTTAACAGTATCACATATCTGCAAGAATTCAGTTAAGAACTGAAAAGGATCTTCAGATGGAAGTCCATGAAACTTGCAGTTCTACAGCATCAGAGAAACTAATTGAGGTTTCAGCTCAAAATTGTTTGCTCCAATGGCAGGAATGGAGATGCTTCTTCCATGTAAATTGGAATTAGGTGCAGTAAAGTCACCAAGCATTCTCCTTGCATTATTATTATTTTTGGCTGCCATCTCTTCTTCTTGTTCGAAAATTTCTGAAAGGTTATCTCTGGACTGTTGTATTTTAGCTTCTCTTAGTTTCCTTTTCAGAGTCCTTTTAGGTTCTGGATCTGCTTCAACAAGAATATTCTTGTCTTTGCTCCTGCTCATATGAAAAAGAGGGACAGAAAAATAATAATAATAATAGGGATCCTTTTTACCATAGTATAGAGGTCCCTGTGTGAATAGAAGAAAAAAAGAAGAGAAAATCTAAACTCAGAGAGAGAGGGGGTTCGGATTTTTGGTGAGTGAGGAAGAGATTGTTAGTAAATAAATAAACAAATAGAATACGATGAGAGGGGGAAGTGAATTTTCGAAAATAATTTTTGAAAAAGAGTTAGTAGTTTTCGAAAATAGTTTTTGAAAAAGGTTAGTAATTTTTTTGAAATTTTAAAATCAAAAGTTAAAATAATTAGTTAATTAAAAAGAAATTTTGAAAAAGAGGGAAGATATTCGAAAATCAGAGAGAGAGAGAGAGAGGGAGTTAGTTAGGTTGTTTTGAAAAAGATAAGAAACAAACAAAAAGTTAGTTAGTTAGTTGAAACAAATTTGAAAATCAATTTTGAAGAGATAAGAGGATAAGAAGTTAGAAAGGATATTTTAAAATCAAATTTTGAAAAGGATAAGATAAGAAGATATTTTTGAAAATATATGATTGAAATTAGTTTTGAAAAAGATTTGATTTTTAAAATCACAATTAATGACTTGATTCATAAGAAATCACAAAATATGATTCTAGAACTTAAAGTTTGAATCTTTCTTAACAAGTAAGTAACAAACTTGAAATTTTTGAATGAAAACATTAATTGATGATGTGATTTTCGAAAATTATGATATAAGATTAAGAAAAGATTTTTGAAAAATATTTTTATAATTTTCGAAAATAAATAAAAAAATGAAAAAGATTTGATTTTTGAAAAAGATTTTGAAAAAGATAAGATTTTTAAATTGAAAATTTGATTTGACTCATAAAAACAATTGAATTTTAAAAAATTTTGAAAAAGTCAACTCAATTTTTCGAAATTTATGAGAGAAAAAAAGGAAAGATATTTTTTTGATTTTTGAATTTTTAAAGATGAGAGAGAAAAATTAAAACATCATTTTCATGTTTTTGTCTTTTCTTTTTGGATCAAAACAAGGAATGCATGCAAGAACACTATGAATGTCAAGATGAACACCAAGAACACTTTGAAGATCATGATGAACATCAAGAACTTATTTTTGAAAAATTTTTTATGCAAAGAAAACATGCAAGACACCAAACTTAAAAATTTTTCATGTATAGACACTATGAATGCAAGAATGCATATGAAAAACAAGAAAAGGCACAAAACATGAAAACATCAAGATCAAACAAGAAGACTTACCAAGAACAACTTGAAGATCATGAAGAACACTATGAATGCATGAAATTTTCGAAAAATGCAAGATGAACATGCAATTGACACCAAACTTTAAATCTGACTCAAGACTCAAACAAGAAATACAAAATATTTTTTTTTATTTTTATTGATTTTTATGATTTTATGAATTTTTTTGTATTTTCTTTTAATTTTTTTTTCGAAAATCATTTTGAAAAAGAAAAATAAGGATTCCAAAATTTTTAATATGAATTCCAGGAATCTTATGCTCTTTAAATTAAAGCTCCAATCACAGGGTCAGGCATGGCTTAATAGCCAGCCAAGCTTTAGTATGTAACTCAGACATGACACGCCTGACATTCCCTATTCAGAAGAATTAGACATAGCTTTACAGCCAGCCAGGCTTCAACATGCTTTATGAAACACTAGAATTCATTCTTAAAAATTCTGAAGAAAAATATATTTTTGAAAATATTTTTATTTTAAAATTTTTTCCGAAAACAAAGGAGAAATTTTTGAAAGATTTTTTAAAAAAAAAATTTTGAAAATAAAACAAAAAGAAAATTACCTAATATGAGCAACAAGATGAACCGTCAGTTGTTCAAACTCGAACAATCCCCAACAACGGCGCCAAAAACTTGGTGCACGAAATTGTGATCTCAGGCAACGGTGCCAGAAACTCTGTACGCACGTCTTAATAAATCGTTTTTCATTCACAACTTCGATACAACTAACCAGCAAGTGCACTGGGTCGTCCAAGTAATAAACCTTACGTGAGTAAGGGTCGATCCCACGGAGATTGTTGGTATGAAGCAAACTATGGTCACCTTGTAAATCTCAGTCAGGCGGATATAAAATAGTTATGGAGTTTTCGAACATAAATAATGAAATAAGGATAGAAATACTTATGTAAATCATTGGTGAGAATTTCAGATAAGCGCATAGAGATGCGTTCGTTCCTCTGAACCTCTGCTTTCCTACTATCTTCATCCAATCAATCTTACTCCTTTCCATGGCTGGCTTTATGTAAGGGCATCACTGTTGTCAATGGCTACATCCCATCCTCTTGTGAAAATGGTCCGAATGCTCTATTACAGCACGACTAATCATCTGAGGTTCTCGATCATACTGGAATAGGATTCACCCTCCTTTTGCGTCTGTCACTACGCCCAGCACTCGCGAGTTTGAAGCTCGTCACAGTCATTCAATCCCTGAATCCTACTCGGAATACCACAGACAAGGTTTAGACTTTCCGGATTCTCATGAATGCTGCCATCAATCTAGCTTACACCACGAAGATTCTGATTAAGAGATCTAAGAGATACTTATTCAATCTAAGGTAGAACGGAAGTGGTTGTCAGGCATGCGTTCATAGGGAATGATGATGATTGTCACGTTTATCACATTCATGTTGAAGTGCGAATGAATATCTTAGAAGCGGAATAAGTTGAATTGAATAGAAAACCGTAGTACTTTGCATTAATTCATGAGGAACAGCAGAGCTCCACACCTTAATCTATGGAGTGCAGAAACTCTACCATTGAAAAATACATAATTGAAAGGGTTAGGCATGGCCGAATGGCCAGCCCCCCCTGATCTAAGAACAAAACGTCCTAGGATCTCTAATACAATAGTAAACAGTCCTATTTATACTAAACTAGTTACTAGGGTTTACAGAAGTAAGTAATTAATGCATAAATCTACTTTCGAGGCCCACTTGGTGTGTGCTTGGGCTGAGCTTGAATGTTACACATGCAGAGGCTCTTTCTGGAGTTGAACACCAGGTTGTAACGTATTTCTGGCGTTCAACTCTGGTTTGTGACTTGTTTCTGGCGTTTAACTCCAGACAGCAGCATAGAACTGGTGTTCAACGCCCTTTTACGTCGTCGAAGCTCGGCCAAAGTATAGACTATTATACATTGCTGGAAAATCCACTTTGAGTGCAGGGAGGTCAGAATTCAACAGCATCAGTAGTCCTTCTTCAACCTCTGAATCTGATTTTTGCTCAAGTCCCTCAATTTCAGCCAGAAAATACCTGAAATCACAGAAAAACACACAAACTCATAGTAAAGTCCAGAAATGTGAATTTAGCATAAAAACTAATGAAAACATCCCTAAAAGTAACCAGATTCTACTAAAAACATACTAAAAACAATGCCAAAAAGCGTATAAATTATCCGCTCATCAATTACTTTTATAACTTGTTTGTTGTAGGAGACCGAATTTGTTATGTCGATCTCTTATAAGTTATTTTTGTAATCCTCTTTCTTGGATCTTTGTCAGATCTCTTACAGGGATTACTTTTATAACTTGTTTGTTGTAGGAGACCGACTTCGTTATGTCGATCTCTTCTAAGTTATTTTTGTAATCCTCTTTCTTGGATCTTTGTCAGATCTCTTTCAGGGATTACTTTTATAACTTGTTCGTAGGAGGTCGACTTCTTTGTGTCGTCCTCTTTCTAAGTTATTTTTGTAGTCCTCTTTTTTGGACCTTTGTCAGGTCTCTTTCAGGGACTACTTTTATAACTTTTTTCATTTTGGGCTGACTTTGTCATGTCGGGCCCTTCTAAGTTAAAGTAATCCTCTTTAATAGGGTTGGCCAGACCTCTTTCCAGGGTTTACTTATAACTTGGGTTGACTTGGTCTGACTTCTTAACATCGGCCAGTCTTTAAGTTATTATTTAGCAATCCATTAGACCTCGTCAGGTTCTTTTTCCGGATCACTTTTTATAACTTCTTACATTATTCTGTGTTCATCTTTGCCGATTTGTAGAAGGTGGTTGCTATCTTTAGATCGTCTTTTAGGTGAATCGCGTTTTCACCTTTATCAGACGATTATCTTTATCGTGATCGTGTAGTGAAATTGTTTTTCACTTTCTGCCAATCTGTTGCTTTATAATCAGACGATGAATGCTTCAGATTAATGTGTCTTGAAAACTTGTAGAATATCTAAAATATACTTTATTCAAAGGAAAGTGCAAATATATACATGTGGGAATTTTTCATCCCTTTAAGTCGGATAGTGTCTAAGTCTCACTTGGTGCCTCATTAAAAAACCTTTTCTGGAAAAAGAGTGCATCCAATAAATAGATCTTTTACCTTTTCTAGTTGTAGTACCTTCTTAGGTTGCAGGCGTGCATGATCTGGGAAGCTCTCGTCCATCGAGTTCGAACAGTCTGTAGTAGTCCTTCCCAAGTACTTCTACAACTCGGTAGGGTCCTTTCCAGTTTGCTGCCAATTTTCCTTCTCCTGGTCGAGTTGTTCCAATATCATTTCGGATTAGGGTGAGATCATTCTCCGCGAAACTTCTCGGCACTACCCTTTGATTATATCTGGAAGCCATTCGACGTTTTAGTGTTTCTTCCCTGATCCGAGCTCTTTCTTGGATTTCAGGTAGTAAGTCGAGCTCTTCCCTCTGAAGTTGGGAGTTTTCTCCCTCATTGTAATGAACCACTCTAGGCGATCCTTCCTCAATCTCTACTGGGATCATTGCTTCTATTCCGTATGCTAACCGAAAGGGGGATTCCTTTGTGGTGGAATGTGGCGTCGTTCGATACGCCCATAGAATTTGTGGAAGCTCTTCTGCCCAAGCTCCCTTTACGTCTTGTAATCTCTATTTTAACCCGGCCAATATGACTTTGTTGGCAGCTTCGGCCTGTCCATTGGCTTGCGGGTGTTCAACGGAGGTGTACTGGTGCTTTATGTTCAAGTCGGCTACTAATTTTCTGAAGCCTGCATCTGTCAATTGAGTGCCATTGTCTGTGGTAATGGAGTGTGGAACCCCGAACCTTGTGACAATGTTTCTATATAGGAATTTCCGACTTCTTTGAGCAGTGGTGTTGGCTAGGGGCTCTGCCTCGATCAACTTTGTGAAATAGTCTACCCCTACTATGAGGAATTTAACTTGTCCTGATCGCTGGGGGAAGGGTCCGAGAAGATCAAGTCCCCATTTTGTAAACGGCCAAGGCGAAGTTACGCTGATGAGCTCTTCTGGCGGGGCGATGTGAAAGTTGGCATGTTTCTGAGATGGTGGACATATCTTTACAAATTCTGTAGCTTCTTTCTGTAGAGTTGGCCAATAAAATCCCGTCTGGAGTACTTTTTTGGTGAGAGCTCGTGCTCTGAGATGATTGCCGTAAGTGCCGCTGTGTACTTCTTCTAGCACTTCCCTTGTGTTGGAGGTCGGCATGCATTTTAGTAATGGTATTGAGATCCCTCTTTTGTACAGGATGTTATTTATGATAGTGTAGTACTGTGCCTCCCTTTTTAACCTCTTTGCCTCCTTTTCTTCTGTGGGGAGTGTTTCTGTTTTGAGGTAGTTAATTATGGGGGTCACCCATCCTTGGTCCTGACTTGTTATGGCTAGGACTTTTTCCTCTTCTTAGATTGACGGGTTCTGTAGCATTTCCTGGATGAGGCTTTTATTGTTGCCCCCTGGTTTGGTGCTGGCTAGTTTCGAGAGTGCGTCAGCTCAGGCATTTTGTTCGTGGGGTATGTGGCAGATCTTATATTCCCCGAGTTGTCCGAGCTATTCCTTGGTTTTATCCAAATACTTTTTCATGGTGGGATCTTTGGCTTGGTAGCTCCCTGTTATCTGTGAGGTGACTACTTGTGAATCGCTGTAAATGTTGAGTTTTTGAGCTCCAACCTCTTTAGCCAGCTTCAAACCAGCTAATAACGCCTCATATTCCACCTGGTTGTTTGAGGCCGGGAACCCGAACTTGAGGGAGAGTGGTGCGCGAAATTGGAAATCACAATTCTTCACAAATTCGCACAACTAACCAGCAAGTGCACTGGGTCGTCCAAGTAATACCTTACGTGAGTAAGGGTCGAATCCCACGGAGATTGTTGGCTTGAAGCAATCTATGGTTACCTTGTAACTCTTAGTCAGGAAAACAATTCACTTATCAAATTGAATTATGAAAAATAAAAGAGTATGAATTAAATACTTGTTATGCAGTAATGGAGAATGTGTTAGAGTTTTGGAGATGCTTTGTCTTCTGAATCTCTGCTTTCTTCTGTCTTCTTGTTCACGCATGCACGTTCCTCCTATGGCAAGCTGTGTGTTGGTGGATCACCGTCGTCAATGGCTACCATCCGTCCTCTCAGTGAAAATAATCCAGGTGCGCTGTCACTGCACGGCTAATCATCTGTCGGTTCTCGATCGTACCGGAATAGGATTTGTTATCCTTTTGCGTCTGTCACTACGCCCAGCACTCGCGAGTTTGAAGCTCGTCACAGTCATCCAATCCTGGAATCCTACTCGGAATACCACAGACAAGGTTTAGACTTTTCGGATTCTCAAGGATGCTGCCAATGGATTCTAGCTTATACCACGAAGATTCTGATTAAGGAATCTAAGAGATACTCATTCAATCTAATGTAGAACGGAGGTGGTTGTCAGGCACACGTTCATAGGTTGAGAATGGTGATGAGTGTCACGGATCATCACCTTCGTCATAATGAAGCGCGAATGAACATCTTAGATAGGAACAAGCATATTTGAATAGAAAACAGAAATACTTGCATTAATTCATCGAGACACAGCAGAGCTCCTCACCCCCAACAATGGGGTTTAGAGACTCATGCCGTCAAAGGGTACAAAGTTCAGATCTAAAATGTCATGAGATACAAAATAAATCTCTAAAAGTTGTTTAAATACTAAACTAGTGACCTAGGTTTACAGAAAATGAGTAAACTATGATAGATAGTGCAGAAATCCACTTCTGGGGCCCACTTGGTGTGTGCTGGGGCTGAGACTAAAGCTTCTCACGTGCCTGGGCTATTTTGGGCGTTCAACGCCAGGTTGTAACCTATTTCTGGCGTTGAACTCCCACTTGTAACCTGTTTCTGGCGCTGGACGCCAGACTGCAACATGGAACTGGCATTGAACGCCAGTTTACGTCATCTATCCTTGAGCAAAATATGGACTATTATATATTGTGGAAAAGCCCTGGATGTCTACTTTCCAACGCAATTGGAAGCGCACCAATTAGACTCCTGTAGCTCCAGAAAATCCATTCCGAGTGTAGAGAGGTCAGAATCCAACAACATCAGCAGTCCTTTTTCAGCCTGAATCAGATTTTTGCTCAGCTCCCTCAATTTCAGCCAGAAAATACCTGAAATTATAGAAAAACATACAAACTCATAGTAAAGTCAAGAAATATGAATTTTGCCTAAAACGTAATGAAAATATACTAAAAACTAACCAAATCTTACTAAAAACTATATGAAATTAACCCCAAAAAGTGAATAAAATATCCGCTCATCACAACACCAAACTTAAACTGTTGGTTGTCCCCAAGCAACTAGACAAATAAAATAGAATAGAGATAAGTCACGAAGCAATAATATCTCAGAGTTTTTGAGTGAAGCTCAGATTCTAATTAAATGAGCGGGACTAGTAGCTTTTTGCTTCCGAACAGTTTTGGCATCTCACTTTATCCATTGAAGCTCTGAATGATTGGCATCTATAGGAACTTAGAATTCAGATAGTGTTATTGATTCTCCTAGTTCAGTCTGTTGATTTTTGAACACAGCTACTTTTATGAGTCTTGGCCGTGGCCCTAAGCACTTTGTTTTCCAGTATTACCACCGGATACATAAATGCCACAGACACATAATTGGGTGAACCTTTTCAGATTGTGACTTAGCTTTGCTAAAGTCCCCAATTAGAGGTGTCCAGAGTTCTTAAGCACACTCTTCTTTTTGCTTTGGACCTTGACTTTAACCGTTCAGTCTCAAGTTTTCACTTGACACCTTCACGCCACAAGCACATGGTTAGGGACAGCTTGGTTTAGCCGCTTAGACCAAGATTTGATTCCCTTAGGTCCTCCTATCCACTGATGCTCAAAGCCTTGGATCCTTTTTATTACCCTTGCCTTTTGGTTTTAAGGGCTATTGGCTTTTTCTGCTTGCTTTTTTTTTTCGCAAGCTTTGTGTTCACTGCTTTTTCTTGCTTCAAGAATCATTTTTATGATTTTTCAGATTATCAATAACATGTCTCATGTTCATCATTCTTTCAAGAGCCAACATATTTAACATTCAAGAACATCAAATTCCAATGACATATGCTCTGTTCAGGCATTCATTCAGAAGGCAGAAAGCATTGCCACCACATGTAAACAATTAGAATTTGTTTTATTAAAAACTCGAAAAATATTGCCACCTTATTCCAAAGAAAATCTTCTATTTTATTCATGTTTAATGATGATGAGAAAAATAAATTATAGCTAAATTGGTGATAAAATCACTATTAATTACTACTATAACTTCTAAGGTAAAACTCAGATAAGAACAATTATCACAGAGTTAAGGCTAAGATTAGAACTTAACAACCTTGAGTTTGGGATGTGGATGTTCCTATAGTCTGTGGGGTGCTTGGTCCTTCCAAAGATAACTTCTGACGCTTCAGTTCCTTTAAGTCACGCCCTTGCTCTTCTTGTTCCCTGAGCAGTTTGCAGAGCATACTATTTTGATTTTGCTGTTCTTCCTTTATTTGGTCCATAGATTCTTGTAACTTGGTAACAGATGCTTGAAGCTGTTCCCAATATTCAAATTGAGGGACTTCTGGGAGAAATTATTGCGCCCTCCTCTTGATGGGGTCATCTTGCACTTGTTGTTTTTCAATTGTGATTTTAGTGATTGGTTGCTCCACTGAGATGTACTCCGTTATTCCCATCCTTACTCCAGCATCTTTGCAGAGCATAGAGATTAGGCTTGGATAAGCTAACCTGGCATCTTTGGAGTTCTTGTTTGCAAGTATGTAAAATTCAGATGGAATCAGTTGATGAACTTCCACTTCTTTTTCCAACATAATGCAATGGATCATCACTGCTCTTTTAACGGTGACTTTAGAACGGTTGCTTGTGGGCAATATAGAATGCCCAATGAAGTCCAGCCATCCTTTGGTGATTGGTTTGAGATCTTCTCTCTTGAGTTGATTTGGGACACCCTTGTTGTTGGTGGTCCACCTGGCTCCAGGGATGCATATATCCTCTAGAATTTTATCCAAGCCCTTGTTTGTTCTCATCATTCTCCTATTAAAGGAGTCTGGGTCATCTTTCAGCTGAGGTAGCTTAAAGATCTCCCTGATTTTGTCAGGGTGGATGTGAACAATCTTTCCTCTGACCAAAGTTCGATAGTCATAGAGGGCAGTTCCAGATATTATCTGCCTATCTGTTTGCCACAGATTAGCGTAGAACTCCTGAACCATATTTCTTCCCACTTACGTTTCAGGATTAGCTAGGACTTCCCAGTTCCTGTTTCGAATTTGCTCTTGGATCTCTGGATATTCATCTTCTTTCAGATCGAACTTGGCTTCCAGGATCACTGATCTTATACCCATTATTTTGTAGTAATGGTCTGAATGTTCTTTGGTTAAGAACCTCCCTTGATTCCAAAGTGGTTTTGGAATATTCTCTTTCTTGCCTCTTGGAGTGGGTTGTTTTCCTTTAGGAGCCATGATCTTAGTGGGTATGGTTTAGTGATCACGGATAAACACACCAAACTTAGAGGTTTGCTTGTCCTCAAGCAAAAGAAAAGAAAGGAGAGGGATAGAAGGAGAGCTAGTGTCAAATGTGGATGAGAGGAAGGAGGCCAAATGTGGATTTAAAAGGGAGGGGGGTGGGTTTTCGAAAATTTTAAAAAAGATAAGATAGAAGATATGATTTAAAAAAATAAGTGTGATATGAAAAGATGTGATTTAAAATTAAAAAGATATGAAAGATATTTGAAAAAGATAAATTTAGATTTATAAAAAGATAATGTGGAGATTTGAAAAAGATATTGATGAGTTGAAAGGATTTTAGAAGGAAAAGAGATAGATTTGTTTTGGAAGATTTGAAAAAGAGTTGGATTGGATTGAAAAAGAATTTGTGTTTATGGATTAAGATACATTTGATATTTTTAGAAATCAGGGTTTGTAACATGTTTATGCAAGAAATCATGAATTGAAACATGAAAATTAAAATTAAAGTGAAAAATATGAAGTAAAAACGAATTTACCTCCTCCCCACCATCCTGGCGTTAAACGCCCAAATGCTGCATGTTTTGGGCGTTTAATGCCCAATTGCTGCTTCTCCTGGGCGTTCAACGCCCAGCTGTTGCTTCTTTCTGGCGTTGAATGCCAGGAACTCCTTTGTCACTAGGCGTTTTTCTGAATGCCTAGGACGCTGTAAATCTGGCGTTAAACGCCCAGAAGGAGCTTCTTTCTGGCGTTCAACGCCTAGAAGATGCTTCTTTTTGGCGTTTAACGCCCAGATAGCTATCCTTACTGGCGTTCAACGCCTTGTGGATGCTTCTTTTGGGCGTTGAACGCCCAAAATAGACTTTTACTGGCGTTTTCTTGCCAGTGAGCTCTCTTTCTCTATTTTGTGTGCTGAATCCTTCTGTAACACTGTGAACTTATACAATTGACTCTTTACCTTAGTAACAATGAACTTTATATAAACAAATAAAATCAAGAATAGGGGAAAATAACAGAAAAAGTCTTCCCAATGGCTGGGTTGCCTCCCAGCAAGCGCTTCTTTATTGTCTTTAGCTAGACCTTGCTGAGCTTTTAATCTAACTTCAGCCTTGAGCACTCTTGCCCAACATTGCCTTCAAGATAGTGCTTGATTCTCTGTCCATTAACAATGAACTTCTTATCAGAATCAATGTCTTGAAGCTCCACATAACCATATGGTGATACACTTGTAATCATATATGGTCCCCTCTACCGGGATTTCAGTTTCCCTGGGAATAGCCTGAGCCTAGAGTTAAACAATAGAACCTTTTGTCCTGGTTCAAAGATTCTAGATGACAGCTTTCTGTCATGCCACCTTTTAGATTTCTCTTTATAAAGCTTGGCATTTTCGAATGCAGTGAATCTGAATTCCTCTAGCTCATTCAGCTGGAGCAATCTTTTTTCTCCAGCTAATTTGGCATCAAAGTTTAGGAATTTGGTTGCCCAGTAGGCCTTATGTTCTAGTTCCACAGGCTGGTGACAAGCCTTACCATACGCAAGTTGGTACGGAGAGGTCCCTATAGGAGTCTTGAATGCTGTTCTGTAAGCCCACAGAGCATCATCCAAGCTTCGTGCCCAATCCTTTCTACGGGTACTTACATTCCGTTCCAAGATTCTTTTCAGTTCTCTGTTAGAAACTTCAGCTTGCCCATTTTTCTGTGGATGATATGGAGTCGCCACCTTGTGGCGAATCCCATACCAAACCATGGCAGAGTAAAGCTGTTTGTTGCAGAAGTGAGTGCCCCTATCACTGATTAGTACCCTAGGGACACCAAATCTGCTGAATATATGTTTCTGGAGGAATTTCAGTACTGTTTTAGTATCATTGGTGGGTGTGGCAATGGTCTCTACCCATTTTGATACATAGTCAACTGCCACCAGAATATAAGTGTTTGAGTATGATGGTGGAAAAGTCCCCATGAAATCAATTCCCCAAACATCAAACAACTCAATCTCCAAGATTCCTTGTTGAGGTATGGCATAACTATGAGGCAAATTACCAGCTCTCTGGCAACTATCACAGTTACGTACAAACTCTCGAGAATCTCTATAGAGTGTAGGCCAGTAGAAGCCACATTGGAAGACCTTGGTGGCTATTCGCTCACCTCCAAAATGACCTCCATATTGTGACCCATGGAAATGCCATAAGATACTCTGTGCTTCTTCTCTAGGCACACACCTACGGATTATTCCGTTTGCACATCTCTTAAAGAGATAGGGTTCATCCCACAAGTAGTACTTTGTATCAGAAATTAATTTTTTCTTTTGTTGCCTGCTGTACGCCTTGGGTATGAACCTTGCAGCTTTATAGTTTGCAATATCTGCAAACCATGGTGTTTCCTAAATGGCGAACAAATGCTCATCCGGAAAAGTTTCAGAGATCTCAATAGAGGGAGAGGGCGCCTCTTCTACTGGCTCTATTCGGGACAGATGATCAGTCACTTGGTTTTCTGTCCCTTTTTTGTCTCTTATTTCTATATCAAACTCTTGCAGAAGTAATACCCATCTTATAAGCCTGGGTTTTGAATCCTGCTTTGTAAGTAGATATTTAAGAGCAGCATGGTCAGTGTACACAATCACTTTTGATCATACTAAGTATGATCTAAACTTGTCAATGGCATAGACCACTGCAAGCAATTCCTTTTCTATGGTTGTGTAATTTTTCTAGGCATCATTTAAAACACGGCTAGCATAATAAATGACATGCAGAAGTTTGTCATGCCTCTGCCCTAGTGCTGCACCAATGGCGTGATCACTGGCATCAAACATTAATTCGAATGGTAATGTCCAGTCTAGTGCAGAGATAACTGGTGCTGTGACCAGCTTAGCTTTCAGAGTTTCAAACGCCTGCAGGCACTCTGTGTTAAAAAAAAATGGCGTGTTAGCAGCTAGCAAGTTGCTTAGAGGTTTTGCAATTTTTGAAAAATCCTTTATAAACCTCCTATAGAATCCTGCATGCCCCAGAAAGCTTCTGATTGCCTTAACATTGGCAGGTGGTGGTAATTTTTCAATTACCTCTATTTTAGCTTGATCCACCTCTATTCCCTTGTTTGAAATTTTATGCCCAAGGACAATCCCTTCAGTCACCATAAAGTGACATTTTTCCCAGTTTAAAACCAGGTTGGTCTCTTGGCATCTTTTCAAAACCAGTGTCAGGTGATCAAGACAGGAGCTGAATGAGTCTCCATATACTGAGAAGTCATCCATGAAGACTTCCAGAAATTTTTCTACCATATAAGAGAAAATAGAGAGCATGCATCTTTGAAAGGTTGCAGGTGCATTACACAGCCCAAATGGCATCCTTCTGTAAGCAAATACTCCAGATGGACATGTGAATGCTGTTTTCTCTTGATCCTGGGGATCTACTACAATTTGGTTGTAGCCTGAATAGCCGTCCAAAAAGTAGTAATAATCATGACTTGCTAGTCTCTCTAGCATCTGGTCTATGAATGGTAAAGGAAAATGATCCTTCCTGGTGGCTGTATTGAGCCTTCTGTAGTCAATACACATGCGCCATCCTATAACTGTTCTTGTAGGAACCAATTTATTTTTTTCATTATGAATCACTGTCATGCCTCCCTTTTTGGGGACAACTTGAACAGGGCTCACCCAGGGGCTATCAGAAATAGGATAAATAATCCAGCCTCCATTAATTTGGTGACCTCTTTCTGCACCACTTCCTTCATTGCAGGATTTAGCCGCCTCTGTGGTTGAACCACTGGCTTAGCATTGTCCTCCAATAAGATCTTGTGCATGCATCTAGCTAGGCTTATGCCCTTAAGGTCACTTATGGACCACCCAAGAGCTGTCTTGTGTGTCCTTAGCACCTGAATTAGTGCTTCCTCTTCCTGTGGATTTAAAGCAGAGCTTTTGATCACTGGAAAAGTATCACCTTCTCCCAGAAATGCATATTTCAGGGATGGTGGTAATGGTTTGAGCTCGGGTTTAGGAGATTTTTCCTCTTCCTGAGGAAATTTCAGAGACTCTTTCAATTCCTCTGAATCCTCTAGATCAGGCGAAACATCTTTAAAGATGTTTTCCAGCTTTGATTCGAGACTCTCAGCCATGTTGATCTCCTCCACCAAAGAGTCAATAAGATCAACTTTTATGCAGTCTTTTGGTGTGTCTGGATGCTGCATAGCCTTGACAACATTCAACTTAAACTCATCCTCATTGACTCTCAGGGTTATTTCCCCCTGTTGGACATCAATGAGAGTTCGTCCAGTTGCTAGAGAAGGTCTTCCTAGAATGAGAGTAGCACTCTTGTGCTCCTCCATTTCCAGTACTACAAAGTCAATGGGAAAGGCGAATGGCCCAACCCTAACAATCATGTCTTCAATCACGCCTGATGGGTATTTAATGGAGAGTAGCACTTGCGTGTGTCTGATCCCTCACTGGCAATTGAGTGCCAGGGTTGGAAGCTGGAGTGACGTTAGATGCCAACTCCTCATCTGTTCCTGGCGTCTGAACGCCAGAACTGTGCTTCCTTTGGGCGTTCAACACCAGTTCCTTGCTTGTTTCTGGCGTTGAACGCCAGTCCTGAGCATGGTTTGGGCGTTCAGCACCAGCCTTCCACCCAATTTCTGGCGTTTTAGCGCCAGAAATATTTTTCCCCGGGCTCTTACTGTCCTCAGATGGAATTTGGGTAGTTTGCTCATTTCTTGGCTTCCTGCTGCCTTGAGGTGGGGTATTTAATGTTTTCCCACTTCTTAATTGAACTGCTTGACATTCTTCTGTTATTTGTTTTGACAGCTGCTGCTTTGTTTGCTTTAATTGTTCTTCCATATTTATATTAGCCATCCTTGTCTCTTGTAGTCTCTCCTTGAATTCGGCTAACTGTTTTGTTAGAAAATCCAATTGCTGATTGAATTCAGTAGCTTGTTCAGCAGGACTGAGTTCAGTAGTCACTGTTTCTGCCTCTTCTTTCATGGAAGGTTCACTGCTTAAGTACAGATGCTGATTTCTGGCAACTGTATCAATAAGCTCTTGAGCTTCCTCAATTGTCTTTCTCATGTGGATAGATCCACCAGCTGAGTAGTCTAGAGACATCTGAGCTCTTTCTGTAAGCCCATAATAGAAGATGTCTAGCTGAACCCACTCTGAAAACATCTCAGAGGGGCATTTTCTTAGCATCTCTCTGTATCTCTCCCAGGCATCATAAAGAGATTCATTATCTCCTTGTTTAAAGCCTTGGATGTCCAGCCTTAGCTGTGTCATCCGTTTTGGAGGAAAGTAATTATTCAGGAATTTTTCTGTCAGCTGTTTCCATGTCTTTATGCTAGCCTTAGGTTGGTTATTTAACCACCTCTTAGCTTGGTCTTTTACAGCAAATGGGAGCAGTAATAATCTATAGACATCCTGATCTACTTCCTTATCATGTACTGTGTCAGCAATTTGTAAAAACTGTGCCAGAAACTCTGTAGGTTCTTCCTATGGAAGACCGGAATACTGGCAACTTTGCTGCACCATAATAATGAGCTGAGGATTCAACTCAAAGCTACTGACTCTAATGGAGGGTATACTGATACTACTCCCATATGAAGCAGTGGTGGGGTTAGCATATGACCCCAGAGTCCTTCTGGACTGTTCATTTCCACTTAGATCCATGATGGAGAAAGGGAGATGATGTAAAATAGAGAAAAAATATTTTTATTTATTTATTTATTTATTTATTTTGAAAATAAAATAAATTAAAATAAAATAAATAAAAATGGGTGAAGATTTTCGAAAAAATGGAGAGAGAGAATAAAAAAATAGTTAGGAAGTTTTGAAAAAGATATGATTGAAAGGATTTGATTGGAAAAGATATGATTTGAAAAAGATATGATTTTTTAATTTGATGACTAATTTAATGCTAATTTTTCGAAAATTATGAGTGGAATGAACAAAAGATATTTTTATTTTTTATTTATTTTTTTTATTTTTGAATTTTATGATGAAAGAGAAAAACACACAAAAGACACACAACTTAAAATTTTCAGATCTAATGCTCCTTGTTTTCAAAAATTTTGGAGGGAAAACACCAAGGAATACCAAACTTAAAAATTTTAAGATCAAAACACAAGGAAGACTCAAGAACACTTTGAAGAGTCACAAGAACAACAAGAACATGAAGGAGGAACACCAAACTTAAAATTTTTAGAAAACCAAAATAAAATTTTCGAAAACCAAAGAAAAATCAACAAGAAAACACCAAACTTAAAGTTTGGCACAAGATTTAATAGAAAAATTATTTTTGAAAAAATAATTTAAAAAGAAGATACCCAATTACCAAGAACATAGACCAACGCTCTAGCCAATTGGGCAATAAATGTAACACTTGTTTTGAAGAAGTATTTTTAATAACTAAGAATAAAAAAAATTTTTTTTTCGAAAACTAAAGTTTTGAAAAAGCACAAGAAAAACAAGAAAAGAAACAGAACAAGAAAAACTAAAGATCAAACAGAAAAACTTAATTATCAGTTTATAAAATTTTCGAAAAAATTTAAAAAGAGAAAATAAGGATTTCAAAAGAAAAATTTTTCCTAATCTAAGCAACAAAATAAACCGTCAGTTGTTCAAACTCGAACAATCCCCGGCAACGGTGCCAAAAACTTGGTGCGCGAAATTGGAAATCACAATTCTTCACAAATTCGCACAACTAACCAGCAAGTGCACTGGGTCGTCCAAGTAATACCTTACGTGAGTAAGGGTCGAATCCCACGGAGATTGTTGGCTTGAAGCAATCTATGGTTATCTTGTAACTCTTAGTCAGGAAAACAATTCACTTATCAAATTGAATTACGAAAAATAAAAGAGTATGAATTAAACACTTGTTATGCAGTAATGGAGAATGTGTTAGAGTTTTGGAGTTGCTTTGTCTTCTGAATCTCTGCTTTCTTCTGTCTTCTTGTTCACGAACGCACGTTCCTCCTATGGCAAGCTGTGTGTTGGTGGATCACCGTCGTCAATTGCTACCATCCGTCCTCTCAGTGAAAATAATCCAGTGCACTGTCACTGCACGGCTAATCATCTGTCGGTTCTCGATCGTACCGGAATAGGATTTGTTATCCTTTTGCGTCTGTCACTACACCCAGCACTCGCGAGTTTGAAGCTCGTCACAGTCATCCAATCCTGGAATCCTACTCGGAATACCACAGACAAGGTTTAGACTTTTTGGATTCTCAAGGATGCTGCCAATGGATTCTAGCTTATACCACGAAGATTCTGATTAAGGAATCTAAGAGATCCTCATTCAATCTAATGTAGAACAGAGGTGGTTGTCAGGCACACGTTCATGGGTTGAGAATGGTGATGAGTGTCACGGATCATCACCTTCGTCATAATGAAGCGCGAATGAACATCTTAGATAGGAACAAGCAAATTTAAATAGAAAACAGAAACACTTGCATTAATTCATCGCGACACAGTAGAGCTCCTCACCCCCAACAATAGGGTTTAGAGACTCATGCCGTCAAAGGGTACAAAGTTCAGATCTAAAATGTCTTGAGATACAAAATAAATCTCTAAAAGTTGTTTAAATACTAAACTAGTAACCTAGGTTTACAGAAAATGAGTAAACTATGATAGATAGTGCAGAAATCCACTTCTGGGGCCCACTTGGTGTGTGCTGGGGCTGAGACTAAAGCTTCTCACGTGCCTAGGATGTTTTGGGCGTTCAACGCCAGGTTGTAACCTATTTCTGGCGTTGAACTCCCACTTGTAACCTGTTTCTGGTGTTGGACGCCAGACTGCAACATGGAACTGGCGTTGAACGCCAGTTTACGTCGTCTATCCTTGAGCAAAATATGGACTATTATATATTGCTGGAAAGCCCTGGATGTCTACTTTCCAACGCAATTAGAAGCGCGCCAATTGGACTTCTGTAGCTCCAGAAAAGCCATTTCGAGTGCAGAGAGGTCAGAATCCAACAACATCAGCAGTCCTTTTTCAGCCTGAATCAGATTTTTGCTCAGCTCCCTCAATTTTAGCCAGAAAATACCTGAAATTATAGAAAAACACACAAATTCATAGTAAAGTCTAGAAATATGAATTTTTCCTAAAACTTAATGAAAATATACTAAAAACTAACCAAATCTTACTAAAAACTATATCAAATTAACCCTAAAAAGCGTTTAAAATATCCGCTTATCAGAGAGCTCAACTTGGGTTCCTTGGTTGCTTTCTATTATCACACCTGCGCCACTTCCAGTCTTATTTGAAGAACCGTCCACATAGAGATTTCATTCTGTGGGGATTTCCAGGGCATCTGTGAATTCTGCGATGAAGTCGGCCAGATACTGTGATTTGATGGCCGTCCGAGCTTCATATTGGAGGTCAAACTCGGATAACTCGACTACCCATTGTAAAATTCTGCCTGCTAAATCAGTTTTCTGTAATATTCCTTTTATGCGCTGGTTAGTTCGAACCTTAATAGTGTGAGCCTGGAAGTACGGGCAAAGTCGTCGAGATGTTAGAATGAGAGTATAGGCAAACTTTTCTATTTTCTGGTAGTTCAACTCGGATCCATGTAGCGCTATTCTAATGAAGTAGACGGGTTGTTGCCCACTTTCGTCTTCTCTGACTAGTGTTGAGGCTATTGCCCGGCTTCCTACTGCGAGATATAATATGAGCGGTTCTCCTTTTCGTGGCCGAGATAGGATAGGTGGCCATCCTAAGAATTCCTTGAAGTCTTGGAGGGCTTGTTCACATTCTGTTGTCCATTTGAACTGCTTTCCCGTCCTTAAAGTAGCATAGAAGGGGAGAGATCTTATCGCTGATCCTGCTAAGAAGCTGGATAGGGCAGCCAATCTCCCGTTGAGTTGCTGTACTTTTTTGACACAAGTTGGGCTCTTCATGTTGAGTATGGCTTGACATTTATCTGGATTTGCTTCAATTCCTCTTTGTGTGAGCATGAAACCTAGGAATTTGCCCGCTTCTACTGCAAAGGTGCATTTGGCGGGATTGAGTCGCATGTCATGCTTCCTTATAGTGTCGAACACTTGAGCCAGGTCGGACAATAATGTCTCTTCGCTTTGTGTCTTTATCAACATGTCATCCACATAGACTTCCATGATTTATCCAATGTGATCTGAGAAGACTTTATTCATTAGCCTTTGATAAGTAGCTCTCGCATTCTTGAGACCGAAAGGCATCACAATGTAGCAGTAATTTGCTTTTGGCATTAAAAACGAGGTCTTTTCTTGATCTGGTGGATACATGGGGATTTGGTTGTATCCCGAGTATGCGTCCAATAACGAGAGTGGGTAAGGATCTTTTGGGCAGGCTTTGTTGAGATCGGTGTAATCGGCGCACATTCGCCACTTCCCATTTGATTTTCTCACCAAGACGACGTTGGCTAGCCATAGTGGGTACTTGACTTCTCTTATGAATCCTGCCTCCAGTAATGCTTGTACCTGTTCTTCCACAGCTTGGGATCGCTCTGGCCCAAGCTTTCTTCGTTTCTGCTGTACCGGCCGAGATCCTGGATAGACCGCCAACTTGTGGCACATTAGCTTGGGGTCTATGCCTGGCATGTCTACGGCTTTCCATGCGAAGAGATCGACATTATCTCGTAAGAATTATACTAGTGATTCTTTTGAGTCTCCTCTCAGGATCGTGCCGATATTAGTCATTTTGTCCGAGGTGTCTCCGATCTGAACCTTCTCTATCTCACCTTCTGGCTGCGGACAGAGTTCTTCTCGTCTCTGAACTCCGCCAAGCTCAATTGTATGAAACTCTTCTCCTCTGCCTCTGGGGTTTAGACTTTCGTTATAACAGCGGCGTGCCATCTTTTGATCTGCTTTTATTGTGGCTATCCCCTCTGTAGTTGGGAATTTTATGCATAGATGTGGAGTCGAGACTATTGCGCCGAGTTGATTTAGTGTTGTCCGACCTATTAGAGCATTATAGGCTGAACTCACGTCGACAACAATGTAGTCTATTTTGAGTGTCTTGGATTGGTTCCCTTTTCCGAAGGTTGTATGTAGTGATACGTGTCCCAGTGGTTGTACCGGGGTATCTCCCAGTCCGAACAGACTGTTCGGGTATGCCCTAAGTTCCTTGTCTTCTAGGCCGAGCTTGTCGAAGGCAGTTTTGAATAAGATGTCGGCGGAGCTCCCTTGGTCTATTAATGTACGGTGGAGATTGGCATTTGCCAGTATGATGGTGATGACCATGGGGTCGTCGTGTCCCGAGATGATACCGGATGCGTCCTCTTTAGAAAATGTGATTGCAGGGATGTCGGGTTCTTCCTCCTTTCCCTCGACATGATATACTTCTTTGAGATATCTTTTGCGAGATGATTTGGAGATTCCTTCCCCTGCGAATCCGCCGTGTATCATGTGGACGTGTCTTTCCGGTGTACGAGGTGATCGCGCGATTCGTCCGATATCTTCGTCCCTTCGTCTCTTTCTTTGGTCATCGTCTCGGGTGGCTAGAAACCGATCTAGTTTTCCTTCCCTCGCTAATTTTTCTATGATGTTCTTTAGATCGAAGCACTCGTTGGTGGAGTGCCCTCGCACTCGATGATATTCACAATATTCATTCTAGTTTCCTCCTCCTCTTTTGCCTTTGAGTGGCCGAGCTGGGGGTATTTTCTCCGTATGGCAGACTTCTTTGTATACGTCGACTAGGGATGCCCTGAGAGGGGTGTAATTGTGGTATTTTTTTATTTTCTCCCCTTGTCGATCTTCTTTCCTTTTGGATTCCTTGTCTTTATCTCGGTAGGGGACCCCAGATTTTGAGGTTTCTCCCAACCGAGCGTTTTCTTCCATGTTGATGTATTTTTCTGCTCGCTCCTGCACTTCGTCTAAGGAGGTAGGGTACTTCTTTGATATGGATTGGCTAAAAGGTCCTTCTCGTAGGCCATTGATGAGTCCCATGATGGCGGCCTCTGTTCGCAACCTTTGTATGTCCATGCATGTTTTGTTGAATCTTTCCATGTAGTTGCGGAGGCTCTCCCGATCTCCTTGCTTGATCCCCAGTAAACTTGGGGCGTGCTTGGCCTTATCTTTCTGGATGGAGAATCTGGCTAGGAATTTTTCGGCCAGGTCGTCAAAGTTTGAGATGGACTTTAGAGGTAGGTTGTTGAACCATCTGATTGCTGTCTTCGTGAGAGTTGTTGGAAAATCTTTGCAGTGAACGGCATCTGAGG
The DNA here is from genome assembly GCF_059453495.1 of Arachis ipaensis. Classification (NCBI taxonomy): domain Eukaryota; kingdom Viridiplantae; phylum Streptophyta; class Magnoliopsida; order Fabales; family Fabaceae; genus Arachis; species Arachis ipaensis. The sequence goes on along the minus strand of NC_142442.1, from coordinate 94,973,949 downwards.
CGTCGGTGAGGTGCATTCTGCTTTTGAAATTGCTGAGATGATGGTTGGGATCTGTGGTGCCATCATACAAAGTCATATCCGGGAGTTTTGAAGTCTTTTAGAATTTTAGTTTTCATGATTTTCTTGGTGAATGGATCTTGCTCTTTGCGTGAATTTTCCTCAGGAATGGTTCGAGGAGCATTTGATTTGAGATCTGCTTCTAATTGCAGTAGTTTATCTTCCAATTCTCAACGCCGTCGTACCTCTCTTTGTAGATCCTTTCCGACCTTTTGTTGTTGGGTCTCATTTTCAAGTTGCTTTAAGCGGTCTTGAAGTGCTTCTATTACCCCCAGATTTGATGAGTTCTTGTCCCCGTTGGATTCCAGAGTATCCTTTAGCGTAGTGTCTACGTTCTTGTGCGGTGTTCTGTTTTCCAGATCTGAATCGTGGTCATTGTCATGACCGTCCGCCATGGTGTTGGGATGACTTCCAGGTTCCCCGACAACGGCGCCAATGTTCCGAGGGTTACCTGAAACTGGAGGTCAATCTCGGACGAGATCTTCTGAACTGGTCAGTGCTGACGTGTCCGGCTGGTGGAAGTCGGCCGGAGCTGTCGTGTCCGACTTGTTGGACTGGCTTCACTGCTGATCCTTCGCCACCGGAGGGTGGGGGGTACCTGAAAGGGACTCTGATACTTAAGTTAGCAAGGGTATTAAGCAGGATTTTTGTAGAATCAGAGTATGAGTTATACCTGGGTACTCCAGTATATTTATAATGGTGTGGAGTGACCTTTTTAGATAAGATAAGTTAGTTGTCTTATCTTATCTTATCTTTGGGTGAGGTCAGCTTATCTTCCATGGAACCGCCCTTATCTCTATTGGCATGGGCTGCCTCTAGATCTGGGTCGTATTCTTTGAGTTGGACCCTTCTTTGGGCTTTCCTGTCGATTTGGTCGAGTTCTTCGTAAAGAAGTTGGTCCGCTTGACCTAAAGAGGTCGTTCGCTTTGATACTGAACATCCCGGTTTGGACAGCTCGACCCAGGGTATGAACAGTGTCTGACCTCGAAGGGAGAGAGCTACCGAGGTCATGGCATGCCTATAACCTGAGAAGGTCAAGGGGCACTGTTTTTCCTGAAAAGGTTTTTTAATGAGGCGCCAGTCCAAGATCTAAGAAACTGCCCGACTTCTAAGGGTAAGCACTCATATGTACATACTTATATTTGTTTTTCTATTTCATTTATTATTCAAATAAAATTTGCCAATTCCCTAAAAAGTTTCCTACCAAGACGTATTAATCTAAGCTCATAAAGCGCAAAAATTCATCTCCCGATTACAAAGAGGTCGGCAAGGTGAAAACCAAATTCATCGACCGATTACAAAGAAGTCGGCAAGGTGAAAGTGATAGAAGCAGATTAATTCAAGAAGTTATAAAAAGTAACCCATAAAAAGCGACCTGACAAGGACTGACTAAAAATGGATTACTAAAAATAACTTAATAAGGCCCGACAGAGAAGTCGGACCAACGAAAGGATCACTAAAAAGGGACGAAGACATCTCGCAAAGACCAAAGAAAGGCTAAAAAGCCAAGACAGAAGTGCCTAGCTATAAAAGTACAAGTCTTGCAAAAAAGACACTACTCAAAAAAGCAAAAGCACAAACAGAGCTAAAATGTCGTCCAAACAAACTATAAAGAAAAGGTTCCCCTTGGAACACTACCTAAAAAGTTGTTGGAACATGACTAAAAAGCTCACGTCAACATCAACTCAGGGCGCGACCTAGCAAAAAACAACTTAAGGTTTAAAATAACTTAAGGCTCAAACGTGCTTAGCGAAAAGGGGAACAGCTTCGCTCAAACAAAGGAACGATCTCAAAACAGGGCTACAAAGAAGTCGTTTGATCAAACTAAAAAGGTTCGATAAGAACACTAAAAAGTGTTGGACAACTTAGCCCGGACACCAAAGGATCACTTCGCCCAAATAGAGAATAGATAAAGCAAGGCATGATCCAAAAGGCAAAAAACTCATACGGCAAAAGAGGTCGGACAGGAAAAGTACCAACCCTCTGTAAAAATCTGCAAAAGCTGCAAAGGTATACATATTAGCAAAGTGTATGCATCAGAATAAAACATTAAAGACTCAAAGGCCACCTAAAAGGCAGCCCAGGAGTTTAAAGTGTTTATTTTTCAAAACAAAAGTTGCTGAGAAGCAACTAAATGTCACAGAAGTCAACCACATAAAGATTTACAGAAAAAACAAGTTCAAAAGTCCACAAGTCGGACTATAATACAAACATAGAAAGTTATAAAGGATCCAAATTTTCCCTAGTGGTAGCATCCTTGGCTGGGGAGGAGGAATGGTCGCAATCGGGACAGCATCAACAGTTCAATCTGGACAGTTTAGAATCTGCACGTCGGGCTCGGGCTTTGGCAGGTCGACCTCTGAAGGGACGGAAGAGACTGAAGGTGCTGAGGCTTTCCCTGGTGGCACAAGAGGAGGACGCTCATCCTCGTCATCGGGGGCAGACACAATCTTGCCATCCTCCACCACATTATCCAGACTAAATAATCTCAGGTCGAGCTCAGGGGCAAGAACCCCGACCTGGGCCTTCAGGTTTTCTTATGCATTAGTTACGCTGTCCACCAGATGACCTTGGAGCTAGGCATAGTCAGCATGGGCAAACTGAAGTCTCTCCCAAGCTTTCAGCAGCTCATTATAGGTACGGGTGTAGCTTTCCTTGTACTTTTTTGCTGTCTCCTCAGCCAAATTTGCAGCTGCCTCAGCAGTATTAGCTCGGGACTTCTCCCTCTCTACATTCAACTCCAGCTTAGCCACCCTAGCATCAAGCTCATCCTTCAAACCCTTAATTCTTTCAAATTCAGACTTGGCATCCTCCATAAAGGCCTTAGTCGTGTGAACGGGAGAATCCCGAACCACACGAAATAAGACTGCACTCATGTTGGCCTTCGAACACTATTGCTGGTAATAAAATTAAGGTGATGAAGGATCGACACATCATCTAAAGGAATCCTACCATGAGGAGCAATCAGTTCGGTGGTAAAACGCACACCGTCAAAATCCTTGCTATTTAAATCATAAACACCAATAGTTTTTTCCTGCTTCAGAGGATGATCAGCAGCAGTAGAAGAGGAGGCAGCACCAGAGGTCGGTTGAACAGGGTCAGAAGGAATCGTCCGAACTTGTGGTGTCGGAATGATCTTCCTCGGGCCTGAAGTGTCGGAAGTTTGCTTCTTCAGAGGGTCTTGAGATGACCCTTCTCCTGGAGTCTTCGCTGTAAAGTTTTGTGCAACCAACGCCTTCTTAGCCTTACAGAAGGCCTTCATGGAGTCGCTAGACTTCACCATCTCTGAAAAAGATGCCAGGAAAACAAGTTAAAAATAAAGGAAGGGATAAGTCGGCAGAAAAGAAGTCAGATGCTACCGAGTTCATCACGGAGGAGGGAAGGATCCCCCATAAATCTCTTAGTATCCAAGTGAGGAGGTTTCCCCCAGTGCTCTTCCAAAACACCCACAAAGGCTTGTTCTACCTCGCTCAAACTCTCCCAGGGATACTTAACCACTACCGTATCCTTTTGCCACCACAAAGGAAAGGTGGGCTCATTATTCTCATCTAAAAAGAAGGGTCGAGCATCCCTAACAGCTCGGACCTTGAAGTAGTAGTTCTTGAAATTATGAAAAGACTCGTCAAACATCGAAAACACCTTTTTCGCCTGAGTAGCTCGGAAGGAAATCCAATAGTCCTTCTTCTTGACTACCCAGGCTTAGTCAAAACAAACAAATAAAGGAAGAGAGCTAGGGTCGGTTGAATACCCAGCTCTTGACACAATAACTAAAAGATTTTTACAAAACCCCAAGAGTTCGGATGAAGCTGAGAAGGGGCCACATTGCAAGTCCATAAGAGGTTGGTCTTAAAAGTAGTAGAAGGGATAATGATTTTCAGCTGACTAAAGAAATAGTCATAAGCATAGAAGAAGGGTCGTTCTCCCTAAGTCAAACGAGGGAAACTAACCCTCTCTTCACGATCAGGCGATAACAGCTCATAGTTCTTTTCATCATCCCTATTGCTACAGATCCTATGAAACCTCCTAAGCCTCTCACAGTACTCTGGATCAGCCATAGTAACACACATCAGGACTATAAAGTCCAGCCAGTCAGCCATGCCAGCAGGGATCTTGGTGGACATCTCAACAATGTTTTTTCGGGAAGACATATAGCAAACTACACCTACAGCAAAGGAAGATAGTAAAGGGGTCACTACTAAAACAACTGACACACAACACGAACGGCAAACAAAGACCTTCCCATGGCTCACCAACAGTAATGTCAAAATTCCAGGAGCACCCTTTGGAGGCAACAGAACGAGAGCACAGAAAGAGGAACAACGCAAAAAATCAAAACCCTAAAACTCTCAAAGCAAACCACCGGAGATAACAGCAGAAGCCTAAAGCACACACATTTTCATAAAATAGAGCAACAGGGATAAAAGAAAATCATAACCCCGATCGAGAACAAGCACGCAATCTTTTCAGAAAGGTCCAACTTTTTCAAAGCAAACACAATAAAGATCGAGACTTTGTGCGTAAAGACAAGCATGCAACAGTAAAAACACACATAAAGAAGACTACTAAGGCATAAAAAGGAGGAAAAATACCAACCTGCGAAGAGGAAGAAATGAATGCGAAGAAGGCCCAAACAGAAACACAGGCAAACCACACTAACGAGCGCTTGTTGAAAAGAAGGAAGCTTGAGGGCAAAAAATCAGAGGAGCCAAACGGACAAGATATCTTGCAAACAGTAAACGAAGAAGTGAAAGGGAAGAAGAAACCGAAAGGGAGAGCAAAACTTCTTCTCTAATTTCAAAATGAAATGTAAAAGAGGGAAAAGAAGAAACGGCAGAAGGGAATTAAATGAGCCTTTAAAGCCATCGCACATTCCCAAAAAAGCGCAACGAGCGCTACAATTAAAGAAAGAAAGAAACGCTTCGCATTCAAGCAGAAGCAATCCTAACAGGAGTTATACAGGAGATCAACCAAAAGTAAGCGCTCGAGCACAACTTCCTCAAAGGGGTCAAAGTCTAAAGACATAGCCTCAAGGGAAAGATCGAACTCAAGCAGTGGCACTGTTCATACCATGAGTCGAGCTAAGCGAGCCGAGTTGGATGAAGACAAAAATGACCGACCTCTTACAAAGTTTGGTCGACACCGACCTCTTACGAAAGAGCTCGTCCAAATTGCTATAAGGGCCCAAGTAGGCCCAAAAGCAGAAGACCACAGCCCACTTAAAGGCAGCTAGCCAAAAGATAAGGGGACCCACCCACAAAAGATAAGATAAGATAAGATAACTAACTTATCTCAAAGGGAGGTCACTCCACACTACTATAAATATACTGGAGCACCCAGGTATAACCCATACTCTGATTCTACACAAAAACCTGCCTAAAGCACGTGCTAACTTAAGCATCAGAGTCTCTTGCAGGTACCACCACCCTCCGGTGATCAAGGATCGACAACACCACCAGATCCAGCAAGTCGGACACGACTGCTCCGGCCACCACAGTAACTATCATCCTTATTCTACATGGGTTCTTGCGAGTCCCTATCGAGATAGTATTGAACCACAAGCTTGATTATATATCTCTTAGACGGCTAATCCAACACTTCATTTGGGACATGGGAACATCAGTTCAGTGAGGTACAGGGCGATTAAGGTCTTTGTGGTTTAGGCTAGAATCGTAAAGCATCATTCTTCGATCCGGGAGATCCGACCTTGTCTGTGGTGTAAGAACCGCGAATTAATTAACCAATTAATTAATGTAAAATAATAATAATTAAATTGCCTGGAATAGGTTCAAAATTTTAGAATATTAATTACAAAATTTAAATACAATATTTGGACTCAATAGATTTTTCTGAGTTGGAAAATGTAATTTTATTTGAAAAATTGCATAAAAACGTGAACCGATACCTGCTTAACTCGGTCTGGTATTAGGCGAGAATAATAAAAACAGTAGAAAACCTTAGGAAATTATTTAGAATTAAAAACCGGGCATTAATTTTAAAGGTTTGGCTCGAAATTGGGCCAATCGGGCGAAAAACACTAACAGGTTGAAATGGGCCCAAGTTGGGCCCAAGCCCAACATTATAAAAGTCCACTAAGTGGCCATTTCAGCCACTTTGGCGTAACACAAGCAGCAGCAACGTGCTAGAGAGAGAAGAGAGCAAAAAGAGGTTTTGGTCACTGATGAGCGGATATTTTATACGCTTTTTAGGGTTAATTTCATATAGTTTCTAGTGTGTTTTAGTTAGTTTTTAGTTTATTTTCATTAGTTTCTAGGCAAAATTCATATTTCTGGACTTTACTATGAGTTTGTGTGTTTTTCTGTGATTTCAGGTATTTTCTGGCTGAAATTGAGGGAGCTGAGCAAAAATCTGATTCAGGTTGAAAAAGGACTGCTGATGTTGCTGGATTCTGACCTCCCTGCACTCGGAATGGATTTTCTGGAGCTACAGAAGTCCAAATGGCGCACTTCCAATTGCGTTGGAAAGTAGACATCCAGGGCTTTCCTGCAATATAGAATAGTCCATACTTTGCTCAAAGATAAACGACATAAACTGGCGTTCAACGCCAGTTCCATGCTGCAGTCTGGCGTCCAGCGCCAGAAACAGGTTACAAGTTGGAGTTCAACGCCAGAAACAGGTTACAACCTGGCGTTGAACATCCAAAACAGCCCAGGCACGTGAGAAGCTTTAGTCTCAGCCCCAGCACACACCAAGTGGGCCCCAGAAGTGGATTTCTACACTATCTATCATAGTTTACTCATTTTCTGTAAACCTAGGTTACTAGTTTAGTATTTAACAACTTTTAGAGATTTATTTTGTATCTCATGACATTTTAGATCTGAACTTTGTACCTTTTGACAGCATGAGTCTCTAAACTCCATTGTTGGGGGTGAGGAGCTCTGCTGTGTCTCGATGAATTAATGCAAGTATTTCTGTTTTCTATTCAAACATGCGTGTTCCTATCTAAGATATCCATTCGCACTTCAATATGAATGTGATGAACGTGACAATCATCATCATGCCTCCACGAACGCGTGCTTGACAACCACTTACGTTCCACCGTAGAATGAATGAATATCTCTTAGATCTCTTAATCAGAATATTCGTGGTATAAGCTAGATTGATGGCAGCATTCAAGAGAATCCGGAAAGTCTAAACCTTGTCTGTGGTATTCCGAGTAGGATTTAGGGATTGAATGACTGTGACGAGCTTCGAACTCGCGAGTGCTGGGCGTAGTGACAGACGCAAAAGGATAGTAAATCCTATTCCGGTACGACTGAGAACCTGCAGATGATTAGCCGTGCGGTGACAGCGCATCTGGACCCTTTTCACTGGAAGGATGGATGGTAGCCATTGACAACGGTGATCCACCAACACACAGCTTGCCATAGGAGGACGTGCATACGTGAATCAAAAAACAGAGGAAAGCAGAATTTCAGAAGACAAAGCATCTCCAAAACTCCAACATATTGTCCATCATTGCATACAAGTATAATTTGTGTTCTGCCCTTTTATTCCTTGCAATCAAATTTGATAAGTGAATTATTTTATTGTTTTCCTGACTAAGAGTTACAAGATAACCATAGATTGCTTCAAGCCAACAATCTCCGTGGGATCGACCCTTACTCACGTAAGGTATTACTTGGACGACCCAGTGCACTTGCTGGTTAGTGGTACTAGTTGTGAAAAGTGTGATTCACAATTCGTGCACCAAGTTTTTGGCACCGTTGCCGGGGATTGTTTGAGTTTAAACAACTGACGGTGAATCTTGTTGCTTAGATTAGGAAATTTTTGTCTTTTTGGTCAGAGTCTTTTATTTTCTTTTCAAAAATTTTTCAAAAATAATTTTTTTTTTTTAAAATCTCGTGCCAAACTTTAAGTTTGGTGTTCTTTCTTCATGTTCTTGTGTTCTTGTGAGTCTTCAAAGTGTTCTTGAGTTTTTCTTGTGTCTTGATCTTAAAATTTTTAAGTTTGGTGTTCCTTGGTGTTTTCCCTCCAAAATTTTCGAAAACAAGGAGCATTAGATCTAAAAAATTTTAAATCTTAGGCTATCTTATTGTTTCTCTCTTTCCTCTTTAAATTCAAAAATATCTTTTCTCTCTATTTTTAAAACAAATTTTCGAAATTTATTTTTAAAATTCAGATTTTTTTTTTCAAAATTTAAAATCTTTTTCAAATCATATCTTTTTCAAAACTTCCTGACCACTTTCTCTCTCCTCATTTTTTTCGAAAATCTTCACCTATTTTTATTTATTTTATTTTAATTTATTTTATTTTTGAAATAATTAAATAAATAAATAAATAAATAAATAAAAATTTTTTATTTTACATCATCTCCCTTTTCTCCATCATGGATCTAAGTGGAAATGAATAGTCCAGGAGGACTCTGGGGTCATATGCTAACCCCTTACTACTTCATATGGGAGTAGTATTTGCATATCCTCCATTGGAGTCAGTAGCTTTGAGTTGAATCCTCAGCTCATTATCATGGTGCAGCAAAGCTGCCAGTATTCCGGTCTTCCACAGGAAGAACCTACAGAGTTTTTGGCACAGTTTTTACATATTGCTAACACAGTACATGATAAGGAAGTAGATTAGGATGTCTACAGATTACTACTGTTTCCATTTGCTGTAAAAGACCAAGCCAAGAGGTGGTTAAATAACCAACCTAAGGCTAGCATAAGGACATGGAAACAGCTGACAGAAAAATTCCTGAATCAATACTTTTCTCCAAAACGGATGACACAGCTAAGGCTGGAAATCCAAGGCTTTAAACAAGGAGATAATGAATCTCTTTATGATGCCTGGGAGAGATACAGAGAGATGCTATGAAAATGCCCCTCTGAAATGTTTTCAGAGTGGGTTCAGTTAGACATCTTCTATTATGGGCTTACAGAAAGAGCTCAGATCTCTCTAGATTACTCAGCTGGTGGATCTATCCACATGAGAAAGACAATTGAAGAAGCTCAAGAGCTCATTGATACAGTTTCTAGAAATCAGTATCTGTACCTAAGCAGTGACCCTTCCATGAAAGAAGAGGCTAAAACAGTAACTGCTGAACTCAGTCCTGCAGAGCAAGCTGCTGAATTCAATCAGCAATTGGATTTTCTAACAAAGCAGTTAGCTGAATTCAAAGATAAACTACAAGAGACAAGGATGGCTAATATAAACATGGAAGTACAATTAAAGCAAACAAAGCAGCAGCTGTCAAAACAAATAACAGAAGAATGCCAAGCAGTTCAATTAAGAAGTAGGAAAGCACTAAATACCCCACTACAAGGCAGCAGGAAACCAAGAAATGAGCAAACCACCCAAAATCCATCTGAGGACAGTAAGAGCCCAAGGAAAAATAATTCTGGCGCTAAAACGCCAGAAGTTGGGTGGAAGGCTGGCGCTGAACGCCCAGACCATGCTCAGGACTGGCGTTCAACGCCAGAAACAAGCAAGGATATGGCGTTGAACGCCCAAAGGAAGCACAGTTCTGGCGTTCAGACGCCAGGAACGGATGAGGAGCTGGCATCTAACGTCACTCCAGCTTCTAACTCTGGCACTCAATTGCCAGTGAGGGATCAGACACACACAAGTGCTGATGACAACCCATCTAAGAAGGCTTCTTCAACCACTTCTGTAGGAAATAAACCTAGAGAAACTAAGGTTGAGGAATATAAAGCTAAGATACCTTATCCTCAAAAACTCCGCTAAGAGGAGCAGGATAAGCAATTTTCTCGCTTTGCAGATTATCTCAAGACTCTTGAAATAAAGATTCCATTTGCAGAAGCACTTGAGCAAATACCTTCTTATGCCAAGTTCATGAAAGAGATCTTGAGTCATAAGAAGGATTGGAGAGAAACTGAAAGAGTTCTCCTCACTGAAGAATGCAGTGCAGTCATTCTGAAAAGTTTTCCTTAAAAGCTTAAAGACCCTGGGAGTTTTCTGATACCATGCACATTAGAAGGTAATTGCACCAAGACAGCTCTATGTGATCTTGGGGCAAGCATCAACTTAATACCTGCATCCACTATCAGAAAGCTTGGTTTAACTGAAGAAGTTAAACCAACCCGGATATGTCTCCAACTTGCTGATGGCTCCATTAAATACCCATCAGGCGTGATTGAAGACATGATTGTCAGAGTTGGGTCATTCGCCTTTCCCACTGACTTTGTAGTGCTGGAAATAGAGGAGCACAAGAGTGCTACTCTCATTCTAGGAAGACCCTTCCTAGCAACTGGACGAACTCTCATTGATGTCCAACAGGGGGAAATAACCCTGAGAGTCAATGAGGATGAGTTTAAGTTGAATGCTGTCAAAGCCATGCAGCATCCAGACACATCAAAAGACTGCATGAAAGTTGATCTTATTGACTCTTTGGTAGAAGAGATCAACATGGCTGAGAGTCTCGAATCAGAGTTGGAAGACATCTTTAAAGATGTTCAGCATGATTTGGAGGATTCAGAGGAAATGAAAGAGCCTCTAAAATTTCCTCTAGAAGAGGAAAAACCTCCTAAACCCGAGCTCAAACCATTACCACCATCCCTGAAATATGCATTTATGGGAGGAGGTGACACTTTTCCAGTGATCATAAGCTCTGCTTTAAATCCACAGGAAGAAGAAGCACTGATTCAAGTGCTAAGGACACACAAAACAGCTCTTGGGTGGTCCATAGGTGACCTTAAGGGCATAAGCCCAGCTAGATGCATGCACAAAATCTTATTGGAGGATAATGCTAAACCAGTGGTTCAACCACAGAGGCAGCTAAATCCAGCCATGAAGGAAGTGGTGCAGAAAGAGGTCACCGAATTACTGGAGGCTGGGATTATTTATCCTATTTCTGATAGCCCCTGGGTGAACCCTGTTCAAGTTGTCCCCAAAAAGGGAGGCATGACAGTGGTTCATAATGAAAAGAATGAACTGGTTCCTACAAGAACAGTTACAGGGTGGCGCATGTGTATTGACTACAGAAGGCTCAATACAGCCACCAGAAAGGATCATTTTCCTTTACCATTCATAGACCAGATGCTAGAAAGACTGGCAGGTCATGATTATTACTACTTTTTGGACGGCTACTCAGGCTATAACCAGATTGCAGTAGATCCCCAGGATCAAGAGAAAACAGCATTCACATGTCCATCTGGAGTGTTTGCTTATAGAAGGATGCTATTTGGGCTGTGTAATGCGCCTGCAACCTTCCAGAGATGCATGCTCTCTATTTTCTCTGATATGGTGGAAAAATTTCTGGAAGTCTTCATGGATGACATCTTAGTATATGGAGACTCATTCAGCTCCTGTCTTGATCACCTGAAACTAGTTCTGAAAAGATGCCAAGAGACCAACCTGGTTTTAAACTGGGAAAAATGTCACTTTATGGTGACTGAAGGGATTGTCCTTGGGCATAAAATTTTAAACAAGGGAATAGAGGTGGATCAAGCAAAAATAGAGGTAATTGAAAAATTACCACCACCTGCCAATGTTAAGGCAATTAGAAGCTTTCTAGGGCATGCAGGATTTTATAGGAGGTTTATAAAGGATCTTTCAAAAATCGTAAAACCTCTGAGCAATCTGCTAGCTGCTGACACGCCATTTGTGTTTGACACAGAGTGTCTGCAGGCGTTTGAAACGCTGAAAGCCAAGCTGGTCACAGCACCAGTTATTTCTGCACTAGACTGGACATTACCATTTGAGCTAATGTGTGATGCCAGTGATCACGCCATTGGTGCAGTACTGGGGCAGAGGCATGACAAGCTTCTGCATGTCATTTATTATGCTAGCCGCATTTTAAATGATGCCCAGAAGAATTACACAACCACAGAAAAAGAATTGCTTACAGTGGTTTATGCCATTGACAAGTTTAGATCATACTTGGTAGGATCAAAGGTGATTGTGTATACTGACCATGCTGCTCTTAAATATCTACTCACAAAGCAGGATTCAAAACCCAGGCTCATAAGATGGGTGTTGCTTCTGCAAGAGTTTGATATAGAAATAAGAGACAGAAAAGGGACAGAGAACCAAGTGGCTGATCATCTGTCCCAGATAGAGCCAATAGAAGGGACGTCATTCCCCTCTCCTGAAATCTCTGAGACCTTTCCGAATGAGCATTTGTTTGCCATTCAGGAAACACCATGGTTTGCAGACATTGTAAACTACAAAGCTGCAAGGTTCATTCCCAAGGAGTATAGCAGGCAACAAAAGAAAAAATTAATTACTGATGCAAAGTACTACTTGTGGGATGAACCCTATCTCTTTAAGAGATGTGCAGATGGCATAATCCGTAGATGTGTGCCTAAAGAAGAAGCACAAAGGATCGTATGGCATTGCCATGGGTCACAATATGGAGGTCATTTCGGAGGTGAGCGAACAGCCACCAAGGTCCTCCAATGTGGCTTCTACGGGCCTACACTCTACAGAGATTCCCGAGAGTTTGTACGTAACTGTGACAGTTGCCAGAGAGCTGGTAATTTGCCTCACAGTTACGCCATGCCTCAACAAGGAATCTTGGAGATTGAGTTGTTTGATGTATGGGGTATTGATTTCATGGGGCCTTTCCCACCATCATACTCAAACACTTATATTCTGGTGGCAGTTGACTATGTATCAAAATAGGTTGAGGCCATTGCCACACCCACCAATGATACTAAAACAGTGCTGAAATTCCTCCAGAAACATATATTCAGCAGGTTTGGTGTCCCCAGGGTACTAATCAGTGATGGGGCACTCACTTCTGCAACAAACAGCTTTACTCTGCCATGGTCCGGTATGGGATTCGCCACAAGGTGGCGACTCCATATCATCCACAGACAAATGGGCAAGCTGAAGTCTCTAACAGAGAACTAAAAAGAATCCTGGAACGGACTGTAAGTACTCGTAGAAAGGATTGGGCACGAAGCTTGGATGATGCTCTGTGGGCTTACAGAATAGCATTCAAAACTCCTATAGGGACCTCTCCATACCAACTTGTGTATGGTAAGGCATGCCACCTGCCCGTGGAACTGGAACATAAAGCCTACTGGGCAACCAGATTCCTAAACTTTGATGCCAAATTAGCTGGAAAAAAAAGATTGCTCCAGCTAAATGAGCTAGAGGAATTCAGATTCACTGCTTTCGAAAATGCCAAGCTTTATAAAGAAAAATAAAAAAAGTGGCATGACACAAAGCTGTCATCTAGAATCTTTGAACCAGGACAAAAGGTTCTATTGTTTAACTCTAGGCTCAGGCTATTCCCCGAGAAACTGAAGTCCCAGTGGAAAGGACCATATGTGATTACAAGTGTATCACCATATGGTTATGTGGAGCTTCAGGATATTGATTCTGACAAGAAGTTCATTGTTAATGGGAATCAAGCACTATCTTGAAGGCAATGTTGAGCAAGAGTGCTCAAGGCTGAAGCTAGATTAAAAGCTCAGCAAGGTCCAGCTAAAGACAATAAAGAAGCGCTTGCTGGGAGGCAACCCAGCAATGGGGCATCACTTCCTCTAAGCATTTTGCCCTATTCTTGATTTTATTTTTTTATATAAAGTTCACTGATACTAAGGTAAAGAGTCAATTGTATAAGTTCACAGGGCTACAGAAGGATTCTGCACAAAAAACAGAGAAAAAGAGCTCACTGGCAAGAAAACGCCAGTAATAGTCTGTTTTGGGCGTTCAACGCCCAAAAGAAGCATCCACTGGGTGTTGAACGCCAGTAAGGATAGCCATCTGGGCGTTAAACGCCAGAAAGAAGCATCTTCTGGGCGTTGAACGCCAGAAAGAAGCTCCTTCTGGGCGTTTAACGCCAAATTTACAGCATCCTGGGCGTTCAGAAAAACGCCCAGTGACAAAGGAGTTCCTGGCGTTCAACGCCAGAAAGAAGCAACAGCTGGGCGTTGAATGCCCAGGAGAAGCAGCAGTTGGGCGTTGAACGCCCAAAACATGCAGCGTTTGGGCGTTCAAACGCCAGGATGGTGGGGAGGAGGTAAATTCGTTTTTTCTTCATATTTTTCATTTTAATCTTAATTTTCATGTTTCAATTCATGATTTCTTGCATAAACATGTTACAAACCTTGATTTCTAAACTCCCTAATTTCTAAAAACCCTTCTTTAAAAATATTAAATGTATCTTAATCCATAAGCACAAATCCTTTTTTCAATCCAATTCAACTCTTTTTCAAAATTTTCAAAACAAATCTATCTCTTTTCATTCAAAAATCTTTTCAACTAATCAATATCTCTTTCAAATCTCCATATTATCTTTTTCAAAAATCCAATTTTATCTTTTTCAAATATCTTTCATATCTTTTCAATTTTAAATTATATCTTTTCTTATCATACTTATTTTTTTAAAAAAATCATATCTTCTATCTTATCTTTCCCCTCATTTTCGAAAACCCCCTCCCTTTTAAAAACCCATTCGGCCTCCTTCCTCTCATCCACCATCCTACACTAGCTCTCCTTCTATCCCTCTCCTTTCTTTTCTTTTGCTTGAGGACAAGCAAACCTCTAAGTTTGGTGTGTTTATCCGTGATCACTAAACCATACCCACTAAGATCATGGCGCCTAAAGGAAAACAACCCACTCCAAGAGGCAAGAAAGAGAGTGTTCCAAAACCACTTTGGAATCAAGGGAAGTTCTTAATTAAAGAACATTCAGACCATTATTACAAAATAATGGGTCTAAGATCAGTGATCCCAGAAGTTAGATTCAATCTGAAAGAAGACAAATATCCGGAGATCCAGGAGCAAATTCAAATCAGGAACTGGGAGATCCTAGCTAATCCTGAAACGAAAGTGGGAAGGAATATGGTCCAGGAGTTCTATGCTAATATGTGGCAAACAGACAAGCAAAGACTATCTGGATCTGCTCTCTATGACTATCGGACCTTGGTTAGAGGAAAGATTGTTCATACCCACCCTGACAAGATCAGGGAGATCTTAAAGATACCTCAGCTGAAAGATGATCCAGACTCCTTCAATAGGAGAATGATGAGAACAGACAAGGGCCTGGATAAGATTCTAGAGGATATATGTATCCCTGGAGCCAGGTGGACCACCAGCACGAAGGGTGTCCCAAATCAACTCAAAAGAGAAGATCTCAAACCAGTCGCCAGAGGATGGCTGGACTTCATTGGGCATTCTCTGTTGCCCACTAGCAACCGTTCTGAAGTCACTATTAGAAGAGCAGTGATGATCCATTGCATCATGATGGGAAAAGAAATGGAAGTTCATCAACTGATTTCAACTGAATTTTACAAAATTGCAAACAAAAATTCCAAAGATGCCAGGTTGGCTTATCCAAGCTTGATTTCTATGCTCTACAAGGACGCTGGAGTAAGGATGGGAATAACTGAGTATATCTCAGTTGAGCGACCAATCACCAAAGCATCAATGAAAAAACAACAAGCACAGGATAACCCCATCAATAAGAGAACACAGGAATTTCTCCCAGAAATCCCAGAAACTCTGTGGTTGAACCACTGGCTTAGCATTATCCTCCAATAAGATTTTGTGCATGCATCTAGCTGGGCTTATGCCCTTAAGGTCACCTATGGACGACCCAAGAGCTATCTTGTGTGTCCTTAGCACTTGAATAAGTGCTTCCTCTTCCTGTGGATTTAAAGCAGAGCTTATGATCACTGGAAAAGTGTCACCTTCCCCCAAAAATACATATTTCAGGGATGGTGGTAATAGCTTGAGCTCAGGTTTAGGAGGTTTTTTCTCTTCCAGAGGAAATTTCAGAGGCTCTTTCATCTCCTCTGAATCCTCCAAATCGGGCTGAACATCTTTAAAGATGTCTTCCAACTCTGATTCGAGACTCTCAGCCATGTTGATCTCTTCTACCAAAGAGTCAATAAGATCAACTTTCATGCAGTCTTTTGATATGTCTGGATGCTGCATGGCTTTGACAGCATTCAACTTAAACTCATCATCATTGACTCTCAGGGTTATTTCCCCTTGTTGGACATCAATGAGGGTTCGTCCAGTTGCTAGGAAGGGTCTTCCTAGAATGAGAGTAGCACTCTTGTGCTCCTCCATTTCCAGCACTACAAAGTCAGTGGGAAAGGCGAATGGCCCAACTCTGACAATCATGTCTTCAATCACGCCTGATGGGTATTTAATGGAGCCATCAGCAAGTTGGAGACATATCCGGGTTGGTTTAACTTCTTCCGTTAAGCCAAGCTTTCTGATAGTGGATGCAGGTATTAGGTTGATGCTTGCCCCAAGATCGCACAAAGCTGTCTTGGTGCAATTACCTTCTAATATGCATGGTATCAGAAAACTCCCAGGGTCTTTAAGCTTTTCAGGAAAGCTTTTTAGAATGACTGCACTGCATTCTTCAGTGAGGAGAACTCTTTCTGTTTCTCTCCAATCCTTTTTATGACTCAAGATCTCTTTCATGAACGTGGCATAAGAAGGTATTTGCTCAAGTGCCTCTGTAAATGGAATCTTTATTTCAAGAGTCCTGAGATAATCTGCAAAGTGAGCAAATTGCTTATCCTGCTCCTCTTTCCGGAGTTTTTGAGGATAAGGTATCTTGGCTTTATATTCCTCAACCTTAGTTGTTGTAGGTTTATTGCCTACAGAAGTGGTTGAAGAAGCCTTTTTAAAGGGGTTGTCATCAGCACTTGTGTGTGTCTGATCCCTCACTGGCAATTGAGTGCCAGAGTTAGAAGCCGGAGTGACATGAGACACCAACTCCTTGTCTGTTCCTGGTGTTTGAACGCCAGAACTGTGCCCATTTTGGGCGTTCAGCGCCAGATCTTGCCCATTTTGGGCATTCAGCGCCAGATCCTTGCTTGTTTCTAGCGTTGAACGCCAGTCCTTGCTTGTTACTGGCATTGAACGCCAGTCTTAGGCATGGTCTGGGCGTTCAGTGCCACCCTTCCACCAGATTGCTGGCTTTTTAATGCCAGAATTAATTTTCCCCGGGCTCTTACTGTCCTCAGGTGAATTTTGGGTGGTTTGCTCATTTCTTAGCTCTTTGCTTCCTTGAGGTGGGGAATTTAATATTTTCCCACTTCTTAATTGAACTGCTTGGCATTATTCTGTTATTTGTCTTGACAGCTGCTGCTTTGTTTGCTTCAATTGCTCTTCCATATTAACATTAGCCATCCTTGTCTCTTGTAATTTATCCTTGAATTCGGCTAACTGCTTTGTTAGAAAGTCCAATTGCTGATTGAATTCAGCAGCTTGTTTTACAGGGCTGAGTTCAGCAGTTACTGTTTTAACCTTTTCTTTCATGGAAGGGTCACTGCTTAGGTACAGATGCTGATTCCTGGCAACTGTATCAATGAGTTCTTGAGCCTCTTCAATTGTCTTTCTCATGTGCATAGATCCACCAGCTGAGTAATCTAGAGACATCTGAGCTCCTTCTACAAGCCTATAATAGAAGATGTCTAACTGAACCCACTCTGAAAACATTTCAGAGGGGCATTTTCGTAGCATCTCTCTGTATCTCTACCAGGCATAATAAAGAGATTCCTTATCTCCTTGTTTAAAGCCTTGAATGTCCAGCCTTAGCTGTGTCATCCGTTTTTGGGGAAAGTATTGATTCAGGAATTTTTCCGTCAGCTGTTTCCATGTCCTTATGCTGGCCTTAGGTTGGTTATTTAACCACCTCTTAGCTTGATCTTTTACAGCAATTGGAAACAGTAATAGTCTGTAGACATCTTGATCTATTTCCTTATCATGTACTATGTCAGCAATTTATAAAAATTGTGCCAGAAACTCTGTAGGTTCTTCCTGTGGAAGACCAGAATACTGGCAACTTTACTGCACCATGATAATGAGCTGAGGATTCAATTCGAAGCTACTGGCTCCAATGGAGGGTATGCAGATACTACTCCCATATGAAGCAGTAGAGGGGTTAGCATATGACCCCAAAGTCCTCCTGGACTGTTCATTTCCACTTAGCTCCATGATAGAGAAAGGGAGATGATGTCAAATAAAAAATTTATTTTTATTTATTTATTTATTTATTTCGAAAATGAAATAATTTAAAATAAAATAAACAAAAATGGTTGAAAATTTTCGAAAAAAAATGAGGAGAGAGGGAAAAGATAATTTTTGAAAAAGGTTTTAAATTTTAAAAAAAAATCTTAATTTTAAAGGTAAGTTTCGAAGATTTGCTTTAAAATAGAGGGAAAAGATATTTTTGAATTTAAAGAGAAGAGAGAAAAACAATAAGATAGCACAAGATTTAAAATTTTTAGATCTAATGCTCCTTGTTTTTGAAACTTTTGGAGGGAAAACACCAAGGAACACCAAACTTAAAAATTTTAAGATCAAGACACAAGGAAAACTCAAGAACACTTTGAAGACTCACAAGAACACAAGAACATGAGGAAAGAACACCAAACTTAAAATTTTTAGAAAACCAACTAAAATTTTCGAAAACCAAAGGGAAATCAACAAGAAAACACCAAACTTAAAGTTTGGCACAAAATTTAATAGGGAAATTATTATTTTTGAAAAAGATTTTTAAAAAGAGTATACCAAACTGCCACGGACTTAGACCAACGCTCTAGCCAATTGGGCAGTAAATGTAACACTTGTTTTGAAGAAGTATAAAATTTTAACTAAGAACAATAATAAGAGACTCTAAACCAAAAAGAAAAATTTTTCCTAATCTAAGCAACAAAATAAACCGTCAGTTGTTCAAACACGAACAATCCCCGGCAACGGCGCTAAAAACATGGTGCACGAATTGTGAATCACACTTTTCACAACTCGTACCACTAACCAGCAAGTGCACTGGGTCGTCCAAGTAATACCTTACGTGAGTAAGGGTCGAATCCCACGGAGATTGTTGGTTTGAAGCAATCTATGGTTATCTTGCAATTCTTAGTCAGGAAGTCAATTTTATTTATCAGTTGAATTGCGAATAAACAAGAGAGTATGGGTTAAAGGTTACTTGTTATGCAGTAATGGAGAATATGTTGGAGTTTTGGAGATGCTTTGTCTTCTGAATCTCTGCTTTCCTCTGTCTTCTGATTCACGCACGCACGTCCTTCTATGGCAAGCTGTGTGTAGGTGGATCACCGTTGTCAATGGCTACCATCCATCCTTCCAGTAAAAAAGGGTCCAGGTGCGCTGTCACTGCACGGCTAATCATCTGCAGGTTCTCAGTTGTACCGGAATAGGATTTACTATCCTTTTGCGTCTGTCACTACGCCCAGCACTCACGAGTTTGAAGTTCGTCACAGTCATCCAATCCCAGAATCCTACTCGGAATACCACAGACAAGGTTTAGACTTTCCGGATTCTCATGAATGCCGCCATCAATCTAGCTTATACCACGGAGATTCTGATTAAGGAATCTAAGAGATATTCATTCAGTCTGATGTAGAACGGAGGTGATTGTCAGACACACGTTCATGGATTGAGGAAGATGATGAGTGTCACTGATCATCACCTTCTCCATAGTTAGGCGTGAATCGATATCTTAGATAGGAACACGCATGTTTGAATGGAAAACAAAAATACTTGCATTAATTCATCGAGACACAGCAGAGCTCCTCACCCCCAACAATGGAGTTTAGAGACTCATGCCGTCAAAGAGTATAAAGTTTAGATCTAAAATGTCATGAGATGCAAAATAATATTCTAAATGTTGTTCAAATACTAAACTAGTAGCCTAGGTTTACAAAAAGTGAGTAGACTATGACAGATGGTGCAGAGATCCACTTCTGGGGCCCACTTGGTGTGTGCTGGGGCTGAGACTTAAATAATTCACGTGCATAAGGCTGTTTTGGGCGTTCAACGCCAGGTTGGGATCCATTTCTGGCGTTGAACTCCAACTTTTAATCCTTTTCTGGCGCTGGACGCCAGAATTGGGTAGAGAACTGGTGTTGAATTCCAGTTTACGTCATCTATTCTTGAGCAAAGTATGTACTATTATATATTGTTGGAAAGCCCTAGATGTCTATTTTCCAACGCAATTCGAAACGCGCCATTTCGAGTTCTGTAGCTCCAGAAAATCCACTTTGAGTGCAGGGAGGTCAGAATCCAACAGCATCAGCAGTCCTTTTTCAGCCTGAATCAGATTTTTGCTCTGCTCCCTCAATTTCAGCCAGAAAAATACCTGAAATTACAAAAAAACACACAACTCATAGTAAAGTCCAGAAATATGAATTTTTCCTAAAAACTAATGGAAATAAACTAAAAACTAACTGGAATATACTAAAAACTATATGAAATTAACCCCAAAAAGCGTATAAAATATCTGCTCATCACAACACCAAACTTAAACTGTTGCATGTCCTCAAGCAACTAGACAAATAAAATAGAAGACTAATAGGTTGAGAAGCAATAATATCTCAGAGTTTTTGAGTGAAGCTCAGATTCTAATCAGATGAGCGGGACTAGTAGCTTTTTGCTTCCGAACAGTTTTGGCATCTCACTTTATCCATTGAAGCTCAGAGTGATTGGCATCTATAGGAACTTAGAATTCAGATAGTGTTATTGATTCTCCTATTTTAGTATGATGATTCTTGAACACAGCTATTTCATGAGTCTTGGCCGTGGCCCTAAGCACTTTGTTTTCCAGTATTACCACCGGATACATAAATGCCACAGACACATAATTGGGTGAACCTTTTAGATTGTGACTCAGCTTTGCTAAAGTCCCCAATTAGAGGTGTCCATGGTTAGGGACAGCTCGGTTTAGCCGCTTAGGCCAGGATTTTATTCCTTTAGGCCCTCCTATCCACTGATGCTCAAAGTCTTGGGATCCTTTTTATTACCCTTGCCTTTTGGTTTTAAGGGTTATTGGCTTTTTTTTTTTTTGCTGCTTTTTCTTGCTTTAAGAATCATTTTTATGATTTTCCAGAATATCAATAACATGTCTCATGTTCATCATTCTTTCAAGAGCCAACATATTTAACAGTCTTAAACAACAAATTCAAAAGACATATGCACTGTTCAAGCATTCATTCAGAAGACAGAAAGTATTGCCACCACATGTAACTAATTAGAATTTCTCTTATTAAGAACTCGAAATTTTATTTCCTCTTATTCAAAAGATCTATTATTTTATTCATGTTTGCTGATGATGAGAGAAATAAACTATGGCTTAATTGGAGATAAAATCAAAATAGATACTAATTACTACTATATGACTCCTAAGGTGAACTTCTATAATGACACTATCACAGAGTTAAAGCAGAAATTGGAATTTAACAACCTTTGTTCTGGGAAGTGGATGTTCCTCTGATCTGTGGGGTGCTTGGTCCTTCAAGAGATAACTTCTGGCGCTTCAATTCCCTTAAGTCACGCCCTTGCTCCTCTTGTTCTTTAAACAAATAGGTAAGAATTTAACTTTGTTCCTTCTGTTCCTTTATTATTTGTTCCATAGCTTCTTGCATCTTGGTAACTGATGTTTCAAGATACTCCCAGTATTCAGATTGAGGGATTTCTGAGAGAAATTCCTGTGTTTTCTTCTTGATGGGGTCATCCTGTGCTTGTTGTTTTTCCATTGATGCTTTGGTGATTGGTTTCTCAATTGAGATATACTCAGTTATTCCCATCCTTACTCCAGCATCCTTGCAGAGCAGAGAAATCAAGCTTGGGTAAGCCAATCGGGCCTCTTTAGAATTTTTATTGGCAATTTTGTAGAATTCAGTTGAAATCAGTTGATGAACTTCCACTTCTTTTCCCATCATGATGCAATGGATCATCACTGCTCTTTTAACAGTGACTTCAGAATGGTTGCTAGTGGGCAGCAGAGAATGCCCAATGAAGTCCAGCCATCCTCGGGCAACTGGTTTGAGATCTTCCCTTTTGAGTTGATTTGGGACACCCTTCGTGCTAGTGGTCCACCTTGCTCCAGGGATACATATATCCTCTAGAATCTTATCCAGGCCCTTATCTGTTCTCATCATTCTCCTGTTGAAAGAGTCTGGATCATCTTTCAGCTGAGGTAGCTTTAAGATCTCTCTGATTTTGTCAGGGATGGTATGAACAATCTTTCCTCTGACCATGGTCCGATATTCGTAGAAAGCAGTTCCAGATAGTTTTTGCTTGTCAGTCTGCCACATATTAGCATAGAATTCCTGGACCATATTCCTTCCCCCTTTCGTCTTAGGATTAGCTAGGACCTCCCTGTTCCTGATTCGAATTTGCTCCTGGATCTCCGGATATTCGTCTTCTTTCAGATCGAATCTAACTTCCGGGATCACTGATCTTAGACCCATTATTTTGTAATAATGGTCTGCATGTTCTTTAGATAAGAACTTCCCTTGATTCCAAAGTGGTTTTGGAACGCTCTCTTTCTTGCCTCTTGAAGTGGGTTGTTTTCCCTTAGGAGCCATGCTCTTAGTGATCACGGATAAATACACCAAACTTAGAGGTTTGCTTGTCCTCAAGCAAAAGAAAAGAAAGGAGAAGGATAGAAGGAGAGCTAGGTGCAATTGTTGATGGAGGAGGGTGGAGGCCGAACCCATATATAAAGGGAGGGGGTGGGTTCGAAAATTTTGAAAAGATATGATAAAAAGATTGCTTTAGAAAAGATAAGATAGAAGATATGATAAGAGAGGATATAGTTTAAAATTGAAAAGATATGAAAATTTTTTTGAAAAAGATAAATCTAGATTTTGAAAAAGATAATGTGGATATTTGAAAAAGATATTAGTTGAAAAAAATAGATTTTTTTTGAAAATTTGAAAAAGAGTTGGATTGAATTTACAAAAGAGGGTTTGTGCTTATGGATTAAGATATATTTGATATTTTTAAAGTAGGATTTTTGAAAATTAGGAATTTTAGAAATCTGGGTTCTTAACATGTTTATGTAAGAAATCATGAATTGAAACATGAAAATCAAAATTAAAATGAAAAATATGAAGAAAGAATGAATTTACCTCCTCCCCATCATCCTGGCGTTTGAACGCACAAACACTGTCTGTTTTGGGCGTTCAACGCCCAACTGCTGTTCTCCTGGGCGTTCAATGCCCAGTTGTTGCCCTTTTCTGGCGTTGAATGCCAGATTGCTATCCTTACTGGCGTTCAGCGCCCACTGGCTGCCCCTTTTGGGCGCTGAACGCCCAAAATAGGCTCTTACTGGCGTTTTCTTGCCAGTGAGCTCTTTTTCTCTGTTTTGTGTGTAGATTCCTTCTGTAACCCTGTGAACTTATGCAATTGATTCTTTACCTTGTTATCAATGAACTCTATATAAACAAATAAAAATGGTGCAAAATGTTTAGAGGATTGATGCCCCATGGCTGGGTTGCCTCCCAGCAAGCGCTTCTTTATTGTCTTTAGCTGGACCTTGCTGAGCTTTTAATCTAGCTTCAGCCTTGAGCACTCTTGCTCAACGTTCCCTTCAAGATAGTGCTTGATTCTCTGTCCATTGACAATGAACTTCTTATCAGAATCAATATCCTGAAGCTCCACATAACCATATGGTGATACACTTGTAATCACATATGGTCCCCTCCACCGGGATTTCAGTTTCCCGGGGAATAGCCTGAGCCTAGAGTTGAACAACAGAACCTTTTGTCCTGGTTCAAAGATTCTAGATGACAGCCTTTCGTCATGCCACTTTTTTTATTTTTCTTTATAAAGCTTGGCATTTTCGAAAGCAGTGAATCTGAATTCCTCTAGCTCATTTAGCTGGAGCAATCTTTTTTCTCCTGCTAATTTGGCATCAAAGTTCAGGAATCTGGTTGCCCAGTAGGCTTTATGTTCCAGTTCCACGGGCAGGTGGCATGCCATACCATAGACCAGATGGTATGGAGAGGTCCCTATAGAAGTCTTGAATGCTGTTCTGTATGCCCACAGAGCATCATCCAAGCTTTTTGCCCAATCCTTTCTACGGGTATTTACAGTCCGCTCTAGGATTCTTTTTAGCTCTCTGTTAGAGACTTCAGCTTGTCCATTAGTCTGTGGATGATATGGAGTCGCCACCTTGTGGCGAATCCCATACCGGACCATGGCAGAGTAAAGCTGTTTGTTGCAGAAGTGAGTGCCCCCATCACTAATTAGTACTCTAGGGACCCCAAACCTGCTGAAAATATATTTCTGGAGGAACTTCAGCACTGTTTTAGTATCATTGGTGGGTGTGGCAATGGCCTCAACCCATTTTGATACATAGTCAACTACCACCAGAATATAAGTGTTTGAGAATGATGGTGGGAAAGGTCCCATGAAGTCAATTTCCCATACGTCAAACAACTCAATCTCCAAGATTCCTTGTTGAGGCATGGCGTAACCATGAGGCAGATTACCAGCTCTTTGGCAACTGTCACAGTTACGTACAAACTCTTGGGAATCTTTATAGAGTGTGGGCCAATAGAAGCCACATTGGAGGACCTTGGTGGCTGTTCGCTCACCTCCGAAATGGCCTCCATATTGTGATCCATGGCAATGCCATAGGATCCTCTATGTTTCTTCTCTAGGCACACATCTCCGGATTATTCCGTCTGCACACCTCTTAAAGAGATAGGGTTCATCCAACAGGTAGTACTTTGCATCAGTAATTAATTTTTTCTTTTGTTGCCTGTTGTACTCTTTGGGTATGAACCTTGCAGCTTTATAGTTTGCAATATCGGCAAACCATGGTGTTTCCTGAATGGCAAATAAATGCTCATCCGGAAAAGTCTCAGAGATCTCCAGAGAAGGAAGGGACGTCCTTTCTACTGGCTCTATCCGGGACAGATGATCAGCCACTTAGTTCTCTGTCCCTTTTCTGTCTCTTATTTCTATATCAAACTCCTGCAGAAGCAACACCCATCTGATGAGCCTGGGTTTTGAATCCTGCTTTGTGAGTAGATATTTAAGAGCAGCATGGTCAGTATACACAATCACTTTTGATCCTAATAAGTATGATCTGAACTTGTCAATGGCATAAACCACTGCAAGTAATTATTTTTCTGTGGTTGTGTAATTTTTCTGGGCATCATTCAAAACGCGACTAGCGTAATAAATGATGTGCAAAAGCTTGTCATGTCTCTGTCCCAATACTGCACCAATGGCGTGATCACTGGCATCACACATTAACTCAAATGGTAATGTCCAGTCTGGTACAGAAATAACTGGTGCTGTGACCAGCTTAGCTTTCAGCGTTTCAAATGCCTGTAGACACTCTGTGTCAAACACAAATGGCGTGTCAGCAGCTAGCAGATTGCTTAGAGGTTTTGCGATTTTTAAAAAATCCTTTATAAACCTCCTATAGAATCCTACATGCCCCGGAAAGCTTCTGATTGCCTTAACATGGGCAGGTGGTGGTAATTTTTCAATCACCTCTATCTTTGCTTGATCCACCTCTATTCCCTTGTTTGAAATTTTATGCCCAAGGACAATCCCTTCAGTCACCATGAAGTGACATTTTTCCCAGTTTAAAACTAGGTTGGTCTCTTGGCATCTTTTCAGAACAAGTTTCAGGTGATCAAGACAGGAGCTGAATGAGTCTCCATATACTAAGAAGTCATCCATGAAGACTTCCAGAAATTTTTCCACCATATCAGAGAAAATAGAGAGCATGCATCTCTGGAAGGTTGCAAGCGCATTACACAGTCCAAATGGCATCCTTCTATAAGAAAACACTCCAGATGGGCATGTGAATGCTGTTTTCTCTTGATCCTGGGGGTTTACTGCAATCTGGTTATAGCCTGAGTAGCCATCCAAAAAGCAGTAATAATCATGACCTGCCAATCTTTCTAGCATCTGGTCTATGAATGGTAAAGGAAAATGATCCTTTCTGGTGGTTGTATTGAGCCTTCTGTAGTCAATACACATGCGCCACCATGTAACTGTTTTTGTAGGAACCAGTTCATTCTTTTCATTATGAACCACTGTCATGCCTCCCTTTTTGGGGACAACTTGGACAGGGCTCACCCAGGGGCTGTCAGAAATAGGATAAATAATCCCAGCCTCCAGTAATTTGGTGACCTCTTTCTGCACTACTTCCTTCATGGCTGGATTTAGCCGCCTCTGTGGTTGAACCACCGGTTTAGCATTATCCTCCAATAAGATTTTGTGCATGCATCTAGCTGGGCTTATGCCCTTAAGGTCACCTATGGGCCACCCAAGAGCTGTTTTGTGTGTCCTTAGCACTTCAATACGTGCTCCCTCTTCCTGTGGATTTAAAGCAGAGCTTATGATCACTGGAAAAGTGTCACCTTCTCCCAGGAATACATATTTCAGGGATGGTGGTAATGGCTTGAGCTCGGGTTTAGGAGGTTTTTTCTCTTCCAGAGGAAATTTCAGAGGCTCCTTCATCTCCTCTGAATCCTCCAAATCGGGCTGAACATCTTTAAAGATGTCTTCCAACTCTGATTCGAGACTCTCAGCCATGTTGATCTCTTCTACCAAAGAGTCAATAAGATCAACTTTCATGCAGTCTTTTGATGTGTCTGGATGCTGCATGGCTTTGACAGCATTCAACTTAAACTCATCATCATTCACTCTCAGGGTTATTTCCCCTTGTTGGACATCAATGGGGGTTCGTCCAGTTGCTAGGAAGGGTCTTCCTAGAATGAGAGTAGCACTCTTGTGCTCCTCCATTTCCAGCACTACAAAGTCAGTGGGAAAGGCGAATGGCCCAACTCTGATAATCATATCTTCAATCACGCCTGATGGGTATTTAATAGAGCCATCAGCAAGTTGGAGACATATCCGGGTTGGTTTAACTTCTTCAGTTAAGCCAAGCTTTCTGATATTGGATGCAGGTATTAGGTTGATGCTTGCCCCAAGATCACACAAAGCTGTCTTGGTGCAATTACCTTCTAATATGCATGGTATCAGAAAACTCCCAGGGTCTTTAAGCTTTTCAGGAAAGCTTTTTAGAATGACTGCACTGCATTCTTCAGTGAGGAGAACTCTTTCTGTTTCTCTCCAATCCTTTTTATGACTCAAGATCTCTTTCATGAACTTGGCATAAGAAGGTATTTGCTCAAGTGCCTCTGCAAATGGAATCTTTATTTCAAGAGTCCTGAGATAATCTGCAAAGCGAGCAAATTGCTTATCCTGCTCCTCTTTTCAGAGTTTTTGAGGATAAGGTATCTTGGCTTTATATTCCTCAACCTTAGTTGCTGTAGGTTTATTGCCTACAGAAGTGGTTGAAGAAGCCTTTTTAAAGGGGTTGTCATCAGCACTTGTGTGTGTCTGATCCCTCACTGGCAATTGAGTGCCAGAGTTAGAAGCCGGAGTGACATGAGACGCCAACTCATTGTCTGTTCCTGGCGTTTGAACGCTAGAACTGTGCCCATTTTGGGCGTTCAGTGCCAGATCTTGCCCATTTTGGGCATTCAGCGCCAGATCCTTGCTTGTTTCTGGCGTTGAACGCCAGTCCTTGCTTGTTACTGGCATTGAACGCCAGTCTTGGGCATGGTCTGGGCATTCAGCGCCAGCCTTCTACCAGATTGCTGGCTTTTTAATGCCAGAATTACTTTTCCCTGTGCTCTTACTGTCCTCAGGTGAATTTTGGGTGGTTTGCTCATTCCTTAGCTCTTTGCTTCCTTGAGGTGGGGAATTTAATGTTTTTCCACTTCTTAATTGAACTGCTTGGCATTCTTCTGTTATTTGTCTTGACAGCTGCTGCTTTGTTTGCTTCAATTGCTCTTCCATATTTACATTAGCCATCCTTGTCTCTTGTAATTTATCCTTGAATTCGGCTAACTGCTTTGTTAGAAAGTCCAATTGCTGATTGAATTCAGCAGCTTGTTTTACAGGGCTGAGTTCAGCAGTTACTGTTTTAACCTTTTCTTTCATGGAAGGGTCACTGCTTAGGTACAGATGCTGATTCCTGGCAACTGTATCAATGAGCTCTTGAGCCTCTTCAATTGTCTTTCTCATGTGGATAGATCCACCAGCTGAGTAATCTAGAGACATCTGAGCTCCTTCTGCAAGCCCATAATAGAAGATGTCTAACTAAACCCACTCTGAAAACATTTCAGAGGGGCATTTTCGTAGCATCTCTCTGTATTTCTCCCAGGCATCAAAAAGAGATTCCTTATCTCCTTGTTTAAAGCCTTGAATGTCCAGCCTTAGCTGTGTCATCCGTTTTGGGGGAAAGTATTGATTCAGGAATTTTTCTGTCAGCTGTTTCCATGTCCTTATTCTGGCCTTAGGTTGGTTATTTAACCACCTCTTAGCTTGATCTTTTACAGCAAATAGAAATAGTAATAGTCTGTAGACATCTTGATCTATTTCCTTATCATGTACTGTGTCAGCAATTTGTAAAAATTGTGCCAGAAACTCTGTAGGTTCTTCCTGTGGAAGACCGAAATACTGAGCTGAGGATTCAATTCGAAGCTACTGGCTCCAACGGAGGGTATGCAGATACTACTCCCATATGAAGCAGTAGAGGGGTTAGCATATGACCCCAAAGTCCTCCTGGACTGTTCATTTTCACTTAGCTCCATGATAGAGAAAGGGAGATGATGTCAAATAAAAAATTTATTTTTATTTATTTATTTATTTATTTATTTCGAAAATGAAATAATTTAAAATAAAATAAACAAAAATGGTTGAAAATTTTCGAAAAAAAATGAGGAGAGAGAAAGTGTTTAGGAAGTTTTGAAAAGGATATGATGATTTTTGAAAAAGGTTTTAAATTTTAAAAAAAATCTTAATTTTAAAGGTAAGTTTCAAAGATTTGCTTTAAAATAGAGGGAAAAGATATTTTTGAATTTAAAGAAGAGAGAGAAAAACAATAAGATAGCACAAGATTTAAAATTTTTAGATCTAATGCTCCTTGTTTTTGAAACTTTTGGAGGGAAAACACCAAGGAACACCAAACTTAAAAATTTTAAGATCACGACACAAGGAAAACTCAAGAACACTTTGAAGACTCACAAGAACACAAGAACATGAGGAAAGAACACCAAACTTAAAATTTTTAGAAAACTAACTAAAATTTTCGAAAACCAAAGGGAAATCAACAAGAAAACACCAAACTTAAAGTTTGGCACAAAATTTAATAGGGAAATTATTATTTTTGAAAAAGATTTTTAAAAAGAGTATACCAAACTGCCACGGACTTAGACCAACGCTCTAGCCAATTGGGCAGTAAATGTAACACTTGTTTTGAAGAAGTATAAAATTTTAACTTAGAACAATAATAAGAGACTCAAAACCAAAAAGAAAAATTTTTCCTAATCTAAGCAACAAAATAAACCGTCAGTTGTTCAAACACGAACAATCCCCAGCAACGGCGCCAAAAACTTGGTGCACGAATTGTGAATCACACTTTTAACAACTCGTACCACTAACCAGCAAGTGCACTGGGTCGTCCAAGTAATACCTTACGTGAGTAAGGGTCGAATCCCAGGGAGATTGTTAGTTTGAAGCAATCTATGGTTATCTTGCAATTCTTAGTCAGGAAGTCCATTTTATTTATCAGTTGATATGCGAATAAACAAGAGAGTATGGGTTAAAGGTTACTTGTTATGCAGTAATGGAGAATATGTTGGAGTTTTGGAGATGCTTTGTCTTCTGAATCTCTGCTTTCCTCTGTCTTCTGATTCACGCACGCACGTCCTTCTATGGCAAGCTATGTGTAGGTGGATCACCGTTGTCAATGGCTACCATCCATCCTTCCAGTGAAAAGGGTCCAGGTGCGCTGTCACTGCACGGCTAATCATCTGCAGGTTCTCAGTTGTACCGGAATAGGATTTACTATCCTTTTGCATCTGTCACTACGCCCAGCACTCGCGAGTTTGAAGTTCGTCACAGTCATCCAATCCCAGAATCCTACTCGGAATACCACAGACAAGGTTTAGACTTTCCGGATTCTCATGAATGCTGCCATCAATCTAGCTTATACCACGGAGATTCTGATTAAGGAATCTAAGAGATATTCATTCAACCTGATGTAGAACGGAGGTGATTGTCAGACACACGTTCATGGATTGAGGAAGCTGATGAGTGTCACTGATCATCACCTTCTCCATAGTTAGGCGTGAATGGATATCTTAGATAGGAACACGCTTGTTTGAATGGAAAACAGAAATACTTGCATTAATTCATCGAGACACAGCAGAGCTCCTCACCCCCAACAATGGAGTTTAGAGACTCATGCCGTCAAAGAGTACGAAGTTCAGATCTAAAATGTTATGAGATGCAAAATAATATTCTAAAAGTTGTTTAAATACTAAACTAGTAGCCTAGGTTTACAAAAAGTGAGTAGACTATGACAGATGGTGCAGAGATCCACTTCTGGGGCCCACTTGGTGTGTGCTGAGGCTGAGACTTAAATAATTCACGTGCATAAGGCTGTTTTGGGCATTCAACGCCAGGTTTGGATCCATTTCTGGCGTTGAACTCCAACTTTTAATCCTTTTCTGGCGCTGAACGCCAGAATTGGGCAGAGAACTGGCGTTCGTCTATCCTTGAGCAAAGTATGGACTATTATATAATGCTGGAAAGCCCTGGATGTCTATTTTCCAACGCAATTGGAAGCGCGCCATTTCGAGTTCTGTAGCTCCAGAAAATCCACTTTGAGTGCAGGGAGGTCAGAATCCAACAGCATCAGCAGTCCTTTTTCAGCCTGAATCAGATTTTTGCTCAGCTCCCTCAATTTCAGCCAGAAAAATACCTGAAATTATAGAAAAACACGCAACTCATAGTAAAGTCCATAAATATGAATTTTTCCTAAAAACTAACGGAAATAAACTAAAAACTAACTGGAATATACTAAAAACTATATGAAATTAACCCCAAAAAGCGTATAAAATATCCGCTCATCAAGGACAAGCAACAGTTTAAGTTTGGTGTTGTGATGAGCGGATATTTTATACGCTTTTTGGGGTTAATTTCATATAGTTTCTAGTGTGTTTTAGTTAGTTTTTAGTTTATTTTCATTAGTTTCTAGGAAAAATTCATATTTCTGGACTTTACTATGAGTTTGTGTGTTTTTCTGCGATTTCAGGTATTTTCTGGCTGAAATTGAGGGAGCTGAGCAAAAATCTGATTCAGGCTGAAAAAGGACTGCTGATGCTGTTGGATTCTGACCTCTCTGCACTCGGAATGGATTTTCTGGAGCTACAGAAGTCCAAATGGTGCGCTTCCAATTGCGTTGGAAAGTAGACATCCAGGGCTTTCCAGAAATATATAATATTTCATACTTTGCTCAAAGATAGATGATGTAAACTGGCGTTCAACGCCAGTTTCATGCTGCAGTCTGGCGTCCAGCGCCAGAAACAGGTTACAAGTTGGAGTTCAACGCCAGAAACAGGTTACAACGTGGCGTTGAACGCCCAAAACAGCCCAGGCACGTGAGAAGCTTTAGTCTCAGTCCCAGCACACACCAAGTAGGCCCCAGAAGTGGATTTCTGCACTATCTATCATAGTTTACTCATTTTCTGTAAACCTAGGTTACTAGTTTAGTATTTAAACAACTTTTAGAGATTTATTTTGTATCTCATGACATTTTAGATCTGAACTTTGTACCTTTTGACGGCATGAGTCTCTAAACTCCATTGTTGGGGGTGAGGAGCTCTGCTGTGTCTCGATGAATTAATGCAAGTATTTCTGTTTTCCATTCAAACATGCGTGTTCCTATCTAAGATATCCATTCGCACTTCAATATAAATATGATGAACGTGACAATCATCATCATTCCTCCACGAACGCGTGCCTGACAACCACTTACGTTCCACCGTAGAATAAATGAATATCTCTTAGATCTCTTAATCAGAATCTTCGTGGTATAAGCTAGATTGATGGCAGCATTCAAGAGAATCCGAAAAGTCTAAACCTTGTCTGTGGTATTCCGAGTAAGATTCAGGGATTGAATAACTGTGACGAGCTTCAAACTCTCGAGTGCTGGGCGTAGTGACAGACGCAAAAGGATAGTAAATCCTATTCCGGTACGACTGAGAACCTGCAGATGATTAGCCGTGCGGTGACAACTCATCTGGACCCTTTTCACTGGAAGGATGGATGGTAGCCATTGACAACGGTGATCCACCAACACACAGCTTGCCATAGGAGGACGTGTGTGCGTGAATCAGAAAACAGAGGAAAGCAGAATTTCAGAAGACAAAGCATCTCCAAAACTCCAACATATTCTCCATCATTGCATACAAGTATAATTTGTGTTCTGCCCTTTTATTCCTTGCAATCAAATTTGATAAGTGAATTATTTTATTATTTTCCTGACTAAGAGTTACAAGATAACCATAGATTGCTTCAAGCCAACAATCTCCGTGGGATCGACCCTTACTCACGTAAGGTATTACTTGGACAACCCAGTGCACTTGCTGGTTAGTGGTACTAGTTGTGAAAAGTGTGATTCACAATTCGTGCACCAGTCACTATTCACCACCGACTTCCAGTGGCCATAACTCGAGCTACGGTGGTCCAATTCGCTTGCCGTCCGTGGCTATGGGAATCTCTTGCCGAGCCCGTCACTTCTAGCTAGGTAATATGGTAAGCTTTTTACTCATCTCTGCCCAGTTTACTGCCCTAAGAATTTCGAGTTTGTAGGTTTTTTTTTAAGTGAAATTTGTGTTTTCACTACAAGAAAAATATCCATTCAGCCACACTTTTTTTAAGCTACATTTGAAAAGCGTAGCCTATTCTATGAATAGACTACGCTTTTCTCTATGTTGCCTTTTTATAAGAGAAAAGGATACATAATTGTGGCATCATTTAAAAAGTGTAGCCTTAGGTATTTTAGAAATCACTTATAAAGCGTAGCCGTAGGTTGATATTTATATGTTCACTTTTTGTATCAAAGGGAACACTTTTAGAGAGTAGCCTATTTATTAAGTTTTGGGTGCGTTTTAAAAGTGATGCCTAATGTGTCTAGAGCAAAAAATTTGACACTTGGTGAATTTTTTAATTTCCCTCATAACTTTTTACCGGTGTAAGCTCACACACTCTGTAAGCTCACACTTAGTGAAAATTTTCCCTCCAGAGCTCAGAAGTCACCCTTTCAGAGAAAACCCTCCAAGTCCAAAACACGAAGAAAACCCTCAAAAGGCACCGCACGAAGCTCGTGAAGCCTCACCGTCGTGAAGATCATCGCACCCCAGTCCCCACTCACCACTCAGCGCCACACCGTCGTGAAGATCGTGAAGCTGACATCGTCGTGAACCCTCCTACACTGATCGTCGCGCGCCGCCCATACCATCGTCGATCTCTGTGCTTCTCGTCGTCCTCTCTGTGCTTACATCGTCGATTAGGTATGTATTAATTTCCATTAGATTCTGAAATTTGAGGGGTTTAGGGTTCCGATTTTAGAAACCACTTTCCGCTTGGTAATCAGAAATACAACAACTATGCTCTTATTTATTTCTTGTATTTCAATTAGAATGTTGAAAGGTTATCATTTAAAACCATGTATTTTAAATGACGTTTGAATTTTGCAGGTTTCGGTTCAGCCTTTTATATTAAAATCCCAGTTGTATAGCAGTGTAAAGGACAGAACGCAGGTGGACAGGGAATTGGGGGTATGATAAATTTCATAATCTTTGTGTTTTAATTTACTAAACATTAAAGCTTTGATGAATACGTGGTAATTGGGTTATATATCTTATTTGTGCAATTGTGCAGTCTCTAAGGAGGGACAAAGTTCTGCGTATTTTCAAATTAAATACTGGACAAGATGATTATGCTATAATGTTTTTGGATGACTACATAAAGCAGGTTAGTTTGTATTATTATGATTCCAACTTTCAGGAATGTAGTGTTGGGCCATAGTATAAAATGTTCATTCTAGTTTTAATGCTGCTGAATTGTCCCCATCTTGGATGTCTTAGTTTATTTCCTTTTTGATTTAAGAATGTAGTTCACTACAACATGAGTTGTTTCTACTGACCTATTTATGCTTCTGAAAGGACTGTCACTGAAATGTTCCATGTATCTTTTCTGACTATTGATCCATAGATAGATCAAGTTTTTAAAAGAATGGAAGGAAAGAAAGAAATGGAATATGAAGTTTTTGGGTGGTTCAAAAATTATATTCTGGATTCGAAGCTGGAAACTGGCATTGAACATTGTGCGTGAGATTCACTAATAAGCTTATTTATACCATATAATAATTCCCAGTTCTGTTTATTACACTGTCTACTCTATAACAAATCCTTATAATATGGCAAATGCCTTTACTTTGGAAGAATCAGAATGCTAAACATAGGAGTGTCAAGTGCATCATACAGATTTATATTCAGATATACTAATATAAAAGATGATATTTTCTGATTTATCAGCTCAAAATCTTTGTACTTTGTTATCTCAGGGAATTTAATGAATCAATTTCTATAATTAGCGAAGTGTGCTTCTTGATGCAATGTTCACTCTTGTCACTTGGGGGGTAGGTGAAGGACAGCCACATCAGCCACATCACACTTGATGTCTATATGCCTTTTTACTTGACTAGCTACTCTTTTGCTCTGATTTCAAACCTGCTAGAACCAACAGAATGTGTCAGTATTCTTGCAGTTTTTCCCCTCTATTTTCTTGCAACACAGATAAAGGATTGGTTCACGTTGGTGGTGACGCCCACTAGGGAACTGGCGTTCCAGCTAGCAGAGCAGTTCCGCTTAACTGAGATAATTAGCGATTCCAAACAGCCATCTGAATGGCATCCAAAGAGCCACTGGTGATCTCTAACAAGGACGCGATGAGGAAATGGTCAAGGACCATGATTTTAACATTAAAATTGTTGGTTCTGAAATCACACGTGAGAATGATGGCTTGGCAATGAGTTCGCGTAATGTGCGCCTTTCTACGAAAGACAGGCAAAATCTATGATTTTATTTTATTCAGATATGTATATTTTAATTAGTTCATGGTAGTCATGGTATTTAATATGAAGCACTTGTTATGATAGTAATGATAATTGTAACGCTGAGCCTATAAAGTCTTTATAACTAAAACTAACAAAACTGTTTTCCCCCGTTCCATCTGTGGCAGGCATTATCCATAAATAAATCTTTGTTAAAAGCTAAATCAGCAGCAGCAGATGGTCAGGTGCATTGTGAGAAGTTGAGAAACTTAGTGGTCCAATGTATTACTAAGGCTGGTGGACAGATTGATTATGCTGAGGTGAGTTCTTGTTTTCAATTAATTTGGATTATTTGATGAGATAATCTCTATAGCTTAATTACATAATCAACTTCAAAAGCATTCAGTCTCAGTTAATATATTATTAGATATTTACAAGTGATGTGCAATATGATTATTGCTAAAGATATCCTAGTTGTATGATTGGTCAGGGAAATTGGATTTGCTTTTATTGCTGTTGTCCTTATTCTTTCTATGGGTGGTCCTGGGAGTTCGTTGGACGATTTAACATGATTATGGTTATAAATATTATTATAAATAACAATGTTGGACAAATTTTGAATATAAATAACTTTTTGAGACATTTCATACTTGGATTATATATTTCTCATATGCATGTAGTGGAACAAAATTGTCTTTGCGGTACACGTATATAGAGGGAGTAACGCAATCTGAAAGAATACCTATGCAACTCAAAATGCTATTTTTTATGCACCAATTTCAGTTAGCAGCAAGATCCATCATCAATTTTCTAGAGTCATGCCGTTGGTGTAATCACATTTCAACTTTTGGGATTTTGCCTTGCTGTTTTAAAATAGTCTATTATTTTCTGTATCTTCTAAAATAGAGACATTGGACACTGTTGCAAAAGTCTCTTTTGTTTTCTTTCCCTGTCTCTCACTACTACCAAATACCAAATAGGATACAAAAATAGTTTTTTTTTTGGGGTCTTCACTATCTCTGTCTTTGTCCATACATTACCCAACCACTACCGTAATGCCAAAGTTTCTTTGGGGGTAGTGTACACTGTGGCCTCCAAACAATCAATTAAGAACATTGAAAAGACACTTTTGTCCCAAGAAATAGAGAGAATAGTGAAAAGACATTGACTTAGATGCATGTTAACTAGATAGATGCATCTTTTCTGCAGATTGTTGATCAAGAGAATTTGGAAAAAGTGGAATTTATCAATGGCAGCCCTGTTGTCTTGTGTGTTGCAGCATGTTTGGGAAAGTGAGACTTATAGACAACATGGAAATTAATTTCAAAATAGATGTGAAAAATTGATATAGTTAAGCTACCATGTCTCATCGTAGCTCTCAAGGATTCGCCACTTGGTAAATAGCTAATGCACAATGCAATGATACACCACCAACGCTCTGCTATTAATCCTGAGCACTTGGGGCTGATTTAATCTTTCCAACAAGTTACAATAGGTAAAAGAAAGTAAGAATGCAAGGTTAGAGTGAGTGAAAATCTAGGAATCAATTTTTGACCTCTCAAAACCCGAGGTTACATGTTGCAGAATATGCAGTTTCGGGCAGCAATTTGTGAACAAAACTGGGAGCAATTTAGCCACTCAAAATGTATGAAATTATTTTTCTATAAAACTTAAGATGTATAGATTATTCTCCTAAAATTTCAGAATTTTCCAATGTGTGGTTTGGGAGATATGATTTTTAGAAAATGGTCATTTTCTGCAGAAACAATGCTGTGCGAATTCTAGAACAGCAACTTCAAAACCACATATTTCAATACTCTGAAACTCTTTGGAGGTAAAACCAAAGAGGAATGAAATATTAGGATGTCTAGTATTTTATGTACAAATTTCAGGACAATTCGAATTTTATAGAGAAAGTTGTGTCTTCTGGAAGCAGGGCTGTTCACTGCTGCGACAGCACCCTTTCCTTAAAATAAAACCATATTTCGAGAGGCATAACTTTTTCTAGAGAAGTGAAAATGCTCTGGGACTTAAACTGGGTGAAAGATGGGTAAGTCTGATTCAACCACACCAAACTTTAGGAGAATCCAACCAAAGATGGATTTTATATGATTTTTTTAAGTTGGTTACTGCTTGCTGTTTTTCTGAAGTGTACTAAATCAGTAGCCAATTTTTAAAAAATCATATAAAATTAAATTCTTAGAACGCAGTTGCAATACCAAAACCAAAGTACACTTTAGGATTCCTATTTAAAATAAATAATAATATATTAGGATTTTTTTTGCCCCTTTTTTTATATGTATAATATATTAAGTATATGTATAATATGTTATACCTCTTATATTTGCATATGGTTAAGCTAATTGCTATGGCTGAAAATTATATGTTGTTGGCTTTATTGACACTTTAACACTTGAAGTTGTATTGTTATAGCTGAAAATCGTTTGTGCAATTCTTGTTGTTGTAATTCTAGTTTTGTGCTAACTGAAGTAGCACTAAGAATTGTGCTAACTTTATTTTTTAAGTTGGCATAGTTTTGATAATTTATACAACTATTTTTAGTTCGGTTTCTAATTATTTTCAGATTGATTTTTTAATTTTTATAATTGCGAATGTCATTATAAATATTTTTCTAATTACTTTTCTATATAATTATGCAGGATAATATTGAAGATGATAATGAAGATTAAGCTGTTTATCATTGTGGTTTATGGGTTAAGATGGACTAATATTGAGAATGGATACATGTATGGTAGACTAATTACTTTTATTAGATGATACTTATATAGAATATAATATTTTAGTTTTTCGTAGAGTATTAGTAGTAAATTCTAAGTGGTCTTATGCCTATTTTGATATGGCTATGTTTAATTTAGTGTGAGATGTATGAATATTAGTACTTTTGGATCATTATAAATATATTTTATTTACAAATAATTTTTATTATTTAAAGAAATTATTTAGTATAATTATGTATTTATTTTTATTTTATAATATTTAACTCATTTAATTAAATATACAGAATTATATATGTAATCATATTACTAAATATTATGTACAAAAAATTATTAGAATATATATATATATATATATATATATATATATATATATATATAGAAAATAAAAAAAAATGAGGAACCTAAGGCTACACTTATATAGAGTAGCTATGGTTATACAGAAAATTAAAAAAAAAATGAAGGACCTAAGGCTACACTTATATAGAGTAGCTATGGTATACAATGTGGCTACGCTTTATAGGTGATGCAGTAGCACTGAAAAGCGTAGCCTATTTTGGTAAAAATGGAAGTTGAAAAGCGTAGCCTTTGGTCCTGTACAACATCACTTCAAAAGCGCACCCTATTCCCAAACGCCAAAAGCATAGCCCTTGGTACAGAAAAGCGTAGCCTTTGAGAATAGGCAACGGCCGAATAGGAATCACCCCAGAAAGCGTAGCCGTAGCCCAGAAAGTGTAGCCATAGCCTAAGGCATCATTTTTTTCACTTTTGGCTACACTTTTCAAGTGTATCTGAATGGGTGTTTTTCTTGTAGTGTTTGGTTTTTTAGATACTAATCATAAGAGAGGGGTTATTGGGTTCTATCCTAAATTTTAGTAGATAAGGTAAGGTTTCTCAAGAACCTTTGTAAATTGATATATTATGAGTATTAGGTTTTGATTTATATGAAATATATGATGTTAGTTTGAATATTGGAGTTTGTTGGAATTGTCTTGGATACTTGGGAGCATTTGGTGTTGGATTGGTGACTTGGTTATGTTTGGAAGCTTTATTTGTACTCAATCGTGGATTTTGGTACATATTAGGAATCGGCTAAAATATGGTTTTGGTTCCCTCTATGTAATATAATATTTCTGGATACTTAGGCTAGTGACCTATAGGATAGGATTGGATTAAATTGGTTGTTGAATTTGTTGAATGATGATGTATGATGATTTGATGATTTTGGGTTATTTTGATGGGTGTTGGTATTGATGTTGATAAATGATGTTGGATGTTGAAGTTTAAGTTGATTTCTCATGATTAGTCGTGATGGAATGATGATTGATGAGTTTGTTATGTGAGAAATGGTTTAAAGCGATATAATTGGTAATTGGATATGAGAATTTGATGATATGAGTGGTGGAATGTGATACATATGGGAAGAAATGATGTGAGTTGAAGTTGGTGTGGTTTTGGTTGAAAATTTTGGTAAGTTGAGATCCTTATGGTCTTTGGTAAAATTGGATTTTTGATGAACTACAACGGATCATATCTTGAGCTACAATTTTTGGTACTTAATGAATTTTATATCAAAATAAAGATAATTCAAAGAGTTTTAAAATGGAATAAATTTTTTAGAGAGAGATATGATCGTTGGAAGTTGGGGTCAGAAATCTGAATTCTGTGTTGTAGAATTTTTTATTTCTGGTTTGTGTGCGCACGCACACTGCTGTGCGCATGCTCTGGACAATGGCTGTGTTTTAACTTATGCGTACGCACAGCCTTGTGTGCACCCACGCCTTATGTATTTTTTAAATCGTGCGCACGCGCACTCTTGTGCGCACGCACACACAGGGGGTGCCTACTATTGGGAGCGCTAGCGTGCTCTATGCGCACACACAACCTACAAAATTTTGCCAGTTGTGCGCGCGCACATGCTGGGAATGACAGTCTATTCAAGGCGATCGCACGTATCTGTGTCCGTGTCTAAAATGAAATCTTTTCCTTCTGTACGTATGCACACTTCTATGTGTACGCACACTTCTTGAAATTTCTTCTGTGCGTGCGTACGCACAACACTACACATATGCACACTGCCCTTTTTTTCAATCAAAATCTTGTTTTTGCTTGTTGTACCTTCCCAGCAAGCTTGTAATCTTACGTTACCCTTATCTAAGATCCTTTAGCTTTTTTTTAGGTGTCAACATATGGAGGATGCTTTAGGTAAGTTTAATTAGATATGTTTCTTGTAAAAAGTTTAGAAAACGGAGACTCAGGTTTCTGGAGTACTGAGGACAGTTTCCGTTGAGTGAGAAAGGGTTTAGGGTTTAGGGTTTAGGGTTTTCGTGGAGTTACTCTTGTAGACTCCACTTATTGATTGTCAACTCCTTTCTCACCACCCTCTTCCCATTCTTCCCCATAACTTAAGTCATATTTTGGAGGTTGTGTAATGTCGGCATCAACCTCCTCTTCAAATCCAATTGGGGAAGGTTTATCAAGATCATTAAGGGGATTGACCAATGTGGACAAAAAATCGTCAATGATGGAATCCACATCTTGATCAATCTCCCTCAACTCTCCCTTTACCTCTTCCGGTGCATTCATCTCACCTTCCTTCTCTTGTTGCGGTTCAAACCTTAGCTCCTCTCAGTTCACTTGAGACTCCACGTTTTTCTCCTCACTACACCCTTTTGGTAATCTTCCCCACTCCTCAAGGGTAATGCTTTGATCGGATGAGTGTAGTAGAACCAAGCAATTCACCGCTTCAGCTTTGGTAGCCATGAAGTGCCCTTGCTTCTTCCGAAATTCTTTTTGCTCTTGGAGAAGAGCCAGGAGGTCTTGTTGTTCTTGTGTCAAGGGTTGGAAAACTTCACAATGGGGTGAAAAAGGAAGTTCATTGTTTGGAAAAAAGGTTATATATGTGGAAGGTGGCTCATGTTGGTAAATATTTTGAGATGATTTGTAAGAAGGCGGATGCTAGTAGGGGTGTAGTATTTGAAGATGGGGTGATTAAGGATTTTGTTGGGGGTAGGGGTCATAGGTGCTTGGTGGTGAGGATGAATAATCAAAGTGAGATCCACCATATCTTTGGTTTGGGTATACACATTGGAGTGGGTTTGGCTCATTGTAACATGGAAGATGTTGCTCCTTCCTAATTGATTCCCCATCCTATGACGCAATCCGAAGTTGAAGTTATACTTCCCTACAAAATGATCACAGTCATACTCCAAACAAAAAGGGTGATAACTCACAGAGACAAATAAAAATTAAGAACAAACGATATCACTAAACAAAAGAAAGAAACACATATGTATAAACAAAAACAACCAAGCAACCAAAAAGTAAGATATATACACTATTGACATATTTACAACAACCAAAAACATGACACCAATCGCATGTTC
Organism: Arachis ipaensis; assembly: GCF_059453495.1. Taxonomy (NCBI): domain Eukaryota; kingdom Viridiplantae; phylum Streptophyta; class Magnoliopsida; order Fabales; family Fabaceae; genus Arachis; species Arachis ipaensis. Next base: position 94,933,136 of record NC_142442.1, on the reverse strand, counting down.
CCCGGCAATGGCGCCAAAAACTTGGTGCATGGGAATTGTGCTGGTTTGGATTTTCACTCTAGAAAAGAGAATCACTTTGTTAATAGCATAGTCCAAATCGGAAATTAAATCCCAAACATCAAAGTTTGATTAAAAGGATTTGTCACAATCAACACAAAATAACCAGGAGTTTTAAACCCTGGGTTGTCTCCCTTGGACTATACAATTAAGATGTCACACTCTTGGTTGTGAAGAAAGGGGTTCCTTTAATCAAGGCACGAAAGATTCAAAGAACTAAGAAATAAAAGAACTAACCAATGATCAAAAAGGAAATTAATGCAATTAAAAGTGAAACAAGAACAAAATTAGTGAAAATGCGATATACGTATAAAAGAGCCTTGACTTGGGAATAAGAATTAAGGAATCCTATCATCTTCATAACTACAACTATGACAAATATCATGAGTTAATCTCACTTCATCAACCCCTAACATCGAGGAGAAAGTCAAGCAAGCATAATTGACCTTCATCCATAAGTCCTAGCTAACTCACTAATTAACTTAGTGAAAAGCAAGCGTCAATAGAAATAAGAATCAACTAACAACCAAGAATTACCATTAAATGTCGGACATTATGACTCTAGTTTCCTAGGAACTCATTTCCCAAGCCAAAGTGTGAAAACCTACTCAAAATCTATAGTTGCCATTTTCACAAACACCTTGTGGGCATAAAAACAAAACACGGTATATTGCAAAGAAAAATGAAAACTATAACCAAACTATTCACAATATCAACAATAGAAACTCAATTAAGCATATATAAACCATAAAAGACCAAATTCATAAACAAAAGATTCAAGAAATCAAAATTGCATATATTAACAAAATAACTTAAACCATAAGAAAATGTAACAAGAGTAGTGTAATTAAAGGGGAAATTAAAGAGTACTTACAATGAAATGAGCAAAATCCAAGATAAAATTTTAAACTATAAAATCTACAATGAAATCTATGTAAATCCTAAAAGATAATTTCCTAAACTACACTACTCCTACTCCTAATTATCTATCTCATGTATGTAATGAGGCCCCCCTTAGTGTATGTTAAATTCCCCTTGATATAGCCTTCAAATTGGCTTCAGCAACTCCAAAAATTGGGCCAAGAGAGCTCGAAATTTGCGAGTCACATGACTTTTTAATGAAGTGACACGCTGGAACTTGTGAATACGAACAGATGTGTCCGTACGCACACTTGCTGATTTTTCCACTTTTGCATACGCATAGGAAGGTGTGCATACGCACAGTTGATTGTGTGCTTCTCTTTTGTTTTCTTCATGAAATCTCTCATTTTGCATGCTTCTTTCCACTTTTGCCTAGCCATTCTTGCCTAGCCATTCTTGCCTATTGGACTTAAAATCACTTAACAAAACATATCACGGCATCGAATGGAATAAAAGTGGAATTAAAATGATCAATTTAAGCTCAAAAATGCATGTTTTCACATTTAAGTTCAAATTAGAGAGAAATCACAAAAGTATGCTATTTTGGTGAATAATTGTGAGTTTATGTGATAAAATCCGTTAAACTCAAGCCAAAAATTATCATCAAATTTGGACTCATCATCTCTGCATGCTATTCAATTGTTGAGTGATAAGACTCATCTGTTAAAATATGAGTTTGTTCTGAGCAAGAGGCTGCCGAGGATGATGACGTTGAGCCGACCCTAGATATGATCGTTTACCAACCACCAGAGCACCCATCACCACCATCTGGAGGTGACAATTCCTAGAGCCAATTGTCCCCCTGATTCTCATTCATGCACGGAGGACCATGCACTGCTTATGTGTGGGAAGATTCGCGACTTTTTGGGTGTAAAATTGTCTTCCAAACACTTTGCAATCTATTTTGTTTTTAGTTATTATGTTTTTGTGAATATTTCTTAGTACTTTTGACTTTTGCACTACATACTTTTATTTTGGTTGATTGTATATATCTTGATTTATTTTCGATTTTATAGCTAGTGTTGCATTTTCTCTTTACTTGATATAAATTCTATAGATATTAGTTGTGATTGAATATTGTGAATAGTATAGCGCCTAGTTCAATTTTGTCCTAATTATTCATAATGTTTTTTGGATAGGGAAATTAGAAAAAGAACAAGGAAATTTTTGAAATTTCATCGAACACAACGTACATACATACATACATACATACATACATACATACATACATACATACATAGGAAATAATCTTGGCAAAAACAACAAAAATTTTCAACAATTCTGTTAGGGCATGCCATTGATTTGATTTAGAGATTTGTTTTGAACTTGCTTGAATGGTTTAGTGGAACATAGAAAAGAGATAGAACAAAACATCCTGTGAGTTGTTGAGCCTATAATGTGTGGTTACACATTTCAACCATAATTTGATTCTATGTGTTATGCTCCTTTTATGATTGTGATCATGGTTTTGCTAGATTCTTTATTTCCGATGTTTGATGTTTTGAATGCATTTAGCATGATTGAGGCCATTTTTTAGTTAAAGCTCACAACCCATATGGCCAAACCCTTATGTCTACCATTGTGAGTTACTGCACCACCAACCTTAAGTCAAAAACCATGAATAACCTTGAATTGCATCTTTGATTAGCTTAGGTTGAGGAGTGTGTGTCATTTAAGTGTGAGAAAAATTTGTGGAAGAACATTGGTAGTGAATGAAAAAGTTATTTTTTAGGTATTCATTGAAAAAATTTGAAAAACGGATGCACATTCATGTATCAATTGGCTTTAACCATATGCATTTGTCATAGAAAGAGCAAAAGAAAAAGAAAGAAAAAAATGAATGAAATGAAAAAAATAATAACAAAAAGAGGACAAAGGTTGTCCCAAAGAATAGAAAAATGAATAAGAAATGCATATGTAGATTTGAATGAAAAGCATATATGAATGTTTGTAAAAAGAGAGGAATGGAAAGTTAGGATGCATTTTTTTTTGAATGGGTTGATATAGGTTAGGTGGGATACTTGAGCTAATCAGAGATTCAATTTCTTAGTCTACTTAACAATATTTATCTCACCTTAAGACTAACCTCATTACAACCCTAAGAAGTCCTCATGATATTTGCATACATGCATCAAATACTTGTTAATTGTTAGATGAAGAGCAATTCCTTGAAAGCATGATTAGAGGAGACTTGAGTGATTAAACCCTAAACACTGAGCATTTAGAGTGTATACACATCCAGTGAGGGGTTCAATTTCTCAATTCTATGTTTCCACCTCTGATTTTATGTTTCCTTGCAAGTTGCTTCATTTCATTTTGAAATTCGAATCAAGTCTTTGCATTTTGATCGCATTGAAATATTTCTTTGTTTAGCCCTATATGTCCATTTGCTTGCGTGGAAATTTGGTTGTTTATTTTTCCAATTCAATAGGAAACTATAATATTGATAGATATGGATAGCATTTAAGTATAATAGCATGCATATAGATAGCTTCATTGAGTAAGTTGTTTGCCCTTTGATCCTTCTCCTTGTTTTTGATTAGCATGAGGACTGCTATTGTTTAAGTGTGGGAGAATTGATGAATCCATATTTGATGATAAATTTTGACTTGAATTGAGTGGATTTCATCACATAAACCCACGCTTATTCGCTAAAATAGCATACTTTTGTGTTTTCTCTCTAAATTTCACCTAAATGTGAAAATATGTGTTTTTGTGCTTAAATTGATCAATTTAATTCCAGTTTTATTCCATTTGGTTTTGTGGTATGTTTTGTTAAGTGATTTCAGGTCAATTAGGCAAAATTGGTTTGCTAGAAGTAGAGGAAAGCATGTAAAAAAGGAGAACACATGAAGAAAACAAAGGAGGAGCACACATTGCAGTATGCGTACGCACACCTTCCTGTGCGTACGCACAAGTGAAAAATCAGCAAGTGTGTGTACGCACACAACCCTGTGCGTAAGCACAAGTCCTGACACATGACTTCATTAAAAAGTCACGTCGCTCGCGATTTTGGGGGCCTCTTGGCCCAATTTTGGACTTCCTGAAGCTGAATTGAAAGACTATATCAAAGGGGCAACATTCCATAGGAAAGGGAGCACACTAGACACCATTTAGATAGTTTTAGTTAGTTTAGGTTAATTTTAGAAATTCTCTGTTAGGGTTTAATTAGCGTTCATAGTAGAACTTTATAACTTCAATTTTGATCTTGGATTTAGCTTTCTCTCATTGTAAGTACTCTTTAATTCTCTCTTTAATTATACTACAATTACTCTCACTTTCTTATAATAGAAGTTATTTTGTTAGTCTATCCATTTTTGATTTTTTGAGTCTTTTGTTGATGAATTTGATGTTTTATGATTTATACATACTTGATTGAGTTTTTATTATTGATTTTGTGCATAGTTTGGTTATAGCTTTCATTATTTTTTGTAATTTGCTATGTTTTGCTTTATTGCCCACCAAGTGTTTGTGAAAATGCCAATTATGAATTTTGAGTAGGTTTTCACTCTATGGCTTGAGAAATGAGTCCCAAGGATACTAGAGTTATAATGTCTGACATTTAATGGTAATTTTTGGGTAGTCTATCCCATTTCTAATTCAAGTTCTGGGGTGCATCCTTGTCTCTGGTTCGATTCCAAACACTTTACTAATGAGACTTCTCTTACTAAGAATTTCTTCTGGCTGACCTCATACTTGAAACATCGCTCTCGTATCAGTTAAACTAATTTAGATTGTAAGACATGTGTTTGTTTCGGAAGCGTGCTTCAGAAGTTATGAAATGTGGAGTACATCGAATAGGTTCAAAAATGCTAGTTTGTTGAAATAATCTTCACCAATGCGTATCTCCCTTCTTCAAACTTGAGAAATTTTCTCCTTAGGTCCGCATCACTCTTTTGTCGGCTTTTCGTAGTGAGAATCTTAAATCGACTTTTTTGTTGTCTCGACTATCAAACTCAGGAACTACGATGCTTGATACTTCCAGTTTCAAATAAATACAAAGGCATCTAGCGCACTGTGAAACCCCACCATCTCCTTGGTGTATAGTATCGTTAATATCTCTGATAATTAGTTTGCTCTGATGGACGGAATGGACTTGGTCACTTGTTCTGCAATTATCTAACAGCATCACCTTCTGTCCTAGACCTCGGCAATCTATTCCAAAATCAATGGCTATCCTTTCTCACTTTCAGTGTAGAACTTTCAATGGTGGCAGCATTTCGAATGGCTTCTGTTTGTCACTCTTTACTTTCTAACATGTTAACTACTTAATCACACGTGTCACTACATCATTTCATCGAGCCACCCAAAATATCTTCTTTGAATTCATGACACGTTTCGGTAATTACAGGGTGAATCAAAAATTCATTCTCGTGAGCTTCCGATAACAGTTCATGTGTCAACTTATGACATTAGGCACACTAACCTCTTCCTTTACCCTCAATTTCGTTTCTTCATTCCTCCTAATTTCTTTCATGTCTTCCTTGGTCTCTTCTTGATTTTCTTGTTTAACAGACTTCAATATCTTTCATAGCTCCTTATCCTCCTTGGTCATACAAGCAATACTCAAAGATTTCCTGCTCAAGCATCTGTCACCGCTTCATGAAGTTGTGTTCGGACGCATCCTAAACCCCCTTTTTGTAATGCATCGCAACCATTCCATGTAGTTTAATTAAGTTCGGGTCTCATGAATACTGGCACTGATGTTAATCTTCCTTTCAAGGTTTGAAAGCCTCCATCGTATCTAGGTATCCAACAAAAGGTACATTCTAAATTGTTAACTTTACCGCAGGTAATATGGTTGTCAAGAATTAAGGCTCCAAAATTCTTCGTAGTGCCACAGGCATATTTTTTGTGTTCAAAAGTCTTGCTCTAGGGAATTAACATTTTAATGGTTTCATCTAGGAGTTGTACACGACAAAAAATTTAGTATGAGTTAATTTTCAAAATGATGTTATGTTCAAATTGATGAACGAGCAACACGAAGGATATTCACAAGAAATCAAAAAAAAAAGTTTTGTATATGATGAAACAGAGTTATACCAAAATAATAAAATGCACAAGAAGAGGAATCAAGGTACATCTCAAGATAAGAGCTCAAATCAAGAACCTTTGGTAGAAAGAGCAGAACGTATAGAGTCAAAGAAGTCTCAGCTGATTTTGAAGTATACGATTTGCGAATAAGAGCAACTACACTCACATCAAGTTCCCAAAATTCAAAGATTACGTGGTTATACCAAGACAAGCTTAACTTCATCTTGGAAGAAAACAAGATTCGTGTGCGTAAAGAGTAAAACTAGAAAGATGCTCAAGTCATTTAAGAAGAACTCGAGATAGAGTTTCAATGCAAGTTTCAAAAGAAGATTGAATCGGGTCGCGCACATTCCGTTGCACACTTCCCTTTGCATAAAGCCTTCTGCTGTTATCTTCCTTCTTCACTGGCATAACCGGTGCTCCTCACACGAAAACACCTTCTAATACTCCCTTCAATTCGATCCTATGTTCTACAAATTATAATGGTATCCTCGATTGTGGCACAATCAAAACTGATCCGGCTTCCGCCACTAAGTCTATCGCAAAGTCACTTTTTCTTCGAGATGGAGGTTCTGGTACACCTTCAGAATTGTCTCAGGAACTCTCTCGCAATAACAATTTGGTCTCATCTTCACTCGTCTCTCAAACGATTAGCAACTAAAGGTTGAATTCGTTCCATTCCTCTTCCTCAAAGTTAACTGTCATTGGGTTTCGAACTATAACTCTGCACAGTTCTCAACACTTCCGATCCCTTAGATATAATCCAACCCGCTTCTGTTGTGTCACTTTGATTCTTTAACCTTCAAGAGCCTAGCCACTCCTCTAAGTTAACTAAATATCGCTCCGTCTCAACAACTAATAGTCTTCGACTAATCATCGACTTGGACTTTACGATTATCGATGCTTGTCATGCATTACGAATGAATATCACATATTAATGATATGCAAAGAAGTCAGAAATTCAACTGCTAGTTCGTGATTCCCTCGGGTTTGAGAATCAAATTCGGCTGCATCCCGGCGTTTCCTGTGTGGACAATCTCGAGCTATATGCCCTGGCTTTCCGCACTCGTAACATAGACCTAGCCCGGCCCTACATGGTCTGGTTGGATGGTACTTCTTGCATCTTGGGCATCTTAAATCTTCCGATTGAGTACTAGTTCGCCCTTCTAAAATTCAGATCCGGGTGGTTGTCGTCTCTTCAGTCATTCTTCTGGCATTGAGAACGTCAAGTGACATAACCGCCCCTTGGTGTAATCTTCGTCCTCTTTCCCTTTTTCTTTGAGAAATATTCCCGGTGATCACTCCTAACCACCTCAGTCCTTCTTGAGCTTTCGCTCGCTGTTTGACCTGCGTTAGTTAAATCTGGAGAACTCACTATTTCCACTGGTACCACTGTACTCAGGAAATCATTTCCGCCTTCATTTCTAACACCACTACCGTTGCCAACTCTAGCTTGTTGTTCCATCCTACCCCTTGCTCGACTAGTCACAGCAGCCACAGCACCAATGGCAGTAACAATACTCGCCATCGCGGTCATGAAATCGGTCAAGGTACCTACCGGTATGGTTACATCGTTACCTCTCCGTCCTCGACCTTGATTACGCCCCTGACCGGGTCCACGAGGTGCCATTTGGTTCCTTTTCACACCAAACAAGTGATATCAAGGTGATCGGTCTCAATATTGCAAGCCTAGTGCTTCAAAGTTCCAAATGCATGCTCATGAACATTCATGCCACATATATATATATATCAGTTAGATATCCTAATTAGCATGTATAGACACTCAGAGTATGCCCAGAAGCATAGTCAGTCCATCCCTCAGGCTCTATCAAAATGAACTGCTCTGATACCATAATGGAACACCCTACTACACAGAGTTTTACACCTAGGATGTAAAACAGAGGTGGCGAGGTGCTACGACTGATGATTTAGATTTTTAACGGTCTAGAATTTCACTAATGAAAGCTCGTTGCAAGTATAGTTTCTAAACCAACATTAATCCTTTCATACAAAAGATTGCTTGTCACAAGTAACAAACCCCTAAATTTATAAACCGAAGTATTGAACCTCAGGTCGTTCTCCCTAGGAATTGCAACAAAGTGTCTTGTTATTGGTTATGGAGTATATTTTGGGGTTTTTGATAAGAGACATGAAAGATAAATGACAAGCAAGTAAACTAATAGCTAAAAAGGTCTTGGCAAGGTTTAGTGGTCAAGGATCTCTATCCTAATCACTAATCACAACATGAGAATTGGGAAGGATCAATCCCACTAAGTCAACCCCTAGCAAATAGTAGAGGAAAGTCAAGTGAGCTATATCAATCCAAGTCCATAAGTCCTAGTTCTCCACCAAATCAATTAGTGAGATCTAGAGTTAATGGCTCTAATGTTCGCACAGTGCAGGCCAAACTCTCGGGTTTTTGGCTGGGGGTGGAATTTTTGCATCCACGCGTACGTGCCATGTACGCGTGCGTGTGGATGGTCGAAAATTCTTTATGTACGCTGATAAACCACTATTTTATGGTTTATATTATGTTTAATTGTGTGGTTTTATCATGATCCTTACCCACTTATTCATTAAATTAGCATGAAATTATAATCCCTTCCTGAACTTATAACATGTTTGAAAACTGCTTCCTAGAGACTTTAATTATGTATTTTTAATTCTCCTTTATTCCATTCGATGCCGTGATCTGTGTGTTGAGTGTTTCAGACTTTATAGGGCATGAATGAGTTGGAGATTAGAAAGGAAGCTAGCAAAAATGGAAGGAACATAAGAATTTGAGGAGATAACCAGCGAAAAGTAACACAGCCGCATGGCTCACGCGACAGCACGGATTGGAAAAGCTCAGGCGACGCGGTAGCGTGGACGTCGCGAACACGTGGCAAGGAAAAGCGCGAATGACGCGCACGCATGGATGACGTGATCGCGTGACATGTGCGATCTGCATAATCTGCAGACTTCACTGGGGGCGATTTTGGACCTTATTTCGACCCAGTTTTCGGCCCGGAACAGCAGACTAGAGCCAGAGAATATGTAGAAACAAAAGACAACATTCATTCTAGACAGTTTACAGTTTTAGATCTAGTTTTTCCTCCTTTAGGTTTTAGAATTTTAATTGATCTTAGCATTGGAACATTGAGAAGAGTTATTTCCTCATCAAGACCTCGTCATTCTAGTTCGTTCTCTTAACTTGGTTTTATTCTTCCATGTTCCTTGCTTTGTTTAATTTTGTTATTTGAATATTTTCATGATTATTTCATACAAGGATTATTTCTGCCAATTTAATTTATTTTCCATTCCAATAATCATGTCTTCTTTTAATTCCCTTTCATGTGTTATGGATTTATTATTTGCAATGAGTGAGTAGTTCCCTCACTTGATGGGGAGTTGATTGAAAGGAACTCTTGAGTTGGAAGGATTGAAAGAAAAATTGTAATTGGGTTAACTGTTGGATTGTTATTTAATCACTAACACCAATCCCTTTGAACTAAGTGGGTTGCAACTCGTGAATAGCTCTAGCATTCCAACTTGTTTGATTTTCCTTTACCTAGTAAAGGATAACTAAACAGAACAACCATTAATTATAAATTAATCTTGAAATCATCCCATCAATAACAGAGGTTCCAACTAATCAACTCCCAGTCAAGGCTTTTATTCATATTATTTAAATTTCCTCTTTTTAATTTTCCCTCTACTTAACTCAACTTCTTGGAACATCTGATTAATAAAATAGCACACTTTTCTGCAACTCGTTGGGAGATGACCTAGGACTTGAACTCCCAGTAATTTTTAATTTAAACTCTCTGTGACATATTTCTAAATTGATAGGCAGATTTTCAGTGAGTTAAGAACTATACTTGCAACGTAACTATTTTAATAATTTTTAATTCACCAACTTCTGCCCCTCATCAATTTTTGGCGCCGTTGTCGGGGAGTCACAATAGAGTGCTAAAGTTATTAATTAGAATTTATTTATTTGTATTTTATTTTATTTTGTTACTATGAGCTGCATGTTTCTTCCGTCAAATGACGCGCTCACTTCCTGATCCGTGCTTGCTAATATTCGATCCTGAAATTGAAAGGACTATTTCACGAATAAGGCGAGAACAGCGTCGGTTAATCTGCTCTGAGCGCAGATCTGAAAGTGAACTTGAGGAAGAAACCAGCCCCCGTTCTACTGATTCGGTTGTTTTACGTGCAGAAGACATGGTAGCTAGGAGAGTTACCATCCAGGAGGAAGGAGCCCCTGATTTTACAATGCAACCGTTTCAAGTGCATCATCCAACAGTAGCTACAGATTTTGAAATAAAGACCGCACTACTAAATTTGATTCCCAAGTTTCATGGCCTACCTGCTCAAGAGCCTATCAAGCACTTGAGAGATTTCTAGGTAGCCTGTTCTACTGTCAGGCATGATGGTACTGATAAAACTTCGATTTTGCTGAAAGCTTTCCCATTTTCTCTTGAGGGAAAAGCAAGAGAGTGGTACTACACTCAACCTCTAGAAAATGTATCCAACTGGGATACATTCAGAAAGGATTTTTTGGAGAAATTCTTTCCATCTGAAGTTACTGATAAACTGAGGAAGGATATTTCCACAATTGTTCAGGATGACAATGAAACTCTCTTTGAATACTGGGAGCACTTCAACAATCTTCTAAAAGCATGCCCCTACCACAGGATTGACAAGATAGTGTTACTTAGCTATATCACACAGGGCATGAGGCCCCAAGATAAGACCACATTGGAAAGTGCTAGCAATGGGTCTATGAAGAAGTACAAGACCACTGATGAGGCTTGGCAATTGATCAGTGATTTAGCTGAATCTACTAGGAACCACAGACAAAGGCAAGGCCATTCAAAAGCCGTTGCGAAAATATCCTCTAACAGAGAGACTGCTGCTCTAACTTAAAGTATATGTGAGATGTAATTTAATCAACAACAAGCTCAGCAAGCTCAACCTCCTTCGCCACAACAAAACCAATAATTAGTCCCGCAAAGAATTTGTGGAATCTGTGCTGATTATAGCCATTACACTGATGAATGCCCGTAGCTCTAACAAGAAGACAACATGGTGGCATCCACTCATAACTTCTTTGACCGCCCCAACCAAGGGTACAATCAAAGTGGAAATAATAACCATGGATGGCAGAACAATTCTAACCAGAATTGGAGGGACTACAATAACAGAGGAGGCCGAGATAATCAGGGAAATCATAGGTGGAATAATAACAATAACAGGCAGCAGAATCAACCTTACAGAGCACCTCACCTGAGGCAAAACCAAGGACCACAGAACAATCAACAGCAGACATCCCAATTTACTCATTCTTCTTTATCTCCTAATGAAGAGCTACTATAATCTTTTGAGCGAAGACAACAGACAATGGAAAATAACATGAATAATATTAACGCCAGTCTGAATGGTCTCACCTCTACTTTACAAGCTCTTATGTCACAGATTGGATCAACGCAAAATTCCAGTAACCAACCTTCAAGCTCCACTGGAATCCCCTCTCAACCATTACCCAATCCAAAGGGAGGCATTAATGCCATCACCCTAAGGTCTGGAACCACACTGCAGGAGAGGAATCAGGAGGAACCAAGCCCACCAGAACACACCTCAGCTGAAGAGGTAGTAGAAATAGAAGATGTTGAAGAGGAAGAGGACATACAGGACATAGCTGAAGAAGAAATAGCTCAACCACAGGAGGAAGCACCAAAAGGCGCATATACTACAGAAAACACTACTCCCATTCCATTTCCACAACTTGCAAGGAAGCCCAGGAAGCAGCTGGAACCCGACCCCAAAATGGTAGAAATATTAAAAAAGGTTGAGGTAACTGTTCCCCTTTTTGATGTTATTCAGCACGTACCTAAATATGCAAAGTTTCTAAAAGACTTATGTATCCATAAAGACAAAATTAATGAATTAGAAACTATTCCTTTAGGTAGTTCTATATCTGCTTTAAAGGGAGGATTACCTGAAAAATGTAGTGATCCAGGTCCTTGTATAGTTAGCTGTACTATTGGTGGTGTAGTAATTTATGATTGCATGTGTGATTTAGGAGCATGTGTCAGTATAATACCTTTGTCTATATATGATATTTTGAGGCTCCCTCCCTTAAAAAGGTTGATAGCTCATTTTGTGTTAGCAGATAAAAGCATTATTACAGTGGCTGGAGTTGCTGAAGATGTTTTGGTGAACATTAAAGGGCTTACATTTCCCACTGATTTTTATATCTTTGAGATGCCCCAGAATGATTTAGATAAGCCATCATCAATCCTACTTGGAAGACCATTCCTGAAGACATCAAAATTCAAATTGGATGCCTTTTTAGGAACATACTCCTTTGAAATAGATGGCTGCATAGTAATCTTCAATCTGAATGGAGTCATTGACAAACCCCCAGAAGATCGTTCCACCTTCCAGTGTGATGTCATAGATGAAAGTGTAGCTGAAGTTCACAAGGAAGAGTTTGAAGAGAGGCACACTGGACGAGGTCCAAGTGTGGGGACCCTTTTAACTGACAATGAGGGCACTTCGCCATTTTCACAAGCCCCAGATAATCCAGAGCCTGCTCATGATCAGAAATTAGAATTGAAACCCCTTCCCCCACATCTCAAATATGCTTATCTTGAAGATGAGCAGAAGCTTCCAGTTATTATTGCAAGGGAACTTACTTCTCAACAAGAAGAGCAGTTACTTAATGTGTTGAGGAAGCATAAGAAGGCAATTGGGTGGAGCTTAGCAGACATAGTATGCATCAACCCTCAAGTATGTGAGCACAGAATATTCTTAGAAGAGGGAGAAAGACCTGTCCGTCAACCCCAAAGAAGATTGAATCCCACTATCTTGGAAGTTGTCAAAAAGGAAGTGACCAGACTATTGGAAGTCGGTATCATATATCCCATTTCAGACAGCGAATGGGTAAGCCCAGTACAAGTGGTGCCCAAGAAGTCTGGAGTCACTACAGTGAAGAATGAGCATGGAGAGTTCATAGCAACTAGAGTTCAGAATGCTTGGAGAGTCTGCATTGATTACAGGCGTCTCAACCAAGCTACCCGTAAGGATCACTACCCACTTCCATTCATTGATCAAATGCTGGATCGCCTGTCAGGTAAATCACATTATTGCTTATTAGATGGTTACACAGGTTATTTCCAGATTCATATAGCTCCTGAGGATCAGGAAAAGACTACTTTTACATGTCCTTTTGGGACTTATGCTTATAAGAGAATGCCCTTTGGCTTATGCAATGCACCAGCTACTTTCCAAAGGTGCATGATGAGTCTTTTCTCTGATCTTATTGAGGACTGTATGGAAGTTTTTATGGATGATTTTAGCGTTTATGGTGATTCTTTTAGCCTTTTCTTAGATGGATTATCTAGAGTATTAGATAGATGTGTTAATACAAACCTTGTATTAAACTTCAAAAAATGTCCCTTTATGGTAAAACAAGGGATTGTATTAGGACATGTGGTATCTAATAATGGCATTTCTGTAGACCCAGCAAAGGTGAATGTTATTTCTAGTCTACCTTACCCCTCTTCTGTGAGGGAAGTCCGTTCGTTCCTTGGCCATGCAGGTTTTTATAGGAGATTTATTAAGGACTTTAGTAAGGTCGCACTTCCCTTATCCAGATTACTGCAGAAGGATATTGAGTTCGAGTTCAGTGGGGATTGCAAACAAGCGTTTGATAAGCTAAAGACTACTCTGACTCAAGCTCCAATTGTGAGAGGACCAGACTGGAGCCAGCCATTTAAAATTATGTGCGATGCTTCCAACCATGCAGTAGGAGCAGCGCTGGCTCAGTGTGAAGGTAAGGATCCTTTCGTTATTGCTTATGTGTCTAAGACTTTAGACACTGCCCAGTCCAATTATACTACTACTGAGAAAGAGCTTCTTGCTATTGTTTTTGCTCTAGATAAATTTCGAGCTTATTTACTTGGTACTAGAGTAGTAGTGTATTCGGACCATGCAGCTTTAAAGTATCTATTAGCTAAAAAGGAATCCAAACCAAGACTCATACGTTGGATACTGCTGTTACAAGAATTTGATTTAGAAATAAAGGATAGGAGTGGTAATCAGAATTTAGTGGCAGACCACTTGAGTCGCCTTGAGCATATTAAGGATGATTCTACTCCTATAGATGATAATTTTTCTTTTGATAACCTGCAAGCAGTATCTGAGGTAGTCCCTTGGTATACACCTGTTGCTAATTATTTAGTTAGCCGCACATTTCCTCCAAATTTTTCTAAGCATCAAAGAGACAAGCTGAAAAGTGAGTCTAAATATTATATATGGGATGACCCATATTTATGGAGATGTGGCGCTGATCAAGTAATTAGACGTTGTGTGCCTCAATTAGAATTCCAGTCCATTTTAGAGGCCTGTCACTCATCTGAGAGTGGAGGACATTTTGGTCCTCAAAGGACAGCTAGAAAGATCTTAGACTGTAGATTCTGGTGGCCTACTCTTTTTAGAGACGCTGCTGAGTTTTGTAAATCTTATCTCCTATGCCAGAAATTTGGTAATATATCTAGGAGGGATGAGATGCCTCAGCAACTTATGCTTTTCTGTGAAATTTTTTATGTTTGGGGCATTGACTTCACGGGTCCATTTCCAAATTCTAATGGATATTTTTATATATTGTTAGCTGTGGATTATGTTTCCAAATGGGTGGAAGCAATTCCTACCCGCACTGATGATGCTAACACTGTTGTTTCCTTTGTGAGAAACCATATTATATGTCGCTTCGGATCACCACGAGCAATCGTGAGCGATCAAGGCACCCATTTTTGTAATAGGAGATTAACAGGATTAATGAAGAAGCATGGGATAATTCATAAAGTTGCAACAGCTTACCATCCCCAAACTAATGGGCAAGCCGAGGTGTCAAACAGAGAAATTAAGCGTATCTTGCAAAAGATAGTAAAGCCTCATAGAAAAGACTGGAGCACCAGGCTACAAGATGCACTCTGGGCATATAGAACAGCATACAAGACACCCATTGGGATGAGTCCTTTCCGCTTGGTTTATGGAAAAGCTTGTCATCTCCCAGTTGAAGTAGAACACAGAGCCTTTTGGGCAGTTAAGGAGTGCAACATGGGAATTGAGAAAGCCGGAGCTGAAAGGAAGTTGCAACTGCAGGAACTGGAGAACCTTCGCCTAGAAACTTATGAAAACTCCAGAATATACAAGGAAAAGATGAAGGCTGTACATGATCAAAACATCAAGAAGAAAGAGTTCCAACCTGGGGATTTAGTCCTCCTATATAAATCTCGACTGAGGCTCATGCCAAGCAAGTTGAGATCAAGATGGGAAGGTCCATACAGAGTAGAGAAGGCCGAACCATACGGAGTTTATCACCTAAGCCATCCTTCAAGCTCTGAACTTATTAAGGTTAATGGACAACGCCTGAAGCTATACCATGGCGAGAAGGTACCGAGAAACAAGGAGCCTGAGATCTTCCTCTTGGAAGATCCCCACATAGCAGAAAATTGAGCTAGTGGAGCGTCCAACTTACGGACGTTAAAGCAAAGTGCTAGGTGGGAGACAACCCACCATGGTATGATGGTTCTTTTCTTTATTTTTAGTTTTTCCTATTCAATACCTCTTCTCTTTCTTAGTACTTCATGCATTGGCATTTACATGTTTTTACTTTAAAAAAAAAAATTTTTTGCTACGCGACGCGATCGCATCAGCGACGCGTCCGCGTCACAAGGAAAGTAAAGAAAAATAAAAATGAAAAGAAAGTTACGCTGGAGTGTGGCTGGAGGCATGCCAATGGCACAAATCAACCCACGCAACCACGTCGCTGACGCGTTCGCGTCGCTAACGCGTTCGCATCGCATGGGAATCATGGCCTCCCACGCGGCCGCGTGCCCTGAGTTTTTGACGTAAAAGGGTGCACAATGAAATATTGTGCGAGAGTGATGCTGGATTGGTGCTGGAAGCACAACCCTTATCACGCGACCGCGTCGCTGACGCGGCCGCGTCATCTGTTTTCTGGCTCACGCGATCGCGTCACCCCAATTTTGGCATTTAAATTAATTTGAACAGAGAGTTGTGCTGGAGCGAGGCTGCCCTCGCGCCAGACGCATAATATGGGTCACGCGACCGCGTGACCGATGCGATCGCGTCACCTTATTTGAAGTGCATTCACGTGAACGCGTGCCCCACGTGGCCGCGTCGCGTGCGCCGCACAGCTCAACCTAAATTGCCAAATTATCTTATCTTTCTCCCCTCCCAATCCTAGTTTTTCTTTTCCCCCCTTATTTCTTCCTTCCCCCTTCTTCTTCCAATCTTACCTATCTCTCTCTCTCTCTCTCTCTCTCTCTCTCTCTCTCTCTCTCTCTCTCTCTCTCTCTCTCTCTCTCTCTCTCTCACCTCCATTACCAAGGTTCTATTTTCTTCTTCCTTCTTCTCTTTTCTATCATTTTATATATTATTTTATATATTATTTTTCTTTTCATTATTCATATTTTCTTTCTTTTTCTTTTCCCTTTTACATGGTGTTAGAAATTTTTTGAGTCATTATCCCTCATTGTATCCTTGTGGATTGTTGCAAATTGTTTGACAATTATTTTTATTCTAATTAAGGGATTGCTTGCATGTTCACCTTCATATTTTCTATACCTTATTCATCATGCATGCTATGTGTTTGTGAAAAAGCTCAAATGGCATTATGCACTTCTCTATGTTGTTATACTATTCAATGCTTGCTTTTCACAACTTCCCTTTACCATTGTATTAATTGAATTTAATTGTCAATACAAACGTGATGTTTGTTACAAAGTATTGCTTGGTCTATGTTACTCATGCCCTTTGCCGGCATGCCAATAAACACCTTGCAGTCACTTGTCTTTCTATATACTAGCTATTTTCCATTGTTGGCTTTTCACACGTGCTCGAGAGCATGTGTTAATGTCATCTACATCCTAATGTGCATCCATCACCACTCTTCCGTTCTCTTCCTTGCTATATATCTATTTGAATTTAATTTACTTTCTCCTCTCTTTTCAAGATGGCCACCAGGAAAGGAAAGGAGAAAGCGACTCCTAAACCCCCAGCAAGAAGAGGCACTAAAAGAGCATTAGTGGCAGAGCCTTCTTCAACCACAGTCAAGCCCTCAACAAAAACAGTTAAGAGGACAATAAAGGTTGATGAAAAGGAGAAAGCCTTTCCAGCAAAGGACACTGCGCGATTTCCCAATCGCTACTGTGAGCAGATGTTCCCTATCCTGGCAGAAAGAAACTATAACAATGAATACCTTCTTATCCTCCCGTCCAACATTGCTACCTTTGTTGAGCCGCAAATTGAACGAAGACAATGGGGTTTCCTACGGAGACAGCCAAGGCAGGTCAATCTTTCTTGGGTAGTTGAGTTCTACTCTAACTTCTACATGCCATCCCTGCCATCTATTTATGTCCGGGAGAAGCAAGTCCCCATCACAGAAGAGGCCATTCAACAAGCTCTGAGTCTTCCCCCTATTCCAGAAGGAATGGACGCCTTTCAAGAAGCCAAACTTAAGCGCCAGAGGTACCAATTTGACTGGGACTCCGTTCTCAAAGTTATCGCATTACCCGGCAGTCGTTGGATCTACGGAAACCACCGTACCCGCCCTAAGGGAATCTTGGCTTCAGCACTTACCCTGGAGGCTCGCGTCTGGGCACAGATCATGTCCCATTACGTCTTTCCGAGCACTCATGAGTCCTCCTTCACTGCGGACATGGCCGTTCTACTTTGGTGCATCCTTACAGACCAACCTCTGCATCTCTCAAGACATATCCGGAATGCTATGGGACACGTACAAATTGTGGGCAACTTACCTTTCCCCGCCGGAGTCTCCTACAGAGCTGGGGACACCAAAGCCGTACTTCCACGGGATGATCAGTATGTCCCTAACGGGAAATACCTCAGACTCCCAGCAACCACTACAAGTCTTCCTACTGCTCCAGTTGAAGATAATCCTTCTTCAACACCACAAGCACCCACAACTGATGAATTGCTCCAGCAGATAATTGAAAGGTTGGATCGGCAAGAACACAAAGTTAAGTTGAGAGAGCGCCGTAACGACCGCCAATTCAAACACCTCAAGGAGCTACTCAAGGGATACTTCAGGGACTCGGATACCCCGGACTCCACTTCTTTTACCAGCACAGGGAGCCATGACGGTCCCGATTGTGGAGATACTGCTACCAGTCCACCCCTGTTCCTGACGGATGGCACCGAGGACGGTGCAAAGCCTTAAGTGTGGGGAGGTCGGTCAGTACCTGACTTCTGGAGGTAATTTCTTTTCTCTAGCACCAATAATTAGGATATTTTAGTTAGATTTTCTTTCTTTTATAGAATAGAATAAATTGCATAGGTTAGGATAGTTGCATGCATGTTCTACTTTATTGAAAAAATAATAAGTTTCTTTTAAGACTCTATCTTTGGAACAACATTTCACTAATTTTTCAAAATTTTTATGATAAATTTGCTTGAGTTGTATTTGGAACATGATATTTGAGCTAAAGAACACACAACCTGTGAGGATTTGAGCCTTTATGCATGGTTACATTATTTAACCATAATTATTTCATTCTTGTGTGTTTACTTCTCTATGATTGTAATCTATATTTTGTTTTATCTTATATGTCCAATATTTATTATATTTACATGCTTGCACATGATTGAGGCCATTATTTGTTTAAACTCACTTATCTAAATTAAGCCTACCCTTTTCAATTACCTTTGTTAACCACTTTGAACCTTTAAATCCCATTTGTTCTATATTTTACCACATTACTAACCTTAAGCTGAAAAACAATTGTATATCCCAAATTGAATCTTTGGTTAACTTAAGATAGAATTGTGTGTGCTAGTTAAGTATGAGAAATTGTGGGAACAAAAGTTGTTAAGGAAATATGTCATGAGAATTTAATGGGAATTTGGATACCTACTCATGTGAAACTATAAGAATTAAAAATCTATATGCATTGATAAGCTATATTTATTTTAATGTCAAAAAAAAATATTTTTATAAATAAATAAGGGGACAAAATTACCCCAATTTTAAATTCAGAATTCAAAGATCAATGCACATATGATAAAATCAAATATAAAGTTGATACATGAGTACGAATGGAAAAAGGGAATTCTGGGTAGCTAGGTATGAACTTTAAGATTACATTAAAAATATATAGGTTGGGTTGAACCTTGGGTTAATTAAAGATTCAATTTATTAGCTCACTTGACCAAATGTATACCCCCCACCTGTACCTTAGCCCCATTACAACCTTGAAAAGACTTCATGATCTTTGCATTGGTATATTAACTATTGTTGATTGGTTAGGAGAAGAACAAAAGTTAGAAAGCATGATTAGAGAAGGATAGAGTGATTACCCTATACACCAAAGATTAGAGCGTACATACATTATCAGTGAGGGTTCAATGCTTGAATTTCCATGTTCCCTGCTTTCATGAGCTATCTTCTTGCACTTTTATCTGTTTTATTGTATAATGATAGAATTAGTGGAATTTTATTTGTAATTGTTTTGAAGAGCTTATTTACTTTTGATCAAGTGGGCAAGAATCATATAGTTACATTTATTTATATATACGCTTGCATTGCATTTCATGAGTTTCTACATGTTCATACTTATTTCCTTATCTCCTTCAATTAAGCATGAGGACATGCTAATGTTTAAGTGTGGGGAGGTTAATATACCACTATTTTATGGTTTATATTGTGTTTAATTGTGTGGTTTTATCATGATCCTTACCCACTTATTCATTAAATTAGCATGAAATTATAATCCCTTCCTGAACTTATAACATGTTTGAAAACTGCTTCCTAGAGACTTTAATTATGTATTTTTAATTCTCCTTTATTCTATTCGATGCCGTGATCTGTGTGTTGAGTGTTTCAGACTTTATAGGGCATGAATGAGTTGGAGATTGGAAAGGAAGCTAGCAAAAATGGAAGGAACACAAGAATTTGAGGAGATAACCAGCGAGAAGTGACGCGGCCGCACGGCTCACGCGGCCGCGCGGATTGGAAAAGCTCAGGCGACGCGGTAGCGTGGACGACGCGAACGCGTGGCAAGGAAAAGCGCGAATGACGCGCCCGCATGGATAACGCGATCGCGTGACATGTGCGATCCGCATAATCTGTAGACTTCACTGGGGGCGATTTTGGACCTTATTTCGACCCAGTTTTCGGCCCGGAACAGTAGACTAGAGCCAGAGAATATGCAGAAACAAAAGACAACATTCATTCTAGACAGTTTACAGTTTTAGATCTAGTTTTTTCTCCTCTAGGTTTTAGAATTTTAATTGATCTTAGCATTGGAACATTGAGAAGAGTTATTTCCTCATCAAGACCTCGTCATTCTAGTTCGTTCTCTTAACTTGGTTTTATTCTTCCATGTTCCTTGCTTTGTTTAATTTTTTTATTTGAATATTTTCATGATTATTTCATACAAGGATTATTTCTCCCATTTTAATTTATTTTCCATTCCAATAATCATGTCTTCTTTTAATTCCCTTTCATGTGTTATGGATTTATTATTTGCAATGAGTGAGTAGTTCCCTCACTTGATGGGAGTTGATTGAAAGGAACTCTTGAGTTGGAAGGATTGAAAGAAAAATTGTAATTGGGTTAACTGTTGGATTGTTATTTAATCACTAACACCAATCTCTTTGAACTAAGTGGGTTGCAACTCGTGAATAGATCTAGCACTCCAACTTGTTTGATTTTCCTTTACCTAGTAAAGGATAACTAAACGGAACAACCATTAATTATAAATTAATCTTGAAATCATCCCATCAATAATAGAGGTTCAAACTAATCAACTCCCAGTCAAGGCTTTTATTCATATTATTTAAATTTCCTCTTTTTAATTTTTCCTCTACTTAACTCAACTTCTTGGAACATCTGATTAATAAAATAGCACACTTTTCTGCAACTCATTGGGAGACGACCTGGGACTTAAACTCCCAGTAATTTTTAATTTAAACTCTCTGTGACATATTTCTAAATTGATAGGCAGATTTTCGGTGAGTTAAGAACTATACTTGCAACGTAACTATTTTAATAATTTTTAATTCACCAACTTCTGCCCCTCATCATACGTGTATGCGCACAATGCGCGTACGCACGAATAGTGCTCTGTTTTTCAAAATTTTTCTATGTTTTTGCACCAATCCAAGCATTCCAAACCTCCAAACAGCTACCAAAACACCATAAAACTTTATTTAACATACTAAACTAGCAAATAAACTCAACAAACCAACAAAAACATGAAATTAAACTAATTTTATCCATATGTACAAAAGAGAAAAATGAAAAGATTTTACCATGGTGGGGTGTCTCCCACCTAGCACTTTTGTTTATTGTTTTTAAGTTGGACTTATGGGGAGCTCCTCTCAAGGTGGCTTGTGCTTGAAGCTATCTTGGAACTCCCACCAATGCTTGGTTCTTCATTGTGCTCCAAGATTTATCATGGATTGAGCCAAGTGTTGATGGAGTTCTTCTCAAGCTTGGGGCTCCCAAAGTTGATTCTCCTTGTGCGATCCGGGATCCCACACTTTATTTTCACACCCATCTTGAAGTTGATTATCATAGATCCATGTGGGTGGTAGGCATGATGAATTCTCAATGAAGTGACCAAACATTCTCCTAGACCCAAGCGATCTAGCTCTATACCAACCATTACAATACCAACCACTAGCCATCTCCCTTTTGCTTTGAATGAAAGAATGGATGGTGGTGGCTTGGGGAGAGGTATCTCCAATGTGCTTGTAAGCTCTACTCCTTTGTGTTCTTCTTTGACTACCTCCACCTCTTGACAACTTTCTTCAATTTTAACCTTTTGTTCATCAAGTTCATCTACCTCTTTTCCATTACTCAAATCATAAATGGGAGGGTGAGAAAAATCTACCTCCACATTGCTTTCTATCTCATTGGGAGAAGGTTCTTCAAATTCAAAGGATTCACCACCAAGAAGATTGGATGCATGATCTTCATCTCCAAGGGAACTCAAGTTTTGCTCCATTCCTTCCAAGTCTTCCTTCAACAATTGTCTTGGAGGTTGTGTACTCTCCTCCTTAACATCAAATTTAATCATCTTGGAGAGATTTTCTATGATTTTTGCTTCCCATAGAGGTTCCGCATCTCCTAAGTCTTCAACCACTTCTTCCTTTTCTTCAATGATCATAGGCTTCTCCAATTGTTCTAACACAACATAGCATTCCTCCTTCTCTATCGGAGTTTCCAATCTCTCCTTCATGCTATACTCATCAATTGATTCTCCACATGCGACCATGGGAGTGCTTTGAGTGCTCAAGCATTGGGAGGCTAACCGGCATACTACCTCGGTTAAGGTAGCCACAAATTCTAGTGTCTCCCTTTGTATTTCTCCTTGCCCTTGAAGTATAAGGCTAAAGGTTTCATCCATTGAGAATTGGGGTGGGTAAGAGGGTTCATTGTCTTGGAGAAAGGGTTCATAATAGGAAGGTGGTTCTTCTTGGTAAGGGTGTGGTGGTGTGTATTGAGGTGGTTCTTGGGAGTATGGATATTAGTATGGTGGTTCCATGTATGGCTCATATGGTTCAAAAGGAGGTTGGTATGGTGGATATGGATTAGGGACATATAGGAGTGTTTGGTGGAAGGAGGCTTGTGAGTATGGTTGAGGTTCATGTTAAGGGTATGGCTCATAGGCATATGGTGGTGGTTCTTGAAAGTCACAAGGAGATTCATCATAGCCATTGGATTGATATATATCAAAGAATGGCTCTTATTCATAGTGTATTGGTGGAGGTTATTATCATGAAGATCGATCATATGCATATGGCTCCTTCCACCTTTGGTTATCCCATCCTTGATACACATTCTCATTATAGCTCTCATTTCCTACAACATAGTTAGAACCAAACTCATAGCTAAAGTGAGAATTCATAATAGCAAGAGAAAATGAAAATAAAATCAAATAAGAGACAAAGAAAACCAAATCCTAAAACTAGCAAGAACTAACAAAAGCAAAGATATTCACACTATTCACATATATACAATAACCAATAACACAATACCATTGCAATTTCCCAGCAATGGTACTATTTTGATGATTTGGATTTTTGACGGTCTAGTATTTCACTAATAAAAGCTTGTTGCAAGTATAGTTTCTAAACCAACATTAATCCTTTCATACAAAAGATTGTTTGTCACAAGTAACAAACCCCTAAATTTATAAACCGAAGTATTGAACCTCGGGTCGTTCTTCCTAGGAATTATAACAAAGTGTCTTGTTATTGGTTATGGAGTATGTTTTGGGGTTTTTGATAAGAGACATGAAAGATAAATGACAAGGAAGTAAACTAATAGCTAAAAAGGTCTTGGCAAGGTTTGGTGGTCAAGGATCTCTATCCTAATCACTAACCACAACATGAGAATTAGCAAGGATCAATCCCACTAAGTTAACCCCTAACTAATAGTAGAGGAAAGTCAAGTGAGCTATATCAATCCAAGTCCATAAGTCCTAGCTCTCCACCAAATTAATTAGTGAGATCTAGAGTTAATGGCTTCTAATCATCAATCACTTGGATATTAGCAACTCAAGAGTTCCTAAGTTACCTTCCCAAGCCAAGAACATAAAATTCTACTCTAAAATCCAACCAAGCATTTTATCAAACACTTGGAAGGCATAAAATGATAGCATAGTAAAATTGTAAGGAAAGTAAATCTACACTACTCAATTGCAAGGAAAGTAAATCTACACTACTCAATTGCAAGGAATTAAACAACAACAAATCAAATGAACAACAAAGAACATGAATCATAAATTGCATTAAAGAGAAATAGAAGAAACAAAAGTGCATGAACATAAAAGTAGAGAATTACAAGAATTAAAGGCAAAACTAGAGAGAAGAGATGTAGAAGAAGAAGAATTACAAAGGGAAAAGTAAATCAAAGCATGAAATTAACCTAGATCTAAGAAAATCTAAACTAGATCTAACCTACTCCTAATTCTACAAAGAAACGAGAGCTTCTCTCTCTAGAATCAAACTAAAGCATGATAAAACTAAAATAAAACTCACTAACTAACTAGATCTCCCATACCTCTTCAATCCTTGGGTTAAATAGCATCAGAAATGAGTTGGATTGGGCCCAAAATGCTTTAGAATTCGCTGGCCATGAGTTGCATTAAGTGAATCATGTGCCACCATCGGCGCGTACGCGTACCGTGCGTGTGCGCGCCCCTATACGCGGTGCAACTATGGCAAATCTTATATCATTTAGAAGCTCCAGATGTTATCTTTCCAACGCAACTAGAACCGCATCATTTGGACCTTTGTAGCTCAAGTTATGATCGATTAAGTGCAAAGAGGTCGGCTTGACAGCTTTTGCGATTCCTTCATTTCTTCATGAGTTCTCCATTTTTACATGTTTTTCCTTCATTCCCTTAATCCAAACTTTGCCTCCTAAATCTGAAATCACTTAACAAACATATCAAGGCATCTAATGGAATCAAGGTGAATTAAATTTAGCTATTTTGAGACCTAAAAAGCATGTTTTAACTCTTAAGCACAATTAATGGAGAATTTACAAAACCATGCTATTTCATTGAATAAATGTGGGAAAAGAAGATAAAACCCTCTAAATTCAACACAAGATAAACCCTACAAATGGGGTTTATCAATGACCTCTAAAAGAAAAATTACATATATAATATAGTGAAAAAGGTTTATAACTAGGAGCCTTTGAAGAAAGGGATAAAGCAAAAATCGTTAAATCGAAAAGCGTAATGTTCATGAAGCGATAAAGTAGACAAAGCAAGATAAAACAAGCTAAGGAGTTAATATACCAAGAGTTCCAAAATACATAGAACAAAACTCAAGACTCAGCTCGTGAAGATAAACCAGCCCGAGCGGATAAGTGTATATACATATATATATATATATATATATATATATATATATATATATATATATATATATATATTAGAGGACCCGAAATACACCCAAAATATAGAATTACAGAACCTATTTCTCCAAAATGAACTCTAAGAAGAATTAATGCATTATATATATATAATAGGTGGAGATAATAAGTATCTAAGCAAATACAAATAACCAAAATAAGCCCAAAAGATAAAGGTCTTCGCAACATCAGAAGCTTCCAGCATGCCTCAGCGAGGAGCCTCACATCCTGCATCTGAAAACCACAAAATTCGCATCGGTGCGAACTGGAGGTTCTCAGCATGGTAATAGTGCTCATATATCTAACATATAATGTCCTGGGAAAGCCGAAGGCAATCCTAGAACTTCCAACAGATAATTAAAGCTTAAAAACATAACTAACCCATAAAGATAAAACAGGCAAGTAGCTAAGGGTCTTCAGAGCTATCTAAAACTCCCCTTTCCAACTCCTCCGAACCTCCCAACCACCAACGGAACCAAAGTGCCACAAACATAATTATTTCAAGCAAGGAAATCACAAATAGAAGGCATATACAGCAAATAAAGCAGGTAGCAAATAGTTTATGCAGTCACTTAGGCAATCTAAACAAATCACACCAAACAAACATATAGATGCTTATGATGCATGCCTGTCATAGTGGCTGATGAGTATCATCTGTCGGTTATAAAGCCAACCCGACAAGTTATGGTAGCTAACCATTGGACTGTTCCTCTGTCGCGCATCCCCAACTCGAGTAATTCTCAATCATAAATATAATCATAATCATAATCATAATCATACAACACCCGCACTGGTGTTTATCCATGGGGGCGAGCTCACCCAGAACTTTCACAGTGTCCGGCCACACTTACGACATAGGGTCAGCAGAGTATCGAGTCTCAACCTGGAGCACGTGGTGGCTAGCCACTGCTTTCACCCAGGGAAACTCGTATCTCAGATAGTCATTTAATATTCATTCATCAACATTCCATAATCCTTCATTATGACCATATCATCACTTATACATCACATAATTGCACTTTTTATACATCACTCATCATAACCCGGGGCAAGTGGGACGAAACCACAACCCTTGCGTCCACCCGGGGAGCCTGTGTACTAACCAATCTGGAGCAAGTGTGGTGAAACCATAACCCTTGCGTCTACCCAGGAGGTACATTCTCATATATCCAGGAGGAACTAAGGAGGGGATCCTAGCCTCCCACCATCTCGCTGAAGGTGATTTTACAATATCAAGAGGAACAAAGAAGAGGATCCTCACCTTCCACCTTCTCTCTGGGGTCGCACTTTCGAGAAAGAGGACTCGAGATAAAACAATCACCCAAATTCATATCTTCATTATCATTCATAAATCAATAATTATCATAGCCACCCGGCTCATAAAATAATCCATAACCAGCCATAAATCATTATCAAATACAACCCTTCGGCTCACGGCATACACCGCACTTCCACTATCACCCTCAGCAACTCATACAATCGTCGTTAATCATAATTCATCATTAAGTCTCCCCTTACTTCATCCTCAGGCTACCAGTCTTCCTAGTTTCTTCTCATTACTAGGCATACTATGAGGATTTAGGACTAAAAGGATGAAATGGAGGCTTAGAAGTGTAAAATTCGGTTTTAAAAACACAAAAGTCATATTTGCTGAAAACAAGGTCATGCGTACACGTGGGTCACACGTACGCGTGAGTGCCAAAGAAAACCCAAGTCATGCGTACGTGTTGAGCACGCGTATGCGTGAGCGTGCATGTTGGCCTATTATGCGTACGCATTGCTCTTTTTCACGTATGCATGCGGACCAGGCAGAATCAACTGGTCGCGTATGAGAATTTTGCGTACGCAAAATCCCATGTCACGCGTACGTGTGGGCGACGCGTACATGTGGACATACGATTTTTCCCGCATATGGGATGCATGCGTACGCATGTAATGCAGCAACACAAAAAGCTGCTAAGTCCCATTTTTTCAGTTTTCGCACCAAACTTTGATCGAACATAACTTCCTCATTTTAAAAGATTTTTCCTTCGTTCTTTGAACGGCATAAACATCTTGGACCCAATTTTATTTCTAAATAAATTTGACAGAAATCGGGGGTCCGGATACTAATTTATGCTCCACCAAAGTTGGGCCAAAATCATAATTTTCAACAAAGCCAACAATCCTCAATTTTGAAACATACACTTCCAAATCCTTTTAAAACCAACCAAAACCTTACCAATTCTATCTTAACCACATTCCAACTCCCTCCTTCAATCCACAACACATCAACTCTCCATTTTTACCAATATCAACTCAATGATCCAAGTCCAACAATACACAACTTAATCAACCATTATACATACAAATCAATATCACATACCAATTACTTACTCCATTAACAAGAACATCATCCACAACCCCCAATCTTTTCAAATTCAATAATACACAACAAGAATTATCAATTACTTATATCAATTACTACATCCACTTAGCCTCCAACATGATATCAAGTTAATCACATCACATAATCAAGCTACAACTCCCAACATCACTAACCACATACATAATAATACAATCCACCCCAACCAATCAACTACGTCAACAATTCAATTCCTATCTTAGGGTCTCTAACCTAATTTTTTACATTACATTACATTTTAGATACAGGAAACCGAAACCATACCTTGGTCGATTCCCCGCTCAACCCGGAACACTTCCAAGTTCAATTTCTCCTCAACCTTCAAGGTTCCAAAACCTCACCAACAGATTTTCAAGGTTATAGCTCCACTTCAAAGCTTTCCAAAACCTCAATCAAGCTCCAATATATATATACACACTACCTATTCCACAATATCACATCTAAACATAACAACTCAATAACTAAACACAAGACTTCAAGCATTTCACTTAGGGTTGAGAATCTTACCATACCCAATGATCAATGGGGTGAGATTGAGCCTTTTCTTCAAGCTAATTAGATCCTATAACATCAAAGAACTCAAAATCTCAACACCTTTACTCAAGAATTTTGAATCCAAAGGGCTAGAAAACTGGAAGAAAAGTGTGACTTACCTCAGAAACAAAGTTGTGGACTTTGTAGAGCTCAGCGACGCGGTCGCGTGGCCATAAACGGTGCAGCGATCGGAGCTCCGGACCAAAAGTTATGGTGGATTGAATTTCAAGTGAGGGTTTATGTTTTTTAAAGAGTTTTCTTCCCTTCCATGGCTGCTTCAGCGTATTTTGCTGAATGAGGAAGAGAGAGTCAGCTGAAGCTCGCTAAGTTAAATGGGTCAGTTGGGCCCACGGGCCCGGTTTGGATCCAATTTGACCGATTTGGCCCGTTTGGCCCAATCTTGGGCCAAATTCTTTAAAATTAGTGTCAAAATTCTCATTTTAATTTTATTTATCATATTAAACCATAAAAATCACCTTTCTTATTTTCTAGAATAATATTAATTTATGAGTTAATTATTTATTAAATAACTGGGTTTTACACTCAGCTTCTTTCTCGAGTTGTTTTAGTCGTCCATGTTGACCATGGACTAGACCTAGTATCTCTATTGGATGGGGAGGTTCTTCATCTTTTGGTGGGTGTACCTCTGATTGAATCCGTCTTGGCTAGGGATTTTTGGACATCCTTCTCCATGGAGAATGTACGTTCTTTCCCGTGGTAGAGGTATTGCAAGTGTGAGATCATCACGGTGAGGCTTTGGTTATGATTCAAATGCCGTGTGACCGTCTTTATAGTGATTATCTACCATTGTCAAGGGTTGAATTCTAGGTCCCCAGCAATGGTGCTATTATTCTGAAGGTTACCTGAAACACTGATTTGAGCCTGGACGTGAGATCCAAACTCCTTGTAGGGCAGCGTCCGACTTGTTCTCGTGCCGAGATGTCGCCATCCGAGTTCCTCGTGAGGAGGTGGGGGGTGGTACCTGCAAGAGACTCCGATTCTTAAGTTAGCAAGGGCTTTAGGCAGATTTTTAGTAGATTAGAACGTGAATATACCTCAAGGTATTTATAGTAGAGCTGATAACCACCTTTGTTGAATTAGTTCCATCTTTATCGATGGATAACCATTTCTCTTATCTGAGGAGTTTGTTAAGATCTATTTTTAAGGGAAGATAGAGATAGTTAGAGAGATTCGCGGAGGCAGTTACTTGCTTGGAAAAGTAGAGTTGGGCTCCTTTGCGGTGTCTAACCTCTTTAATGAGGTCGGCCATATGGTAGGGCCCTCCCCTTAGGTCAGGCCTTTGATCCTTATTGAACCTGACTTTTATGTTTTGGACTAGGGTATGAACAGTTATATAATATTCATATACATATTTATTATATATTAACGTGGGATAATTTTATAAATTGAAAGAAACAATTCAAATATTGAATAACTGTAGTCTATTAATATATAAATATGAACAATCTATTTTATTCTTATGTAACAACAAATATATTTACTTATTTATTTTCAATTACTTAAAATATTCTCTAAAAATTACCATTTGAAAAAAAGCATTGAAAACTGATAAACGACTATTTTACGGTTTATTTTGTATTGAATTGAGTGAATTTTATCCATTATTCTCACACTTATTCATATAATTTGCATGTTTTACATTTTCCTTCCTAATTTTGTGCTATGATTGAAAACATGCTTCTTGTAACACCCTAACTACCAAAGCTCGCACTTTCGGCTATGCGACTCTGATAGTTCGGACATTACGACGACACTTATATTAATTAATACTAAAATATGAGCCTGTTTAAAACTTTAAACCGCAATACCGCTCCCAAAGATACTTTCGTTCGATAACGTACATCCATAAATACCATTCAACTTACAACAACTCATAAAGAGTACATCCATATATATACATAAATATATATAAATAATATTACAAACATAATCCAATACAATTTCTATCCCTCTTACAGATTATATCAAGATAAAGGCAAGGGTGCAGTAAACCATAACTAAAACAATACAGAGCATCACAACAACAATTAAATAAGCTCTTCGTAACTTCTGCGCCCATATCCTGAAAGGGGAAAAATGTAGGGGGTGAGAACATCATCCTCCAAAGGGTTCTCAGTAGAGGATTTTTGGGAATTACTGTAATAGGATACATGAAGATAAACCGTACCAGTGATTAATAACCGTCTTATGCCTCTTTTCAAAAACAACGGTTTACAATAAAAATAAAGTCGGAAATCTTTTCTGAAAGAGGAACCATTCAATTCTCAAAAACTCAAAAGCCTTTCAAAATGGTTTATCTATGCTGAAACAAAATAGCCTTTCATATTTTTCCAAATCAGAAACACACAAAACCGAAACCAACCATCGGTCCATCTCATTTCAACCACGGCCCTAGGCCCAAACAATCCAACCATCAACTAATCACCACAATCCAACAGAGTCCTAGTAGCAAACACAAATAGGAAGATGCAAGCACAAGCAAATAGTTATTGCAAGTAGAACAATTAGCAATTAATCACATAGGCAAACCAAGTATAATATGCACACCCAAACAATGTAACATAAATGCATATGATGCATGCCTGTCCCTAGTGGCTGATGATATCATCTGTCGGTTATATAGCCAACCCGACACGTCCTGGTAGCTAACCATGGACAGAAATACCCATCGCGGAGCAAGTAGGTTTGAGCTACAACCCCATTGCTACTACCCGCTCAACCCAGAGCCAGTGAAATAACCACTACTGCGGCTACTACCCAGACTGGTGTTTAAAAGCTCAACCTGGAGCGAGTGGAATCACCACTACTACCGCTACTACCCAGGCGTCACAGTCTCTGACCTGGAGTAAGTGGGACGAACCACAACCCTTGCTACTACCCAGGTATCTCAAGCATATATTCATTCAGTCCCAGTCATGGATCAACATCCATCTCAGCCATCTAGCTTAAATTCATAATTCATAGTCAGCCATACGGCCCAAAACTCATTCGGCAATCAGCCATAAATCAATATAATACACAGCCATTCCGGCTCACGGTTCAATCCAAAACCAGCCAATATTCATAATCATACATAGCCATTCCGGCCCATAACATAACAGCACTTCCACCACTAAACATCATCAAATTCATAAAACCGGCATTTAAGCCATAAATCACTTTTCTCAAGCCATTTCACTTTGAAATCAAATTTCAACTCTTTTCAGCCTTGGCTTTAAAGATCTTATTTCTCAAATCATCTCAGGCTCACAAGCCACTTTTACTCAAAGTGAGTTCCCTTTTTAAAACAAAGCCACTCTCGGTATTCTCTTTCCAAAACTTCCAAAACTATGGAAAGTTAAAGATTCATTTTGGGAACATTCAAAATCACCCATCCCACAATGGGATTTTATAACAAAGTTTCTCGGCAGAGTCCCAAGTCTTTAGGGGAGAATAGCATAACTCATTTCACCGAATTCATTTAAAATCATTAAAACCTTGGCTTTCCGATTTGAGTAATAAAATAGGATCTAAGCCAAACCGAGTCACGTAATCATTTACTTCTTTCAAAGCCGTTTCCTTTACTTAGGCAAAACCAGCTTCAACCCCCATGATAAATTCTAAAGCGTTTCAACTGTTCAAAATTGTTTTAGTCTTGCAAAAGTTCAGAGTTCAAAGAGTACTTAAAACCTTTCTCAAAACATTTCAAAATAAAACTTGTCAATAGACATTCAGGTTCTTTCAAAGTCATTGAAACTTCTTTAATTGAAACCCCCAAGTTAAATTCAAAGGCATAAACCCTTTTCGCATTCAAACAGCTTTAAAACACAAGTTTCATCTAAATAACTTTCTCTTGAAAGAGATACAATGCCTTTCTTAAGAAGCAAGACTAAATCACAATTTCCTCTTTACTAACTCATTTCGAAAGCATGAATCATCCTTTTCTTGATAATTCAAATAAAATAGCAGAAGTCTTTAACTCATCATTTTCCAGACAACATTTCAATAAAAACTCGGATTTTATAGAAATTTCGACAGCACCTCCCCTAAAACTTGGACTTTTGCCACCCAGTTCGGGTCCCAACTAAACCGTTTCTCATTCCTTTTCAACAGCTCAAAACCAGAAATCAATTCAAAAGCAAGCTAAATCCAACAGTCGCCTCAATGGCATACCTCAAGGAAACCATTTCAAAAATCAACTCAATATCAACTGATTTAACTCATTTATAAAGCTTTAAAGAATCGGTTCCGCAATAAATCATTTATCAAAACCAGAGCAATTAAAGCAACCCAGGCTGGATTTCAAGAGCATTCTATTTTTCACATCATCAAAATAATTGACTCAATTCAAGCCAATCCTCAACGGATTAAACTCATTTCAAATATTTAAAGAATCAACTTCAAACATTACATTTCACAAGCCACACAACAATTCAGCCAAGCCAACATCCATAATCGTTCGAGTCAATCAAATAATACATAAGGCAGATACAATCACTAATTGCACCATATCTCACATCAATATCCATATGTAATAATTCCAATAATAAACTGTAGTTTTCGGAAAGCGCCCCTACCTCAAAACGCAAATTCCATAACTCAAACGCGTCACAGTGTCCTTTCCGCCTCAACCCGAAATCAACAATCAAAATCCCGGTTCCGCGTGTCTTTCTCAAAAGTAGAAACAACCTCAACGCCACAAGTAAACTCGGGTTCTAACTCCTAGAACCATCAACAGCACAATTACTTTATTACACGGAACAGAACACTAACGCAGAGCTCTCGAAACAGGAATACTTACTGAAACTAAGAAAGAACGGCTGAATCGAACCACAGTGCCCTCTGAATCGGTTGGGCGGTAGCCCCGGCAGTCAGCCCCAAGTAGCAGCGGTGATCTGAACCACACGCAGCGACGATGAAGTTCCAGGAAACTCAACAGAAGGGAAACTCAACTTAAAAGCCTTACCGGCAATGGAGCTCGGTGGCGGCAGCGGCGTTCCCGGCGGTTGAGGCTCGGCCAGAAGCTCCGGCGACACAGCAGCAGTGATGTTTTCCGGCGGCAGAGGCTTACTCGTGCACCGCATGAGCAGCGATAAGGTTCCCAACAGCAGCTGGGCTTTACGGCGGCAGAGTAAGCACAACTAGCAACAGCGCGGCTAGAGGTCACGGCGCGTACGGCGGCAACGCAGAAGGACTCCGATGCGGTGGTTGGACCTCAGCTCGGCCTCAGATCCGTTCTCTCCTTCGCGCGTCTCCCTTTCTCTCAGCCTGGCTCGGCGACTCGCGGATGGACCGAATGATAGCGGCACGGGGACGGTGGCGCGACGGCGAGACGCAGGTCGACGGCAGGGCGCGGCGGCACATTCTGTTCTCTCTTCCCTTGCGTGACAGCCCTCAAGGCGTGGCACGGCGGCGCGGCAAGATGGGACGGCAGCGCTGAGCAGGACGACGGCGCGATGGCGGCGGTGAGACTAGCACGCCTGCGCGAGTCTTCCCCTCCTTCTCCCTTATTCCGCGGCCCCTTCCCCTTACCCCTATTCTTCTTTCTTTTTTTCGTTCTTTCAGAGAGAAAGGAAGCTTTGTGTGTGTGTGCTGCCGCTGCTGGGTGTTTGGGGAGAAGGTTCGGTGGCTGTTAGGATTAGAGATTAGGGTTTCATGTTTTTGAAACTTAGGGTTAATGGTATTTTGGTAATTTCACATAAAATTGGGAATAATATAATAATTGAAACCCAAATTAAATCCAATACTAATTATATATAGAAAATACTATTTTCTCATCAATTTCACAAATTATTTTCAATAAAATGTCCAAATCCAAAATTTAGAAATAATATAATTAATTTCTCTATTTTCCAAAATAGCAATATCAATATATTAAAATATTGATTATTTAGTCCATATCATATAAAATCCTTATTATTTCATAACTATCAACTTTATAATGCAAATATAGGAAATAACCCAATAATTATAAGATTGGATAATAAATCCTAATTATTTCAAATTCAATTAATCAAAACTTGCTCTAAATTTCTTTAATAAAGAAATTTTTGAAATTAAAGCTGTGGAAGTACTGAATTTGAAATTAGCTAATAATAGCCCTTTTTCAAAAGTTCTGGGTCTTACATCCTACCCACCTTATAAAAATTTTTTGCCCTCGAAAATTGATGCAAAACGAACGAATTTCTCATAACAGTTCACCCTTGAACACATTTAAGGAAGAAGCAAAAATATCTCAACATATAAACATATATACGGTTTTCAAATACTTGGATGGTCGTATGCATAAAGATACAAAGGCAGGAGTGTGATTGTAAAGCAAACGTTATAAGGTAGGCTCAATGCAAAAGATAACATGGGTCAATCATGTGATAGTAGGGCAAGGCATCAAAGGCTATAAAATAGGATGGAGTTAAAACGATGTGCTCAATATCCGCACACTAATCTTATATCAACCTCAAGGTTTCAACTTTCCAACTCCATCAACCACTTTACAATTCCATACTCGATCACAAGTCTGACAATCACAAACCTGTTCGCAAGGAACAAAACGCCCACAACTCATACGTTGCACACTTACCGCTTCAACTTCCGTATACACATATCACGTCTTAAAGAACTAATGCATCGCGTTACTACATCTACAAGTCGCACGTGATATCAAAACAATTCTCGAGTCTACTCAGAAGAATACGAGATCTTAGAAAGGAGAGACAAATGTCAAAGACAATACTCATAGATTTGAAAGAATATATCCAATTCCAGATAAACAAGGATGTTCAAGCAATGAAGTTTGCTAGACATGATTCAATTGACAACTTCAAAGATAACCCTTAGATCAAAGAAGTTCAATAGGATCAATAAGAAGAAAACCAGCGCATCGGTTTGAAACAAACTCAAGATGAGTCGAGGAAGCATGAGGTTTACAGAAGAGAATATTTCAAACCCAAGACAAAGCTCACAAAATTCAAGAGCACGATTAAAAGTACTTCTGAATACATTGTTCATAAAGGAACCAAAACTTGCGGAAAAACCACTTCGCAGTCTAAAAGAAAGGTTAAGTAACAACATCCTTCAAGAGAGTAACAAAAGCATAATCGTGGCTTTACTTCAATACAATTTCATGTTGAAGTAAATCATGTAGAGTTTTAAAAAAAACAAAATGCACACAAGTTTCGCTAAGAGCTAAAATATTTCCTCAAATATTTTAGAAAGATAATTAGGTGCACAACTTAACCAAAAGTAATTCATAAAACTCGGAAGAGAAATCAAATGCTTGTTCAAAAATTCCCAAAGCCCATATTCAAACAAGCGTGTATAACATTTATAGCGGGGACAAAAGAGGAAGTTAAACTCTCTTTAGAAAAGAAATTTCAAGGTAAAATTTTACTTATAAATTGGTAAGAAAACAAGTGGTGCGTTACAAACGGACAGGTTTCCACTAACCAAGGAAGATTCTCAAAACTTCATTTAAAATAGCGCATGTCAACTTTAAATCATCTTTGTCAAAATTAAACAATGGTTTCAATTATAACCAAGCAACTGAAAAATAAGTTCGATTTGGAACTTCTTCAAAGAGAATTCAATCTGCTTTATAAAATTCAAAACAGGATTCCAAAAGTATACTTGAAATCACTATGTCATAACGATATTCAAGAAGATTAGGATGTACTTGAAAAGGAGTCAAGCCATACAAGAAAAGATCTTAAATCAAAGTAGTTTAAACAAGATCTACTAGTCGTGAGACATTCAACAAGTTTTAAATTGATCCCAAAGAATACAAAAGTCGTAGAAAAAGGCAACTCAATCATTTGTAATTTCTCAAGGATAAATCTTTGACTAAAAACTCTCGTAGAGATAATGAGAGAATAAACAATGCACTAACTTGAAACGAATCAAACTGACTCACTTAAGGATGAGATTCACAAGAGAAGACAAACCAAGATCAATGGTAATGTTCACAAGATGCAAAAGATTAGTTAAAAACAGAATCACGTATGACATTCATAGAGGTAAAAAGCTTAAGAAGGAGCGAGTCTGATCATAAGAAGAAAGCTATGAGTCCAACATTTTCAAAAGAATAACAATGGCATAAACCATGCAGTATGCTAAATCAAACTCAAATCAAAATGAATTAAGTGAAGTTTACCAAACGAAACTCAACCTACGTAAAAGCGAAAAATTCTTTCTTTCCGGGATCTTGAAGAATAACCAAATACATAATCAAATGAAGATGTTCATTGGAACTATAGTAAAATTACTAGAAAGTCAATTTACTTTTAAAGTAAATGCAATTTCATAAACCAGTAAAAGTACAGGCGAGGCATTAGAAATAAATAATTGTTAAACTGTATATGTAGTCTCGAAGTTTCACATATGGATAAGTGTATATCTAGTCTACAGCAATTTTTATAAAAATCTCAAAATTAGCTGTAATCACTGTCAAATAAGAGGAAAACTGAATCAACAAGTTCTCTAAGAATGAACACGGAACCCGGAGTTAAAAGTCACAGCACATTAAGACAAGTTCAAGACTATATCAAAGAATACTTGAATCAAGAAGAACTCAAAAAGAGGAAGACATATGCATCAAGGATTCCAAACAAGCATATGCAACTGAGGTCAAACAAGAATGCATATGAATAGAGAAATAGAGTGGAAACATCAAATTACTTTTCAAGAGGAGTAGCAAACAAGAACTTCAAGTTAGGGTATGAAGAACAGGTCGACTCGAACAAAATCCAAGATACACAACTAAATAGCCTCGAGAAATAGTTTCTAACGTTCCCAAACCAGCGATTCGCTTCACTCAAAACTCGTATATCATCTATGATAACCCATTAGTGCTTTCATATACAAAATTCCCTAGTATTAAGCCGGCCAAACTTAATACCAAGAATCATGCAATGCAAGACTAATAGCGTTAATCAATAGACCGTCATGTGCATAAAACTCTAATCCTCGTCATTCGACAAGACCTAAAACATGACAAACACTCAGAGTATGCAATTGAAGCATAGTCAGTCCATTCCTCAGGCTCTACAGGAAGAACTGCTCTGATACCATAATGTAACACCCTAACTACCAAAGCTCACACTTCCGGCTACGCGACTCTGATAGTTCGGACATTACGACGACACTTATATTAATTAATACTAAAATATGAGCCTGTTTAAAACTTTAAACCGCAATACCGCTCCCAAAGATACTTTCGTTCGATAACGTACATCCATAAATACCATTCAACTTACAACAACTCATAAAGAGTACATCCATATATATACATAAATATATATAAATAATATTACAAACATAATCCAATACAATTCCTATCCCTCTTACAGATTATATCAAGATAAAGGCGAGGGTGCAGTAAATCATAACTAAGACAATACAAAGCATCACAACAACAATTAAATAAGCTCTTCGTAACTTCTGCGCCCATATACTAAAAGGGGAAAAATGTAGGGGGGTGAGAACATCATCCTCGAAAGGGTTCTCAGTAGAGGGTTTTTGGGAATTACTGTAATAGGATACATGAAGATAAACCGTACCAGTGATTAATAACCGTCTTATGCCTCTTTTCAAAAATAACGGTTTACAATAAAAATAAAGTCGAAAATCTTTTCTGAAAGAGGAACCATTCAATTCTCAAAAACTCAAAAGCCTTTCAAAACGGTTTATCTATGCTGAAACAAAATAGCCTTTCATATTTTTCCAAATCAGAAACACACAAAACCGAAACCAACCATCGGTCCATCTCATTTCAACCACGGCCCTAGGCCCAAACAATCCAACCATCAACTAATCACCACAATCCAACAGAGTCCCAGTAGCAAACACAAATAGGAAGATGCAAGCACAAGCAAACAGTTATTGCAAGTAGAACAATTAGCAATTAATCACATAGGCAAACCAAGTATAATATGCACACCCAAACAATGTCACATAAATGCATATGATGCATGCCTGTCCCTAGTGGCTGATGATATCATCTGTCGGTTATATAGCCAACCCGACACGTCCTGGTAGCTAACCATGGACAGAAACACCCATTGCGGAGCAAGTAGGTTTGAGCTACAACCCCATTGCTACTACCTGCTCAACCCAGAGCCAGTGGAATAACCACTACTGCGGCTACTACCAAGGCAGGTGTTTAAAAGCTCAACCTGGAGCGAGTGGAATCACCACTACTACCGCTACTACCCAGGCGTCACAGTCTCTGACCTGGAGCAAGTGGGACGAACCACAACCCTTGCTACTACCCAGGTATCTCAAGCATATACTCATTCATTCCCAGTCATGGATCAACATCCATCTCAGCCATCCGGCTTAAATTCATAATTCATAGTCAGCCATACGGCCCATAACTCATTCGGCAATCAGCCATAAATCAATATCATACACAGCCATTCTGGCTCACGGTTCAATCCAAAACCAGCCAATATTCATAATCATACATAGCCATTCCGGCCCATCACAAAACAGCACTTCCACCACTCAACATCATCAAATTCATAAAACCGGCATTTAAGCCATAAATCACTTTTCTCAAGCCATTTCACTTTGAAATCAAATTTCAACTCTTTTCAGCCTTGGCTTTAAAGATCTCATTTCTCAAATCATCTCAGGCTCACAAGCCACTTTTACTCAAAGTGAGTTCCCTTTTTAAAACAAAGCCACTCTCGGCATTCTCTTTCCAAATCTTCCAAAACTATGGAAAGTTAAAGATTCATTTTGGGAACATTCAAAATCACCCATCCCACAATGGGATTTTATAACAAAGTTTCTCGGCAGAGTCCCAAGTCTTTAGGGGAGAATAGCATAACTCATTTCGCCGAATTCATTTAAAATCATTAAAAC
Source organism: Arachis ipaensis (assembly GCF_059453495.1). NCBI lineage: Eukaryota > Viridiplantae > Streptophyta > Magnoliopsida > Fabales > Fabaceae > Arachis > Arachis ipaensis. The sequence goes on along the minus strand of NC_142442.1, from coordinate 94,894,353 downwards.
CTTGGCTTTCCGATTTGAGTAATAAAATAGGATCTAAGCCAAACCGAGTCACATAATCATTTACTTCTTTCAAAGCCGTTTCCTTTACTTAGGTAAAACCAGCTTCAACCCCCATGATAAATTCTAAAGCGTTTCAACTGTTCAAAATTGTTTTATTCTTGCAAAAGTTCAGAGTTCAAAGAGTACTTAAAACCTTTCTCAAAACATTTCTAAATAAAACTTGTCAATAGACATTCAGGTTCTTTCAAAGTCATTGAAACTTCTTTAATTGAAACCCCCAAGTCAAATTCAAAGGCATAAACCCTTTTCGCATTCAAACAGCTTTAAAACACAAGTTTCATCTAAATAACTTTCTCTTGAAAGAGATACAATGCCTTTCTTAAGAAGCAAGACTAAATCACAATTTCCTCTTTACTAACTCATTTCGAAAGCATGAATCATCCTTTTCTTGATAATTCAAATAAAATAGCAGAAGTCTTTAACTCATCATTTTCCAGACAACATTTCAATAAAGACTTGGATTTTATAGAAATTTTGACAGCACCTCCCCTAAAACTTGGACTTTTGCCACCCGGTTCGGGTCCCAACTAAACCGTTTCTCATTCCTTTTCAACAGCTCAAAACCAGAAATCAATTCAAAAGCAAGATAAATCCAACAGTTGCCTCAATGGCATACCTCAAGGAAACCATTTCAAAAATCAACTCAATATCAACCGATTTAACTCATTTATAAAGCTTTAAAGAATCAGTTGCGCAATAAATCATTTATCAAAACCAGAGCAGTTAAAGCAACCCAGGCTGGATTTCAAGAGCATTCTATCTTTCACATCATCAAAATAATTGACTCAATTCAAACCAATCCTCAACGGATTAAACTCATTTCAAATATTTAAAGAATCAACTTCAAACATTACATTTCACAAGCCACACAACAATTCAGCCAAGCCAACATCCATAATTGTTCGAGTCAATCAAATAATACATAAGGCAGATACAATCACTAATTACACCATATCTCACATCAGTATCCATATGTAATAATTCCAATAATAAACTGTAGTTTTCAAAAAGCGCCCCTACCTCAAAACGCAAATTCCATAACTCAAACGCGTCACAGAGTCCTTTCCGCCTCAACCCGAAATCAACAATCAAAATCCCGGTTCCGCGTGTCTTTCTCAATAGTAGAAACAGCCTCAACGCCACAAGTAAACTCGGGTTCTAACTCCTAGAACCATCAACATCACAATTACTTTATTACACGGAACAGAACACTAACGCAGAGCTCTCGAAACAGGAATACTTACTGAAACTAAGAAAGAACGGCTGAACCGAACCGTAGTGCCCTCTGAATCGGTTGGGCGGTAGCCCCGGCAGTCAGCCCCAAGCAGCAGCGGCGATCTGAACCACACGCAGCGACGATGAAGTTCCAGGAAACTCAACAGAAGGGAAACTCAACTTAAAAGCCTTACCGGCAATGGAGCTCGGTGGCGGCAGCGGCGTTCCCGGCAGTTGAGGCTCGGCCAGAAGCTCCGGCGACACAGCAGCAGTGATGTTTTCCGGCGGCAGAGGCTTACTGGCGCACCCCATGAGCGGCGATAAGGTTCCCAACAGCAGGTGGGCTTCACGGCGGCAGAGTAAGCACAACTGGCAACGGCGCGGCTGGAGGTCATGGCGCGTACGGCGGCAACGCGGAAGGACTCCGATGCGGTGGTTGGACCTCAGCTCGGCCTCAGATCCGTTCTCTCCTTCGCGCGTCTCCCTTTCTCTCAGCCTGGCTCGGCGACTCGCGGATGGACCGAATGATGGCGGCACGGGGACGGTGGCGCGACGGCGAGACGCGGTTCGACGGCAGGGCGCGGCGGCATGTTCTGTTCTCTCTTCCCTTGCGTGACAGCCCTCAAAGCATGGCATGGTGGCGCGGCAAGATGGGACGGCAGCGCTGAGCAGGACGACGGCGCGATGGCGGCGGTGAGACTAGCACGCCAGCGCGAGTCTTCCCCTCCTTCTCCCTTATTCCGCGGCCCCTTCCCCTTACCCCCATTCTTCTTTCTTTTTTTTCATTCTTTCAGAGAGAAAGGAAGCTTTGTGTGCGTGTGCTGCCGCTGCTGGGTGTTTGGGGGGAAGGTTCGGTGGCTGTTAGGATTAGAGATTAGGGTTTCATGTTTTTGAAACTTAGGGTTAATGGTATTTTGGTAATTTCACATAAAATTGGGAATAATATAATAATTGAAACCCAAATTAAATCCAATACTAATTATATATAGAAAATACTATTTTCTCATCAATTTCACAAATTATTTTCAATAAAATGTCCAAATCCAAAATTTAGAAATAATATAATTAATTTCTCTATTTTCCAAAATAGCAATATCAATATATTAAAATATTGATTATTTAGTCCATATCATATAAAATCCTTATTATTTCATAACTATCAACTTTATAATGCAAATATAGGAAATAACCCAATAATTATAAGATTGGATAATAAATCCTAATTATTTCAAATTCAATTAATCAAAACTTGCTCTAAATTTATTTAATAAAGAAATTTCTGAAATTAAAGCTGTGGAAGTACTGAATTTGAAATTAGCTAATAATAGCCCTTTTTCAAAAGTTCTGGGTCTTACACTTCTTTGGCCTTAAATTTGCTAATTTTAATTCTCTCTTATTACCATTCGATGCCGTGATATGTTTGTTAAGTATTTTCAGGGTTTATAGGGCAGGAATGGCTTAGAGGATGGAAAGGAAGCATGCAAAAGTGGAAGGAACACAAGAAATTGAAGTTTTGAGAAGCTGTCAACGACGCGTACGCATGGACGACGCGTACGCGTGGCTGACGCCTACGCATGGCCAATGCCAAGTTCAAGCGACGCGTACGCGTGGGCGACGCGTACACGTGACAGAGCGTCTCGTGCTGCATTAAACAAAAAACACTGTAGGCTATTTCTGGGCTGCTTTTGACCTAGTTTCAGGCCCAAAATACATATTAGAGGCTACAGAGTGAAGCTGGAAGGGGAATAATACACTTTCATTCATTCACACTTTAGGTTTAGATGTATAATTCTAGAGAGAGAGGTTATCTCCTCTCTCTAAGTTTAGGGTTTCTTCTTTCAATTTCCCCTTAGGTTCAGATTTCAATCTTCCTATAATTTAGTTTTCTCTTACTTTTATTTGTTCTAGTACTTTAGTTATCTACTTCCCTTATTGATTTCTTTATTTTGCTAATTTAGTTTATGAGTTCATGTGTTACTCTCAATTTTCATTAATGCAATTTATATGTTCATGTTGATATTGCTTTCTTCAGTTCTCATTGTTAATTTCTTTCAATTGGTAGTTGTTAGATTTTACTATTATTGTAATTTTACCATGCTTTTATTTTGTGCCTACCAAATATTTGATAAAATACTTGGTTAGATTTTAAATTAGATTTTTGTATTCTTAGCTTGATTTGAATAATTCGGAGACTCTTGAATTGTCAAGTCTCTTGTTGGTTGGTGATTGAAAGTTGTTAGTTGGCTTGAGCTTCACTAACTCTAGTCTTTGATTAGGACTTGTGAACTCAAGTTGAATTGCTCACTTGACTTACCTTCAATTGTTAGAGGTTAACTAAGTGAGAGCAATTTACAATTTCCATCACAATTGACAATGATAATGAGGATAGGAATTCCGATTCTCAACCCTTGCTAGGACTTTTCTTAGTTGTTAGTTATTTTCCTTGTTATTTACATTCCTTGCTTATTAAACTCAAAACCCCAAAAAGATACAATCTCATAACCAATAATAAACTACACCTCCCTGTAATTCTTTGAGAGACGACCCGAGATTTAAATACTTCGGTTAATTTTATTGGGTTTGCTTAAGTGACAAACAATTTAAACATTGATTGAGGATTAATTGTCGGTTTAGAACTATACTTGCAACGCGATATTTTTGTAAAAATCTTTACCGACATTTTTCCTCCATAAAAAACATACAAATTAATATTAACCACTCTAAATTTTATATACTTATTTTTTGTAATTAGATTAAACAACAAATATTAAAAGAATATTATTCACTCAATTCGTGTAATGTGAAAAAAAAATTATTCCTATATGAACTCCTTTGCACATAGATTAAGAAAATAAAAAATAAAAAAGATTTATGAAACAACATAAATACAATAGATAAATTAAGTACACGACACACATGTCATACACTAGGGATCTAATAATATAACTAAATGTGACTTAGTTAATATTCGTTTTTTGTGTGAATACAACATAAACATATTAAAAAATATTTTGAATAGTTAATTTTAACTTTACATAATTGTTAATTTATCTTTTATTTAAAAAAAATATTTAAGATGTATTTTAAAGGTTATCATTTGGAAAAACTTATTAACCGGATTAAACACTAATGTAACAAAAGAAATTAATCACTTAATCTTTATATATACTAAGTAAATTAATTTTTTTAATAAATATATATTAATCTTTTTATAAATAAACTATATATAAATAATATAAAGTAGATTAAGTACATGATCTGAGTGTAGGACAGGCCATACACTATGAGTCTAAAGTATAACTAAATATCATTTAGTTAGTATTTATTGTTTGTGTGATTACAATATAAACCATATTTATTGAAGTTTTAATTCCTTTTGAATTATATATAACAGTTTAATAACATTTATGTAAGCACACAAACATAATAGCTTTTTACCTTTAAGTGAAATTTGTTAATATGGACTAGAAAAATAATAAGATTATTAGGCCTCTAGAAAGTAAAATATGGGACAATCTTATACATTGTACAATAAGACTTTTTCATGTTTCAGGTAACAACTGTTTATATGAATGGATAAGTACCAACAACTTTTTACAATGCATCAATATTTAACTGTAGTATGGATTTTACATTAGTATCATTCATAGCATTAATACCAACAATAAAACGATGGTGGATACTTAAGCAAATTAAAGAAACGTCTTTACATAAAAATATTTGATCTTGTGTATTGAATAGAGATGTATTAGATTTTCTGACATTTGGCATAGATTAAAAATGTTATCATTATTAAAAAATATGGTTATATTTTTAAAATCGTTAATTTGATTCTGATACTAATTTTTTAATATGTTTAAAATTTAAATTTTTAACAGAAATTTTATTAAAGAATTGTTTTATTTTTTATAAATTCTATAATATTATTTTATTTTCATTTCATTATTATTTTGATACGTTCTTTCATTTTGAGAATTTAATAATTTTTACAAGGTAAATTTTTATTTAAAATTTTTATAATTTTTCTTTGCTTTTTGAAGATTTATATTTTAATCTACTAATTCTTATTAGTAATTGTTTTATTTTTAGTCTTGTAATTCTTGTTTATTTTTAAATTCTTTGAATAAAACATATTGTGAAGTTGAGATTCTGAAAAAAAATATTTTGTATTAATTTAAAAAATTCAGTGTCGTTTTAAATTAATACTAGTTAGAATAATTAATATAATTATTTTTTCTCTTAGATTTTTAATTTTATTAAAAATTTATACTTTTGTTAGTAATTTACATTTTTTAGAGCACATTTTTAACTGTGGTCAAATAAATAAATTTAAAAAATATATCTTTGTCATCTTTATATGAATAATGCCCTAAAATAATAAGGCCCGTTTTAAAGTAGTTTGAAGGTTAAATGTTATTGAATAAAATAAATAATATTAAAATTAAAAAGTTTGGACAGTTTTGAGCTGAATTCGTCTCCTAAATTTTGAACCAACCATAATATTAGATTGTGACCACATTCGATAATATTAAGAAGAAAAAATAATATAAATTTGTCATATTTCTCATTTATTAATTGTAACGATAATTAATAAAATTAAATAAAATAAATTTTAGTTTTTTTTTTTTGGTCTCTCAAACATTATTGAATCACATTTGTGTTAGCTAGAGAGCAAAAAAAGACTTCTTTACTTAATTAATCATTAGATAGATGGGGAAGATTTAGGGTATTGATGAAGCACAAGTGTTTGATATTTAAAGAATTGGGTTGAGCGTCATTCGGGGAGATCTTGCCAGTCATCCCTGCCAAATTAAAGTAGATTAAGGTATTTTGACTGTTTCCTCTCCAGCATATTCTCTATATTAAGGTCCACCAAATTTATATTACTTTGGCTTATCTATTAATACCCTCTTGTCCTGCATGTAAGTATATTTTGGGTAAATTTCTTATGCTAAGCTTAGATGTGAGGCTATTAATTAATATATTTGCCGTAATTGAAGTGGAAAAGAAAAAATAGAAAATAAATGAAGCTTGTATCTAGATTTGTGTGAGGATATATAAATTTGGGAAGATGTTGGGAAGAAGAGAAGCCAAGAGAAAAGAAGAGAAGCGAAGCAAAATGGCCTCGTTTCGCATAGCGTGTTTGGTTGTGTTGTTGGTTTTGGTGGTGGGGCCAGTAGCAGTTTGGGGTGGAACGGTGGCGCTGACCCACAGAGGGGGACGTTTGCTGACCGGAAACTTGAACATTGGCATCTTATGGTACGGTGCAGTTACGGAAAAGCAAAAGCAAGCTGTCCATTCATTTTTGAATTCTCTGAACCCGAGTGGTGGAGATGGTGAGCCTCATGTGTCATCATGGTGGCACGTGGTGGAGAGCTATCAAGCATACACTAAGACGGGGAGTGGCAAAGGAAGCCCCACGATCACAGTAAAGGTGGTGAATGAACAGTACGACCCAAATTACTCATTGGGGAAAGTGTTGATCAAAGATTTCATCAAGAAGCTCATGCCAAAAGCAACTGGTGGAAAGCCAAACACGCTGGCTCTCTTCGTAGCGTCCAAGGGTGTGACCGTCCAAGACATGTGCGCTGGATCATGCGCCCAGCACGGTCTCATAGAGGAACAGCCATACGTGGCAGTAGGGGACCCAGAAGAAGAGTGCCCCGAATGTGCCTGGCCATTCCTTGAAGCCCCAGGAATATCCGTGAAACCGCCCAGTGGGGAAGTGGGCGCCGATGCCATGGTCATGCTGCTTGCCGGTGGCTTGGCAGGAGCAGTCACAAACCCTTACGGGGATGGCTTCTATGCTGATGCCCGTGGAGACGACATCCTTGAAGCCACCAGCGTCTGCTCTCACATCTTATCAGCCCAACAAGCAAGATTACCTGTTGACCCTGCCACTGGCGGTGCCTATAATGCCAAAGGCGTCTCTGGAACTAAGTTCTTTCTCCCTGCTATTTGGAATCCTAAAACATCTTCCTGCTGGACACCTCTCTAGCTACCTACTCTCAATTAATTAATTATCTACCCAGGCCTCTATCTAGGCCTCTATAAGTGGACTTAATATTGGTAGTTAACCAATACTATGTATACGTTAAAAATGAAAAAAGTTTGGTAACAAAAACAAAAGTCATAATTAACCAAAATTTTTCATAATTTATTTCATTGGTATAACTTAATAATATTTTAATTTTTTATCTCACTTTTCTATTAATTTACTTATCATATTTTTATGAGTTCCACTTATTTATGATATTAATTGTAATATCATATCTCTAATTATTAAATATTTTTGTAATAACTATTCAATATTCTCTTTTATAATTTGAGTGTTATATTTAAGAATACAATAAAAACTAATAATAAATAAAAATGATAATAATAATATTAATTAAATGATTTTAATTGTAATTAATTTTTATTTCTTTTAATTCATTTATCATCATTGCAAGCGCGGGCAAATGTAAAAACTTAGTTTAATATATTGATCATAGAGGCCCTCTACTCCGTCAGCCAAAAATTACAATTCTATTTCAATTAAAAGCACAATTAGGATAGGCTAAGAAAATTTACAAGAATGAGTTGAAGAATAATTTGAACCACAGACGAACTCATTTGATAAGATTGTTGTCAGTCAACTAATTTTTGAAAATATGAAAAACTACACTAACTTTGATGAGATATGGTAATAAACTGATTTAATTTTTTTTTTTTTTGTGTTTTTACTCGCATTTATATATATAAAATTATACTATGCTAAATAAGTTTATACACCTAACATTCATAAGCTAAGTTCATATATATAATATCTATAATTACATACAACTAACATCTAAAAATTAAATTAATATTTATTAGATATTGTATCAATACACATATCATTTTTTAGTTATTGCATAAGTAACTATCAAATTAACATAGATATTTTTAAATTTTATCATAATTAAATTTAAAAAAATGTCAAATTTTTAAATTAATTTATTCAATTGATAAATTTACTTATAACATCTATAAATTCATACACATAACATCCATAATTTTATATTAATTACATCCATACACTACAACAAAACAGCATTTTGCGACGGTTTTTTTTAATGCTTGGCGACGGTTTTAACCGTCACTAAATGGTTTTGCGACGGTAAAAAAAAGCGTCACAGATTTGAGCGTCGCCAGCTGACATAGTGACGGTTTTGGACCACCGTTGGTAAGAAGTGTTGCTAAATTGTTTGTGACGGTTTTTGAAGTATAAAACCGTCACTAATCTGTAACACTTGTAAAGGTGCTTTTTTATGCTGCATTTCGCGACGTTTTAAAACTGTCGTTAAATTACTAATTTCTGTGACAGTTTATCTTTATATTTCATGACTATTTTAAACCATCACTAAGTTACTAGTTCTTATGACAGTTTTTAGGTATATTTAGTGACAATTTAAACCGTCACAATATTTTTAGTGACGATTTTTCGATTTAAAACCGTCACTAAGTTACTAATTCCTATGACAGTTTTTTCCCGTATTTAGTGACTGTTTTAAACTGTCATAATCTCTCCAACATATTGTTTTGTTTTATTAATTATTAAAAAAATTATTTCTATTATAAATAATAATTTATTTGTCTACCAACAAAATAATAAATGGCATTATATTTCAACAAATTTAAACTCAATCTCACAAGTTTTACAAAAATAGAAACAATATATTTCAAAAGTTGACCATAAAATGTAAATTCAAAAAATCCTAACTTAATCCAAACATATAAAGCTAACAATTGTACTTGTAACTTAATCCTCAACTTTTCTCCGCAACTTCACTTCACCTTCAACCTCAATAGTATCTAACTTCAACAATTACTTCACAAGCAACTCTTGTCCTCTACAAATGAGAGAATGCAATGATTAGAATGCATTCATGAATAAAGGGACTTGCAATGAAACATGAAATATAGGAAATTAGAAATATCCAAATAAAGATTACCACCAAGACTAATGCGCATTTGAATTTGTTTGAAATACATGGCATAACCCCAAGTTTATAAAAATTTACAATTAAATGAACTTATAAGGTTTTCAGGTTTAGGATTTGGGATAAAGGGGTGGGGATGGAACCATTAACTGATTTAGTATGAAGGGGGGTATATACAGTAATTTTTGGTTTGGAGAAACAGGAAAACATACCACTGCTATTGATGACATGGAGAGAAATGAGCCAACGAAAACACCTTCAGACAATTTGGCTCCAAATATCTGCAAATCAAGTGGACAATGATGTTTAGAACCCGTCTCTACTCAACCATAAATGCTTAATTATGATTTCACTGTGTCAGAGCTTAATAAAACAGAACAAAGAAGAGCACTAGCTACTAATAACATAATTCCTAATCCAAACATGACAAAGATTTCACAGATAGGCCTTAATCAAACCTTTTCACCTCTCAATTCAGAAGGAAACATTGAAGTATTTGATTGCACCATACCAACACAGTATACTTGGAATCAAGTTCCCAAAAGGAAACTCCAAGATGATCCTAAAACACAATCAATTGCTTCAATGGTATCCAGTCCCTCTCTGTTGTAAGTTCAATAGCTTCTTCTGCAGTTGACAACATTATTCCGGTTCAGTCCAAAAGCCTTATGGTGAATGATCAATCTTCAGTCACTTCAAATCCGGGCTTGAAAACACAAGAATAAACTATGAAAATAATCCAAGAGCAAGAAGTAGTAGTTATAAGCAAAAGATTAAAATATTTGAGGGCTTCATCAACAACTAAACTATGCTTGGGTATGTATACAGTTTAAGAGTTGTAACAGTAAGAAATAATAAGAGTTATTATATCTGCTCTATTATTAATATTTTACATAGAAAAATTAACAAAGGAAAAGTAATAAAGAACTGTAGAATTATGAATTAACATTAAATTAATCATTAAGCTCACATCAAGTTTATAGGTGCACCAAACAAAACTACCAAGTTTTACAAGAATGGACATAAGATAAATCAGGCAACAGCAAGGAGTAATTTATGCCAAACCTTCACAAGAATCCTGCCTACCCCCTGATTTCAATTGAGACTCCTACCCCACAGAAAAGCGAATAGATCATCAGTAGGGGAGGAAACATTACTCTCATTTATGAAGGTTCAGTATAATTTCCAGATAAACATTACTCTCATTTCTAGTCATAAAACAAGTCACAATCCAAGAGCCATAATCTTGTAGCTGCAGCACTAGAGGGGAAAAGGAAAAGGAAGTTTCAATGTGAAATTGATCAACTCAATAACTGCATAATCATTTCTCCAACAATTTAATTACATATAAAATTAATAAAAAATTTGGTAACATAAGTTTATGATTCAAAACTATTTTTGATAAAAAAGAAATACATGCATTAAATTTCCTGATCTAAGCATATTAAGATTAATGAAGTTACAACTTCTAGCGGTTACCTCTTTTTTAGTCTCTCCATTAACTGAACCCTCAGTTTCAGTTATTCTCTCTACCAACTCTGGCTCAGAAGCATTTGTATCATTTAGCCTCTGAATCAGCATCCTTATTCCCAAACAACTTGGAAGGAAGCAATGAAGCAACTGCAGCTCTAGCACTTCTTTTTGCAGCCTCAGCTGCCTCAACCTCCTTAGCCTTTGCTTCGGCTTTCTGCCGCTCCTTCTCCTCCATCAGATGTAGCTAAAGTATAATTCGTTATTACATGAATTGATGCATATGTTCCTAAACTTTATCCTAAAAGATGTTACCCAAGAATGTTTAGTATTAAACAGGACTTCAACAAAAAATGAATTTCATTCATAAACACCAGTACAAAGAAACCAAGAAAGAAGAGAATGCAAGTAAATTAAATACATTAAATTAAAATCAACTGAAAAAAAATAAAGTCACTTTAGAAAGAACAGCAAAAAGATATTGTAAATGCTCAAGCTTCCCAAGTTCAGGTACCAAAAGTGAAGCCGCTATCTATATGTAGTGGCAATTATTGAGCCTTTAAAAGAATTAAGCATGAAAAGCCTTATGAAGATCTATCACACAAATATTAATGGACATTCAATCTTGATGAATTATTGACAGATTTCGATTAATTAATTTATGCAAAGTACTGAATTCATTGTGGATTGGTAAAATTAAAGTAAAAAATAGTAAAATATGCAGTGCCTTGTCAAAAGATGGCATGGGTAGTCGACCCTCCAAAATGATCGATCCACTTATGCATGGTGGCAAGCTAGGACAAAATTGTATAACTCTTCCTTGTTATCCTCCCCCTTTTCGGCGTTGAATTCATACTATAGGAGAAAAGAAAAAACTTCAATTTGAAAAATAGGGGGAGAATATTTCTCTTAAAAACTAATAAGAAATTATAGGCCTAGCTAACCAAGGACATCTTGACAAATTTTAATTCTATGTACTTGAGATCTTATGCGTCAATGATGTAATAAATTTATAAAAATTTATGTGTATTGTGAGATAATTCATATACTTATATCTAATTAGATGCTACTATCTCTAAGTTCATAAAAATATTTAAAATATAAACTTTATTTATATGACAATACCTGATTATTATAATGTAAAAGGATTTTAAATTCACATATATAGTATGGAAATTAAACTTTTGATGATTGATGATGAAGATGATTAATAAATCAATATCAAGAGCTTAATGAATTATGAGAAGTCTTATTAATCAGTCCTTCCCCACCCATTCTATATATGTTTATATCTTGGTGTTTATTTGTTAGTTAGTATAGCACAAAATGCTAATTGGGAAATTATATATATAGAAATGAAATTCAAATACAAGTATTTAAAGTATTTATAAAATAAGAGTTTGAATTTAAAATTTAATTTAAATTTATAACCGAAAAATTTAAATGTGTGAAAAGGATAAGGTTTGAACCAATACTTATATTTATTATTTTTATTTTATGCATATCACAATGAAAATAAAAGAAAGAAAAATCTCATTGTTTTGTTGAAGATCATGTGCTTTGATTTGAAGTAAAAGTCAAAGAAGATTTTTATTAGTACCTTGTCTTCCCAAGTCACCCCTCATGCTTCTGTACATCTGGTTTTGAAGAAAAAACAAAGAGAGAGAGAGAATGAATATCATAAAATATTTACCAATTTATTTACTATTTTTTTAAAAAATAAAATGAATAAAAGTGAACCTAAAGATGGCTCTTGACGTGTGAAATTGTGAGGCCTTTAACATCCATCAACTGAAGAACAAGCTTCAAAGCACCTCTTCAAACTTCAAAGCAATTCAGATTAGTCATAATCACAAATTTACTCAAGAGAGAGGGCCAGGCTCTGCATATGCCACTTTTGTGATTGAACATCTAACCCAAGACAAAAGACAAGAATAGAGAAAAATATAAATTTGGTACTACTCTAATAAACATTACACCTTCTCCCCTGCTTTTTCTTCCATGTGCTCTGTCTTTACTCTTTAACAATTGAGTAGATACATTTGGCACTTGGCAGTAACCAACATATATATTATAAGAGTTTCAAGTATATGTTTGACCCTAGAAAGTAGAAACTAATTAAATTAAATAAACTTGCACACCCTCAGCTCCTATTTATAAATTTAAAAATTTATAACAGAACAAATTAAAGCGGTTTAATTCACAAAACATAGACTGATTTCTTTCTTCGACAAATATCTTGGCAAGAATTAATGCAATAAGGTATGTGCTATAAAATTAAATAATATCTTAAGTAACAATCATTGCAATGGAGAATTGGAGATCCCATTTATATATTAGTAAATCCATTTCTGTCTCATGACACATATGCCACATTAATTTATTTCCTATAATATAGAAGTTAGACACCTAAGTCAATATGAACACAAGAAAGTTAGTCAGAGATGGTTTTTTAATACTAGTAGGGATGGTGGTCTTTTGCTTTTAGCTTTTTCTATAAATTAGTCATCAAGCTCACATCAAGTTTATAGGTGCACCAAAACAAAACTACCAGGTTTTACAAGGATGGACATAAGATAGAGAGATGAAATCCAAGATTAAAGTTCAGCTAATTAGCTTTTCCATTTCTAGCGTAGCAATTTGCATAATTCAAGAAGAGCACTAACCAATTCATGATGTCATTAAGGCACAAAAATATCAAAAAAATCAAGAGAAGAAATAATAAAGAGAGAATTCAAAGAAATCTAGTTGAAGCATTTCATCGAACATGTTGAGTGCGGAAAAAAGAAATAAGAAAATTAAAAAAAAAGCAAATATGAACATGACGATATAATCATTACAATAAATTGCAACAAAATAGAGCACCAAGATCAAACAATTGCAACAACTTCAACACAACAAACATTAAGCAACAACAAAGAAATTGCAGGGGTAAAAATTATAGTAGAAAAACAATTAAATACTCACTATCAAGGTTGGAAGAGAAGAAAAAGTCGCTGGATTTGGAATTAGGGGTCGCACTCGAAGGGAAGAGAAAGGACGATGCAGGGACAGTGAACGGTGAACGCGAAACCGCGACAGTGAATAGTGAACGGTGAACAGCGAACGGTGAACGTCCAACACGAATCACGACGACGAATGACGAACTGTAGCGTGGTGAAGGTTGTTGCGTCACTTTCTCTGTTTCTCATCTCTTCTCATCTCATCTAAATCGGCAGTGAGAAAGTGAATACCGTTTCAGGAAAAATAAAAAGTTGAAAAAAAGAAAGAAAAAGAGTGAGCAAATATAGAGTCAGTACTAACAGTTTAATAATTAAGAGTAGAAGTGTCACAATGTTAATTAATAGAGACCCTTAAAATAACGGTCACAAATTAAGTGTAGTTATTTGGCTTATTTGGTGTAGTAATAATTTTCTACTCATAATATTCATAATTTCATACAAATGATATCTATAATTAATAAATTTTTATAATTAATATTACCAAATTTTAAATTATACATCTTATTGTATTCTTCAAATTATCTCATATGTACACTAATAGATCATGGTTTTAATCTTTTTTATTTAATATTCATATATATATATGCATATTTATTGATTTTAATATAACGAATTAATAATTATTTTTAAAAATTTATTTTTTAATTTTTGTTTACATTTTATTTTTATTTTTTATTTCTTAATAGTCTATATGTAAAGTATGAATTGTATAGTAGAAGTTGTTAAAATTTTTTAATTTAACTTCCATAATTTCTATAGAAAAATTGTATTTTAATTGGTAATAATGTAAGTGAGAGATGTTAAGAATTTGATTTGGAAGAATTTGAAATTAATTTTGTAAAGAACATTAATTATTCTAAATATGCAGAAAAATGGTAGATGATAAGCAGGATGAGTGATAAGAAGGTATATATCACTTGCTTATCAAGAAAATAAAAATTTTTATGTGTCGTTTTTATATTGTAATTAATCTTTGGCTACCAAGCATCACCATTAAAAATTGCCTACCAAATCAATTATCAATATAAAATTTATATTAAAATATAAAATATACATTAAAATAAATTAAATAATATATATATATATATTGATTAATTTGATGACTAATTTTTGTGTAAATATAATATTTTTGTTCTTTGTTACTATTTTATTTAAAGGTCACTTTATTGTTGTGAGGAAATTTATTTTTTTAAAGTAATAATCAGCTAAAAAAATAAGCTAATATGATAATATTTTAACATCTATTATCTATTATTTTGTTGGCTGATTATTACTTTAATAGAAAAATAACTATTTATTTCAATTGCTCCCAGTCAAACCTGGGCTTTAATTTCTATAGGTGATATGTTAAATGATATGCAATGCATGGTTGAATAAAAGGTGCTGGCGCATGTTTTAAGACTTTCAAGCTTCATGTGAGTGCTGTATATCATAAAGTAGTAAAATAGAAATTAAAAGATAAATAATTGTTATTTTTAGTTTCTAAAAGGGCATATAAATGCTAGAGAGAAAAGGATAAATAGGTCCGCAGATATTTTTGTCTTTGACTATTGAAAAATACTTTTAAGTTCCTGACCTTCACAATATTTGGACGGATCAATCCCTCCGTCCAAATGCCTCCGTCACGGACTGATCCGTCCAAATGCCTCCATTAAGGACTGATCTGTCCAAGTTTTGTGAAGGTCAGGGACTTAAAAATATTTTTTAATAGTTAAAGACGAAAATGTTCGCGGAACAAAAGGCAATTGATGGCTGCCTCTTCGCCCTGATGATAATTTACTTTCATCTTTCAAAAAACAAAGGCAAGAAGAGGGCTGAAAGACCACCAAAGCCCTGGATTGCCAACTGGACTAAGGAGCAGTTGGTGGAAAGAATGACTGCAGAAAGAGAGGAAATTTTGGTAAGTAAACATAATATGTTGGTTGTATTTTATTTACCTGAAATATCTAATGTTGGTAAGTAAACATAATATGCTGCTAGCTAAAATATCTAATGTTTCAGGGGATTGTGAAGATGGCGGAGACAAGAGCAAGAGAAAAAATGAAAAAAGAAGAAAAAAAAAGAAAAAAAAAACAAGAAATAAAAAAAACAAAAAAGGAAGGCGAGTTCAACATCGTCTTCGGAGAAAGAAACTACTGACAGTGACACTTCTACCTCTGAGTCTGAGACTCAAGAAGACTCAGAGGATTCAGGAACAAAACACTGCAGCAAAAAGGGGAAAAAGTAAGTACCATACTTGGGTGTAATTGCTTTTTCAAGTTGGGTGTATTTTGTTGATCACGTTGGGTGTATGTAGTTTATTAAGCTGGGTGTGTTTCGTTTGCTGCGTTGGGTGTATCTTGTGCATTCATTTGCGTGTTTTTTTTAGTATGTTCTAAATAATGATTGTTTGCCTTCCAGAATGGACTCCAGAAAAAGAAAGAAGAGTCAAGAGAGGTCCGATTCTGATTCAGAATCTGAATCTGAATCAAGTGATGAGTAATGTCCTGAAATTATTACTCCTTTCTTTTGGCTTCATTATTAAGATTTCGTGTATTAACTGAAGTGTCTCTTATTAACTTATAGGAGCGAAGAATCATCACCGGTGGAGAAGGAAAAGAAAAAGAAAAAGACAAAAACATCACCAAAAAAGTAAGCACTTCTTTGGATAATATTCTGTAATAAAATTAATTTTTTATTTCTGATTGGTACTCTTTTTTTTTCCACCCAGAACACAACCAAAAAAGAAAAAAGTTGTTGTGGAGGATTCACCTCCTAAAGAAGATCAATACTTTGACGGGTACAGTACCTCGTAAGCTATATTACTGTCTATCATCGTAATTATTTTTGTTAACATCTTCTTTTATGAATGTAGTGAGACATATGAAATATCAAGTGACGAACTAGATGAATGGCTAAGGCAAAACGTTGATAAATCTGCTGCAGAGGGGTATGTCTTGATGGGCTATCTATTTCATATTTTGGTGTGTTTTGTATGCTAATAATTGTTTCTTGTTTTGCAGGGAGAACCAAGCTGACCTGCGATCGACAGAAGGTCGCTATGTGTCGTCTGAAACGTAAGAAGCTTTATTATTCAATAAAATCTTGTTATCATCATTTGGGTGTATTTTGTGGAACCATTTGGCTGTATTTTGTGGATCAAGTTGGGTGTATGTTGTTTACTAAGTTGGGATATTTCGTTTGTTTTGTTGGGTATATATTGTCCATTCGGTTGGTTGTATCTTGTGCATTCATTTGGGTGTATTTTATACCTGTATCTTATTTTGTCTGAATAACATGAAATCTGTTTAGACTACCGGCTGTGAACTTGGGAAGTGATGATCCTTCCTCTCAAGGACGCACAGAACAGAGTAGTGTAAACCAGCCGTCACAGAGCATGTAATTTCTCTTTCAAATAACCGTTACTTTTGTTCTTCTATTACCCTTCTACTTCTAATTCTGTATATATGTTTTTTAGAAAAAAAAGCCCTTTATTATTTTATTCAAGAAAAAAAAGGCAGGAAAAAAAAGCAAAAACTGCAAGTATGTAAGTTCTCAAAAAACAAAGCCTATCTTCTTTTTGAATTGTTCGGGTGTATTTTTTGACCTTCATTGGGTGTATTTTAGGTTGAGTCCGTCTGATTCGAATATGATGATTGTGAGGGAACAGACACCGTCGGATGCGCTTGCAATGTGAGTTTTCCAAGAGTATTTAAACCTTATAACCTTATTATTTTCAAAAGCGTTGTTAACCCTTCTTTTTTCTTCTTGTTTAGAGTCCCGATTCAGGTTTTTGTGCCTGCATCCCAAACAACCACTGAGACAGATTTTGAACCAACCCCTATGCTACAGATTGAAGGGACTACAGAAACGTAAGAAATAGTATTGGGTGTATATTTGTTTAGAGTTTGGGTGTATATTTGCTAACAGTTTGGGTGTATATTGTTCCTGATTAGTTTTTTTTACGCCATGATTAATTTTTTGTAACTGTGCAGCACTCCTGAAACCCCCAAACAACTTCAAGAGACCACACCCACAATTCCCCCAGCTCCAACTAAAATGTAAGTTCATCAGACTAAAATCAATCTTTGCTTATCATCTGTATATTCTTATTCTTATTCTTATTCTTATTCTTATACATGATGACGCAGTCATCCAGCCGCAGAAGACGCTGCTGCCCTGTTGATGATGGCATGGACAGCAACCTATGTTCTTAAAACAGATCCAGGGGTGCCATCATTCAGCCTTGGATTGACTGATTCAAGTCAGGAGGGGGCGTCAACGCAGGAGACAGAAAGGGCAAAATCTCCTGAAGCTGCAAATTTGATAGAACAATTGGACGATTTGGTCCAAAAAATAGCAAGCAGTGCGGCGAAGGGAAAAAACAAAAGTCCACAAATTCAGAGGGAGACTGGGGGACAAAGTTCTGGGAAGTTTGAAACTCCTGGGGCAACAAAGCAGATTACGGATGATATGAAACAAAAGTGCTACATCTGGGGAACGAGACTGAAGGAAGATGCAGATGGCAATACTAACGAGTATGAGGAGATGTGCACTCTCGTTGCCCAAGGTGAATACATTTTGATGAGAATGCACCTTGCATCCCTCCAGGCAAAAAGTGATATAGAAACTCAGGTAATATTAGAATAACATTAATGTTTTTACACCAAATTCAACTGCAATGTTTATTAATGTAAAATTGATTTCGGCATATATTTCTAGATTGTATCTGCCATCTGCCTCATCCTCAACCAGAAAAATGAAAAGAGGTTTCAAGAACAAATATACTGTCTCCCCCCCGATATTGTGGTAAGTGTTACTTCTACGAACTTTGGGTGTATTTTATGTATTGATTTGGCTGTATTTTTTACATTCGATTGGGTGTAAGTTTAGTATTTCATTTCTTGTTTCGCAATTCTTGCAGAGCATGGCGCTTTCGGATCACCCAAAGGGGGAATTCATATCACCGAAAACGAAAAGGAATTCAGGGTGGAAGCCTACCCGAGTTTCATTCCCTTCATAGATAGAAAAAAAATAACTTCGCATCCATATGTAAGTTTTCGTTTGCTAAATTTGTTAGTACGCTTATTTACTTATATGCCAAATAAAATAACACACTGTTGAAATGTGGCAATCCTTCAGATTTTTGCTCCTGTTTGCCACTCGGGGCATTGGTGGTTATGGATAATAAATACAACAAAGCGGAAATGTCATATACTTGACCCGCTACACAAAAAAGCTCCAAGCGATGAGAGAAAGGACATTAATAAATTCACTGTAAGTTGCCTCTGTCTTCTTTACTTTAATAGATAGGTCTATTTCGTTAGTTGTGTTGGGTGTATATTGTCCATTCAGTTGGGTGTATCTTGTGCATTTATTTGGGTGTATTACTGATTTGTTTTGCTATTTAAGGGATATGTATTTTCAAGATTGATAACATATGCCGGCAGGGAACCTCTGCAGAAAGGGGAGAACGAGAAGAAAATTAAAGCATCATATGTTAAAATATCAGGCCAAAAAACAAGGTATAAATTTGTGACTCTGAACATTAAACTTTTGTAAATGAAATTTGTAATTTATTTTCTTCGTTTTCAGCTATGACTGCGCTATGTACGTTATGAAGTGGATGGAGTTAATTGAGCCGGAAAACATCAAAAAGGGGAAGTATGAATGGGATAATTGGCCATAGGTAACTGTCTTTAGAACTATATAACTCTGTATTACTTTACTGAATTAATATTGCTGTTTAAACAGAATATACTTTTTAATTGTAGGAGGAGGTGGACCACTATAAAGTGGAGTATGCTTCCCGGATACTATTCATTGAGATGAATAAACAGAGAGATCGGGTAATTAGAGAGAGTAGTGCTATAAGGCTGTCGAAGCCATCCTCTGTATTATTGAGTCCGTTTTGTCAGATTAATTCTGCTGATATAGAAACTGCGTAATCCAACTGTTGGGTAGTTTGTAAATTGAACAAATGATGTAAATATTTGCCATTTATCAACAACTTCTATTCCATGTATATTTCTTCCCATAGTTAAACTATCTGTGCTGGTAAACTATCTGTGATGTATTCAAAAGCTGTATTACAGGTGGTAAAATATGAAGGAAAAAATCAAGGCATATATAAACGCAAATTATAAACTGTTACACCCAACGCAAGTCTAATAATACACCCAAGATTGCATAAAATATACACCCAAACTGTGTGTGCTATATTCAAAATATATGAATTACATGTACTAAAATATGAAGAAAAACATCAAATCAAATATACACCCATAACCTACGAATTTTTACAGCTTTTGTTCTATATGTATCTAAATATGTGTCTATATGTAAATTGTGAATTAACAAAAATACACCCAAAAGAACAGTGCTTTTACACCCATATTCTATAAAACTGTACACCCAAAGAGTTATCCCCTGCTGCTGGTACCCTGAACTGATAATTCATAACGTGTCCTTGATATTGGCTGGAATTTGAATGCGCCGCTGATGCAGCATCAAACAGGTTTATCTGAATATAACACTCACACATTAGCTAACCTATTAACGAGAAAAATAAACTCAATCGCCACAAATTTAAAGAACATTACTTTTACCTCGCTTAAAACTTTTTTCTTCTTCTTCTTTGTGGCATTTGCAATCTGTTTCTCCAGCTTTGAACTAGCCTATTTTTTGGACGTCCTCTTGTTCGAATCCTTGGCGGGCTTTGAACTCGTTAACGGATTTCAAGTTGGCGTCTTCGTGGGATAAAGAAGATGTCCCCTTCCTTTTGGCTTGTAATGCTTCCATCTCGGCCATGACGTTATCGTACGCACGGTGCAGAATTGCAGTCAGCTCCTCTGATTCGGAGGCAAATTCGCAAATATTTTGTGAACGAAAAACCAATTGGTCGAACCTCTTGCTTCTTGGCTCCATTAGTGGCTCGTCGTGGCTGCTCTTGATGTGTGTGTGTGTCGCCTCTTTACCTTCTTGCTCCATCGTTCCAGTATGTATCTAGGTGACACTTGGCTTACTTGTTCGAAGCTTAACACGCTTAGTGTGTGACGGCACAGTATCCCTCTCGACTCGAATAATAAGCATTGGCATTTTACCTCGGCTGCAACTGAGTCGTAAGTAACCACGAACTTGTTGAATATTGAGCTGGAAACTTGTTCTCCAACTTCGTATACTGAATAGCCTAGAGCGGAATTCTTTAATCTGGTGGTGTAATTCGCCTTTCCTCTTAATTGCGCTTGGACTTCCCTAAACTTTGCATGAGTGTACGCCTCTTGAAACTGAGCTTCAATAGAGGATTTGGTTGCACACGGTATGACCGTATGAAAATCTGCAGCATCTGATTCTCTCTCTGCTTGCTCCCTGCTTCCGAGGCAATTATCGTATTGTTTGACGAACTGAATAAGCGAGCTGTTCCGGGTGATATACTTGTTAAAAAAATGAATGCATGCTCTCGCTCCTTTGTGTGCTTCTCATCCCTGCCCAAAAGTGGTGATCCAGATAGATAAGAACCCATATGTGACGGTCTTCGTATAGATCTGCATAATACACCCAAACACAGACTGTAAATACACCCGAGAGAACATGCAATATACACCTCTGCTACAGATTTTAAAAAGACATTACCTCAGAGCCACTTATTGTCCGCAAGACCAAAATTCAGCAGAAAATCATTCCAATTCCTATCGAATGAGTCTTTGCTGTGAGAGTTCCAAACAACTTGGCTCATTTCTTGTTTGATATCGGCATGTCCCTTGTACCCATTTAATTTGCTTGGATTCTTCTTCATGATGTGCCAAATACACCAACGGTGAATTGTCGTTGGCATACAGGCCTCTAAAGCCCTTTTCATTGATGCGCACTGATCGGTGAGAAACCCTTTCGGAGCGTTTCCTCCCATGCAACGAAGCCAGCATTGAAATAACCATTTGAATGATTCAATTTCTTCGTTCTTCATCAAAGAGCATCCGAGAAGTGTTGACTGACCGTGGTGATTCACCCCGACAAAAGAACCACAGACCAAATTATACCTGAAACAAATTACCATAGTCCAGAATGCAAAATCATTAGGTACACCCCAACAAATGCTTTGTATACACCCAATGGAACAGCCAATATACACCTCTGCTGCGGATTCATAAAAATACATTAATTTAGCATCATAAACAGGGCCAGTTTGTTACCTGTTTGTATTGTAGGTGGTGTCGAATGAAATGACATCTCCGAAATACTCAAAGGCAGCTCTGCTTCTTGCATCGGCCCAAAAAGCCAGCTTAATCGATTGATCCTCTTCGAGTTGGAGCTCAAAAAAGAAATTCTGATTCTTCTCTTTCATTCTTAACAAATATTTCCCGAATTCCTTTGCATCTTCTTGTTCGGAAACATTCTGCACTTCCCTGATAATATAATTTCTCACATCCTTTTCGATAAAATTTAACTCACGGTGACCCCCGGCAGCCGCAACAAATGATTGGTATGTTTTGCTTGGTCTGATACCGGCCTCCTCGTTATTCTCTATTGTACGACGAATGGACATGCTTAGTTCCCTCTGCTGTTTGAGCATTTCTGCTTTGCTTGGACAGCAGGGGTGTGAATGATCCAACACATCCTTTGAAATGATCTAAGCACCGACATCCTTCAATGTGTGTATATAAATTCTTGCAGGACAGTTCAGACCAGCTGTCGGATTGGTCTTCTCGGTCGGAAGTATTTTAGATTTCCATTTTCCCTTCATCTTCCATTGTTAACCAACTTTGAGCCTATACTAAACCCATTTGTTCTTAATTTTAGCACATCATAAGCCTTAAGTGAAAAATAATAAGTGTCCCTTGTCTGGATCTTTGATTAGCTTAGGCTAGTGAGAGCGTTTATCATTCAAGTTTGGGAACATTGGGGTAAGGATAAAAGGGTGTTTTTATATTTTTGTCAAAATTTTAGGAATTGGGTACATAGTCATGTTTGAATTATGTTAAACCATATGCATTGATGTTCTAAAAAAAAAGAAGAAGATAATAATAATAAAAATAGAAAAGAAAAGTAATAAAAAGGGGACAAAATACCCAAAGTGAAGTCAATAAGAATCTATGCATATGTGTGATGATCAAAAAGAGAATACATGAGTGTATGAAAAAGTGAAGAATGGGTAGTTAGGTTAGCTTTGAATTATATAGGTTGTCATAGGTTAGGTGGGAAGCTTAGGTTGATCAAAGATTCAAATTCTAGTCCACTTGACCATATGCATCCTACCTTGACCCTAGCCCCATTACAACCATGGAAGTCCTCATGATATTTGTATGCATGTACTAAATAATTGTTGATTGTTAGATGACTTGCAAATTTTGAGAAACATGACTAAAGGAGAATTGAGTGATTAAGCCCTAAACACTGAGTGAATTGAGTGAATACACATCCGGTGAGGGGTTTGGTCACTCAATTATATGTTCTTGTGCATTATATTGTATCTTCTTGCAAGTTGTTTGTTGGTTAGTTTTGAAAATCTCAATTCAATTCTTTGGACTTTGATCATAGTGTATTGACTCTTTGCCTTGGCCCTAAGGCTTGTTTCGGATTAATTGGAATCTCTTGTTTGTTTTGTACCAAACTAAATGGGAACCACAGTGTACATATATATAGATAGCATTAAGTGTAGTTGTATGCACGTAGTTAGTTGCATTTAATAAATTGCTTACCCTCCTTATCATTCTCCTTTGATTGTGATTAGCATGAGGACATGCTATTGTTTAAGTGTGGGGGAATTGATGAGTCCATATTAGACGATATATTTTGCTTTGATTTGAGTGGATTCTATCATATAAGCCCACATTTATTCATGCAAATAGCATGCTTTTGTGTTTTCTCTCTAGATTGTGCCTAAATGTGAAAATATGCATTTTTGTGCTTAAATTAGTTATTTTAATCCCACTTTTATGCCACTCGATGCCATGACATGTTTGATGAGTGATTTTAGGTCCTAAAGGCAAGTTTGTTAAGGCAAAAGTGGAAGGAAGCATGTACAAAAGGAGAAAACATGAAGAAAACAAAGGAAAAGCACACATTGGAGTGTGCGTTCACACAATCTAGTGTGCGTACGCACAAAAACCACAAAACCATGTGTGCGTACGCACAACCGCCTGTGCGTACGCACGAGAGGAAAATCAGCATGTGTGTGGACACACACACCTGTGAGTCCGCACACGTCCCAGCGCGTGACTCATTTAATGAAAATTGCTGGGGGCAAATTCTGGGCCTCCAGAGCCCAGTTTTTAGACTTTTTGATGCTGATTCTTCCTATATTAAGCAAGGCCTCACTCCATTTGAAGGGGGGAGCAATTAAGGTTAGATTTTAGTCATGTAGTTCATTTTCTAGAGAGAGAAGCTCCCCCTTCTCTCTAGAACCTAGGGTTTTTAGTTTAATTTCCTTGTAATTGCTACTTTTAATTCTTGTTTTAATCTAGTTTCTTCTACCTTTCTTTACTTTATTGTCTTATTCTCTTTAATTTATCATGTAAATTTCTCATTTTAGTTGTCTTTTATGTTTATGCACACTCCTGTTATTTTAATTTACATTTAATGCAATTTTATATTTTATGTCATTTATTTCTTCATTGAGTTGCTATCTTTATTTTCCTTGCTTGGTAGTTGTAGCATTTTATATTTGTTGTCATTTTATCATGCTTTCTTTATATTCCCACCAAGTGTTTGAAAAAAATGCTTGGTTGGGTTTTTACTTAGTTTTTCACACTCTTGGTAGGGAATTTGAGTGTTTGGGTGAACTTGAGTGGTGGATGTCCATTCCACATTGTGTGAGGATTGTTAATTAATTTAGTTTCCCTTGACTCTAAGTGACCCACTAGTGTTGACTTAGGACTTAGGGATTGTGATTAATTATGTCTAGTTGACTTATCCTCGATGTAGGGTTGACTAATTGGGATTAATCCATACACAATTACCTTGTTTGTGGTCCACAACTAGGATAGGAATCCTTAGTTACCCAATTCTTGCCAAGAGTTGCCATTTACATTCCTTGCATTGCCTTTACTTGCTTTCCTTTACTTTCTTGCATGCTCATTTAATTCCTTGCTATTTACATTGCCTTGCTCTCTTGCATTCACAACTCCCAATCCCCCATGCTCTCTCTCATAGCCAATGATTTTACACTTCATTGCAACTTCTAGGGAAGACGACCTGGAAGCTAAATACTCTCGGTTATTTGAATTTGAATATTTGACATTTGATTAAGAGAATTCATTGTTGGTTTGGACTATGCTACCAACAAATTGATTCTTGTTTTGATCGATTCTGAACCACATAAGAATTCTCTTATCAATGGGAAGAAATGAAGTTTGGTCATTGATTATACCACACACTTTGATATATCAAAGTATTGGTAGGATTACTTGTCACTATATCCATCCAACCCCCAACCTAATCCGATGTGAGAAAGCATTTCTAGTATGATTTCCTCATTCCTCTTCCAAGGTTCAGAGGAAATCCAAGTATGAGCAATTTCTCTTCTGAGACAATTGCTCAATTAGATGAAGATCGAAAGCTTTCAAGCAAATCAAGAGAAAAGACAGAAGAAGAAGAATGAAAATTATTATTGATCTATTGAATTACAATAGAGCTCCCTAATCCAATGAAGAGGGGATTAGTTATTCATAGCTCTGGGAATGGAAAATTGAATTGTAAATTGCATTCTCAAAATAAAACTGAACTGCAGATAGTAATACAAAAAGTGTTTGCAATCCTAGATCCCCAGGTGCCAATCCTTCTCTTTTCTAACTTAAATTCTATCCTATTTATACACTTTATTCATTTAGCCTTGAAGTCTTGGATGTGGGCTTTGGCCCTTGTTGAAGCTAGTTGAGAGTGGTTCTTAGTGATGCTGACGTGGGCTTGAGCTAACCAATGTTCATGAGCTTGCATGGGTGCCACTAGAATTGAGCTTGGCATGAACGTTGGTGACTAACGTTGGTGGCCACTAACTTTGGCTACGTTCCCTTTTAGTCCTTGGGGAACGTTAGAGGTAACGTTAGTGCACCAACGTTACTACCAATGTTGGCCTAGTCACGCGTACGCATCGCCCACGC
Source organism: Arachis ipaensis (assembly GCF_059453495.1). NCBI lineage: Eukaryota > Viridiplantae > Streptophyta > Magnoliopsida > Fabales > Fabaceae > Arachis > Arachis ipaensis. The sequence goes on along the minus strand of NC_142442.1, from coordinate 94,868,568 downwards.
GTACGAGTCAAAATTTTGGGAATTGGGTACATACTCATGTTTGAATTATGTTAAACCATATGCATTGATGTTCTAAAAAAAAGAAAAAGATAATAATAAAAAAAATTGAAAAGAAAAGTAATAAAAGGGGACAACATTCCCCAAAGTGAAGTCAATAAGAATCTATGCATATGTGTGATGATCAAAAAGAGAATACATGAGTGTATGAAAAAGTGAAAAATGGGTAGTTAGCGTAGCTTTGAATTGTATAGGTTGTCATAGGTTAGGTGGGAAGCTTAGGTTGATCAAAGATTCAAATTCTAGTCCACTTGACCATATGCATCCTACCTTGACCCTAGCCCCATTACAACCATGGAAGTCCTCATGATATTTGTATGCATGTACTAAATAATTGTTGATTGTTAGATGACTTTCAAATCTTTGAGAAACATGACTAAAGGAGAATTGAGTGATTAAGTCCTAAACATTGAGCAAATTGAGTGAATACACATCCGGTGAGGGGTTTGGTCGCTCAATTCTATGTTCTTGTGCATTATATTGTATCTTCTTGCAAGTTGTTTGTTGGTTAGTTTTGAAAATCTCAATTCAATTCTTTGGACTTTGATCATAGTGTATTGACTCTTTACCTTGGCCCTAAGGCTTGTTTTGGATTAATTGGAATCTCTTGTTTGTTTTGTACCAAACTAAATGGGAACCACATTGTACATATATATAGATAGCATTTAGTGTAGTTGCATGCACGTAGTTAGTTGCATTTAATAAATTGCTTACCCTCCTTATCGTTCTCCTTTGATTGTGATTAGCATGAGGACATGCTATTATTTAAGTGTCGGGGAATTGATGAGTCCATATTTGACGATATATTTTGCTTTGACTTGAGTGGATTTTATCATATAAGTCCACATTTATTCATCCAAATAGCATGCTTTTGTGTTTTCTCTCTAGATTGTACCAAAATGTGAAAACATACATTTTTGTACTTAAATTAGTTATTTTAATCTCAATTTTATGCCACTCGATTCCATGACATGTTTGATGAGTGATTTTAGGTCCTAAAGGCAAGTTTGTCAAGGCAAAAGTGGAAGGAAGCATGTACAAAAGGAGAAAACTTGAAGAAAACAAAGGAGAAGCACACATTGGAGTGTGCGTGCGCACAACCTAGTGTGCGCGCACAAAAACCACAAAACCATGTGTGCGTACGCGCAACTGTCTGTGCGTACGCAAGAGAGGAAAATCAGCATGTGTGCAGATGCACACACCTGTGCGTCCACACACGTCCCAACGCGTGACTAATTTAATGAAAATCGCTGGGGGCAATTTCTAGACCTCCAGAGCCCAGTTTTTGGACTTTTTGATGCTGATTCTTCCTATATTAAGCAAGGCCTCACTCCATTTGAAGGGGAGAGCAATTAGGGTTAGATTTTAGTCTTGTAGTTCATTTTCTAGAGAGAGAAGCTCCCCCTTTTCTCTAGAACCTAGGGTTTTTAGTTTAATTTTCTTGTAATTACTACTTTTAATTCTTGTTTTAATCTAGTTTCTTCTACCTTTCTTTACTTTATTATCTTATTCTCTTTAGTTTATCATGTTAATTTCTCATTTTAGTTGTCTTTTATGTTTATGCACACTCTTGTTATTTTAATTTACATTTAATGCAATTTTATGTTTTATGTCATTTATTGCTTCATTGAGTTGCTATCTTTATTTTCCTTGCTTGGTAGTTGTAGCATTTATTATTTGTTGTCATTTTATCATGCTTTCTTTATATGCCCACCAAGTGTTTGACAAAATTCTTGGTTGGGTTTTTAGTTAGTTTTTCACTCTCTTGGTAGGGAATTTGAGTGTTTGGGTGAACTTGAGTGGTGGGTGTCCATTCCATCTTGTGTGAGGATTGTTAATTAATTTGGTTTCCCTTGACTCTAAGTGACCCACTAGTGTTGACTTAGGACTTAGGGATTGTGATTAATTATGCCTAGTTGACTTATCCTCGATGTAGGGTTGACTAATTGGGATTAATCCACACACAATTACCATTTTTGTGGTCCACAACTAGGATAGGAATCCGTAGTTACCCAATTCTTGCCAAGAGTTTCCATTTACATTCCTTGCATTGCCTTTACTTGCTTTCCTTTACTTTCTTGCATGCTCATTTAATTCCTTGCTATTTACCATGCCTTGCTCTCTTGCATTCACAACTCCCAATCCCCCATCCTCTATCTCATAGCCAATGGTTGTACACTTCATTGCACTTCCTAGGGAAGACGACCCAGGAGCAAAATACTCTCGGTTATTTGAATTTGAATGTTTAACATTTGATTAAGAGAATTCATTGTTGGTTTGGACTATGCTACCAACGAATTGATTCTTGTTTAGTGATGCTGATGTGGGGTTGAGTTAACCAATGTTCATGAGCTTGCATGGGTGCCACTAGAATTGAGCTTGACATGAACGTTGGTGACTAACATTGGTGGCCACTAACTTTGGCTAACGTTCCCTTTTAGTCATTGGGGAACGTTAAAGGCAACGTTAGTGTACCAACGTTACTACCAACGTTGGCCTAGTCACGCGTACGCATCGCCCACGCGTACGAGTCAAACTAGATTTTTTTCCATTTTGCGCGTGCACGTCGCCCATGCGTACGCAAGACTTGCTATTTTTCCATTTTCACGCGTACGTGTCATCAACGTGTATGCGTCATATCAAAAGTTTCCAATCTCAAAACTGAAATTTGATTGCAGACGTTGGAGGTAACGCTCACTTGTGCGTACGCACACTGCCTTGTGCGTGCGCACACTTACAGTTTTTCTTCTTGTGCGTATGCACACAAGGCAATTCTTCCAGCTCCAATTTTGAGAATAGTCGAGGACGTTGGGGGTAAGGTTAGTTCACCAACGTTTCCTCCAACGTTGGACACTTGTGCATACGCATACTGCCTTGTGCGTAAGCACACTAAGCAATCCAACCAGCTCCAACTTTTGATACTTATCAAGGACGTTGAGGGTAATGTTGGTTCACCAACGTTCCCTCTAACATTGGCAACCTTTCTCCTCAAAACGTTACCAGCAACGTTGGTGAGCTAACTTTGGCCACCAACGTTGCACTTTAGCTCTTTGGAACATTGGGGGCAACGTTGGTGAGCTAAATTTTGCCACCAACGTTGCCTTCTCTACTTCTTTCTCACCCTTCCTCTGCTTCTCTTCACCTATCATCAACCAAACAAATGAATCAAAGCTTTGCCATAATCACAAGATTCATGCACCATTCATAGCATCAAGTAATTTCTTGCATAAATCTCATGAAAATGAACATAATTAACCATGCTTGATTTAATCAAGGTATGCATGAAATTCTCATCCAAATACTTAGTTATTACTCAAGAAAGTGCATGAAACTCTATAAAAAAAATGAAAAAAGCTTGTGAAACTAGCCTAAGATGCCTAGGAATTATGGATTTCACTAATAGTGATGATGTTTTATGATGAGGATGTTGATAAGAATTGGTGCATGAAATTGTGATCGCAACGGCGCCAAAAACTTGGTACGCACGTTCATAATCTCAATTCTTCTTCACAACTCCACACAACTAACCATCAAGTGCACTGGGTCGTCCATGTAATAAACCATACGTGAGTAAGGGTCGATCGCACGGAGATTGTCGGCTTGAAGTAAGCTATGGTCATCCTTGTAAATCTCAGTCTGGCAGATTCAAATGGTTATGGGATTTTGATAATTAAAATATAATTAAAACAGAAAATAAGATAGAAATACTTATGTAATTTATTGGTGAGAATTTCAGATAAGCGTATGGAGATGCTTTGCTCCTTCTGAATCTCTGCTTTCCTACTGCCTTCATTCAGTCATTCATACTCCTTTCCATGGCAAGCTTTATGTTGGGGGATCACCATTGTCAATGGCTACCGTCCGTCCTCTCAGTGAAAATGGTCCAAATGCACTGTTGACCGCACGGCTAATCATCTATCGGTTATCGATCACGTTGGAATAGGATCTATTGATCCTTTTGCGTCTGTCACTATGCCCAACACTCGCGAGTTTGAAGCTCGTCACAGTCATCCCTTCCCAGATCCTACTCGGAATACCACAGACAAGGTTTAGACTTTTCAGATCTCAGGAATGGCCGCCAATAATTCTAGCCTACACCACGAAGACTCTAATCGTGAACTAAGAGGCTAAGAGATACACACTCAAGCTATTGCAGATAGAACGGAAGTGGTTGTCAGGCACGTGTTCATAGGTGAGAATGATGATGAGTGTCACGGATCATCACATTTATCAGGTTGAAGTGCGACTGAATATCTTAGAATAAGAATAAGCTTAAATTGAATAGAAAAACAATAGTACTTTGCATTAATTCATGAGGAACAGTAGAGCTCCACACCTTAATCTCTGGGTGTAGAAAGTCCATCGTTGAAAATACATAAGTGATGAAGGTCCAGGCATGGCTGAATGGCCAGCCCCCTAAACGTGATCAATGGTCTCAGTTTTGAAATGTGAAAACTGGATACAAAATAAATCTCTAAAAGTAGTTTTTATACTACACTAGTAACTAGGATTTACAGAAAATGAGTAACTAAGTACAGATAGTGCAGAAATCTATTTCCGGGGCCCACTTGGTGTGTGTTTGGGCTGAGCATTGAAGCTTTCACGTGTAGAGACTCTTCTTAGAGTTAAACGCCAGGTTGCAGCTTGTTTGTGGTGTTTAACTTTGTTTTGTAACCTGTTTCTGGCGTTTAACTTCAGAATAGGGCAGGAAGTTGGCGTTTAAACACCCGTTTGCGTCGTCAAAACTCGGGCAAAGTATGGACTATTATATATTTCTGAAAAGCCCAAGATGTCTAATTTCCAACGCAATTGAGAGCGCGCCAATTGGGCTTCTGTAGCTCCAGAAAATCCACTTCGAGTGCAGGGAGGTCAGAATCCAACAGCATCTACAGTCCTTTTTCAGCCTCTCAATCAGATTTTTGCTCAGGTCCCTCAATTTCAGCCAGAAAATACTTGAAATCACAGAAAAACACACGAACTCATAGTGAAGTCCAGAAATGTGGATTTTGCTTGAACACTAATAAAAATATACTAAAAATTAACTGAATCATACTAAAAACTATGTAAAAACAATGCCAAAAAGTGTATAAATTATCCGCTCATCACAACAGCAAACTTAAATTGTTGCTTGTCCCCAAGCAACTGAAAATCAAATAGGATAAAAAGAAGAGAATATACTATTAATTCCAAAATATCAATGAAACTTAGCTCCAATTAGATGAGTGGGACTAGTAGCTTTTTGCCTCTGAACAATTTTGGCATCTCACTTTATCCTTTGAAGTTCAGAATGATTAGCATCTATAGGAACTCAGAATTCAGATAGTGTTATTGATTCTCCTAGTTCAGTATGTTGATTCTTGAACACAGCTACTTTATGAGTCTTGGCCGTGGCCCTAAGCACTTTATTTTCCAGTATTACCACCGGATACATAAATGCTACAGACACATAACTGGGTGAACCTTTTCAGATTGTGACTCAGCTTTGCTAGTGTAACAACCCTGATTTTCGAGTACGCGAGATCTTTTCTAAAGGCACAGATTTCTCCGAAAGATCAGTAAAAGGGAATACCTCTTCTGTGTCATCAAGCATCTCAATCCTCATTGTCATTATATTATCTTTAACTCAGGACCTTAGTTGAGACAAGCTCGATAACGCGGTCACGAAGAACCTAGTTTTTGAACCGTATTGGTTAAGGGTTTTGATTCTGTTTTTCGTAAATAGTCTCAGTTTGACAAACCAGACTCGATTTATGAGAGGAGAGAGATAATAGTATAATATTATCATTATATTAGTATTAGAAAATGCTTGCATGATATTATAAGGTTACCTGGTCTGTTTTAGTTAAAAATAAAAAATCGGTTTAACCGGCTTTACGGTTTACTGGTGCAGCTTAGCACCAGCACTCTTTGGTGACTTTAGCAATGCTAAGGCCTCATTATACATGTTTTATTCTCATAATAAATATGTTACTAGTGTCATTTATGCTAATAGCTCAGAAAATAATTTTTAGAGATGTTTTTACGAGTGTTCCGATACACCTAGTTTTAGTAGTTGTACACCAGAGATATTTTAATATTATTTTAACCCACCTCCAAGCCAACCAATCACAACTCACCTTACACCCCCAAGACCTCCAACGCTGTCTCATTTCATCATTTTGGCCGAAAATAACAAGAGAGAAAAGAGAGAAACTTTCATGAACACTTAATCTTCAAAGCTTGATTTCTTCTGAACTAAAACTCAAATCAAAACTCCGATTTCACCAAAATGATCCTCTCTTCTTCCTCTACATAACTATGTGACTTATCAAGGCTGGAAATAAGGTGAGATGGCTGTCTCCCTCCCTCTTCAATTCGGTTTTCAAGGAAAACCATGCAAAACATGTGTTTTCTTGATGTTCTTCCTTAGGAATCATGCTTAACTTGACTTGAGGGCCAAGAAACATTAATTTTCAGCAAGTCTAAGATGAGATATCTCTTCCTAACGTGCTGAGGGAGATTTGTTCAGTTGAGAGTTTGTGGATTTAAAGTTGTTCTTGATGTGTTTTAGGAGGAAAAAGTGCTTGAGGACCACCTGAAAGTCTAACCGAATTTGGAGCAGCAAATCAAGGTAGGGATTGACGACTTTAATCATGATTGATTGTGTTTGAGTTGTGTGATTATGATATGATTTGGTTATGTTTGAAATTGATTGTTTATATGTGTAATTCTTGTTGAAATTTTGGTGAAAATTTGATGAAATTTGATGATATTCAACTTTGAATTTGTGTTCTTCATGGCTGCTGGAAAAACGAACCCTAGACCTTAAATTGGGGTTTAATTTGTGTTAAAATCATGTAGAAAAGATGGGGTTTTAGTGGCTGCAATTTTATTTTGAATTATGGTAAAAATCGGTTGCTGAAAAGACTGAAAAATGGGTAAAAACAGAGAAAGAATCCGAAGAATTTGTGAAGAACATGAAGAACACTTTGAGTGTGGTGAAGAACAATGAAGAACACCTTTTTGATTCATAAAAGGGCAAGGAAGTAATTAATTTGGTGTTTGGGGGGTTATTTTGTAATTTCTGAAAGTTAGGGTGGTTAAAGTAGAAATATTAAAAGTTACGGGTGGTAAAAAATGAATTTTTAAAGGTTAAAAGTTAAAAAGGGGTAATTTTCGAAAATTTAATGATAAAATAATAAATAATAATAAAATATTAAATAATAATATTTAATTAAAAATAATATTTTAATAAAAATAATAAAATAATACGGAAAATGCAGTTTTCTGTAAAAGCTTTAGAAAGACAACTTTAAGCACAGAATCTCATAATTACTTTCATAAAACACTTAGGGAGTGGTAAAAACATATTATTGAGGCAAAGATAAATAAAAGATAAAAAGTTGAAGAAAAGATAAAAAATCGAAGAAAAAGTCTGTAAAGTTTTAATGACAGAAAAACAGACAGAGACTAGTGAACGAACTAGGGCAACATAGCTAGTCCTGGAATTGCGAATAGGGTTAGGTATTATATGAAAAGTTAAACTGTTTCAGTATAGACTTAATGAACCTATACTTGGGACAGACTAACTATTCATACCGAAATTTTCATAAGCTTTAAATACATACGTTAAACAGAAAAATCATAACAGAGTAAAGAGATACAGAGAACAGAGTAACCAGAGTAAAGTAAAGAGATAAAGAGAAAAAGAGTAATATAGATACAGATGAAAAGAGTAATCAGAGAAGAGAAAAGAGATACAGAGAACAGAGTAATTAAAACAAAGTAAAGAGATACAAAGAAAGAAAGAGGTACTGCATAAGAATGTGAAAGTGATGATGAATAACGAGAATGATAATGAATGATGATAATGAGAAAAGAGTAATATAACAAAAAGAAGAGAGGAGAAGAGTATAAGAATAAAGAGTTAAGCCTTGTGGTATGATGTTCTGTTGTATGTTCATCTGCTGCTTTTCCATTGGCCCTAGAGGTCCTGTAGGCCCAAGTTCACCTACAGTGAGTTGTTATTCCTGTAGGCCGAAGTTCACCTGCAGTGAATATCAATTGTGTATCTCAGGGTATTGCTCCTGTAGGCCGAAGTTCACCTACAGAGAGTTGTGATACTTGTAAGCCGAAGTTCACTTACAGGGGCGCTATTTCTGTAAGCCGAAGTTCACTTACAGAGGAGTTATTTCTGTAGGCCGAAGTTCACCTACAGAAAGTTGTTGTATTGTGATTAAACTATTCCTGTAAGCCGAAGTTCACTTATGGGAGTGCTATTTCTGTAGGCCGAAGTTCACCTACAGAGATAAAGCCATATCTAGGACTAGTTCCTAGGTAATGTCGGGATGCAGGGTGTAAACCGACACGTGAGCTCATGGCCTGCATAGGACAGACATGCATCATACTTGGTTGCGCATTTCCTCTGTTATGATTGTTGTTTGAATGTATGCCTTCTTTGTTTTCATTCTATTCTCTGTGTTTGTGTTTTGTTTTCTTGTATTCTTTTGTTTGTGTTTTGCTTTCTGTTTTCTTTATTTTCTCTATTTATCTGTTTCTTCTGTCTATTGCTTCTCGGTATTCTGCTATTTATCTGCTAAACAACACGGAATTAATGAACGTAACTAATAACCCCGACCCTACTAAGAACTCCCCAGTTCCTACCCCTTCTCTCTCCCTTCCCCCTTCAGATGGAAGTAAGAGTACCTTACCATAGTTCACTGATGACCGTTTGCAAGAAGAGAATTCTGCTCTAGATAGTCTTCTGAGTCTAGGGTGAATCCCGTTCTCTGTTTATATGTATATACTGTGAGACCAGCCAATGTCTGCACCCCGTTTGTATGCGAACTTTAACTTAAATCCTGTGTACGAGACTCCTGTTGTGTGGCTACTTGATGGGGTACCAGAGAGACGTCCTATGGCAATGTCTGATCGTGCAGAGGAGTAGCAGATGATGTTCTACCTTTTGATGAAGTTCCACCTGACTTGAGTTTTGAAGACTTAGAACGTACTTTCCCTCGCTTTAGTAGTTTAGAGGGACTAGGTGAGTATAGAGTCTAGGCTAGTCTGGGTGCCAGCTTAGGGACCTCTTGAACAGGTCAGGACCTGGGATGTTGTATGTATGTACATGTATATAGTTATTATCTAGCTATATCTAGGGGTGTTCTAACTAAAAATCTATACTCTAATAAAGGCTAGATCACTAAATGTTGTTAGCTGCTTGTGATGTATTTATGTGTGGTTGCTTATAACTGTTTTATCTATTATTATTTGTGAATTGATTATAAATGATTCTGTTTATTAATTCAAACGTTTTCAAAAAAAAAAGGTACCTCACAAACTAACTACGCTTTTAACAACGAATCAGGCTCATATAATAAATAATAGATAATAATTAGGATGACAAATTGGTAGCACTCGGTTTCTGGTATGTCCTAGGCGTACTGAAAGTTGGGTCGTTACAGCTAGAGTCCCCAATTAGAGGTGTCCAGGGTTCTTAAGCACACTCTTTTTGCTCTGGATCACGACTTTAACCGCTCAGTCTCAAGCTCTTCACTTGACACCTTCACGCTACAAGCACATGGTTAAGGACTGCTTTGTTTAGCCGCTTAGGCCAGGATTTTATTCCTTTAGGCCCTCCTATCCATTAATGCTCAAAGCCTTGGATCCTTTTTACCCTTGCCATTTAGTTTAAAGGGTTACTAGATTTTTGCTCTTGCCTTTTGGTTTAAAGAGCTCTTGGCTTTTTCTGCTTACTTTTTCTTTTTCTTTCTTTCTTTTTTTTTTCTTTTATTTTCGCCATTTTTTTTGCAAGCCTTGTTTTTCACTGCTTTTTCTTTCTTCAAGAATTAATTTTATGATTTTTCAGATTATCAATAACATTTTTCCTTTTTCATCATTCTTTCAAGAGCCAACAATTTTAATATTCATAAACAACAAATTCAAAAGACATATGCACTGTTCAAGCATTCATTCAGAAAACAAAAAGTATTGTCACCACATCAAAATAATTAAACTAATTTCAAGGATGAATTCAAATTTCATGTACTTCTTGTTCTTTTGTAATTAAAATATTTTTTATTTAAGGAAGGTGATGGATTCATAGGACATTCATAGCTTTAAAGCATAGACACTTAGACACTAGTGATCATGTAATAAAGACACAAACATAAATAAACATAAAGCATAGTAAACGAAAAACAGAAAAATAAATAGACAAGGAGATTAAGGAACGGGTCAACCTTAGTGAGGGTGGCGTCTTCCTCCTCTTGAAGAACCAATGGTGCTCTTGAGCTCCTCTATGTCTCTTCCTTGCCTTTGTTGCTCCACCCTTAGTTGTCCCATGTTGGAACTTAATTCTCCTAGGGAGGTGTTAATTTGCTCCCACTAGTTTTGTTGAGGAAAGTGCATCCCTTGAGGCATCTCAGGAATTTCATGATGAGGAATTTCCTCATGCTCTTGTTGAGGTCCATGAGTGGACTCTCTTGTTTGCTCCATCCTCTTTTTAGTGATGGGCTTGTCCTCTTCAATGAAGATGTCTCCCTCTATGACAATCCCAGCCGAATTGCAGAGGTGACAAATGAGGTGAGGAAAGGCTAACCTTGCCAAAGAGGAGGACTTGTCAGCCACCTTGTAGAGTTCTTGAGGTATAATCTCATGAACTTTTACTTCCTCCCCAATCATGATACTATGGATCATGATGGCCCGATCCACAGTTACTTCGGATCGGTTGCTAGTAGGAATGATAGAGCGTTGGATGAACTCCAACCATCCTCTAGCTACAGGCTTAAGGTCTGGTCTTCTTAATTGAACCGGGTTGCCTCTTGGGTCTCTTTTCCATTGAGCTCCTTCCACACATATGTCCATAAGGACTTGGTCCAACCTTTGATCAAAGTTGACCCTTCTAGTGTAGGGGGTACATTTTCTTGCATCATTGGCAAGTTGAACACCAACCTTACATTTTCTGGACTGATATCGAAGTATTTCCCCCGAACCATTGTAAGCCAATTCTTTGGATTCAGGTTCATAATTTGATCATGGTTCTTAGTGATCCATGCGTTTGCATAGAACTCTTGAACCATTAAGATTTCGACTTGTTGAATAGGATTGGAGAGAACTTCCCATCCTCTTCTTCTAATCTTATGTCGGATCTCCAGATACTCACTCCTTTTGAGCTTGAAAGGGACCTCAGGGATCACCTTCTTCTTGGCCACAACTTCATAGAAGTGGTCTTGATGGACCTTTGAGATGAATCTCTCCATCTCCCATGACTCAGAGGTGGAAGTAATTGCCTTCCCTTTCCTCTTTCTTGAGGTTTCTCTAGCCTTAGGTGCCATTAATGGTTATGGAAAAACAAAAAGCAATGCTTTTACCACACCAAACTTAAAGTGTTTGCTCGTCCTCGATCAAAAAAGAAAGAATGGAGGAGAAGAAGAAGAAAATGGAGGAGATGTAGGGTGAAGGTGAGTTCGGTCAAGAGGGGTATAAGGTGTTTGTGATGTGTGAAATTGAAGGAGGAATGAGGGGTATATATAGGAGTGGGAGGAGGGTTAGCTTCTTGTATTTGGGGTTGGGTTTGGGAGGGAAAAAAGGTTTTGAATTTGAAGGTAGATGGGGTTTTGGGGGAGAGTGAATGGATGTGATTGGTAAAGAGGTGATGGGTAAGGGTGATGGAGGTGATTAGTGAAGGGTATTTGGGAAAGAGTGTTATAAAAAGGTGGGGGAGAGAGAGAGAGAGAGAGAGGTGGGGTAGGTGGAGATCTTGTGGGGTCCACAGATCCTGAGGGGTCAAGGACTTAGCATCCCTGCTCCTTTTACGTATGTAAAAGCCCTTAGAGTACAATCCTGGCGTTTAACGCCAGACTGTAGCCTATTTTTAGCGTTAAACGCCAGTTTGATGCTTCTTACTGGTGTTTAAATGCTAGTAAGTTTATCCTTCAGGGTGTGCTATTTTTAATGCTGTTTTTCATTCTGTTTTTGATTTTTCTGTTGTTTTTGTGATTTCACATGATCATCAACCTACAGAAAACAAAATAATAATGGAAAATAAATAGATATAATTAAATAACATTGGGTTGCCTCCCAATAAGCACTTCTTTAATGTCAATAGCTTGACAGTGAGCTCTCATGGAGCCTCACAGATAATCAGAACAAGGTTGGGGCCTCTCAACACCAAACCTCGAGTTTGGTTATGGCCTCACAACACCAAACTTAGAGTTTGGTTGTGGCCTCCCAACACCAAACTTAGAGTTTGAATGTGGAGGTTTTGTTTGACTCAGTATTGAGAGAAGCTTTACATGCTTCCTCTCCGTGGTTACAGAGGGAGAACCTTGAGTCTTGGATACAAGGTAGTCCTCATTCAACTTAAGGACCAACTCTCCTCTGTCAACATCAATCACAGCTTTTGCTGTGGCTAGGAAGGGTCTGCCAAGGATGATGGATTCATCCTCATCCTTTCCAGTGTCTAGGATTATGAAATCAGCAGGGGTGTAAAGCCATTCAACCTTTACTAGCACGTCCTCTACTAGTCCATAAGCTTGTTTCATTGATATGTCTGCCGTCTCTAGTGAGATTCTTAAAGCTTGTACCTCAAAGATTCCCAGTTTCTCCATTACAGAGAGTGGCATGAGGTTTATCCCTAACCCAGGTCACATAGAGCCTTCTCAAAGGTCATGATGCCTATGGTACAAGGTATGAAGAATTTTCCGAGATCCGGTTTCTTCTGAGATAATGTCTGCCTCATTAATGCATTCAGTTCATTGGTGAACAAGCGGGGTTTATCCTCCCAAGTCTCATTACAAATTAACTTGGCATTCAGCTTCATGATTGCGCCTAGATATTTAGCAACTTGCTCTTCAGTGATGTCTTCATCCTCTTCAGAGGAAGAATATTCATCAGAGCTGATGAATGGCAGAAGGAAGTTCAATGGAATCTCTATGGTCTCTATATGAGCCTCAGATTCCTTTGGTTTCTCAAAGGGAAACTCCTTTCTGTCCAGAGGACGTCCCATGAGGCTTTTCTCACTGGGACTCACATCCTCCTCACTCTCTCCAGGTTCGGCCATGTTGGTCATGGTTATGACCTTGCACTCTCTCTTGGGATTTTCTTCTGTATTGCTTGGGAGAGTACTGGGAGGAGTTTCAATAATCTTTTTACTGAGCTGACCCACCTGTGCCTCCAAATTTCTAATGGAGGACCTTGTTTCATTCATAAAACTTAGTGTGGTCTTGCATAGATCAGAGACTATGGTTGCCAGGCCAGAATGGCTCTGTTCAGAATTCTCTGTCTGTTGCTGAGAAGATGATGGAAAAGGCTTGCTATTGCTAAACCTATTTCTTCCACCATTATTATTGAAGCCTTGTTGAGGCTTCTGTTGGTCCTTCCATAATAAATTTGGATGATTTCTCCATGAAGGATTATAGGTGTTTCCATAGGGTTCTCCCATGTAATTCACCTCTGCCATTGCAGGATTCTCAGGATCATAAGCTTCTTCTTCAGAAGATGCTTCTTTAGTACTATTGGATGCAGCTTGCAATCCATTCAGACTCTGAGAAATCATATTGACTTGCTGAGTCAATATTTTGTTCTGAGCCAATATGACATTTAGAGTATTAATTTCAAGAACTCCCTTCTTCTGAGGCGTCCCATTGTTCATAGGATTCCTCTCAGAGGTGTACATGAACTGGTTATTTGCAACCATTTCAATGAGTTCCTGAGCTTTTGCAGGGGTTTTCAGATGAAGAGATCCTCCTGCAGAATGGTCCAATGACATTTTTGACAACTCAGACAGACCATCATAGAATATACATATGATGCTCCCTTCTGGAAGCATGTCAGTAAGACACCTTTTGATCAATTGCTTATATCTTTCCTAAGCTTCATAGAGGGACTCACCTTCCTTTTGTCTGAAGGTTTGGATTTCCACTCTAAGTTTGCTCATCTTTTGAGGTGGAAAGAATTTGGCCAGGAAAGCACTGACCAGCTTTTCCCAAGAGTTCAGGCTTTTCTTAGGTTGTGAATCCAACCATGTTCTAGCTCTGTCTCTTACAGCAAAAGGGAAAAGCATAAGCCTGTAGACCTCGGGATCAACTCTATTGGTCTTAACAGTGTCACAGATTTACAAGAATTCAGCTAAGAACTAATGAGGATCTTCCAACGGAAGTCCATGAAACTTGCAATTCTGTTGCATTAGAGAAACTAATTGAGGCTTAAGCTCAAAGTTGTTTGCTCCAGTGGCAGGAATTGAGATGCTTCTTCCATAGAAGTTAGAAGAGGGTGCAATGAAGTCACCAAGCATCTTCCTTGCATTGTTGGCATTGTTATTGTGTTCGGCCATGTCTCCTTCTTTTTCGAAAATTTCTGTCAAGTCCTCTCCAGAAGGTTGTGCTTTAGCTTCTTTTAGTTTCCTCTTAAGAGTCCTTTTAGGTTCAGGATCAGCTTCAATAAAAATGTCTTTATCTTTGCTCCTGCTCATATGAAAAAGAAGAGAACAGAAAAGAAAAAGAATCCTCTATGTCACAGTATAGAGATTCCTTTATGTCAGTAGAAGAAGAAAAGAATAGAAGAAGGAGAAGAGAAAAATTTGAACACAGAGAAGAAGAAGGGGTTCGAATTATAAGAATAAGAGAAGAGTGTTAGTAAATAAATAAATAAATAGAAAGAGATGAGAGAGAAAAAAATTCGAATTTTAATTAAAATAAGAGGAAAAATATTTTTGTTTTTATTTTAATTAATAGTTAGTATTCGAAATTTAAAAAGAGAAATAAAATTAAATTAAAATTTAAAACAATTAATTAAAAGGAATTTTGAAAAAGTGGGTAGGAGTTTTCGAAAATTAGAGAGAGAAAATTAGTTAGGTGGTTTTGAAAAAGATATGATTGAAATTTATTTTGAAAAAGATTTGAAAAAGAAATTTAAAAAGATTTGATTTTTGAAATTAAAGTTAATTACTTGACTAACAAGAAACAAAAAGATATGATTCTAGAATTTAAAGATTGAATCTTTCTTACTAGGTAAGTAACAAACTTAAAATTTTTTGAATCAATCACATTAATTGTTAGCATTAATTTCGAAAAATATGAAGTAAGAATAAGAAAAAAATTTTGAAAATCAATTTAAAAAAATTTCAAAAATATGTAAAAATAAATGAAAAAGGTTTGATTTTTGAAAAGGTTTTGAAAAGATAAGATTTTTAAATTGAAAATTTGACTTGACTTATAAGAAATAACTAGATTTTTAAAAATTTTTGACAAAGTCAATCCAAATTTTTGAATTTTTTGAGAAGAATAAGGGAAAGATATTTTTTTGATTTTTGAATTTTTAATGAAGAGAGAGAAAAACACTAAAAATGATGCAAAACATGAAAATTCAAGATCAAAACTAATAATGCATGCAAGAACACTTTGAATGTTAAGATGAACATCAAGAACACTTTGAGGATCATGATGAACATCAAGAACATAATTTTGAAAAATTTTTAAGAAAAGAATGACATGCAAGACACCAAACTTAAAAATTTTCAAACTTTAGACACTAACAAATTGAAAATGCATATGAAAAACAAGAAAAGACACAAAACATGAAAATCACAAGATTAAACAAAGACAATCATCAAGAACAACTTGAAGATCATGAAGAATAGTTTCATGCATGAGTTTTCAAAAATTTTAATGAATATTAAAAATATGCGATTGGCACCAAACTTAAAACTTGACCCAAGACTCAAACAAGAAACACAAAATTTTTGGTTTTATGATTTTATTAATTTTTTTTGTATTTTTCGAGAATTATTTGGAAAATAAAAATAAGGATTTCAAAATTTTCAATAAGAATTCCAGGAATCATGCAATGTTAGTCTAAAACTCAGGTCCAGGAATTAGACATGACTTACTAGCCAGCCAAGCTTTCAGTGAAAGTTTCTGCCCAAATCACTAGACATGGCCAATGGCCAGCCAAGCTTTAGTAGATCATTACATACAACAGCTAAATTGCTGAGAAAGACAAAGAAGCTCTTCTAAGGATAGGTGAAACCTCGATCCAAAATATTAGACATGGCTTAACAGCCAGCCAGGATTCAACATATCTTGTGAAACTCTAGAATTCATTCTTAAAAATTCTGAAGAACATAGAATAATTTATTTTTTTGAAAATTTTTCGAAAATAAAAAGCTTAAAATTAAAATAAAATTACCTAATCTGAGTAACAAGATGAACCGTCAGTTGTCCAAACTCGAACAATCCCCAGCAACGGCGCCAAAAACTTGGTGCACGAAATTGTGATCGCAACGGCGCCAAAAATTTGGTACGCACGTTCATAATCTCAATTCTTCTTCACAACTCTGCACAACTAACCAGTAAGTGCACTGGGTCGTCCAAGTAATAAACCTTACGTGAGTAAGGGTCAATCCCATGGAGATTGTCGGCTTGAAGCAAGCAGTGGTCATCCTTGTCAATCCCATGGGATTTTGATAATTAGAATATAATTAAAACAGAAAATAAGATAGAAATACTTATGTAATTCATTGGTGAGAATTTTAGATAAGCGTATGGAGATGCTTTGCTCCTTCTGAATCTCTGCTTTCCTACTGCCTTCATTCAAACATTCAGACTCCTTTCCATGGCAAGCTTTATGTTGGGGGATCACCATTGTCAATGGCTACCGTCCGTCTTCTCAGTGAAAATGGTCCAAATGCGCTGTGACCGCACGGTTAATCATCTGTCGGTTCTCGATCATGCTGGAATAGGATTCATTGATCCTTTTGCGTCTGTCACTACGCCCAACACTCGCGAGTTTGAAGCTCGTCACAGTCATCCCTTCCCAGATCCTACTCGGAATACCACAGACAAGGTTTTGACTTTCTAGATCTCAGGAATGGCCGCCAATAATTCTAGCCTATACCCCGAAGACTTTGATCGTGAACCAGGAGGCTAGGAGATACACACTCAAGCTATTGCAGATAGAATAGAAGTGGTTGTCAGGCACATGTTCATAGGTGAGAATGATGATGAGTGTCACGGATCATCACATTCATCAGGTTGAAGTGCGAGTGAATATCTTAGAATAAGAATACGCTTGAATTGAATAGAAAAACAATAGTACTTTGCATTAATTCATGAGGAACAGCAGAGCTCCACACCTTAATCTATGGGGTGTAGCAACTCCATCGTTGAAAATACATAAGTGATGAAGGTCCAGGCTTGGCCGAATGGCCAGCCCTCTAAACGTGATCAATGGTCTCAGTTTTGAAATATGAAAACTGGATACAAAATAAATCTCTAAAAGTAGTTTTTATACTAAACTTGTAACTAGGGTTTACAGAAAATGAGTAACTAAGTGCAGATAGTGCAGACATCCATTTTCGAGGCCCACTTGGTGTGTGTTTGGGCTGAGCATTGAAGCTTTCACGTGTAGAGACTCTTCTTGGAGTTAAATGCTAGGTTGCAGCTTTTTTGTGGTGTTTAACTCTGGTTTGTAACCTGTTTCTGGCATTTAACTTCAGAATAGGGCAGGAAGTTGGCGTTTAAACGCCAATTTGTGTCATCAAAACTCGAACAAAGTATGGACTATTATATATTTCTGGAAAGCCTAGGATGTCTACTTTCCAACACAATTGAGAGCACGCCAATTGGGCTTCTGTAGCTCCAGAAAATCCACTTCGAGTGCAAGGAGGTCAGAATCCAACAACATCTGCAGTCCTTTTTCAGCCTCTGAATAAGATTTTTGCTCAGGTCCCTCAATTTCAGCCAGAAAATACCTGAAATCACAAAAAAATACACAAAATCATAGTGAAGTCCAGAAATGTGAATTTTGCTTGAAAAATAATAAAAATATACTAAAAATTAACTGAATCATACTAAAAACTATGTAAAAACAATGCCAAAAAGCGTATAAATTATCCGCTCATCAAGAATCTAAGTAACTTTGTGAGAATTGAATAGTTTAGATACTGAATGAATGAGAAATGGTTAGGGAATGTTTGGTATGAGCCTTTGGGTTATTTTTGGGTATTGATAATTTGGATTGAACTGAAGTTTTAGAAAACTAGAGAACTTTGTCAATTTTTGAAAAATCTTGTTTTTGATGAGCTTTGACAAGGCATAAGTTGGCCTCCGGATCCTTGTTTATGATGAAACTTCATTTAAATGAAAGTTGGGTACGAGAGCTTTAAGACATTCAAAAAGTGAACAAAAAATGTTTTGAAACGAAAAAGTTATGCACGTTTAAAGTTTGGTACAAAAATCTAAGTTTTGTAGCTTTTTAAATTTTCAAAGGTTTTCAATGTATGCGTACGCGACACTCGCATACGTACGCGAGAATGTCACTTTTACATGTATGCGTATGCGACTGGTAACACACAACGTGACAACCCCTTGCTGTTTCAAGTGTTCGCATATGCAGACATAGCGCGCGCACGCGACTTGGGCAATTTGACACCCATGCGTACATGAGAAGGGCATGCTTACGCACGACCCCTGTTTTTCTGAAAACTTGTTTTTTTACATTTTAAGGGTTCTTCTAGCTTTCTAAACTTCGTTCACTTCTTTTAAGACTTTTAGCTAGTGATAGGGCTTTCAGACTAGTAAGAATGAGTTAGGTAATTTAAAATTGGTATTTTCTATTAGTGAGTTTAGAAGATGATGACTTAGGCCTGGTATGTAAGTTGGATAGATTTGTTATGTGAGTTGATGGAGCGCCAGATTTATGATGAACTTGTGAAATTGAGAGCTAATGATGAGTTTGGAACCTGGAAATCAATGATTATGGTTGATGAGATTGATGAGATGAGTATTAATGGACTTGTGCTATATGAGCAGCGATCACTGAGACTATTTTTATGTTATTATTGTGCTGATATTTGGTAAGTTGCTATGCTCCTGGCAAGGACGGTGGTTAATCCCGCTTGTCGAGGTTGTGGCGCCGGCACAAGGATGGTGGTTAATCCCGCTTACTTTGAGATGTAATGTCTAAGGTAGAGTATCCCGCTCGCATCCTTTCTGCTCACAAGAGTGTACTCGGGCACTATATCCTATAAGAGTGTGCTAGGCCATTATATCCCAGGGGCCATATTTATATACGTGACAGAAAGGCAACATCCTGAGGGCAAGTGTCGGGTTGGCTGTTGAACCGATAAGTGATATTACAGCCAATAGGGCAGACATTCATCATGTGCATCTTCTAAGTGTTTACTTGCTTTGCTTACCTGCTTCCAATGCCTAAGTGTATAACATGCTTACTTGCTTCTTGAATTACTTGTTGTATATGTATATTACCTGTGTTTTTCTTGCTTGCATCTACCTGTGTATTTTGCTGGGATTGAGGAGGCTCGGTAGGCATTGGAGATGGGATTGCATGGAGGATAGGTTGGTGAAGGCTGTGGGACAGCGGTGATTCTGTTGGATTTAGAAATCCCTTAAGATAGATACCCTTTTATGGTTTAAATTTTTTTTATAGGCTTGAATATCTTGTAATCGATGTGAAGTTCAAGGATTGCTTTTGGCATCCCGAAACCTTATATCTTATCTATTGGGCATTATTACCATACTGAGAACCTCCAGTTCTCATACCATATGTAACACCCTTATTACCCTAAGCTTTACCTCGCGTCGTAAAGCAAAGGTTAATCAAAGGTTACGACAATTCTAAAGCTTGTACATATTTATATAGAAAGAAATAATATATTCTAAAAGACCGATGAAGGATTTAAGCTCAAAAACAGAATTTGAAAAGTGCAAAATGTACTCACGAAGCTACACTAAACGAAGCACAAGATATACGTACGGATATCAAGGTATATGTAAATAGACATATCAGAAGATAATATTATAAAGATCTAGCCGCCGCTCGCGGAGTTTTAGCCGGCTAGTTACATACAGACATACAGAGTTTAGATAGTTAAAACAGCTTAAACAAACTTCCTCTCAATGTAAGCCTCTAGGAAAAATAGAAACAAAAGTGAGAGATCTATACAAAATATTCAAAAGAGACTTTAAAACAGGATAGAGATCCTCCGCTCTGTCACCACCAAAGCAACTCACCGAGGTGGGTTGCGACCTGCATATGAAAAACAACAACAGAATATGGTATGAGAACCTGAGGTTCTCAGTATGGTAACGGTGGCCAGTGATGTAAGATATAAGACTTCGGGACACCAGAGACAATCCTAGAACTTCCTATCAATCACAAGATTCATCTTAAAGCATAACTAAAACATTAAAACATAACTTGATACCATAATATTAAAGAGGTGTTCTAACTTAGTGGATTTCTAATCTAACAACTCTCTGCTGTCCCATAGCCTTCACCAACATATCCTCCATGCGATCCCATCGCCACCACTTTCCGAACCTCCTCATTCCCAGTAGAATGCACAATTAATACAATGCAAGTAAAACACAAGTATAAGCATATATGTCAAGTAATTCAAATAAATAATTAGGCATGTTATACAATTAAGCAAGCAATACGAGTCGGCAAAGCAAGCAAACAGATAAAAGATGTACATGATGAATGCCTGTCCTATTGGCTGTGATATCACGTTATCGGTTCAACTGCCAACCCAACATACCTCCATGGAGATGTCGCCCTTGGGTATTATACTGGGAACCCCCGAGATATCGTGCCCGAAACACGGTTTGGGATATAGTGCCTGCACACTCTATTGATCCGAAGGGATGCAAGCGGGATACTCTTGTCACGGACCTCACATCTCAACGTAAGCAGAATTAACCACCATTCTTACGCCACCGCCACGGCCTCGACAGGCGGGATTAACCGCCGTCCCTGCCAGGCGCATAGCATCTCATAATACTCAGTATAAAACAGTGATTCAGTGTTTTCCAGAAAAATCATTTTTTTTATTCAGTACTCAGTAATTCAGCACTTTCACAATTTATTCAAAACTCTTTAGTTCACCACTTTCACCTTTCATTATTAATCATCACTAATACCATACGCCGCCTTCTCACCCAACCAAAACCAACTTCAGTACTCCAGAAACCTTAGCCTCCATTATCTAACTTTTTACCAGAATTACCTAATTAGATTCACCTAGGACTTTCTCTATGTTTTGACATCCAAAAACAAGCCAAAGCATCTTAGATAAGTGTCACGGAAGTTTAAAAGCTTGTTGGGAAGGTGAAACAATTAAAAACAAGGTTTTTATTGAAAAACAGGGCAGTGTGCATACACATAGGGTATGCGTACGCATGCGCAGGAGAATTTTCAAGAAGTGTGCATATGCATAGAGGTGTGCGTACGCACAGGAGTAAAAATTTCCAATTATGCTCATTCGCACAATGTGTGTGAATGCCCTCAACAGAATGCACCTTCCAACGTGTGCATGCGCACAAGGCTGGGCATTGCAAAACTTCATTGGTTGTGTGTAGACACAGAGCGTGCTAGCACTCCCAACAGCAGCGATATCCCTATGTGTCCGTGCGCATGTTTTCAAAAATACACGGGGTGTGCGTACGCACAGGGTTGTGCGTGCGCACACAAACCAGAAATCACAAATTCTGCAACATTCACAGAATTCAAATTTCAGACACCAACTTGCAACGATCATATCTTTCTCTACAAAATTTAGATTTTCACAAAATTTATACCATTTTAAAGATTTTTAAATTATCTTTCATTTGGTATAAAATGCATTCAATTTCAAAACTGTAGCTCAAGATATGAACCGTCAAACTTCACTAAAAATTTATTTTTACCAAAGTTCCCTAAATTCTGAACTTACCAACATTTCCAACCAAAATCAAACCAAAACCACTCCAAACTCCAATATACCTCATAACTTACCTCTTATGCCACAAATCACCATTTACACCAATTTCCATTCACATTATACATTCCTCAACCTCAATTTATCAATTATTTTACACTAAAACATTTTTCACCCAACACAATCACACATCATCATTATATCACCAACAATCATGATCAATCTCAATCTAAATCTTCAACGCCATATTATCAATATCAACATCATAATTCATCAAAATAACTCAAATTATCAAATCATCATTCATCATCATACAACAATTCCAACAACCAATTTAATCCAATCCTATCCTTGGTCGATTCCCAATATGTACTAAAACCCAACTTGAGTGCAATCAAGCTTCCAAACACAACCAAGCCACCAATTCAACTCCAAAGCTCCAAGTAAATGCCAATAATCACAACTTCAAGCTATATATAGACGTAATTCATAACTAATTAACCTAGAGTTCATCATAATCACAATTTCACAAGGGTTAAGAACAACTCACCTTACCCAACAATTTTGGAAGTAAAACCCAATAGATTCCTCAAGCTAGATTGATCGTAAAGACATCAAAACACCAAAATCTCAAAAACCCCAAACACTAGATTTTAAAAATTTTGAACGAAAGACTGAGAAAGGATTCATGATTTCCTTAATAGTTTCTTAGGTGGATTTTGTAGAGCTCTTCGTGGTTATTGCATGGCCGCAAATGGTGTGGCGATCGGAGCTCTGTAGCTCAAGTTATGAGCTTGAGAAGTTGATGATGAATAGTGAGAAAGGAAACCCTCACTCTCCTCTCACTTGCAGCTATGTTGTTGTGTTTATGAGTGTGGTGAATGAGTTGATGGCTCATTAAAGAAGGCTTTATATGTTAGCCTTGGGCCCAACTTGGGCCCGGTCCAATCCGTTAGCGTTTTTGGCCCGTTTGGCCCAACTTTGGGCCAAACCTTTAAAATTAATGCCCGATTTTCAATTTCTAATATTTTCCTGAGGTTTTCTACTGTTTTTAATTATTCTTGCACAGTACCGGACAGACTTAAACCGGTTCGGCCGGTTTATTTGACGATTCGAGTTTTTATGCTATTTTTCGCAGAAAATTACAATTTCCAACTCAGAAAAATGTACTGAGTCCAAATATCATATTTAAATCCTCTAATTCACATTCTAAATTTTTGGATCCTATTTTGGGCAATTAATTTAATTAATTAAGCGGTTTATTAATTACGGTTCTTACATTCTCCCCACTAAATAAGAAATTTTGTCCCCAAAATTTAGTATCACCTGAGAATAGCTCGGGATAATCCTTCTGCATCTCAGACTCTAATTCCCAAGTATGTTCTTCCACTCTTGATCTCTTCCAAGCAACCTTAACCAGTTGAGCTTCCTTTCCTCGCAGTTTCTTCACGCTAGTGTCATCAATCTGCACCGGTGTTACTTGAAATGTCAAGTACTCCCTCAACTCGACCGACTCGAGCTCTAACACATGAGCCGCATCTGACGTGTACTTACGGAGTTGTGACACATGGAATATGTCATACAAGTTAGACAAGTGAGGCGGCAAAGCTACTTGATATGCTACCGGCCCGAATCGCCTCAGAATCTCAAACGGTCCTATAAACCTTGGATTCAGCTTCTTGGTTTTTATCACTCTTCCAATACCAGTTGTCGGTGTAACCCTCAGAAATATATGCTCTCCCACTTCAAATTCCAACGGTTTCCTTCTCTGATCCATATAACTCTTCTGTCAGCTCTGTGAAGTTAGAATTCAAGCTCAAATCTTCTTAATCTTTTCAGTAGTCTCTGCTACCAAATCAGGACCTAAAACACTTGCTTTACCACTCTCATACCAAAAAAGTAGAGATTGGCACTTCTGTCCATAAAAAGCCTCATATGGAACCATCCCAATGCTCGCATGAAAGTTATTGTTGTATGCAAACTCCACCAAAGGCATGTAATGGTCCCAACTTCCAGGCTGATCCAAAAACACACGCCCTTAGCATATCTTCCAACATTTGAATAGTCCTTTCCGACTGTCCATCCATTTGTGGATGATATGCAGTGCTGAGACATAGCCTCGTATCAAAAGCTCTTTGGAAAGCTCCCCAAAACCTTGATGTGAATCGGGGATCACGGTCCGATACTATGCTCGATGGCACACTGTACAACCTTAAGATATCTTTGATGTACAACCTCGCCAACTCCTCCATTGAACAGTTTACTCGAATAGGTAAAAAAAGAGCAGATTTGGTTAGGCGATCCACGATCACCCAAACTGCATCAAATCCTGACCTAGTCCTCGGTAAATCGGTCATAAAGTCCATTGCAATTCTTTCCCATTTCCACTGAAGAATCTCAAGTGGCTGTAACGTTCCCAACAGTGTAATGTGAAGATTTATACCGGCTCAAAATTTAACAAAATAAATTCGTTGTGAGCATAGCCCAAACCATAATTGATCCTCAAATCAAAGTTTAATTTTTGGTTGTCACAAGTCCAACCCAATAAAAGTAACCGAGAGTATTAGTCCCGGGTCATCTTCTCAAGGAATTGCAGTGAGGTATGCATATTACTAGTTATGGTATCCAAGGGGTTGGGTTGGTAAAAAAAGGCAAGAAAATAAATGGCAAAAAATAAAGCAACAACTAAAGGAAGCAAGTAATAAAGGGAGACATTCATGGCAAGGATTGAGAATATAGGCTTTCTATCCTAGTCATTAATTATCATACAATGATTAACAAGAATTTATCCTATTTCGTCATCTTCAACATCGGGAGAAAGTACAATATCATGTCCAACATAGGAAGAAAGTCAAATAAGACTAGTTAATCTCAACCCAAAAGTCCTAATCAACTTACTAATTAAATTAGCAAGAGATTAGAGTCAATGGAAACAATATTAACTAACAACTCTAGATCACCAACATACGTTGGGTATTAATGACTCAAGAGCACCTAATTTCTCTTTCCAAGCTAAGAATGATAAAAAATCTACTCTAACATCCAACCAAAGATTTTGTCAAACACTTGGAAGGCATAAAAGGGAAGCATAATAAATTGCAAGGAAAAATAAATTCTATAACAACCAATTGCAAGAAAATAACAATAACAACTCAAATCAACAATAAAAGCACATCAAACATTAAATTGCATTAAAAGGAAATCCAAATCTAACAAAAGTGCATGAACACAAAAGGAAAAGTAACAAGAAAACTAAGAGAGCAAAGATGTAATAACAAGAAATTGAAAGGAAAACAAGAAATTGAACCTAGATCAAAGAGGAAAATTAACCTAAGAAACCTAATTCTAGAGAGAAAAAGGAGCTTCTCTCTCTAGAAAACTAACCTACATGCTTCCTAACCTAATCTAAGTGCTCCCCCTTTGTCCAATCTTGAATTCTGTATCAAATAGCCTCAGAAATGAGTTGGATTTGGGCCTGGCAGATAAGAAATTACCCCCAGCGAATTCGCTTTAAGTGAGTCATGTGTCACTCGTGACGTGTGCGCGTGGATGATGTGTGCACGTCGCTGGCGAATTTCCACGTTATGCGTACGCATGGATGACGCGTGCGCGTGACATTGCAATTGTCCTTCTCACGCGTACGTGTGGGTGACGTGTGCGTGTGGCCTACAATTTTTCTCCAAATGCTCATATCTTCCTGAATTCTCCACTTTGCTTGCTTTTCTTCACTTCTTCCATCCAATACTTGCCTTATGAATCTTAAATCAGTTAACAAACATATCAAGGCATCGAATGGAATTAAGGTGAATTAAATTTAGCTATTTTAAGGCTTAAAAAGCATGTTGTCACACTTAAGCACAAATTTAGAGAGAATTACAAAACCATGCTATTTCATTGAATAAATGTGAGAAAAGTTGTTAAAATCCCCCAGATTAAGCACAAGACAAATCACAAAATTGGGGTTTATCAAACCTCCCCACACTTAAAGTAAGCATGTCCTCATGCTAAACTCAAGAAAGAGACAAAGGGTATTAACATTTATTCAATGCAAAATATCTAAATGCAACCTACGTACTTGCAATCTATCTAAATGAATGTAATTGCTTGGTCAAAATAAATCAACTTCCAAGAAAGCATATATGAACATGAGGGCTAAAGGTATTAACAATGAAATCAAACCCAGAATTGAATTGAGTTACTGAAAAGATTTTAACAACTTGCAATAAAGGAGTTGATCATAGGTGAAAACATGTAATTAAGCAATCAAACCCTCACCGAATGTGTATCCGCTTTAGTCGTTCAAGTGTATAGGGTTGATCCACTCAATTCTCCTCTAATCATGCTTTTCAAGATTTATTTTTCATCTAACAATCAACAATTATTTCATGCATGCATACAAATATCATGAGGACTTATCCATAGGTTGTAATGGGGCTAGGGTCAAGGTAGGATTGTATATGGTTAAGTGAGCTTGAAATTTGAATCTTTGATTAACCTAAGCTTCCCACTTAACCTATATAACAACCTATAAAATTCTAAACAAACCTAACTACCCATAATTCTCACTTTTTTCACACACTCATGCATTCTCTTTTGATCATAACCCATATGCATTGATTATTATTGAACTTCACTTTGGGGCATTTTTGTCTCCTTCTTATTACTTTTCTTTTTCTTTCTTTTTCTTTTTCTATTATTTTTTCTTTCTATTTTTTATTCATTTTTCTCATTTTTTTCACTAAAATATATACAAGAGTATCAATGCATATGGTTTAACATTCAATGCATGAGTATGTACCCAATTCCCAATATTCTCAATGAAAAATATAAAAACACACTTTTATCTCTACCCAATGTTCCCAAACTTCCCACAATTAAATGATAAACACTCTCACTAGCCTAAGCTAATCAAAGATCTAAACAAGGGACATTTATTGTTTTTCACTTAAGGCTTGTAATGTGCTAAAATTTTGAACAAAAGGGGTTTAACATAGGCTCAAAATTGGCTAACAATGGAAGACAAAAGGTAAGGCTATTTGGGTAAGTGAGCTATTTGAAACAATGGTCTCAATCATATATGTGCATTCATATATAAAATAATGGACATATAAAATCAAACAAATCAAAGATTACAATCATAGAAAGAGAATAATACACACAAGAATAAAAATAAGTGGTCATATGATGTAACCACACAATTAAGGCTCAAAACTCACATGCTTATATGTTCTTAGCTCAAAAATCATGTTCCACAATATATAGTTCAAGCAAGTTCTAAAAAAATTTTTACTCAAATCAATTGGGGTGCCCTATAGATAATATCCTTGGAAAATTTCATTATTTTGACTAAGCTTATTATATATATATATATATATATATATATATATATATATATATATATATGCAAATTAAGAAAATGCAACAAAAATTCCTACAAGACTTAAAAATGAAATGCAAAAGTGTTGGGATTAGAAATTTGTTTCTCAAAAATGCCGATCGATCGAACGACCTCCCCACACTTAAAATTTTGCACCGTCCTCTGAGCATTCAAAGATGAGCAAGGGGGTACGGCAACTTTCCGGATTGCCACCTTCAGCTGGTGAGTCAATCGGCTGCTGCGTGTTCTTTCTCCCGCTTCCATTTTTGCTTATGACAAATCATCCTGAGAAATAGAAAACAAGATAGTAAGAAAAGTAAATGTAAAACCACGGAAGCGTAGATTGTTGGAATGAGGTAAAAACTACTATAATTGAGTGAGTGAATTAGTGTGACATTAAGGAAGAATAGTGTGTGAGTTCTAAGTTGCATGCGGTTTAGAATACACACACTGATATGAAAAGTTATGTCACAAATACACAAAAGAAAGCATACACTTCACTCATTATAGTGTGCTTGAGATGTTTCAAAGTAACTTGTAGGTTAAGATAAACAAACAAGACATAAAGAAGCATGAAAGCATTCAAACAAATAATCAAGCAATTGTGAATTGGATAATAGATGGACATTGATTAATATGTAAGTGAACTTAGTGAACCAATTTAAATATAAAGCTCACACATCAAGCAATAACACATATTGAAATTTGTTTGCAACACTTAAGTGACATAGAGGTGGAAGACATGGGTGCTAAGGAACTTAGGACAAGAGATATAAGAGTTAAAATCAATCATATAGCAAGCATGGTCCATAAAGCTTTACAAAGCTAAAAAATATGTCACTAGGTAAGCTTTCGATCTAATTGCACAATTCCAAAATCTCAATGCATGAAATAGGTGATGTAAATAAGGATCAATCATAAACAATCATCACCTAACAAAAAATGCATTGATAATATACAATTGCCAAACAATGGATGTTGAATGCATGGTGGTCAAAACATGCAATTCAAAAGAGTTAAGATGCTTGAAGGCAATGTCATATGTACTTGGTATTCACAAATGTTAAGCATGAAAAATTCAAAACCAAGTAACAAAAGATAACCTCAACAAAGAGATCCAACAATGAATATCAACAATAATTATGCTAAAATAGCATTCATTTAATAATAAGTAGCAATAAACAGCAACACAATTAATAATCCAGCACCTATCATGAAAAACAGAAAAATAAACATAAATCAAACTAACTAAATAACTAACTAATTAACTAACTAAAAGAAATGGTGATAGATGGTGATTGGTAGTGTTGGATGATGGTTAAAGAAGGAAAAGAAAAGAGGAGAAGAGAGAAGAAGGAAAGGAAATGGAAAGAAGAGAAGAAAAGAAGAGTGGTAAAACAGGGTGCCCATGCGTATGTGTGGAGTGACGTGTAAGTGTGGTAAGGTAAAAAGGGTGCGACGCGTACGCGTGGATCACGCGTACACGTGATGGTCAAATCAGAGAGAGGCGACGCGTACGCGTGGGTGGATTTTGCGTTGGAGGCACAATTCTAGCCCAAAACGCGCGTAACTCCCTGGTTTTTGTATGGGTGGTGAAAAATTTGGATGTCACACGTACGCGTGGGCGAGGCATACGCGTGGATGGTTGAAAAACTTGGGGTCACATGTATGCGTGGGTGACGCATACGCGTGGCATGGTGCTCTATTTTTCAAAATTTTTCTAAGGTCTTGGACGAAACCAAGCATTCCAAATCTCCAAACAGCTACCGAAATACCATAAAACCTTATTTAACCTACTAGACTACTAAAGAAACTCAACAAACCAAACAAAACATGAAATTAAACTAGTTTTTCTAATATATACAAGAAGGAAAAATGAAAAGAGTTTACCATGGTGTGGTGTCTCCCACCTAGAACTTTTGTTTATTGTCCTTATGTTGGACTTATGGGGAGCTCTCATCAAGGTGACTTGTGCTTGAATCCATCCTTGAACATCCACCAATACTTGGACTTCCAATAAGCTCCATCATTCAAAATTAATAGCTCCAAGCCTTGATGGAGTTCTTCACAAACCATGAGCTCCAAAGACTGATCTTTTTCTTGTAATCCGGGATCCCACACTTTGTTTTGACACCCGTCTTCAAGTTGATCACGTTGATTCCATCCAGGTGGTTTAGCCTTGGAATTCTCATTGAAGTACCAAACGATCCTCCTAGACCCATCTATTTTGGTTCTACACCAACCATTACTCCCAAACATGGAGTTTCCAACCATAATGAATCGTGAATCATGATGCCTACCACTAACCATCTCCCTTTTGCTCATATAGCCACAAAGAGCTCTAAGTTGACCATCCATCTCAAGCAAACCATATTCAAGTGGGATAATAAAGTTTAGAGATAAGAATTTTGCCCACTTGAATGAAAGGATGGATGGTGATGGCTTGGGGAGAGGTGTCTCCAATGTCCTTGCAAGCTCTACTCCCTTGTGTTCTTCCTTGACTACCTCCACCACTTCGCAAGCTTCTTGAATTTCAACCTCTTCCTCTTGGTAGCTTTCTTCCAATTCAATCTCTTCTTCATTGCTTACCAAGCGTATGGAAGGTTGTGCACATTCTTCCATGATTCCAATTTCATGTCCAATGGGAGAGGATTCAATTGTAGATAGGAATTCATCAATGATTGATTCCATCTCTTGATCAACCTCTTCAAGGTCTTCAACCATGATATGTTTGAAAGTTGTACACCTTCCTCAATATCAATATCAAGCTTCTTGGAAGAGGGCTCTATAAGATCATCAAGGGGATTGATCAATGTGGACAAAAAATCACTAATGATGGAATCCACTTCTTGATCAATTTCCCTCAACTCTTTATCCACTTCCTTAACATCAATGACCTCAACTTCCTCCTCTTGTTGTACTTCTTGCTTCAACTCCTCTTCTTCATCTTAAAGCTTCAAGTTCACTCCCTCACTATGCTCCTTGGTTAATCCTCCACATTCATCGATGGGAGTACTTGGGATGCATGAGCTTAGGTGGGAGTACTTTCAGAAAAGATCTCGCGTACTCGAAAATCGGGGTTGTTACATTCTACCCTCCTAAAAGAAAATTTTGCCCTCAAAATTTTAGTTACCTGAGAATAGATGCAGGTAATCAGCTTTCATCTTCTCTTCCAGTTCCCAAGTGTGCTCTTCTTCTCCTCTTTGTCCCTAAGCTACTTTGACTAAGTGAACAGTCTTTCCTCTTAGTTGCTTATCACTTCTTTCTACGATTCGAACTGGTGATGCTTGATATATCAAATTGTTTCGTAACTGTACTTTCTCTGGTTGTAAAATGTGACTCTCGTCGGGAATATATTTCTTAGGTTGTGAGACATGAAAAACATCATGAAGGTTTAACAGATATGGAGGAAGGGCTACTTGATAAGCTACTAGACCAACTCTTTCACGTATTTGGAAAGGTCCTATGTATCGAGGGATAAGCTTTTTAGTCTTAAGGGCTCTACCTATTCCAGTAGTCGGGGTTACTTTAAGAAAGACATGGTCTCCCTTACTAAACTCTAAGGGTCTACGTCTATTATCGGCATAGCTCTTTTGACGGCTCTGTGCTGTCTGGATCTTCTGGCGAATCCCCTTTATCTTCTCAGTAGTTTCTTGCACTAAGTCTGGACCTAAGACACTAGCTTCTCTGTCACCATTCCAACATAATGGTGTCTGACATCTCCTTCCGTAGAGAGCTTCATAAGGTGCCATCCCGATACTTTGTTGGTAACTGTTGTTGTAGACGAACTTGACCAATGGCAAATATTTATCCCAACTACCTTGGTTACCCATCACACAAGATCTTAGCATGTCTTCTAATGTCTGGATTGTCCACTCTGATTGTCCATCTGTCTGAGGATGGTATGCTGTACTCATGTGCAATTCTGTTTCCAACGCTTTCTGAAAAGCTCTCCAGAATCTGGAAGTAAACCTCAGATCTCGATCTAAAACAATTGATGAAGGTATCCCGTGCAATCATACGATTTCTTGAATATATATCCGTGCCAGCCTTTCTAAAGTATAATCAACTCGAATCGGAACGAAGTGCGCTGACTTTGTCAACCTGTCCACAATTACCCAAATGGCATCGTGTCCTGTTGAGGTCCTTGGCAATCCCATGACAAAATCCATAGTGATCTGCTCCCATTTCCATTGTTGTATTTCTAAGGGTTGCAGGGTTCCTGACGGTTTTGGGTGTTCCACCTTCACCTTCTGGCAGGTTAAACATTTTGAGACATAATCAGCTACCTCTTTCTTTAAGCCCGGCCACCAGAACATTTGTTTCAAATCTTGATACATCTTTGTTACTCCAGGATGCATAGAAAATCTACTTTGTTGAGCTTCTGCAAGAATCCTTTGCCGCAAATCTCCAAAGCTAGGCACACAAATTATGTTCTTGTATCTCCAGAGACTACTACGATCTTGTCTTACAGCTTCTGGTTCCTCTACTTTCATCCGTTTCAGCACCGTCATCACTTCTGAGTCCTGTGCGTGTGCTTGCTGAATCCTAATCTTAAAATCTGGTGTTATATGCAACTGCGCCAAACGGACTCCACTTGACGTCTCAGTCATAGCCAACTTAAGGTCCTCAAATTCTGCAAGTAGCTTTTCTTCCTTTATCATCATCCAAGAGATACTCAAATTCTTCCTGCTCAAGGTGTCTGCCACCACGTTCGCTTTTCCTGGGTGATAACTTAACTTAAAATCATAGTCCTTCAGGAACTCCATCCACCTTCGCTGTAGCATGTTAAGATCCTTCTGGTCAAAGATATACTTTAAACTTTTGTGATTAGAGAAAACTTCTAATTGAGCGCCATACAAATAGTGCCTCCAGATCTTCAGAGCAAACACCACTGCAGCCAATTGCAAGTCATGCGTTGGATAATTTCATTCATGAGGTTTTAGCTGCTGGGAAGCATAAGCCACCACATTTTTGTCTTGCATCAACACACATCCAAGTCCTTTATGAGAGGCGTCACAGTATACTTCAAAAGGTTTCTGCGGATCGGGTAGTACTAGTACAGGTGCAGTTGTTAGCTTTTCCTTAAGGATCTTGAAACTTCTATCACACTCCGCCGTCCAGATAAACGGAACTTCCTTTCGTGTAAGGTAAGTCAAAGGTAAGGCTATCTGTGAAAATCCTTTGATGAACCTCCAGTAATAGCCAGCAAGTCCGAGAAAACTCTGAACTTCTGTAACGGTCGTAGGTGGTTCCCACTGCACTACTGCTTCAATTTTTAAAGGATCCATTGCAATTCTTCCCTGTGATATAACATGTCCCAAAAATTCTACATTCTCTGTCCAGAATTTGCACTTTGATAGTTTAGCATATAACTTCCGAGTCCTCAGTATCTGCAATACAGTCCTTAGATGCTCTTTATGCTCTCTTTCTGTCTTCGAATAGATGAGAATATCGTCTATGAAAACTACTACGAACTGATCAAGGTACGGACGGAAAATACGATTCATGTAATCCATGAAAATCGCAGGAGTATTAGTTAGTCCAAACGACATAACCGTATACTCATAGTGACCATATCGAGTTCTAAATGCAGTCTTCGGTATATCTGACTCCTTCACTCGAATCTGGTGGTAGCCCGATCGCAAATCAATCTTCGAGAACACAGTTTCACCTATCAACTAATCCATCAAATCATCTATCCGTGGAAGTGGATACTTTTTCTTGATAGTGACTTTATTTAGCTTTCGGTAATCTACGCAAAGTTGCATTCCATCATCCTTCTTCTTTACTAGCAATACTGGAGCTCCCCAAGGTGATGCACTGGGACGAATAAATTTCTTTCCAAGTAGCTCATCCAACTGCTTCTTCAACTCTGCAAGTTCCAGTGGTAATATCCGGTACGGTGCTATGGAAATTGGTCCGGTTCCAGGTACTAGTTCAATGCTGAATTCTATCTCTTGCTGAGGAGGAAACTCAGGTATGTCATCTGGGAAAACATCAGGAAATTCCTTCACCACTCGGATTCGTTCTAGGCTTAGTTCACTGTCATTTGAGCTAGCCGCTAACAGAACGTACCCCTGACAATCACTCCCGTCTAATGTAATTCTTACAGAATTCAGATATAAAGTATGAGATTGAAATGGTTTAATATCTAAACCATCAGACGGAATAATAGCAGTTCTTTTATAGCAATCAAGGAAAACATGATACTTGGACAACCAATCTAATCCTAGAATAACTTCCAAACCACATAGAGGAAAACAGATTAAATCATGTATAAAAGTTCTGTTCCTAATAGTGAATGGTACTTGCAGGCACACTAAACTAGTCAAAGCCTTTTGGGATGCAGGAGTATGGACAATTAGATCAAAGTTCAACTCAGAGAAATCTAGTCCCAACTCACAAGCAACAGTTAAAGAAATAAAGGAATGCGATGCACCCGAGTCATACAGTACAGTTAGAAATCGTTTTTTGACATAATACTGACCTTGGATCAGGGCGTCTGATTGCATAGCATCATTAGCAGTCATTGCAAACACTCGACCTTGTTGCTGGGTTCGCACTAGATTCTGAACAAACTTTCTTGGGTAGATCCTAGCTTTTTATCAAGATTCCTCACAAGTAAAATAAGTGTTCGTTCCTTACAGCATCCAAATCTAACATAACCATAACCATGGAGATCATAACAGCTATGAGGATAACTGTGCCTCGCATCGATTTGTCGTTCGGAGCTCGATTAAACTATGTCTATTCGCAGTCATTAAGGTCCTATCCGCACCAAACAATCAACATTAAGGTGATCAGTCTTAATATCTCAAGTTAGGCATGAACATTCCAAAAATGAACACTCATAGACATTCATGCCAAATGTATCTTGAAGATACCCTAACAGCATGAGACACACAAGCAGAGTATGCAATGAAGCATAATCAGTTCACTCCCCAGGCTCTATTGGTAACGAACTGCTCTAATACCAAATTGTAACGACCCAACTCCCAGTACCCCATGGTCATACAAGAAGCTAAGTGTTACTAACTTATCCCTTTTAATTATTAACTATTATTTAATATATGAGCTTGTTCCTTGTTAGAGCAATGCTAGTTTTATGAGTAACTTTTTTTTTTATTATATCATTGCGGATAACAAGATAAAATAAACAGGCATACATTGAGAGAAATAGAAAGGAAGCATAAAGAAACATAGAAACACAAATGATAATATACATCATGTATACTATAACAAAACATGTAGCGTTTACACAAGATCAAGTCAGTTTACATCCTCGTCATCCTACGTTGCTAATATTTACACGACACTCCCAGGGCCTGGCCCAAACAAAAACCCGCTAAGTTGGCACCCAGGATAGCCTAACCACTATATAGCTCCTAGCTCTCGGATGTACTAACACAAGTGAGAGACTAACTATCAGATACTGTCAGACTAGAGTGTCATCAAAAGAATGCCCCTACGGCTGTCAAGCTATATCTACACGTGGCCGTTTGGAGAATCGTCGTGAGGCTCGTCCATCTCCTCATCCTGCTCTATCTCTATCTCCGGATCCTCTTCCTCTTCATCATCCGCAGCTACAACTATACCCTCAGATCCACCAGAAATACTGCTGTCATTATGTACAAAACCATTGGCGAGCACAGGTCTGTTCGCGTAAATAGGAGCTACCCCATCGTCTGGTAGTGTCGGCTCATCAGGCTGTGGAAAGTCAGGGATTGGCTCAGGGGAAAAGTCCCACTCTGGTGGAATCACAAGTACATAGTCACCAGCTAACTCAGGCTCATCAGCAATGATAGGCTCAGGTATCGCCTCATTCAAAGGTCGAGCTGGTATAGGGGGTTTGGGATCATCAGGAAAAGGATGTCCAGGTGCGTCAGGATGTAACTAGGACAAGGGAAAGTCGTAAGGAGCATCAGGGTCAAAATGCGGGTTAGACAGAGGATGTTGAAAAGATCGATTAGGTAATGCATATCGTCTAATACGAGGCTCCAAACCCATAATGAAGTAACTGTGATGTGTAACGACCCAATTTTCAGTACGCCTAGGACATACCAGAAACCGAGTGCTACCAATTTGTCATCCTAATTATTATCTATTATTTATTATATGAGCCTGATTCGTTGTTAAAAGCGTAGTTAGTTAGTGAGGTACTTTTTTTTTCCTGAAAACGTTTGGATTAATAAACATAATCATTTATAATCAATTCACAAATAAAAACAGATAAAACAGTTATAAACAATCACACATAAATACATCACAAGTAGCTAACAACATTCAGTGATCCAGCCTTTATTAGAGTATAGACTTTTAGTTAGAACACCCCTAGATATAGCTAGATAATAACTATATACATGTACATACATACAACATCCCAGGTCCTGACCTATTCAAGAGGTCCCTAAGCTGGCACCCAGACTAGCCTAGACTCTATACTCACCTAGTCCCTCTAAACTACTAAAGCGA
Source organism: Arachis ipaensis (assembly GCF_059453495.1). Lineage (NCBI taxonomy): Eukaryota > Viridiplantae > Streptophyta > Magnoliopsida > Fabales > Fabaceae > Arachis > Arachis ipaensis. Next base: position 94,832,959 of record NC_142442.1, on the reverse strand, counting down.
GGGAAAGTACGTTCTAAGTCTTCAAAACTCAAGTTAGGTGAAACTTCATCAAAAGGTAGAACATCATCTGTTACACCTCTGCACGATCAGACATTGCCATAGGACGTCTCTCTGGTACCCCATCAAGTAGCCACACAACAGGAGTCTCGTACACAGGATTTAAGTTAAAGTTCGCAAACAAACGGGGTGCAGACATTGGCTGGTCTCACAGTATATACATATAAACAGAGAACGGAATTCACCCTAGACTCAGAAGACTATCTAGAGCAGAATCCTCTTCTTGCGAACGGTCATCGTTGAACTATGGTAAGGTACTCTTACTTCCCTCTGAAGGGGGAAGGGAGAGAGAAGGGGTAAGAACTGGGGAGTTCTTAGTAGGGTTGGGGTTATTAGTTAAGTTCATTAATTTCGTGTTGTTTAGCAGATAAATAGCAGAATACCGAGAAGCAGTAGACAGAAGAAACAGATAAATAGAGAAAATAAAAAAAACAGAAAGCAAAACACAAACAAAAGAATACAAGAAAACAAAACACAGACACAGTGAATAGAATACAAACAAAGAAGGCATACATTCAAACAACAATCATAACAGAGGAAATACGCAACCAAGTATGATGCATGTCTGTCCTATGCAGGCCATGAGCTCACGTGTCGGTTTACACCCTGCATCCCGACATTACCTAGGAACTAGTCCTAGATATGGCTTTATCTCTGTAGGTGAACTTCGGCCTACAGAAACAGCACTCCCATAAGTGAACTTCGGTTTACAGGAATAGTTTAATCACAATACAACAACTTTCTGTAGGTGAACTTCGGCCTACAGAAATAACACCTCTGTAAGTGAACTTCGGCTTACAGAAATGGTTTAATCACAACAACTTTCTGTAGATGAACTTCGGCCTACAAAAATAGCACCTCTGTAAGTGAACTTCGGCTTACAGAAATAGCGCCCCTGTAAGTGAACTTCGGCTTACAGGTATCACAACTCTCTGTAGGTGAACTTCGGCCTACAGGAGCAATACCCTGAGATAAGCAGCAGATGAACATACAACAAAACATCATACCACAAGGCTTAACTCTTTATTCTTATACTCTTCTCCTCTATTCTTTTTGTTATATTACTCTTTTCTCATTATCATCATTCATTATCATTCTCGTTATTCATCATCACTTTCACATTCTTATGCAGTACTTCTTTCTTTCTCTGTTCAATTATACTATACAAACTTTACAGCTTTTACTTTTACAACATCTCAACTCAAACCATTTCTCTTTATCAGATTACTCTTTTCTCTGTATCCCTTTATTCTACTCTGGTTACTCTGTTCTCTGTATCTCTTTACTTCTCTCTGGTTACTCTGTTCTCTGTGTTTCTCTACTCTGCTCTGATTTATCCGTTTAACGTGTGTATTTAAAGATTATGTAAATTTCGGTATGTATAATTATCCTGTCCCAAGTATAGGTTCATTAAGTCTATACTGAAACAGTTTAACTTTTCATATTATACCTAACCATTGTCGCAACTCAAGGACTAACTATGTTGCCCTAGTTCGTTCACTAATTTCTGTCTGTTTTTCTGTCATTAAAACTTTACAAACTTTTCTTTGGTTTTTATCTTTTCTTTAACTTTTTATCTTTCCTTTATCTTTGCCTCACTAATATGTTCTTACCACTCCCTAAGTGTTTTATGAAGGTAATTATGAGATTCTGCGCTTAAAGTTGTCTTTCTAAAGCTTTTACAGAAAACTGCCTTTTCTGCATTATTTTATTATTTTTATTAAAATATTATTTTTAATTAAATATTATTATTTAATATATTATTATTATTTATTATTTTATCATTAAATTTTCGAAAATTACCCCTTTTTAACTTTTAACCTTTAAAATTCACTTTTTACCACCCGTAACTTTTAATATTTCTACTTTTACCACCCTAACTTCCAGAAATTACAAAATAACCCCTCAAACACCAAAATATTTACTTCCTTGCCCTTTTCAAGATCTAAAAGGTGTTCTTCATTGTTCTTCACCACACTCAAAGTGTTCTTCATGTTCTTCACAAATTCTTCAGATTCTTTCTCTATTTTTACCCGTTTTTCAGTCTTTTCAGCAACCGATTTTTACCATAATTCAAAATAAAATTGCAGCCACTAAAACCCCATCTTTTCTACATGATTTTAACACTAATTGAACCCCAATTTAAGGTCTAGGGTTCGTTTTTCCAGCAGCCATGAAGAACACAAATTCAAAGTTGAATATCATCAAATTTCATCAAATTTTCACCAAAATTTCAACAAGAATTACCCATACAAACAATCAATTTCAAGCACAGCCAAACCATATCATAATCACACAACTCAAACACAATCAATCAAGATTAAATTCGTCAATCCCTACCTTGATTTGCTACTCCAGATTCGGTTAGACTTTCAGGTTGTCCTTAAGCACTTTTTCCTCCTAAAACACATCAAGAACAACTTTAAATCCACAAACTCTCAACTGACCAAATCTCCCTCAGCACGTTAGGAAGAGATATCTCAACTTAGACTTGCTGAAAATTAATGTTTCTTGGCCCTCAAGTCAAGTTAAGCATGATTCCTAAGGAAGAACATCAAGAAAACACATGTTTTGCATGGTTTTCCTTGAAAACCGAATTGAAGAGGGTGGGAGACAGCCATCTCACCTTATTTCCAGCCTTTATAAGTCACATGGTTATGTAGAGGAAGAAGAGAGGATCATTTTGGTGAAATCGGAGTTTTGATTTGAGTTTTGGTTTAGAAGAAATCAAGATTTGAAGATTAAGTGTTCATGAAGTTTTCTCTCTTTTCTCTCCTTTCAATTTCGGCCAAAATGATGAAATGAGACAGCCTTGGAGGTCTTGGGGGTGTAAGGTGAGTTGTGATTGGTTGGCTTGGAGGTGGGTTAAAATAATATTAAAATATCTCAGGTGTATAATTACTAAAACTAGGTGTATCGGAACACTCGTAAAAACATCTCTAAAAATTATTTTCTGAGCTACTAGCATAAATGACACTAGTAACATATTTATTATGAGAATAGAACATATATAATGAGGCCTTAGCATTGCTAAAGTCACCAGAGAGTGCTGGTGCTAAGCTGCACCAGTAAACCGTAAACCCGGTTAAACTGATTTTCTGTTTTTAACTAAAACAGACCAGGTAACCTTATAATATCATTCAAGAATTTTCTAATACTAATATAATGATAATATTATACTATTATCTCTCTTCTCTCATAAATCGAGTCTGGTTTGTCAAACTGAGACTATTTACAAAAAACTGAATCAAAACTCCTAACCGATACGGTCCAAAAACTAGGTTCTTCGTGACCGCGTTATCGAGCTTGTCTCAACTAAGGTCCTGAGTTAAAGATAATATAATGACAATGAGGATTGAGATACTTGATGATACAGAAGAGTTATTCCCTTTACTGATCTTTCGGAGAAATCCATGTATTCAGAAACGATCTCGCGTACTCGAAAATCGGGGTTGTTACATGATGTACCAGATCCTCGTGGATGTAAGGGTCCTCGAACTCATAGAAGATCACGTCCGTCTCCATCTGAGGGGAGGAAGGGAGAGAAGGGGTAAGAAACTATGGAGTTCTTAGTAGGATCAGGGTTATTAGTTACATTCATTTATTCGGCATCGATTAGCAGGCGAATAATGGAATATAGCAAGCAGTAAATAGAAGATAAAGATAGGTAGAGAAAGTAGAGAAAACAAAAAGCATAGTACAAATAGAAGAATACAAGAAAGTAAAACACAGATATAGAATACACACAGACAAACATAGAGCAATATATCATACACACAAAAAGAAAAGCAACAGAGAATAATGTGCAGACAAGAATGATGCATGTCTAGTCCTAGTGCAGGTAATGAGCTCATTTGTCGGTTTCTACCCGCTCCCGACGTAACCCAGCATTACCAGCTGGATATGGCTTTCCTGTTGGCTATACCCCTGTGTATAGGAAATAACCCCTCTGCCAGCACAGGGTCCACTGCACGCAAGAAATAACACATCTACCACTACAGGGATGTATGCCGACACAGCTTCTGTATAGAGGAAATAACCCCTCTGCCACTACAGAAATGGAACAGGTGGCCACGGTACTCTGTAGCAGGAAATAACCCCTCTGCCTTACAAAAATAAAATATGAATCTGTACCGCAGGAAAGCGTTTCTCAGTGGTCGCACCATCATCTATCTGACTGCCACAATGCAGCAGATGAACATATAGATATCTCTGGGGTTGCCTTAATGCAACAAATGACCTCTCAATAGGTCCTCTGCTCTTTATCATATTACTCTTTTCTCTTTGTCTCTTTATTCTGCTCTGTTTATTCTTTTCTCTGTACTTCTTTACTTTATTCTGCTTTCTCTGTTCAACGTATGTATTTAAAGCTTATGTAAATTTCGGTATGATTAGTTAGCCTGCCCCATGTATAGGTTCATTAAGTCTACACTGAAACAGTTTAACTTTTCATATAATACCTAACCATATTCGCAATTCAAGGACTAACTATGTTGCCCTAGTTCGTTCGCTAGTCTCTGTCTATTTTTCTGTCATTAATACTTTACAGACTTTTACTTCGATTTTTATCTTTTCTTCAAATTCTTATGTTTCTTTTCTCTTTGCCTCACTAATATGTTCTTACCACTCCCTAAGTGTTTTATGAAAGTAATTATGAGATTCTGCGCTTAAAGTTGTCTTTCTAAAACTTTTACAAAAAACTGCCTTTTTCGCATTATTTTATTATTTTTATTAAAATATTATTTTTAATTAAATATTATTATTTAATATTTTATTATTATTTATTATTTTATTATTATTTTTTCGAAAATTACCTTACCTTTTACTTTTAACCTTTAAAATTTACTTTTTACCACCTGTAACTTTTAATATTTCTACTTTAGCCACCCTAACTTTCAGAAATTACCAAATAACCCCCCAAACACCAAAAATTTTACTTCCTTGCCCTTTTAAGGATCTAAAGCCTGTTCTTCATTATTCTTCATCACACTCAAAGTTTTCTTCATGTTTTTCATAAATTCTTCAGATTCTTTCTTTGTTTTACCCGTTTTTCAGTCTTTTCAGCAACCGATTTTTACTATAATTCATAATAAATTAGCAGCCACTAAAACCCCATCTTTTCCACATGATTTTAACACAAATTGAACCTCAATTAAGGCCTAGGGTTTTGTTTTTCCAGCTGCTCGAAGAACATGAACTCAAAGCTTAAATTTCATCAAATTTCATCAAAATTTCACCAAATTTTCACCAAGAATCAATCATATATGCAACCAATTTTTACCACAGCCAGGTCATACAACATTCACACAACTCAACCACAAATAATCAAGATTAATTTTGTGACACCCTACCTGGTTTTGCTGCCCCTAATTCAGTTAGACTTTCAGGTGGTCCTTTAGCACTTTTTCCTCCTAAATCACATCAAGAACAACTTTAAATCCAAAAACCCTCAACTAACCAAATATCCCTCATCATATCAGGAGGTGATTTCTAACCTTAGAATTTCTGGAAAGTCACGTTTCTTAGCCCTCAAGTCAAGTTAAGCATGATTCCTAAGGAAGAACATCAAGAAAACACATATTTAAGCATGTTTCTTTGAAACCAAATCAAAAGAGAGATGGTGCAGCCAACTCACCTTGATTCCAGCCTTGATAAGTCATATGATCATGTAGAGAAAGAAGCGAGGATCATTTTGGTTGGATTGGAATTTCGATTTGAGTTTTAGTTCAGCAGAAATCAAGCTTTGAAGATTTGGAACTAAGAACTTTTCTCTCTTTTTCTCTCTTCTTATTTTCGGCCACAAAGTGAAAATGAGCCAGCCTTGTGGGTTTTGGGGGTGTAGGGTGAGTTGTGATTGGTTGGCTTGGAGGTGAGTTAAAATAATATTAAAATATCTCAGGTGTATAACTACTAAAACTACATGTATCGGAACACTTGTGAAAACATCTCTAAAAATTATTTTCTGAGCTACTAGCATAAATGACACTAGTAACATATATATTATGAGATTAAAACATGTATAATGAGGCCTTAGCATTGCTAAAGTCATCAGAGAGTGCTGGTGCTAAGCTGCACCAGTAAACTATGAACCCGGTTAAACCGATTTTCTATTTTTAACTAAAACTGACCAGATAACCTTATAATATTATTCAAGAAGCTTCTAATACTAATATAATGATAATATCATACTATTATCTCTCTTCTCTCATAAATCGAGTCTGGTTTGTCAAACTGAGACTATTTACAAAAAACCGAATCAAAACTCCTAATCGATACGGTTTAAAAACTATGTTCTTCGTGACCGCATTGTCGAGCTTGCCTTGGAAAAGGTTCTAGCTTAAAGATAACATAATGACAATGAGGATTCAGATACTTGATGATATATCAAAGGTTTTTCCCTTAATGATCTTCCGGAGTTCTCCGTACTTTCAGAAAAGATCTCGCGTACTCGAAAACCGGGGTTGTTACAGTAGAAACCATGACTTCTAGTTTCTTTAACTCCTTTTGCTTCTCTTCCTGGCTTTGGATATAAGAGATAATTTCTCTTTGTTGTTCTAGCATGAAGGCATTGAGAGCTTCATCCATTGGAGGCGGTGGTGGAAGATAGGGTTCATTGTTTGGGAGAAAGGATCCATAATTGAAAAGTGGTTCATCTTGGTAAGGGTATGGAGATGGGGTATATTGAGGTAGTTCTTGGGAGTTATTGTTTTAGAATTGTTGTGGTTCTATGTATGGTTCATATGGCTCATAAGGTGGTTGGTATGGTGGATAAGAATTACGGTCATAATAAGGTGTTTGGTGGTAGGGGGCTTGTGAGTATGGTTGTTAAGGGCTATGTTGAGGAAAGGGGTTATATGTATGTGGTAGTTGTGGTTGACAATCACAATGAAGGTTACCACACACATTAGATTGGTATGCATTATAGTATGCCTCTTGATCATAGTGCATTGGTGGGGGTTGTTGCCATGAATGTTGATCAAATGCTTGAGGCTCCTCCCACCTTTGATTTTTCCATCCTTGATGCATGTTGTCATTGTAGCTTCCATTCCCTACAACATAATTTGAACTAAACTCATAGCCAAACGGATGAGAATTCATAGTAGCAATAGCAAATAAAAACAAAATCTAATAAGAAACAAAGAAAACAAAATCCTAAAACTAGCAAAAACTAACAAACAAACAAAAAACCAAGCTATTTACAATATATACAATAACCAATAACAAGCACACATTGCAATTTCCCGGCAACGGCGCCAAAAACTTGATGTGAAGATTTATACCGGTTCGGAATTTAACAAAATAAATTCATTGTGAGCATAGCCCGAACCGATAATCGATCCTCAAATCAAAATTTAATTTTTGGTTGTCACAAGTCCAACCCAATAAAAGTAACCGAGAGTACTAGTCCCGGATCGTCTTCTCAAGGAATTGCAGTGAGGTATGTATATTATTGGTTATGGTATCCAAGGGGTTGGGTTGGTAAAAAAATGGCAAGAAAATAAATGGCAAAAAAATAAAGCAACAACTAAAGAAAGCAAGTAATAAATGGAGACATTCATGGTAAAGATTGAGAATATAGGCTTTCTATACTAGTCATTAATTATCATACAATGATTAACAAGAATTTATCCTATTTCGTTATCTTCAATATCAGGAGAAAGTACAATATCATCTCCAACATAGGAAGAAAGTCAAATAAGACTTGTTAATCTTAATCCAAAAGTCCTAATCAACTTACTAATTGAATTAACAAGAGATTAGAGTTAATGGAAACAATATTAACAAACAACTCTGGATCACCAACATATGTTAGGTATTAATGACTCAGGAGCACCTAATTTCTCTTTCCAAGACAAGAATGCTCAAAAATCTACTCTAACATCCAACCAAGCATTTTGTCAAACACTTGGAAGGCATAAAAGGGAAGCATAATAAATTGCAAGGAAAAATGAATTCTACAACTACCAATTGCAAGAAAATAACAATAACAACTCAAATCAACAACAAAAGAACATCAAACATTAAATTGCATTAAAATAAAATCCAAATCCAACAAAAGTGCATGAATATAAAATGAAAATTAACAAGAGAACTAAGAGAGCAAAGATGTAATAACAAGAAATTAAAAGGAAAATAAGATGAAAGCAAGAAATTAAACCTAGATCTAAGAGGAAAATTAACCTAAGAACCCTAATTCTAGAGAGAAGAGGGTGCTTCTCTCTCTAGAAAACTAACCTACATGCTTCCAAACCTAATGTAAGTGCTCCCCCTTTGTCCAATCTTGAAATTTGCATCAAATAGCCTCAGAAATGAGTTGGATTTGGGCCTGGGCAGTTCAGAAATCGCCCCCAGCGAATTCACTTTAAGTGAGTCACGTGCCGCTCGTGACTCGTGCTCGTGGACAACACGTGCGCGTCGCTGGTGAATTTTCTCCTCACACGTACGCGTGGGGGACGCATGCGCATGGCCTTCAATTCTCCAAATGCTCCTTTCTTCATGAATTCTCCACTTTGCATGCTTTTCTCTTTACTTCTCCATCCAATACTTGCCTTATGAATCTAAAATCACTTAACAAATGTGAAAAAAGTTGATAAAATCCCCCAGATTAAGCACAAGATAACCCACAAAATTGGGGTTTATCACGGTCTCTGGTGTTCTATCTTCACCTTCTGACACGTCAAACACTTAGATACGACTGCCGCTACATTATTCTTCATCCCAGGCCACCAGAACATCTTCTTTAGATCATAATACATTTTTATACTTTCCGGGTGAATGGAAAACCCGCTATTGTGAGCTTCCAACAAAAACTCTTATCTCAGACTCCCGATATCCATCACACAAATTCTCCCTTTATACCTCTACAATCCTTCATCATCTTTAGTAAACTCTCTATGCTTCTTCTTGCCAACCGGTTGAAATAATCGCTGAAGTCCTTGCTCATCTTGCTGAGCCCACTGAATCTCTATTTTAAATGTTCTTGAAATCTACAATTGGTTCAAACAAGCTACTCCAGCAACTTCACCAATATCCAACTTAAGATCTACAAACTCATTCACTAACTCCTCTTCCTTGATTCTCATCCAAGCTATCGTTAAAGACTTTCGACTCAACGTGTAACACCCTAATTAGCCTAAGCTTTACCTCACATCGTAAAGTGCAGGTTAACCAGAGATTACAAAAGTTCTAAGCTCAAACATAATATATATATATATATATATATATATATGTATATATAGAAAGATTAGTATAATCTAGAAGTCCGATGAAGATATAGCTCAAATTTTGGATTTGAAAAGCGCAAAACGTATTAACAAAGCTACTAGCTTAAGGCACAAGAAACAGATAAGATATAACAAAAGATAAGTATATAATATCATAGGAAACTAGCCACGGCTCGCGGAGTTTAAGCCGACTAGCCATATACAGGTATATAGAACCATACATTGAAAACAGCTTATACAAGTTTTGTTTTCTCAAATGTAAGCCTCTAGGCAAAACAAAATACAAAAGGAGAGATGTATAAACAAATTAAACCAAAAAGACTCCAAAAGAATCCCAGATCCTCCGCTTCTGTCACCATCTAAAGCAACTCACCGAGGTGGGTTCCGACCTGCATCTGGAAAACACAACAGAAATATGGTATAAGAATGGGAGGTTCTCTGTATGGTAACAGTGCCCAATGATGTAGGATATAAGACTCCGGGATGCCAAAGGCAATCCTAAGCTCCAAATCCATCACAAGATTCAATTTAAAGCATTCTAAAACAAATAAGCATAACTATATCAACCTTAGCTTAAATAAACCGGGTAATCTATCTTAGGGATTTCTACTCTAACCAAACACCGCTGTCCTACAGCCTTCACTAACTGATCCTTCATGCGATCCCATCGCCACTGCCTTCCGAACCTCCTCAATCCCAGTAGAAAGCACAGATAATATACAATGCATGTAAAACACAAGTAGAAGTATATAAGGCAAATAATTCAGATAGCAAGTAGGCATGTTATTCAATTAGGCAATCCATTACAAGTAATCAAAGCATACAAACAGATAGAAAATGCATATGATGAATGCCTGCCCTTCTGGCTGTAATATCACATTGTCGGTTCAACTGCCAACCTGACACATCTCCATGGACACGTCGCCCTTCGAAATTCTCATTTGGGAACCCCCGAGATATAGTGCTCGGATCACTGTCCAGGTACCAACGGCTGCACACTCTATAAATCCGAAGGGATGCGAGTGGGATAGTTGATAAACCACTATTTTATGGTTTATCTTGTGCTCAATTGAGTGGTTTTATCAAGTCTTTGCACACTTATTCGTACAACTTGCATGATTTTACAATTCCTTTCCAATTTTGTTATATGATTGAAAACTTGGTTCCTAAGCCTTTAAATTTTGTATTTTTAATTCCCCTTTATACCATTCGATGTCGTGATCTGTGCGTTAAGTGTTTTCAAGCTTTATAGGGTAGGAATGGCTTAGAGGATGGAGAGGAAGCTTGCAAAAATAGAAGGAGCACAAGAAATAAAGGAGATGACCAGCAAGGAGCGACGCATACGTATGACTCACGCGTGCGCGTGCCTGACGCATATGCATGACACGCGAAGTTGACCAGCAACGCATACGCATGGCTGATTGATGAGGGGAGATCTAATTCGCATGTGGGTTAGGAAATCGGTTATCCAAAGAAAACAGAATTAACGTTGCAAGTATAGTCCCAACCCGACGAATTGGCCCCTCGGATCAAAATTGGAAATTCACAAGAGATGTCACAAGCAAGATCAAATTAAAAACCAAGAGTATTAGACTCCCGAGTCGTCTCCCTAGGAGCACTTTAGAACAATGAATGTGCAATTCCGGTTGTAGTGATCAACGGGTTGTGAATGAAGCAATGAACATATAAAGCAATAAAAGAACATGCAAAATTGTAACGATTGAACTAATTAAGAAATTAAAGAACCGACTATGTAATATAAACAAGTAAAGTATAAAAGAAATCAACATATAAAGGTATGAAAGATTGAAAGCATCAAAAAGAGTCTTGGCTTGGAGTGAGCTAAGGGTCCTTTCCTTGTTGGAACCACAACTATGACAATTATGATGGATTAGTCTCACTTGATCAACCCTCAAATCGGAAAGTAAGTTAAATGAGCGTAAGTGTCCTTAACCCGCAAATCCTAACTTGCTTGCTAATTACCTTAGCAACAAATTAGCGTTAGTGGGAACAAGAACAATTAACAACCCAAGAATTGAAACTAAATGTTGGACATTCCAACTCTAGGAACCCAATTGCTCACTTTACCCAAGAGAAGAACCAAAAATTTAGCCTAAAACCATGTTTGACATTTTGTCAAACACTTGGTGGGCAAAAAGCTTAAACATGAGGAAAATGAGTAAAGACTTGAAACTAAAAGCAACAATTGATCTCAATCAACAAGAATAACACAAGAAAGCATGTAATCAACATCCAACATCAAATTCATCAACAAGAAATTGAAATTGCAAGAGAAAAGCAAAATTGAACTATAACTTGAATTAGAAGAAAGAGTAATGACAATGTAACTATAAAGAGTAATAACAAGGAAATACTTACAATGAAAGCTTGCAAAATCCAAGATCAAAAATAGAAATGGCACTTGAATGTAAAAAAACTCTAATATAAACCCTAATAGAGATGATGAAAAACTTAGAGAAAAAACCAAACTAAAGCTTCCTACTACTACTCCTAAACTATACTAAAATGACATGGTATGTTATGTCTCCATTTCCCCCTCCAATATGAGCTAGAAGACTTCAAAAATGGGCCTCCAAAGCCCCCAACTCGTGAGGCACGTGCTATTTTAATGAAGTCATGTGCAGACACCTGTGCGGACGCACAGACGCGCTCGATGCAATCCACGCGCTCTGTTTGGGTGGCTGTACATACGCACAGGTAGCTGTGCGCACACACACGTCTCTTTGCTCACTCCTTTGATTTCTCTTGCTTCCTCCACTTTGCATGCTCTTCTTCCATTTTCTCCAATCTATTCCTACCTTATATACCTGAAAGCACTCACCAACAACATCAAGACATCGAATGGAAGGCAAAAGGAATAAAATAGATTCAATTAAGTATAAAAGAACATATTTTCATGATCAAGCACAATTTGGGAGGAGAGATCAAAAGCATGCTATTCAAAGGAATAAGTGTGAATTTATGTGATGAAAATCCATTCAATTCTAACCAAAAATCATCATCGAATATGGATTCATCAATTCCCCCATACTTAAACGCTAGCATGTCCTCATTCTAAACAAACAAAGGAGATAGATGAAAGGGAAAATGACTTATGCTATATACTGCTTAGATGCATGCAACTGTCCTAAGGTTAATCACTAATATGTACTACGATGAGAGTGCGTAGAAGCAAACCATGAACTTCCAATACATCACAAGAAAGATTTAGGGCCAATGCAAAGGATTCATGCATTAAGATCAATGTCCAAAGAATTGAATTGAAGTTGTCAAAACTATCCAATTAAACAACTTGCAGGAAGACGCAATATGAGGTGTAAAAACATGGAATTGAACGATCGAAAATTGGCACTAATCTGGATAGGTTGTACAACGCTGGCGACGCGGTCGCGTGGGTGATGCGGTCGCGTGGTGCCCAATAAGGTTAGGCGACGCGGACGCGTGGGGCATGCGGACGCGTGGGTCATGCGGACGCATGCCTAATTTGTGCGATTGGCGCGAGTGCAGCCTCGCGTTCGTGCAACTCTCTGTTTAAAATACATTTTGCCAAATCTTAGGGTGACGCGATCGCATGGGTGACGCGATCGCGTGGATGGCTATATTTTGATAATGACGCGGCCGTGTGGGACACGTATTCGCGTGGTGAGGCTTGGGCTTCTAGCATGAGTCCAGCCCAACTCCAGCTCAACTTTCTGCCATACACCCTTGTTACGTCGATTTTACAGAGCAACGCGTTCGCGTGGGTGACGCGAACGCGTGGGAGGCATATTTTCCACATGATGTGGACACGTCAGTGACGCGGTCGCGTGGGATGATTTGTGCTAAAGGCACGCCTCCAGCCACGCTACCGCGTGACTCGCTGTTCGATTTCTCTTTTTCACAACGCACATGTGACGCGGACGCGTCAGCGACGCTGCCGCGTCGCGTGCGTGCCTTTTTTTTTTAATAATGCAGTATGCAGAATGCAATGCTAATATGAATGTTATGCAAAATTCCAGGTTTAATACAATAAAATAAAATAAAACTCGAAAACAAATAAAACTAAATAAAAATGAAAAAGGAACGATCATACCATGGTGGGTTGTCTCCCACCTAGCACTTTTAGTTAAAGTCCTTAAGTTGGACATTTGATGAGCTTCCTGTTATGGTGGCTTGTGCTTGAACTCATCCAGGAATCTCCACTAATGTCTGTAATTCCAGTGGCCTCTGGGATCCCAGACAAGGCATGTAAAGCCCTTGAGCAGTTTTAAACAGGTTCTCAGGCTTCCAGTGTGCTGAATGTCAGAACAGACTCCAGGATCCCAAACTTTGCTTTTACACTCGTCTTTTTGTTGATCATCATGATTCCATCCGGGTAGCAAGCAATCTGAATTCTCACTAAAGCGGCCAAACAACTTCCTAGACCCATTCAATTGAGGTCTATACCAACCTTTGCATTTAAACTTAAAGCTTCCAACCATAATGAACCCTGCAGGACAATTCTTACCACTGACCATCTTCCTCTTACTCTTAATGCCACAAATAGCTCTAAGTTGACCATCCGTCTCCAGTAGCCCATATTGAAGTGGAAAAGTAAAGGTCAATGATGAGAATTTTACCCACTTGAATGTTGTGTTACACGGTAATGGCCTTGGGAGAGGTGTTTCTAATGAACTTGCAAGCTCCACTCCCTTGTGCTCTTCTCTGACAAATTCCACCTCCTCGTAAGCTTCTTCAATTTCAACCTCTTCCAAGTCTTCAACCAGGGTATGCCTTGGAGGTTGTACACCCTCCTCAACATCAAATGCAACCGTCTTGGAAGGAGGCTCTATGTCTTGAATTTCCCATGGAGGTTCAGCATCTCCCAAGTCTTCAACTACTTCTTCTTCTTCAATAATTCCGGCTTCCTCCACTTGATCCAGTACAAATTCATGCTCCTTACTGTCCACCGGAGTTTCTAATGTCTCCTTCATGCTACGTTCTTCATTAGATTATCCACATGAAGCCATGTGGGTTCCTTGAGTGTCCGAATGTCGGGAAGCTAATTGATTTATTTCTTGGTTCAATTGATGAAGTGTGGTATTAAATTTTTCAAATGTTTCCTTGAGTTTCTCCATTGATTCTTGGGGTGATGGATATGGACATGATGCATAGGGAGGTGGTGGTTCTTGGGAGTAATTGGGTTGGAATTGGGGTGGTTCTATATATGGTTCATATGGTTCATAAGGTGGTTGGTATGGTGGATGAGGGTTAGGATCATATGAAGGTGAATGGTGGTAGTTAGCTTATGAGTGTGGTGGTTCAAAGTTGTGTTGAGGAGGTTCATAGGCATATGACGGGGGTCCATTATATCTATCATCTTGGTATGCCCCCTGGAGTGGCTCTTGACTATAGTAATGTGGTGGATGTTGGTTGTCACGGAAGTGTCCACCATAACTACTGTCTTGGCATGCATCGTGGAATGGTCTTTGTCTATGGTACTGTGGAAGGTATTTGATGCACGGAAAACTTGTCTCTCAACAAATCTCTCTTCGGCAAGTGTACTGACTTGTCGTCAAGTAATAACTCACAAAAGAGTGAGGTCAAATCCCACAGAGATTAACGGATTAAGCAATCAATGGTTAATTGATTATCCTAGTTAGACGAATCATAATGGAGTGATAAGTACAAAGGAAATTGTAAATTGACAGAAAAGTAAAGAAAGCAATAAAGTGCAGAAAAGTAAAATGGCAAGAAAAGTAAATGTAAGAACTAAAAATAAAATGAACATTGGGATCAAGAGATATTGCAATGCTCCGGATCAAGTTCATTCTCATCTCTTCCTCAATCAATGCACTCATTGATCTCCTTGGCAATCTTAATTGATCGAATTACAATTCCTTGTAATTCAATCTCTCAAATCTTGATCAATAGCCAATTCCTTGGTCAATTGCTCATGAGAAGAGATGAAGTATGGTCACTGATTATACCACATTCATTTCCCAAATCAAGTTTCGGAAGGATTATAGTCACATATCCATCCACACCCAATTTGGTCCAGCATGAGAAAGCATTTCTAGCATGATCTCTTCATTCCTCTTTTAAGGTTCCGAAGAGATCCAAGTATGAATAGTTACTTTTCCAAGATAACTACCCAATTGGATGAAGATCGAAAGCTCTCTAGTAAAATCAAGAGGAAAGAAAGAAGAAGAAGAATAAGAACTACAATTGATCCATTGAATCACAATAGAGCTCTCTAACCCAATGAAAAGAGTTAGTTGGTCATTGCTCTACAAAAATAGAAAAGAAAGAAAGTGCAGAAAAGTAAAGATGAAGATTAAAACTGAAATTGAAACTTCAAAATTCATAAATGAAAATTACAACTAAAAGAAAACTACTACTAAGAAAAGAAAAGAAGAGAAAAGGAAGAAGAGTGGTTGAGGGGAGGGGTCCGAAGACCCACTCCCCTTGGAGTGTGCCAATTCACAGAAGTTTGAATTGGTCTTTACTCTCTCCCCCTTCCTTCAATTTCCAGAATTCCAGAATGACTTGAATGTAAAAACTAAGGCCTTTATATAGGCTCTCCTAAATTACAAAATGAAATTAAAAGCAAATTACAATTAAATGAAAATTCCTATTCTAGATGCTTCTTGTGGCCTTGATTGGTTGACAATTGTGGGCCTGCTTGCTTGAGATTAGAAGTGGACTTGAGAGAGAAGTGAGTTAAGTTGAGGTCCAGGTGCTAAAGTTAGTGCTAAAGTTAGCCACACTAACGCTACAAGTGTGGAGTTAGTGCTAAAGTTATTGTGGCTAACGTTGCACTTGCTACCCAGTTGGTGTTTTTGGGGCTTAAAAGATGCCTCCTGTTTGTGCTCAAATTTCATGCCCACTATAGAGTATTATATATCGTTGGAAAGCTCTGAATGTCAGCTTTCTAACGCAACTAGAATCACCTCAATTGGACCTCTGCAGCTCAAGTTATGCTCCTTTGAAGTGAACATGGTCGCTGGCATATATGCCAACGTTACTGGAAATGTTGATTGCCAAAAACGCTAGCAATTTCCCGTTTATGAAGCTCAAACTTAGTGTCCACCCCATACTATTATATATCGTTGGAAAGCCCTGGATGTCTACTTTCCAATGCTTTTGGAAGCGCATCATTTGGAGCTTTACAACTCGAGTTATACTTCTTGGAAGGTGAAGAGGTCAGTTGGCCTAAATACAGGCTGATACCATGTTCATCATTGTACTTTCAGGGCAGGTTTTCTCCCTCAAATTTAGTGTCAACCATGTAGTTCCATATATGCTTGGAAAGATCTGGAATCCTACTTTCCAATGCCACTGGAATCACCTCAGTTGGAGCTTTGTGGCTCAAGTTATGCGTGTTTGAAGAAGGCATGGTCAGGCTGTCAGGTGGGACTTTTGCCCACGTTAACTAAGTTAACGTGGGAGTTAACGTGGCTTATTGGGGGCTTGTGAGTTCACTCCAACGTTAGTGAGAATGTTTGGTGTCACTAACGTTGTCGATCACCACCTTTCTCCACGTTAGCTTCCACGTTAACTAAGTTAACGTGGGAGTTAACGTGGCTTTGTTGTAACTTGGGCCAATGTTAGTGACAATGTTGAATGTCACTAATGTTGGCTTTCTCCCTTTCTTCTTAACGTTAGAGGCCACGTTAACTTAGTTAACGTGGCAACTAACGTGCCCACTTATGAGCTTGGTCCAACGTTAGTGATAATGTTAAGTGTCACTAACGTTGGCTCCATTTCCTTTCTTCAAAGTTAATGCCACTAACTTTTCCCACTAACGTTGGGGCTTTCCTTCCTTCCACGTTAGTGCCTACGTTAGTGTAACTAACGTAGCCACTAACGTGGCTCTTCTCTTCTTCTTTTAGCCTGAAATCAATCAAACAAAGTGCATCAAAGTCTTGCTCTTAATCATGGATCATGCATCATCCAATTTATCATATAATTCATGCAAAATCCTGATGAAATCATGTAAAATGCACAATGTATGCTTGAATCAAGATGTAAGTGAATATCCACCCAAAACTAGCTTATTTCCTAAGAAAATACATGAAACTACCTTAAAAACAGTAAAGAAAAGTTCAGTGAAACTGGCCAAAATGCCCTGGCATCAGTATTGTTGCCGGAAGGGTTGATTAGATCCTCGTGGCTCCTTCCATCTCTGATTGTTTTGACCTTGATGCATGTTCCTGTTATAATTTCCATTCCTTGCAACAACATTGGAACCAAACTCAAAGCGAGAGGGGTGAGAACTCATAGTTAGTTAATAAAAATTTAAAAACAAAAATAAAAGCAAATTTGAAATTCAAATTTTTTGAATTTGAAAATTAAAATTTGAATTTTTGAATTTTTAAATTTGAAATTAAAGTTTAAAATTTGAAATTTTAAAATTTGAATTTTAAATTTTGAAAATTGAATTTTTTTTTAAAATTGAAAATTGAAAATTGATTTTTTTTTTAAATAAGATAGGATAAGATAAAAAATTTTAAAATAAAAATCTGAAAATTTTTTATCGAAAAAATCAATTTAAAGGTAAATATTTACAATAACCAATAATAAGGCACACGTTTGCAATTCCCCGGCAACGGTGCCATTTTGAAGAGCGGAAGATTGATGGTTTAGAAGTTATAGTAAACTCTCGTTGAAAGTATAGTTACTAAACCAAACAATCAACCTTTCTTACAAAAGTTTTGGTTGTCACAAGTAACAAACCCCTTTTTAAAATTGATAACCGACTATTTAAACCTCGGGTCGTCTTCTCAAGGAATTGCAGGGAGGTATGTTCTTATTATTGGTTATGAGTCTTGTAAATTGGGGGTTTTGAAAGTAAGGAAGTAGTATGTTGAATGATAATAAGAATAAAATAAATAACTATAAAATAGACTCTCGGCAAGGTATGAAAACTGGAAGTCCTATCCTGGTTATCCTTATCAATTGTAATGAGAATTGGATTTTTCTCCCACTTTGTTAACCTCTAACTATGAAGGTAAGTTAAGTGGATGAATTAATTCTGATTCCTGAAGTCCTAGTCTTTCCTTGGGAAAAGTTAGAGTTATTGGAACCCGAATTAGTTCTGGAAGAATTTCAATTTTCAATCAACAATGAGCTTGATAACTCAAGTGTCTCCAATGACTCAACCAAAGCCAAAAGGAAAAATCTAAATTATTTATATAAATAAAAGAAAGCAATCATAAATATGAAATACCTCAAATAATATTAATTAAGAAAATCATAACATGAATGTAGCATAAGCCAAATTGAAAAGATGAATAATAATTAATAAAAATAGAAAATAAACAAGAGGAACATTGAACCTGTGATGAAAAAGAAATAATCCTAAATCCTAAAACTAAATCCTAAGAGAGAGGAGAGAACCTCTCTCTCTGAAAACTACATCTAAATCCTAAAATTGTGAATTGTGAGCTTTTTTTTTATGAATAGATGCATTCCCCCACTTTATAGCCTCTAATCTGTGTTTTCTGGGCTGAGAACTGGGTCAGAAACAGCCCAGAAATCGTTGGAGAAGAAATCTGCCATGCTGATTTTCGGAACTGCGACGCGTCCGCGTGAAGTATGCATTCGCATCACCTTGCGTCAGGGCAACTATGGCATATTATATATCAAATTGAAGCCCAGAACGTTATCTTTCCAACACAACTGGAACCGCGTTGTTTGGACCTCTGTAGCTAAAGTTATAGCCATTTGAGTGCAAAGAGGTCAGGCTGGACAGCTTAGCAATTTCTCCAACTTCTTGTATTCCTTCCACTTTTGCATGCTTTCTTTCCATTCTCTGAGCCACTCCTGTCCTGTAATCTCTAAAATCACTCAACACACATATCAAGGCATCTAATGGTAATAAGAGAGGATTAAACATAGGGAACTTAAGGTCAAAGAAGCATGTTTTCAATCAAAGCAGATAATTAGGAAGGCAAATGTAAAACCATGCAAATAGTGTGAATAAGTGGGTAAAGAATTGATAAAAACCACTCAATTGAGCACAAGATAAACCATAAAATAGTGATTTATCAGTAGACTTGATGGTGGTGATGTGGGTGTCTTCCTCTTGGAGGGGGTTGTTTTTGTTGATTTCTCCAAATCTCCCCTCAGAATGAACTTGTTGCCTCTAGAAAACTCAAGCATTATATCCATTGGTCGCCTCTCTACCCCCGCTGCATTTGCTAAGCACATCACCATCGATGGAAATGGAATGCTGACGTTCTTCTTCTAAATTAATTTCCAAATCGATTTACGCAATAAGGGCAAGATGGCTATATGCTTCCCTTGCATAATAGCCCAAAGTAGCAAAGCAGTTCTAAATCTCACATGGGTAGTGTGGGTACTCGAGATGATGTAGTCCGCCACAATTTGATGCCATATATGAGCTTCAGCATTCAAATCAGAGTATGCAATACTAGTGGGAGCAGAATTTTTCCCTTTGCTATACTCCCAAGATGCACCATGACGGCCTATTTTCTCAAGAATGGGAGTCAGAGATATTCTTCCTTCGAAGAAATCCTCTTTTATCTTGGAGTATCCATCTTTCTCAAATGGAATATGGGGGATGTTCATGATAGCTTCTAGAGCTTGATTGGATGTATCCAACATCCTACCCCGAAGGAAGACTGACTTTGTTTCCCAAGCTTAGTAGTTTGCATAGAATTCCCGCACCATAGTCTCATTGATTTCAGTGGGTTCTCGTTCGAGAAACTCCCAATGAAACGAGGCGATCCTTTAGTGAATAATCGCCTTATATTGATTTGGAACCTTCAATGGCCGCTCCCAATGGATTTTAGGTTCCTCAATAGCCTCGTATTGAGAGTCGACTCTTCGGTTGACCAAGGTATCCAGTTTATCACCGTGCCAATTCCACCAAATATCAGGAGAATAATCGGTATGTTGCTCAACTGGCAAAGAAACCGGTCCCTTACCCTTCTTTCTCATCCTGAAAATACAAACAAAAGGATTTTGAGATCATAGGGCAACATTAAAGTAAAAATCATTAAGGAAGCACTAATATCATAGAAGTAGCTTATATAAGTGGTGTGATTTACAAAAACACGGTGTATACATTCCAATGATGCGCAACCGGCCGAATATCACGGCAATCACACTCTTGAAGCAATTCATAACTCAAAGCTTCAAGCAAACACCGAAAAGGATTTGGCAATTGTTCATTCTCAAGAAGTGGTAATCACACATACAATGGTCTTAATTTGAGTGCAAAAGATGTTTGATCAAGACATCAACTAAAGTTGAACAATTGTATAGTGATTACCAAATCAAAACTTTGGAGATGAACAATGACAAATGAATTCATACAACATAATGTATTTGTAACCAAGAATTGGACATGAACAAACAAGGAAATGCATCGGTGAATTTACTTAACAACCATCAAAAGTCATAATAAAAGTTGCACAATTCATACAATATGCCTAACAAGAGATAAATTGAAGACATATGATGGCCACGTCATATGAATCAAACAAAGTATTAATTGAGGCATTTTATCGAACATGTGGTATGAAATGTGCAAGTTCATCACAATTAAGCTCAAATTTGCTCATAACCTATCCCAAAAATCAAACAACAACACTTTGCAAATCAAAGAAACAAGAAAGAAAGCAAATAATAAAATCTAAGCAATATAAAAGGAATGGAAACACTTGAAAAAATATTAACATAAAGAGAAAAGGAAAACAAGAACCTTACATATAAAGGTTGAGAAGACAAGAATGAGGTGGGAAAGAATGGCACTTCGTATAGCCACTGCGAAATCACGGCGGTTGGGTTCACCGAAAAAAAAACAGCACCAGAAGAGGGAGAGCTCACCGACGGTGTATATAGAAAAGAGAAGGAAAGGAAGAAGGATGGTGCACGAAATTGTGATGTCCAGGCTCAAACTATTCCTGGCACGTGAGCAACTTGGTACGCGTAATCGTGATTACACATTCATAAATTGTCACAACTTCGATACAACTAACCAGCAAGTGCACTGGGTCGTCCAAGTAATACCTTACGTGAGTAAGGGTCGAATCCCGCGGAGATTGTTGGTATGAAGCAAGCTATGGTCACCTTGCAAATCTCAGTCAGGCAGATATAAAACAGTTATGTGGTTTTTGAATATTAATTAATAAGATAGGGATAGAAATACTTATGTAAATCATTGGTAGGAATTTCAAATAAGCGAATGGAGATGCTTTTCGTTCCTCTGAACCTCTGCTTTCCTGCTATCTTCATCCAATCAGTCTTACTCCTTTCCATGGCTGGCTTTATGTGATACATCACCACTGTCAATGGCTACTTTCGGTCATCTCTCGGGAAAATGATCCAATGCCCTGTCACGGCACGGCTAATCGTCTGGAGGCATCACCCTTGTCAATGGCTTCATCTTATCCTCTCAGTGAATAATATGCTCACGCACCCTGTCACGGCACGGCTATTCATCTGTCGGTTCTCGATCATGCTGGAATAGGATTTACTATCCTTTTGCGTCTGTCACTAACGCCCTGCAATCGCGAGTTAGGAGCTCGTCATAGTCATTCAATCATTGAATCCTACTCGGAATACCACAGACAAGGTTTAGACCTTCCGGATTCTCTTGAATGCCGCCATCATTCTAGCTTACGCCACGAAGATTCCGGTTAGGAGATCTAAGAGATACTCATTCTAGCTTATTTCATGTAGAACAGAAGTGTTTGTCAGGCATGCGTTCATAAGGGAGAAGGATGATGAGCGTCACACATAAGCATCACCTTCATCACGTTCTTGGGTGCGAATGGATATCTTAGAAGCGAAATAAGAAGAATTGAATAGAAAACAGTAGTACTTTGCATTAATCTTTGAGGAACAGCAGAGCTCCACACCTTAATCTATGGCGTGTAGAAACTCTACCGTTGAAAATACATAAGTGAAGGTCCAGGCATGGCCGAGAGGCCAGCCCCTCTGATCTAAGAACCAGGCATCCAAAGATGGTCTAATACAATAGTAAGAGGTCCTATTTATAATAAACTAGCTACTAGGGTTTACATGAGTAAGTATTTGATGTATAAATCCACTTCCAGGGCCCACTTGGTGTGTGTTTGGGCTGAGCTTAAGTGTTGCACGTGCAGAGGCCATTTGTGGAGTTGAACGCCAGTTTTTGTGCCAGTTTGGGCGTTCAACTCTGGTTTTGGATCCTTTTCTGGCGCTGGACGCCAGATTTGGGTAGAAAGCTGGCGTTGAACGCCAGTTTACGTCGTCAATTCGTGGCCAAAGTATGGACTATTATATATTGCTGGAAAGCCCTGGATGTCTACTTTCCAACGCAATTGGAAGCGCGCCATTTCGAGTTCTGTAGCTCCAGAAAATCCACTTTGAGTGAAGGGAGGTCAGAATCCAACAGCATCAGCAGTCCTTTTTCAACCTCTGAATCTGATTTCTGCTCAAGTCCCTCAATTTCAGCCAGAAAATACCTGAAATCACAGAAAAACACACAAACTCATAGTAAAGTCCAGAAATGTGAATTTAACACAAAATCTATTAAAAACATCCCTAAAAGTAACTAGATCCTACTAAAAACATACTAAAAACAATGTCAAAAAGCGTATAAATTATCCGCTCATCACAACACCAAACTTAAATTGTTGCTTGTCCCCAAGCAACTGAAAATCAAAATAGGATAAAAAGAATAGAATATACTATAAATTCCAAACTATCAATGAAACAGAGCTTCAATCATATGAGTGGGACTTATAGCTTTTTGCCTCTTGAATAGTTTTGGCATCTCACTTTATCCATTGAGGTTCAGAATGATTGGCATCTATAGGAACTTCAGATTTCGAATAGTGTTATTGACTCTCTTAGTTTAGTATGATGATTCTTGAACACAGCTTCTTTATGAGTCTTGGCCGTGGCCCTAAGCACTTTGTTTTCCAGTATTACCACCGGATACATAAATGCCACAGACACATAATTGGGTGAACCTTTTCAGATTGTGACTCAGCTTTGCTAAAGTCCCCAATTAGAGGTGTCCAGGGTTCTTAAGCACACTCTTTTTTTGCTTTGGACCTTGACTTTAACCGCTCAGTCTCAAGTTTTCACTTGACACCTACACGCCACAAGCACATGGTTAGGGACAGCTTGGTTTAGCCGCTTAGACCAGGATTTTATTCCTTTAGGCCCTCCTATCCACTGATGCTCAAAGCCTTGGGATCCTTTTTATTTGCCCTTGCCTTTTAGTTTTAAGGGTTATTGGCTTTTTGCTCTTGCCTCTTGGTTTTAAGAGCTTTGGCTTTTTCTGCTTGCTTTTTCTTTTTCTTTCTATTTTTTTTTTGCCTATTTTTTTTCTGCAAGCTTTGTTCTTTGCTGCTTTTTCTTGCTTCAAGAATCATTTTTATGATTTTTCAGATTATCAAATAACATGTCTCCTAGTCATCATTCTTTCAAGAGCCAACATATTTAACATTCTTAAACAACAACTTCAAAAGACATATGCACTGTTCAAGCATACATTCAGAAAACAAGAAGCATTGTCACCACATCAATATAATTAAGCTAAGTTCAAGGATAAATTCAAAACTTCATGTACTTCTTGTTCCTTTGAATTAAAACATTTTTCATTTAAGAGAGGTGATGGAGTCATAGGACATTTATAACTTTAAGACATAGTTGCTACTACTAATGATCATGTAATGAAGACACAAACATAGATAAGCACATAATATAGAAAACGAAAAACAGAAGAAATAAGAACAAGGAATGAATCCACCTTAGTGATGGAGGCGTTTCCTTCTTGAGGAACCAATGATGTCCTTAAGCTCTTCTATGTCTCTTCCTTGTCTTTGTTGCTCCTCCTTCATTGCTTTTAGATCTTCTCTGATTTCATGAAGGATGATGGAGTGCTCTTGATGTTCCACCCTTAGTTGCTTCCAATAATTGTGTGGAAGAAAATGTATCCCCTGAGGTATCTCAGGGATCTCTTGATTTGCAGTCAAATGTTCTACCACTGAGCTATAGACCCTTGATGGAAGCTTTTGTCTTCCCTTTCCTCTTTCTAGAGGTTTCTCTGGCCTTAGGTGCCATCAATGGTTATGGAAAAAACAAAAAAGCTATGCTTTTACCACACCAAACTTAGAATGTTGCTCGCCCTCGAGCAAAAGAAGAAAGAATAGAAGAATAAGAAGAAGATATGGAGGAGATAGATGGGAGTGTGTATTCGGCCATATGGGTGGGATTGGGTGGGAGAGAGATGTTGAATTTTGAAGGTAGTGGGTGTATGGATGTGAGTGGTAAATGGAAAGTAGAAGGGATGATCATGAATGGGAAGAGAGATGATGAGGTAGGTGGGGATACTGTGGGGTCCACAGATCCTGAGGTGTCAAGGCATTTACATCCCTGCACCAATTTAGGCATGTAAAATGCCCTTGCACACAACTCTGGGCGTTCAGCGCCAGGTTGGTGCCCATTTTGGGCGTTCAACGCCCCTTTGCTGCCATTTCTGGCGTTGAACGCCAGAACCATGCTTGTTCTGGGCGTTCAGCGCCAGGATGCTCCCATTCTGGGCGTTCAGCGCCAGAACTATGCTCTGTTCTGGCGTTTGAACGCCAGACAGATGCTCCTCCAGGGTGTGATTTTTCTTCTGCTGTTTTTGATTCCGTTTTCAATTTTTATATTTATTTTGTGACTCCTCATGATCATGAACCTCTAAAGACACATAACTAAGAAAAATATAGTTAGATAAATAAACATTGGGTTGCCTCCCAACAAGCGCTTCTTTAATGTCAATAGCTTGACAGTGGGCTCTCATGGAGCCTCACAGATGTGCAGAGCTTTGTTGAGACTCTCCAACACCAAACTTAGAGTTTGGATATGGGAGTTCAACACCAAACTTAGAGTTTGGTTGTGGCCTCCCAACACCAAACTTGGAGTTTGACTGTGGGGGCTCTGGTTGACTCTGCTTGGAGAGAAGCTTTTTCTGCTTCCTCTCCATGGTTGCAGAGGGAGATCCTTGAGTTTGAAACACAAGGGAGTTCTCATTCCATTGAAGGAATATTTCACCTCTGTCAACATCAATCACAGCTCTTGCTGTGGCCAGGAAAGGTCTTCCTAGGATGATGGATTCATCCTCTTCCTTTCCAGTATCCAGGACTATGAAATCAGCAGGGATGTAAAGGCCTTCAACCTTTACTAACACGTCCTCTACTTGTCCATAAGCCTGTTTTCTTGAGCTATCTGCCATCTCTAATGAGATTTTAGCAGCTTGCACCCCATAGATTCCCAGTTTCTCTATTACAGAGAGGGGCATGAGGTTTATTCCTGAACCAAGGTCACACAGAGCCTTAAAGATCATGGTGCCTATGGTACAGGGTATTATGAACTTTCCAGGATCCTGTCTCTTCTGAGGCAATGTCAGTTGATCCAGATCACTTAGTTCATTGATGAACAAGGGAGGTTCAACTTCCCAAGCATCAATGCCAAATAATTTGGCATTCAGCTTCATGATTGCACCAAGAAACTTGGCTGTTTGCTCTTCAGTGACATCCTCATTCTCTTCAGAAGAGGGATACTCATCAGAGCTCATGAAGGGCATAAGGAGGTTCAATGGGATCTCTATGGTCTCTAGATGAGCCTCAGAGTCCTTTGGTTCCTCAGAGGGAAGCTCCTTATTGACCACTGGACGTCCCAGGAGGTCTTCCTCCTTGGGATTCACGTCCTCTCCTTTCCTCACAGGTTCGGCCATGGCACTTATGTCAATGGCCTTGCACTCTCCTTTTGGGTTCTCTTCTGTATTGCTTGGGAGAGTACTAGGAGGGATTTCAGTGATCCTTTTACTCAGCTGGCCCACTTGTGCTTCCAGATTTCTAATGGAAGACCTTGTTTCATTCATGAAACTTACAGTGGCTTTAGATAGATCAGAGACTAGATTTGCTAAATTAGAAGCATTTTGTTCAGAGTTCTCTGTCTGTTGCTGAGTTGATGATGGAAAAGGCTTGCTATTGCTAAACCTGTTTCTTCCACCATTATTAAAGCCTTGCTGGGGCTTTTGATCCTTCCATGAGAAATTTGGATGATTTCTCCATGTTGAGTTATAGGTGTTTCCATAAGGTTCACCTAAGTAATTCACCTCTGCTATTGCAGGGTTCTCAGGATCATAAGCTTCTTCTTCAGAAGATGCCTCTTGAGTACTGTTGGATGCAGCTTGCATTCCATGCAGACTCTGAGAAATCATATTGACTTGCTGAGTCAATATTTTATTCTGAGCCAATATGGCATTCAGAGTATCAACCTCAAGAACTCCCTTCTTCATAGGCGTCCCATTACTCACAGGATTCCTTTCAGAAGTGTATATGAACTGGTTATTAGCAACCATGTCAATGAGTTCTTGAGCTTCTGCAGGCGTTTTCTTTAGGTGAATGGATCCACCTGCAGAAGTATCCAATGACATCTTTGATAACTCAGATAAACCATCATAGAATATATCCAGGATGGTCCATTCTGAAAGCATGTCAGAAGGACACTTTTTGGTCAACTGTTTGTATCTTTCCCAAGCTTCATAGAGGGATTCACCTTCTTTCTGTCTGAAGGTTTGAACATCAGCTCTAAGCTTGCTCAGGTTTTAAGGAGGAAAGTACTTGGCTAAGAAAGCCGTGACCAGCTTATCCCAAGAGTTCAGGCTGTCTTTGGGTTGAGAATCCAACCATAATCTAGCTCTGTCTCTTACAGCAAAAGGGAAAAGCATGAGCCTGTAGACTTCAGGATCTACTCCATTAGTCTTAACAGTATCACATATCTGCAAGAATTCAGTTAAGAACTGAAAGGGATCTTCAGATGGAAGTCCATGAAACTTGCAGTTCTGCTGCATCAGAGAAACAAATTGAGGTTTCAGCTCAAAGTTGTTTGCTCCAATGGCAGGAATGGAGATGCTTCTTCCATGTAAATTGGAATTAGGTGCAGTGAATTCACCAAGCATCTTCCTTATATTATTATTATTATTTTCGGCTGCCATCTCCTTTTCCTGTTCGAAAATTTCTGAAAGGTTATCTCTGGATTGTTGTATTTTAGCTTCTCTTAATTTTTTCTTCAGAGTCCTTTCAAGTTCTGGATCTACTTTAACAAGAATATTCTTGTCCTTGCTCCTGCTCATATGACAAAGAAGATGGCACAGAAAAAATAGTAATAATAATATGGATCCTTTATACCACAATATGGGGATCCTTGTGTTAGTAGAAGAAAAGAAGGGAAGAAAATCTGAACTCAGAGAGAGAGGGGGTTCGGATTTTTGGAGAGTTGAAGGAAAGATGTTAGTATATCAATAAACAAATAGAAGAAGATGAGAGGGGGAAGTGAATTTTCGAAAACAATTTTTGAAAATAGTTTTTGAAAAAGGTTAGTATTTTTTTCGAATTTTTTTTTAAATAAAAAATAAAAATAATTAGTTAATAAAAAAGAAATTTTTGAAAAAAGGGGGAGATATTTTCGAAAATTAGAAAGAGAGAATTAGTTAGGTGGTTTTGAAAAAGTTAAGAAACAAACAAAAAGTTAGTTAGTTAGTTGAAACAAATTTTGAAAAGATAAGTAGTTAGGAGGTTAGGAAAGATATTTTGAAAAGATATTTTTGAAAAAGATAAGATAAGAAGATATTTTTGAAAAGATATAATTGAAATTAGTTTTGAAAAAGATTTGATTTTTAAAATCTCAATTAATGACTTGATTCACAAGGAATCACAAGATATGATTCTAGAACTTAAAGTTTGAATCTTTCTTAACAAGCAAGTAACAAACTTCAAATTTTTGAATCAAAACATTAATTGATTATGTTATTTTCGAAAATTTGATATAAAAATAAGAAAAAGATTTTTGAAAAATATTTTTTTGGAATTTTCGAAAATAACCAAGAATTTTGAAAAAGATTTGATTTTTGAAAAAGATTTTGAAAAAGATAAGATTTTCAAATTGAAAATTTGATTTGACTCATGAGAAACAATTTGATTTTAAAAATTTTTGAAAAAGTCAATCCAAATTTTCGAATTTGATGAGCGAAAAAGGGAAAGATATTTTTTTGATTTTTGAATTTTTATGATGAGAGAGAAAAACACAAAAAAGATGCAATGCATGAAATTTTTAGATCAAAACATGTGATGCATGCAAGAATGCTATGAATGTCAAGATGAACACCAAGAACACTATGAATTTCATGATGAACATCAAGAACATAATTTTGAAAAATTTTTAATGCAAATAAAACATGCAAGACACCAAACTTAGAATTCTTTAATGTTTAGACACTAAGAATTCAAGAATGCATATGATAAACATGGAAAGACACAAAACAAAAAATCATCAAGATCAAACAAGAAGACTTACCAAGAACAACTTGAAGATCATGAAGAACACTATGAATGCATGATATTTTCGAAAAATGCAAAATGCATATGCAAGTGACACCAAACTTATGATATGACTCAAGACTCAAACAAGAAACATGAAATATTTTTGATTTTTGTGATTTTCTAAATTTTTTTTGGATTTTTATTTTATATTTTTCGAAAAATTATTTTGAAAAAGAAAAATAAGGATTCCAAAATTTTTAATATGAATTCCAGGAATCTTATGCTCTAAAGCTCCAATCAAAGGGTCAGGCATGGCTTAATAGCCAGCCAAGCTTTAGCATATAATTACATGGACTGGAGTGATTAGTTGAATACCAATCCCAAAGCAGTTTGGGTATGGCTTTACAGCCAGATAGGATTCAACATGTTTCATGAAACACTAGAATTCATTCTTAAAAATCTTGAAGCCATAGAATAATTTATTTTTTGAAAACATTATTTTTATTATTTTATTTTATTTTATTTTATTTTTTCTTCGAAAACAAAAGAAAAATTTTTGAAAGCTTTTTGAAAAATTTTTGAAAACAAAACAAAAAGAAAATTACCTAATCTGAGCAACAAGATGAACCGTCAGTTGTCCAAACACGAACAATCCCCGGCAACGGCGCCAAAAACTTGGTGCACGAAATTGTGATGTCCAGGCTCAAACTATTCCTGGCACGTGAGCAACTTGGTACGCGTAATCGTGATTACACATTCATAAATTGTCACAACTTCGATACAACTAACCAGCAAGTGCACTGGGTCGTCCAAGTAATACCTCACGTGAGTAAGGGTCGAATCCCACGGAGATTGTTGGTATGAAGCAAGCTATGGTCACCTTGCAAATCTCAGTCAGGCGGATATAAAACAGTTATGTGGTTTTCGAATATTAATTAATAAGATAGGGATAGAAATACTTATGTAAATCATTGGTAGGAATTTCAGATAAGCGAATGGAGATGCTTTTCGTTCCTCTGAACCTCTGCTTTCCTGCTATCTTCATCCAATCAGTCTTACTCCTTTCCATGGCTGGCTTTATGTGATACATCACCACTGTCAATGGCTACTTTCGGTCATCTCTCGGGAAAATGATCCAATGCCCTGTCACGGGACGGCTAATCGTCTGGAGGCATCACCCTTGTCAATGGCTTCATCTTATCCTCTCAGTGAATAATATGCTCACGCACCCTGTCATGGCACGGCTATTCATCTGTCGGTTCTCGATCATGCTGGAATAGGATTTACTATCCTTTTGCGTCTGTTACTAACGCCCTGCAATCGCGAGTTAGGAGCTCGTCACAGTCATTCAATCATTGAATCCTACTCGGAATACCACAGACAAGGTTTAGACCTTCCGGATTCTCTTGAATGCCGCCATCATTCTAGCTTACGCCACGAAGATTCCGGTTAGGAGATCTAAGAGATACTCATTCTAGCTTATTTCATGTAGAACAGAAGTGTTTGTCAGGCACGCGTTCATAAGGGAGAAGGATGATGAGCGTCACACATAAGCATCACCTTCATCACGTTCTTGGGTGCGAATGGATATCTTAGAAGCGAAATAAGAAGAATTGAATAGAAAACAGTAGTACTTTGCATTAATCTTTGAGGAACAGCAGAGCTCCACACCTTAATCTATGGCGTGTAGAAACTCTACCGTTGAAAATACATAAGTGAAGGTCCAGGCATGGCCGAGAGACCAGCCCCTCTGATCTAAGAACTAGGCGTCCAAAAATGGTCTAATACAATAGTAAGAGGTCCTATTTATAATAAACTAGCTACTAGGGTTTACATGAGTAAGTATTTGATGTATAAATCCACTTCCAGGGCCCACTTGGTGTGTGTTTGGGCTGAGCTTAAGTGTTGCACGTGCAGAGGCCATTTGTGGAGTTGAACGCCAGTTTTTGTGCCAGTTTGGGCGTTCAACTCTGGTTTTGGATCCTTTTCTGGCACTGGACGCCAGATTTGGGTAGAAAGCTGGCGTTGAACGCCAGTTTACGTCGTCAATTCTTGGCCAAAGTATGGACTATTATATATTGCTGGAAAGCCCTGGATGTTTACTTTCCAACGCAATTGGAAGCGCGCCATTTTGAGTTCTATAGCTCCAGAAAATCCACTTTGAGTGCAGGGAGGTCAGAATCCAACAGCATCAGCAATCCTTTTTCAACCTCTGAATCTGATTTCTGCTCAAGTCCCTCAATTTCAGCCAGAAAATACCTGAAATCACAGAAAAACACACAAACTCATAGTAAAGTCCAGAAATGTGAATTTAACACAAAATCTATTAAAAACATCTCTAAAAGTAACTAGATCCTACTAAAAACATACTAAAAACAATGTCAAAAAGCATATAAATTATCCGCTCATCAAAGGACAAGAGAGAAGAGAAGAGAAGAAAAGAGAAAGAGAGAGAAGGAGTAGTCGCCGGCGGTGGACTGGCGACAGCCAGGACTGGCAGGGCTGGGCAGAGAAGAGGGAGAGAGCGCAGCTATGAAGAAGAAAAGGAAAAGAGAAAGCTGCCTCACAGCAGGGTAGGCTGCCCTGATATTGCCCAGAACGCGTCCTGTGCGGACACACAGGGGCCTGTGCGGATGCACAGAGATGAAAATTTGGAAGGGTGCGAACGCACACAGTGTGCGATCGCTGCGGCCAGAGGGGTTGCAAAATAACGTGCGGACGCACGAAGACGTGCGGCCGCACAGAGAGTTTTTTTTTTTTTACATTGAGGATGACAGCTCGTGTGTGTGTGCACACAGGTCCGTGCACACGCACAGAGGTTGGGAATGGGGGAGGTTGTGCCCACGCACAAGCTGTTCCCTCGCTGCCACCAGAGGGGCTATCAAGTTGCGTGCGGATGCACACGTCTGTGCGGCCGCTGATAAACCCCATTTGTAGGGTTTATCTTGTACTTAATTTAGGGGATTTTATGACCTTTTACCCATATTTATTCAATGAAATAGCATGGTTTCATGATTGTCTCCTAATTTGTGCATAAGTGTGAAAACATGCTTTTTATGCCGTTAATTGTTTAATCTTGATTTACCTTTGATTCTATTAGATGCCATGATATGTTTGTTAAGTGATTTCTGATTTAGGAGGCAAAGATTGGATCAAGGGAATGAAGGAAAGGCTTGTAAAAATGGAGAACTCATGAAGAAATGAAGGAATCGCAAAAGCTGTCAAGCCGACCTCTTTGCACTTAATCGACCATAACTTGAGCTACAGAGGTTCAAATAATGCAGTTCTAGTTGCGTTGGAAAGCTAACATCCATGGCTTTGAAATGATATAAGATTTACTATAGTTGCATTGCAGATACGGGCGCGCACGCGCATGGTACGCATACACGCCGATTTGCATGTGATTCAATAAATGCAAATTTGTGGCTAGCGAATTCTAAAGCCTTGTGGGCCCAATCCAACTCATTTCTGATGCTATTTAAGCCAAGGATTAAAGATGAATTGAGATACTTTACATACTTTTGATCATTCATTTAGTTTAGGTTAGTTTTAGAGAGAGAAATTCTCACTTCTCTCTAGAATTATGATTAGGTTTTAGATCTAGATCTAGTTCTTCTTCTCTTTTCTAATTTTACTTTTCCTTCCTTAATTGTTCTCTTGTAGTTGTAGAATTCTTCTTCTCTTATAATTCATTTGTATTGTTAGTTGTAATTTATGAACTTTCTTTTGTAGATCTACATTTCTTCTTCAATGCAATTGGTAAGTTCTTTGTTGTTTCATGATTGTCTTCCTTTTCTATTGTTGATCTCTTGCTATTCTAGTTAGATCTCTTTTTAATTCTTGCAACTCATGTTGTTTACTTTTATTGCCTTCTATGTGTTTGTTAAAATGCTTCTTTTAGTTATGATTTTACTTTTCTATTGTTTTGCCTGTTCTATTGTTAATCTCTTACTTTTGTAGTTGTAGATTCCTTTAATTCTTGCAATTTACTATGCTTTTCTTTTGTGACTTCCAAGTGTTTGATGAAATGCTTGGTTGGATTTTAGAGTAGATTTTAGTGCTCTTGGCTTGGGAAGGTAACTTAGGAACTCTTGAGTTACTAATGTCCAAGTGATTGACGATTGGGAGCCATTAACTCTAGATCTCACTAATTGAATTGGTGGAGAACTAGGACTTATGGACTTCGATTGACATAGCTCATTTGACTTTCCTTTATTAGTTAGAGGATGACTTAATGGGGTTGATCCTTGCCAATTCTCATGTTGTGGTTAGTGATTAGGATAGAGATCCTTGACCATCAAACTTTGCCAAGGCCTTTTTAGCTATTAGTTTAATTCATTGCCATTTACATTTCATGTCTCTTATCAAAAACCCCAAACATAACTCATAACCAATAACAAGACACTTTATTGCAATTCCTAGGGAGAACGACCCGAGGTTCAATATTTCGGTTTATAAATTTAGGGGTTTGTTTTATTGAAAAACAAAAATTTTTGTATGAAAGGATTAATGTTGGTTTAGAAACTATATTGCAACGAAAATTCATTTGTGAATTCTAAACCACACAAAAGTCCTCTCATCAAAATGGCATCGTTGCCAGGGAATTGCAATGGTGTTATGTTATTAGTTATTGTATATATGTGAATATTGTAAATAGCTTGATTTTTTAATTTCTTGTTAGTTTTTGCTAGTTTTAGGATTTTGTTTCATTATTTCTTATTAGTTTTTGTTCTTATTTTCTCTTTTCATTATGAATTCTCACTTTGGCTTTGAGTTTGGTTCTAACTATGTTGTAGGATATGAGGGCTTCACTGAGGATGTGTATCAAGGATGGGATAATCAAAGGTGGGAGGAGCCATATGTATATGATCAATCCTCTGGGCAACAACCTCCACCAATTCACTATGAAGAAGAGCCATTCTATGAAGCATACCAATCCAATGGCTATGGTGAATCTCCTTGTGACTTTCAAGAACCACCACCATATGCCTATGAGCCATATCCTCAACATGAACCTTAACCATACTCACAAGCCTCCTTCCACCAAACACCTTCATATGACCCTAATCCATATCCACCATACCAACCTCCTTTTGAACCATATGAGCCATACATGGAACCACCATTCCAAGATTACTACTCCCAAGAACCACCTCAATAAACACCACTACTTTACCAAGAAGAACCACCTCCCTATTATGAACCCTTTCTCCAAGACAATGAACCCTCTTATCCATCCCAATCCTCAATGGATGAAATCCCTTGCCTTATACTTCAAGGGCAAGGAGAAATGCAAAGGGAGACACTAGAATTTGTGACTACCTTGACCAAGGTAGTAAGAATTTTAGCCTCCCAATGCTTGAGCACTCAAAGCACTCCCATGGTTACATGTGGAGAATCAATTGAAGAGCAAAGCATGAAGGAGAGATTGGAAACTCCGGTAGAGAAGGAGGAAGGCTACTTTGTGTTAGAACAATTGGAGGAGCCTATGATCATTGAAGAAAAGGAAGAAGTGGTTGAAGACTTAGGAGATGCGGAACCTCCTTGGGAACCTAGAGTTGAAGAGAGCCTCTCCAAGAAGATTGAATTTGATGTTGATGAGGAAAGTGCACAACCTCCAAAACAATTTTTGAATGAAGACTTGGAAGGAATGGAACAAAAATTGAGTTCCCTTGGTGATGAAGATCATCCACCCAACCTTCTTGGTGGTGAACCCTTTGAATTTGATGAACCTTCTCCCAATGAGATAGAAAGTAACGTGGAGGTAGATTTTTCTCAACCTCCCATTTATGATTTGAGTGACAGAGAAGAGTTAGATGAAATTGAGGAACAAATTATTGAAGTTGAAGAAGTTTATGAAGAGGTGGAGATTGACAAGGAAGAACACAAGGGAGTAGACTTACAAGCACATTGGAGACACCTCTCTTCAAGCCATCACCATCCATTCTTCCATTCAAGTGGGTAAATTCCTTATACTTGAGCTTTATTATCCCCCTTGAATATGGTTTGCTTGAAATAGATGGTCAACTTAGATATATTTGTGGCTTTAAGAGCAAAAGGGAGATGGTTAGTGGTTGGCAAGGTAAATCAAAGTTCATAATGGTTGCATGCCTAAAGCTTAATAGCAAGGGTTGGTGTAGAACTAGATTGCTTGGGTCAAAGATGATGTTTGGTCACTTGAATGAGAATTCCAAAACTATGGCACCCACATGGATCAATGATAGTCAACTTCAAGACGGGTGTGAAAATAAAGTGTGGGATCCCGGATTACAAGAAGAGGATCAACTTTGGGAGCCCCAAGCTTGTGAAGAACTCCATCAACACTTGGCTCAATCCATGAGAAATCTCGGGGCACAATGGAAAACCAAGCATTGGTGGGAGTTCCAAGATGAATTCAAGCACAAGCCACCTTGAGAGGAGCTCCCCATAACTCCAACTTAAGGACAATAAACAAAAGTTCTAGGTGGGAGACACCCCACCGTGGTAAAATCTTTCATTTTTCACTTTTGTACATATTGATAGAATTAGTTAAATTCATGTTTTGATTAGTTTGTTGAGCTTATTTGGTAGTTTAATATGTTAAATAAGGTTTTATGGTGTTTTGGTAGCTGTTTGGAGGTTTAGAATGCTTCGATTGGTGCAAAAACATGGAAAAAAATTTTTGAAAAAATAAATAGAGCACCATCCGAGCGTACGCGCACTACGCGCGTACGCGTGCATCAAGCATTTTCACCTATCCATGCAAACGCGCCATGTACGCGTATGCGTGGATTGAGAAATTCCACCCCAAGCCAAAAACCCGAGAGTTGTGCGAACGTTGTGCTCGCATTGTGCCTTTCGCACAAACCAACTCGCGCGTACGCTCACATGACGCGTACACGCCACTCTTGAAATAAGCCATCGACGCAGACGTGCCATGTACGCATACGCGTCGCGTCCATTGCATCACCATTCGCGCGCACGTGCCATGCCCGCGTACGCGTGGATGTCCTTCCTTCAACACATCTCTTTTCTTCCCCTCTTTCCATTTCTTTCCTTCTCCTTTCTTCTTCCCTTCTCCTACCCTTCATCCAACACTCCCAAACACCATTGATAACCATTTATTTTAGTTAGTTAGTTAGTTAGTTAGTTAGTTGATTAGTTAGTTAGTTTAATTTTCATTTTTTTCTCCTTTTCATTGTAAGTGTTGGATTGTTATTCTTGTTTACCATTAATTGCTGCTGAGTATTAAAAAAGGATGTTATCTTAGCATCATTATGTTTATAATCTTTGTTGGATTCTATTGTTGAGGTTATATTTTGCTACTTGATTTTGAGTTTTTCATGCTTACCTTTTAAGAATACCAAGTGATGCGAATTGCCTTCGAGCTTGTAACTCTTCTTGAATTGCATGATTTGGCCACCATGTAATTTCAATCCTTTCCCTTGATTTGGCAATTTCTTGATATTGGATGTTGAGCATTTATCTTAATGCATTGTGCTTCATGATCATATGCATCCATAGGTTTATAGCTTGAATGCTCTCATGCTTCTTTAATGCTTGTTTTACCTTACAAGTTTACTTAAAGTATCTCAAGCACACTAGGATTAGTGAAGTACATGCTTCTTTAGTGACATAGCTTTTATGCTAATGTGTGTTCTAAACCACGCGCAAGTTAGAATTCACACACTTATTTGTCATTAATGTCACACTAATTCACTCACTTAATTCTAGTGATTAGTACCTCATTCCAACAATGCATGCTTCCTTGCTTTTGTTTTCCCATCTTATGGTGTTATGTTTTTGTTTTTCATGAATGATGCACCGCAAGCAAAAATGGAAGCGCAAAGAATACGCAGCAACCGGTTGACCTACCAGCTGAAGGTAGCAACCCGGAGAGTCGCCGTACCCCCTTGCTCATCTTTGGATGAACCGAGGACGGTGCAAACTTTTAAGTGTGGGGAGGTCGTCCGACCGATCGGCGATTTTGGGTGACCAATTTCTAATTCCAACACCTTTGCATTTCATTTTTAGGTTTTTAGGATTTTTGTTGCATTTTCTTAATTTTTCATATATATACATAATAAGCTTAGTCAAAATAATGAGGTTCTTCAAGATTTCTATTTATAGGGCACCAATTGATTTGAGTGAAAAACTTTTCCTAGGACTTGCTTGAATTATATATATATTGTGGAACATGATTTTTGAGCTAAGAACACAAGCTTGTGAGATTTGAGCCTAATGGTGTGGTTACATCTTATAACCATTTATTTTTCTTCTTGTGTGCATTATTCTCTTTCTATAATTTTAATCTTTGATTTGTTTGATTCTCTATGTCCATTATTTTGTGTAGACATGCATTTAAATGATTGAGGCTATCATTTCAAATAACTCACTTACCCAAATAGCCTACCTTTCATCTTCCATTGTTAGCCAATTTGAGCCTATGATTAACCCACTTGTTCTAAATTTTAGCACATTACAAGCCTTTAAGCGAAAAATAATAAATGTCCTTTATTTGGATCTTTGATTAGCTTAGGCTAGTAGTGAGTGTGAGTATCATTCAAGTGTGGGAAATTTGGGACATTGGGTGAATAAAAGGGTAGTTTTGTATTTTCGTTGTAAATATTGGGAATTAGGTGCATGCTCATGTAGTAATCAAATGTTAGACCTTATGCATTGATGTTCTTGTATATAGAAAGAAAAAAATAAGAAAAACAAAAGAAAAAAAAAGAAAAAAAAAAGAAAAAAATAATATGGAAAAGAAAAGAAAAAATATAGAAAAAGGAAGAAATAAAAAGGGGACAAAATGCCCCAAAGCAAAGCTCAATAAGGATCAATGCATAAGTGTTGTGAAATGAAAATAAAATGCATGAGTATGTTAAAAAATGAAAAAATGGGTAGTTAGGTTAGTTTTGAAGTTGTATAGGATGTCATAGGTTAGGTGGGAAGTCTAAGCTTATCAAAGATTCAATTTTCAAGCTTACTTGACCAAATATGCATCCTACCTTGACCCTAGCCCCATTACAACCTAAAGAAAAGACCTCATGATACTTGTATGCATGCATGAAATATATGTTGATTGTTAGATGAAAAACAGATCTTGGAAAGCATGATTAGGGGAGAATTGAGTGAATCAACCCTAAACACTTGAGCGAATAGAGTGCAAACACATTTGGTAAGGGTTTGATTGCTCAATTACATGTTTTCCACCTATGATCATCACTCCTCATGCAAGTTTGTAAAAATATTTAATAGCTCAATTCAATTGTGGTTTGGCATGGTTGTTAATACCCTTAGCCCTTCTGCATATATGTATTCTTGGGAAGTGATTTATTTTGACCAAGCAATTGCATTCATATAGATAGTTGCATATAGGTAGTTTGCATTTAGATTTGCTTACATTGAATAAATGTTGATACCCTTTGTTTCTCTCTTGGTTTAAGCATGAAGACATGCTTGGTTTAAGTGTGGGGAAGTTGATAAACCCCATTTGTAGGGTTTATCTTGTACTTAATTTAGGGGATTTTATGACCTTTTACCCACATTTATTCAATGAAATAGCATGGTTTCATGATTGTCTCCTAATTTGTGCTTAAGTGTGAAAACATGCTTTTTAGGCCCTTAATTGTTTAATGTTGATTTATCTTTGATTCCATTAGATGCCATGATATGTTTGTTAAGTGATTTCAGATTTAGGAGGCAAAGATTGGATCAAGGGAATGAAGGAAAGGCATGTAAAAATGGAGAACTCATGAAGAAATGAAGGAATCGCAAAAGCTGTCAAGCCGATCTCTTCACACTTAATCGACCATAACTTGAGCTACAAAGGTCCAAATGATGTGGTTCTAGTTGCGTTAAAAAGCTAACATCCGGGACTTCGAAATGATATAGATTTTCCATAGTTGCATCGCGGATAGAGGCACGCACGCACACGGTACGCGTATGCACCGATTTGCATGTGATTCATTAAATGCAAATTTGTGGCCAGCAAATTTTAAAGCCTTGTGGGCCCAATCCAACTGATTTTTGATGCTATTTAAGCCAAGGATTAAAGGGGAATTGATATATTTTACATACTTTTGATCATTAGTTTAGTTTAGGTTAGTTTTAGGGAGAGAAGCTCTCACTTCTCTCTAGTTCTTCCTTAATTATTCTTCTTCTCTCTTTAGTTTAGTTTTAGATCTAGATCTAGTTCTTCTTCTCTCTTCTAATTTTCCTTTTCCTTCTTTAATTGTTCTCTTGTAGTTGTAGAATTCTTCTTCTCTTATAAATCATTTGTATTGTTAGTTGTAGTTTATGAACTTTCTTTTGTAGATCTACATTTCTTCTTCAATGCAATTGGTAAGGTCTTTGTTGTTTCATGATTGTCTTCCTTTTCTATTGTTGATTTCTTGCTATTCTAGTTAGATCTCTCTTTAATTCTTGCAATTCATATTGTTTACTTTTATTGCCTTCTATGTGTTTGTTAAAATGATTCTTTTAGTTATGAGTTTACTTTTCTATCGTTTTGCCCTTTCTATTGTTAATCTCTTACTTTTGTAGTTGTAGATTCCTTTAATTCTTGTAATTTAATATGCTTTTTTTTTGTGACTTCCAAGTGTTTGATGAAATGCTTAGTTGGATTTTAGAGTAAATTTTAGTGCTCTTGGCTTGGGAAGGTAACTTAGGAACTCTTGAGTTACTAATGTCCAAGTGATTGACGATTGGGAGCCATTAACTCTAGATCTCACTAATTGAATTGGTGGAGAACTAGGACTTATGGACTTGGATTGACATAGCTCATTTGACTTTCCTTTATTAGTTAGAGGATGACTTAATGGGGTTGATCCTTGCCAATTCTCATGTTGTGGTTAGTGATTAGGATAGAGATCCTTGACCATCAAACCATGCCAAGGCCTTTTTAGCTATTAGTTTAATTCATTGCCATTTACATTTCATGTCTCTTATCAAAAACCCCAAACATAACTCATAACCAATAACAAGACACTTTATTACAATTCCTAGGGAGAAGGACCCGAGGTTCAATACTTTGGTTTATAAATTTAGGGGTTTGTTTTAGTGACAAACAAAAATTTTTGTATGAAAGGATTAATGTTGGTTTAGAAACTATATTGTAACGAAAATTCATTTGTGAATTCTAAACCACACAAAAGTCCTCTCATCAGCCGCACAGATGGAGCATGAAAGGGAGTGCGTGCGGACGCACGCGAATAAGCGCTCGCTCAGGGTAAGGAAAACTGGCAGCGCACAAGCACAGGCTGTGCTGGCGCTGCGACCAGAGGTCAAAGCAAAGCTCGTGCAGACGTACAGGCTGGTGCATCAACACGGATGGCGAAAAATTCAGGATTGTGTGGATGCACAGGTGGGTGCGAACGCACAGGTGTCCTATTTCATAAAAATTTTTCCGCTTCAAAACTAAGGTTCCTACCCTTAGCATATCAACATACCAACCCCAAACCATTCAAATAAGCACAAATTCACAGTCCACAAGAAATACAACTTGAACAACTCAAAATTCATCAAATCAAACCTAAACTAACCAATGTATCACAAAAAGGCAAATAAGGAAAAAGACTATAAACAAGAGATAGAGTTGGAGTAATGTCACCATGATGGGGTGTCTCCCACCAAGTAATTTGGTTTAGAGTCCTAAGTTGGACTTGCAAGGCTTCATTGGTCACTTGGGAGGTTTACCAAGGAGGAAGATCTCCAACTCCTTGGCATTTTTGGGTTGAGTGTGGTGAGTATGATCCCTTGAACTTGATCTCTTGGCAACATCCTCTTCTTTTTGCTCCTTTCCATCCTCAATGACTTGCTCTTCAATTACGTCGCAGCCAAAAATAGAATACGCTTCAAGAACGGGCTTGTTGGACTCCTCCAAGGTGAACTTGACTAACTTGCCATCCACCTCAAAAGAATAGACTCCCGAATTTGCATCTAGCTTGAAACGGGATGTCTTTAAGAATGGCCTTCGAAGGAGTATGGATGATGGTTTGTTTGAGTCAATGGAAGGTGACTCCAATATGTGAAAATCAACTAGAAAGAGCAATCCTTGAATATTGACTAGGACATTTTCGGCAATCCCAACAATGGACACAATACTCTTGTCAGCTAGCACAAACCTCGCCCCGGACCTCTTTAGGGGTGACAAATTCAATCTTTCATAAATGGGGAGTGGCATAATGCTCACGCACGCCCCCAGATCACACATACAGTCCATGAATTTTATCCCACCAATCAAACAAGTGACTAAACATGGGCCGGGATCATTGCATTTTTCAGGGAGTAAGGAGGAGATAGAATCATCTACCGGCCATGTGTTGAGGTTGCCAAGCTTTTCTTTGTAAGTGCAAACATCTTTAAGGAACTTGGCATATCTTGGAACTTGTTGAATTGCTTGGAAGAGAGGGACGGTGACTTCAACCTTCTTGAAAACTTCCACCATAGCGGGGTCAAGCTCTTCTTGTTTCTTGGCCTTCTTGGCTAAAGTTGGGAATGGGATGGGCAAAGGCTCTTCAAGCAAAGTCTTTCTCTTTGGCTCCTTGACCTTGGGTGGCTCTTCCTTGCTTTTATCAACACCTTCATCCTCATCCCTCATCACCTCCACTTCATCTCCCACATCTTCATTATTTGTCTCCTCAGTCAACTTTGTAGGTATAGCAACATTCTTATCCAATTTAGTGCCGCTCCTAAGGGTAATGGCATTGATGCTACCCATAGGGTTGGAAGGGCAAACTACTTGAGGTTGAAGCTTGTTGGGTGTTTTGTGCGGGTTGAGGAAGGAGAGTCAAACGGAAGAGGGCATCGGCTATTGTAGCCATATATGCTTCTTGTTTCTTGTGGAACTCTCGTTGTTCTTGCATGAAGGTGTGAATTGTGTCATTCATGTGAGGTTGGTTGGAGGGAAAGGCTTGGTTAACTTGAGGAGGGCTAGGCCAACTATGTGGGTGTTGGTACTTTCCTTGAGGTTGAGATTGTGGGGGTTGTTGGTATTGTTGTTGGTATGGTTGTTGGTTTTGTGGTTGACCTTGGGGTTGTTGATAGTAGTAAACTTGGGCATTTTGGTTGGGATGATCTTGAGGAGTTTGGTTCCACCTTTGGTTTGAGTTATCCCTCCACCCTTAGTTTCGATTTCCTCCATGTTGGTTTGATCCTTGGTTGTAATTTGGTTTTTGTGGGTAAGAGTTAGTTACCGCCAATGTAGTGTCCTCTTGGAGCTGAGGACACTCATCGGTGTAATGAGTGTTACACGCACAAATACCACATACCCTTGGTGATCCTTCGATCCTTTGAGGTTGAGGTGGAGCACTTATCAAAGCTTGAGGAATTTGTTGCCCTTGGGTGAGTTGTCGCAATATAATTGTCATTTCACCAAGGGTCTTGGTCAAAATAGCATCTCCAGAGGGAGAAACTTCATTCACAGCTTTTGGTTGTGGGATCCTCGCCCTTGAGTGTTGAGTGGAGTCCGCCAAGTCTAATATAGCTTCCCATGCTTCCGCAGCGGTCTTGTTCTTGGTTAATGAACCTCCACTCGCGGCATCTAGGAGAAGCTTGTCTTAGTGATGCATTCCTTGATAGAAATAACTAATAAGAACCAACTCGTCAATCCGATGGTGATGACAAGCCTCTAGCAACTTCTTGAATCTCTCCCAATACTCATACAAAGTCTCCCCATCCCATTGCACAATGCAAGAAATCTCTCTTCGCAACTTGTCTATTTTCTGGGGAGGGTAGAACTTTTCCAAAAACTCTTCACGCAACAAGTCCCAGTTGGATCTAACTTCACCTGTCTGAGTATAAAACCACTCATTCGCTTTTCCCTCCAAAGAGAAAGGAAAGGCGAAGACCAACATTGCAGCTTCATCGGCCCCATGTCTTCTTGCGGTTGCACAAGCAACTTGGAAATCCTTGAGATGCTTCAAGGGATCCTCTCCAGGTAGTCCATTTTACTTGGGGAGCAAGTTTATCATGCCAGAATTGAGCTCAAAATTTGGGTCTAAGGCCGGATACAAGATTTGAAGTGGTTGTAAGTTAAGATCAGGAGCTCCGGCCTCCTTCAAGGTGATTCTTCTAGGTGGGTCCGCCATGTCGGTGTCACCTGAGTCACTCAAAGAGAATTTAGTACTCCCCACAGATGAATACAGAGTCTCCTCGTTGATTGGAGAACGATGGTCATGGATGGTTGGTGATAGTGAATGAGAGTGCTCCTCAAGGGAACCCGATTCACTATCCACAAAAGCTAGCCGACGCCGAGCTTGCCTTAAACGAGTTAAAGTTCTTTAAATTTTCGGATCAAAAGTGGCCAAGCTTGGGTCTGGAAGCGACCGTGTCATTCAACTGAGGAGGCAATAAAACCATGCAATTATGAAGGGCAAAACAAAAATAGACAAGTAAACAAGAACCAACTTAACAATCAAAGACTACTAAAGTTAACTAAAGAGAAATGTGGTATCTACAATTAGAGCCAAGTAGCAAACCAAAATCAAGTATTCACAATATTCACATATTTACAACAACCAAAATAGTAGCACTCATTGCACTTAAAGTGAACTCCCCGGCAAAGGCGCCAACATTTTGATGAGGGGAGATTTAATTCGCATGTGGGTTAGGAACTCGGTTATCCAGAGAAAACGAAATTAACGTTGCAAGTATAGTCCCAACCTGACGAATTGACCCCTCGGATTAAAATTGAAAATTCACAAGAGATGTCACAAGCAAGATCAAATTAAAAACCGAGAGTATTAGACTCCCGAGTCGTCTCCCTAGGAGCACTTTAGAACAATGAGTGTGCAATTCCAGTTGTAGTGATCAATGGGTTGTGAATGAAGCAATGAACATATAAAGCAATAAAAGAACATGCAAAATTGTAATGATTGAACTAATTAAGAAATTAAAGAACCGACTATGTAATATAAACAAGTAAAGTATTAAAGAAATCAACATATAAAGGTATGAAAGATTGAAAGCATAAAAAAGAGTCTTGGCTTGGATTAGTCTGACTTGATCAACCCTCACATCGGAAAGTAAGTTAAATGAGCGTAAGTGTCCTTAACCCACAAATCCTAACTTGTTTGCTAATTACCTTAGCAAAAAATTAGCGTTAGTAGGAACAAGAACAATTAACAACCCAAGAATTGAAACTAAATATTGGACATTCCAACTCTAGAAACCCAATTGCTCACTTTACCCATGCCAAGAACAAAAAATTTAGCTTAAAACCATGTTTGATATTTTGTCAAACACTTGGTAGGCAAAAAGCTTAAACATGAGGAAAATGAGTAAAGACTTGAAACTAAAAGCAACAATTGATCTCAGTCAACAAGAATAACACAAGAAAGCATGTAATCAACACCCAACATCAAATTCATCAACAAGAAATTGAAATTGCAAGAGAAAAGCAAAATTGAACTATAACTTGAATTAGAAGAAAGAGTAATGACAATGTTACTATAAAGAGTAATAACAAGGAAATACTTACAATGAAAGCTTGCAAAATCCAAGATAAAAAATGGAAATGGCACTTGAATGTAAAAAAACCCTAATATAAACCCTAATGGAGATGATGAAAAACTTAGAGAAAAAACCAAACTAAAGCTTCCTACTACTACTCCTAAACTATACTAAAATGATATGGTATGTTATGCCTCCATTTCTCCCTCCAATATGAGCTAGAAGACTTTAGAAATGGGCCTCCAAAGCCCCGAAATTGCGAGGCACGTGCTATTTTAATGAAGTCATGTGTGGACACCTATGCGGATGCACAGACGCGCTCGATGCAATCCACGCACTCTCCTTGGGTGGCTGTGCATACGCACAGGTAGCTGTGCGCACGCACACGTCTCTGAGCTCACTCCTTTGATTTCTCTTGATTTCTCCACTTTGCATGCTCTTCTTCCATTTTCTCTAATCCATTCCTACCTTATATACCTGAAAGCACTCACTAACAACATCAAGGCATCGAATGGAAGGCAAATAGAATAAAATAGATTCAATTAAGTATAAAAGAGTATATTTTCATGATCAAGCACAATTTGGGGGGGGGGGTGATCAAAAGCATGCTATTCAAAAGAATAAGTGTGAGTTTATGTGATGAAAATTCATTCAATTCTAACAAAAAATCATCATCAAATATGGATTCATTACTGACGCGTACGTGTGACATGCGCTACCTGCAGAAATCGCAGAAAACCCTGGGGGCAATTTTAGGCTGAGTTTGGACCTAGTTTTCGGCCCAAAAATGCAGACTAAAGCCAGGAAACAATCAG
This sequence comes from Arachis ipaensis, assembly GCF_059453495.1. Lineage (NCBI taxonomy): Eukaryota > Viridiplantae > Streptophyta > Magnoliopsida > Fabales > Fabaceae > Arachis > Arachis ipaensis. Next base: position 94,788,115 of record NC_142442.1, on the reverse strand, counting down.
AGACTCAGACACAACTTCACAACATTCATTCACATAGTTTTAGCTTTTAGATGTAGTTTTCTAGAGAGAGAGGCTCTCTCTTCTCTCTGGGTTTTAGGTTTATTTCTTCTCAATTCTAAGTTCAATGTTCCTTTAATTTAGTTTCTCTTCTACTTTTATTTATTCTAGCATTTTAGTTTATTTATTTTCTCAATTTAGTTTATGAAATCCATGTTAGATTTGATTTCTTTATTTAATGCAATTTGGGGTATTTCATATTTATGATTTTAATTTAGCTTTTTACATTCTTAGCTTGAATTGAGTAATTAGAGACTCTGGAGTTATCAAACTCCTTTGTTGATTGATAATTGGAAGTTGCTGGTTGATTTGGCTCCCTCTAAAGCTAGTCTTTCCTCAGGAGTTGACTAGGACTTGAGGAATCAAATTGATTAGCCCACTTGACTTTCCTTTATTTAGTAAGGGGTTAACTAAGTGGGAGCAATGAATAATTCTCATCACAATTAATAAGGATAACTAGGATAGGACGCCTAATTCTCATACCTTGCCAGGAGCCTTTCTTAGTTATTAATTTTCTTTCTTGTTATTTTATTTTCTTGTTCCTTATTTCAAAAACCCAAAAATATACTATCTCATAACCAATAATAACTACACATCCCTGCAATTCATTGAGAGACGACGAGAGGTTTAAATACTTCAGTTATTAATTTTATTGGTTTTGCTTCAGTGACAACCAAATTTTTGTATGTAAGGATTCTTTGTTGGTATATAAACTATATTTGAAACGAGAATTCATTTGTGAAATTCTTTACTGGCAAAAATTCGTTCGTCAATAGTCTTACCACAGACCTTACATCTCAACGCAGGCGGGACGAACCACTGCCCTTACGCCGCCGCCGCTACCTAAACAGGTGGGATCCAACCACCGTCCCTACCGGGCGCATAGCGTTTCGTAATCTACAACTATTCCTCCTTTACTCACCACGTGGCCTAAGAACTTTACTTCCTCCTTCGAGAACTCACACTTTGACAACTTAGCATACAACTTCCGCTCCTTTAAGATTTGCAACATAATCCTCAAGTGTTCCTCATGCTCCTTTGCCATCTTAGAGTATACCAAGATGTCATCTATGAAAACCACCACGAATTTATCTAAAAAGGGATGAAACACTCTGTTCATGTAATCCATGAAAACAGCAGGTGCATTCGTTAACCCAAAGGACATTACCGCAAACTCGTAGTATTCATAGCGTGTCCTAAACGCAATCTTAGGGATATCATCCTCCTTCACTCTTATCTGATGGTAACCGAATCTCAAATCGATCTTGGAAAACACTCCAACTCCTTGCAATTGATCCATCAAGTCATCTATTCTTGGCAGCGGGTACTTGTTCTTCACAGTCACTTTATTCAACTGTTGGTAATCTACACACAGTCGCATTCCTGGATCTTTCTTCTCCACCAATAAAACTGGCGCTTCCCACGGTGATACACTCGATCGAATGAACCTCTTGCTCAGAAGCTCTTCCAACTAAGTCTTTAACTCTGCCAGCTCTATCGGAGCCATTCTATACGGTGCAATCAACACTGGTCCAATTTTCGGCACCAATACAATTGTAAATTCAATTTCCCTTTGAGGTGGAAATTCAGGGATATCTTTCGGGAACACCTCAGGAAAATCTCTAACCACCGGTATCAGATCTAAGTTCTGGGCATCACCCAATGCATTAGCAGCCAACAGAATATAACCCTGACACTCCTTCCCACTATAGTGCACCATTACAGAGTTCAAGTAATATCCCGTAGCTACCACTGCTCCATTTTCTCTTTCCGGCATAAACCGAATTGACCGCTCAAAGCAATCCAACAAAACCCGATTCTTCGACAACCAATCAAGCCCCAAAATAATTTCCAATCCAATAATTGGCAAACAGATAAAATCATGCACAAAGTCTCTACCCTCAAGCTTGAAACCTACTTGCTTACACCCTGACCTAGTCATAACTGTTTGATGCGGAGTATGTACATGCAGATCAAATGGTAACTCTGACACTTTCAAGCCTAATTCCTCAACTTTAGCAAATGAATAAAACAAATACGAAGCTCCAGTATCATATACCTCTCATCAACGGATCCACCTTGGAAGCGTCCTTGGCATTCACAGCAAAGACTCGCCCCTGGTGGTGACCTTGACCCGCACTTTGGTTCTTCCCACCTATGCAATCCCTCGAAAAATGACCAGGCAAGTCACAGTTGAAGCACCCACCTATACCAATCTTGCAAGAGTCATATGGATGAAAACATCCACAACGATCACAAGCTAAATCCGAAGAACTCTTACTCTGATTTCCTCTCCCTTTGCCACGCTGAATCTGATCGTGGGTGTTCTTTCAAAAGCCTCTAGGATATCCTCCTCTCTTGAAGCTTTGCCCTCTAGGATGAAAATACTTGCTACGCCCCCAAGTAGATCTCCCTCCATGAGTTTCCTTGGACGAAGCTACCGTCTTGGTATACTCTTCCACCACTCTCGCCTTATTCACCAAGTCAAAGAAGACACGGATCTCCATAGGCAGCACAGCAGTCATAATGCTATCCTTTAAACCCCTCTGGTACTTAATGCACTTCCAGCTCTCGTAAGTCTCCGAGGCACCTTGACATACCCTAGAAAATCTATAGAGCTCCTCAAACTTGTTGGTGTATTCTGCCACAGATAGGGAACCTTGCTTCAGCTCCATTAGTTCCATCTCCTTTGCTTCCCTTGCAGACTCAGGGAAGTATTTCTTGTAGAAGGTCGTTTGGAACACCTCTCATGGAATGTCAGCGTTCTGAAGTTGTAGCAAGCGACACTCTGCTTGCCTCCAGGGCTGGGCCTCTCCCGCTAGCTGATAAGCGGCAAACTCGACATATTGATTGATGGGAACATCGTGTGCCTGTAAAGCACACTCCATAGCCTGGAACCAGTGGTCCGCTTCAGTAGGATTAGTGGATCCTTGAAAAGTTGGCGGATGAACCTTGAGAAACGTCGCCAAGGTCATCAGAACACCACCCGTGTTATTGTCGTTTCCCTCAGCATTGTCATTGGCATTCCCTTCTCTTTTCCTACTGCCATTTCCGTTTCTGGCCGGTTGGCCTAGTGTCTGCACAGCTTCCAGAGTCGTAGCAGTATTAGCCTCCATGGTATTCGCTAAGTTAGCCATGGCTACCATGAATTCGGCATGGTTGTCAGCTGGTTGCTCATTCCTACTTTCTCGTGTACGTGTTCGACCTCGTCCGCGAGTGGCCATGTAGGGTTCCTGTCTACACCAAACAATTGATATCATGGTGATCAGTCTCAATATCAAAAGCCTAGTGCTTCAATTATCCCAAACAGGAACTCACAAATAAGCATGCTATGCAATATCAAGCAGACAACCTAATAGCATTAAAGAAAAGACACACAGAGTATGCACTGAAGCACAATCGGTCCATCCCTCAGGCTCACGAGAACGAACCACTCTGATACTACTAAATGTAACACCCTAATTAGCCTAAGCTTTACCTCACGTTGTAAAGTGAAGGTTAACCAGAGATTACGATAGTTCTAAGCTCAAATAAAATTTTGAGAAACAGGGCGTGTGCGGCCGTACAGGGGTGTGTGTGTGTGCACGCCCAAGAAGATTTTAAAAGTGTGTGTGCGCACAGGGGTGTGTGTACACACAGATATTAAAAATTATAAAGTCTGTTCACTCGCACAGGGTGTGCTAGCGCCCACAACAGACTCTGCTTCCCGACTTATGCATGCGCACAGGTCGCAATTCTCCTTTGATGTGTGCGCGCACCAGCTATGCTAGCGCTGCAACCAGTAGACACTTCCCTTCCTGTGCATGCGAACATGTGTGTGCATCCGCACAGAATAAGATTTTCCCAGGGTTGTGCGCACGCACAAGGCTGTGCGTGCACACAGATCAAAAATCATAAAATTCTGTAACTTTGCAGAATTTTAGATTTTTAACACCAACTTTGAATGACCATAACTCCCTCTACGAAATTCCGATTTTCACAAACTTTATATCAATTAAAAGGATTTTCAAAGATCTTTAATTTTAGATAAGTTTCATCAAAATTTGAAAACCCAGGCAAAACTTATGATCGAACAAAATTTACCAAAATTCCCTTTTTCCCCAAATTTCACATATACTCAAATTTAGCAATTCATCAAGCCACATCCAACTAGATCAATACCAAACCCCCATTTACAACACAATTTACCTTCTAGGGTTGCCAATCACCATTCTCAATCATCAACATCAATTATATGACTCTAAATCAATCCTTCACCAATACATTCACCAATCATTACCTCATCTTTATCAATTCACATAATCAACCCCATTCATGCTTTAAATCCATATCCAACAATATACAATAATTCAAAGTCATCAAGCATTATATCCCAATATCATTGATTCTCAACACATCAATATCATTTCAACATACAACATCAACCAACCACATAAATCCAAACCTATCCTATAGTTCACTAGCCTAAGTGTCCATGAATATTATATACTACATAGAGAAAACCAAAATCATACCTTGGCCGATTCCCAATATGCCCTTAAACCAAAATTGAGCACCAAATGAGCTTTCAACTAAAATCCAACCACCAATGCAACTCCAACAAACACCAACAAGCTCAAAACTCACAATAATCAAGCTATATACATATAAATCACCACAAATCAACCTAGGGTTCTATTTAAACATAAAATTACAATGGTTTGGTGGCTCTTACATTTTCCAACAGATTTGGATGTCAAAACCCATTGCTAAGCAAGGATTAGAGTGAACCTAAATATCCAAAATCACAAAAACTCACTCAATCACAAATCCTAAGAACCGAAATTTCGGAGAGAAGAATAGAAAAGATTTCATGGTTACCTCTCCATTTTCTTGTATGGGTTTTGTAGAGCTCTTCACAAGGAACGCGTAGCCGCAAACGGTGCAGCGATCGGAGCTCTATAGTTCAAGAAATGAGCTTCGGAAGGAGATGGTGAATAGTGTTAATGGAGTCTCTCTTCTTCTCTTCTCAGCTGGGTGTTTTGTGTTTGTTAGGGTGTTTGGCTGAATGGTTCATTAAATGAGCCTTTTATATGTTGGGCTTGGGCCCAACTTGGGCCCGGTCTAACCGTTAGCGTTTTTCGGGCCAAGCCTTTAAAATTAACACCCGGTTTTCTATTTTTAATGTTTTTCTAAGGTTTTTGATGGTTTTTACTTTATCTCATACGGTACCGGACAGACTTGAACCGGTTTAACCGGTTCAACTGCCCATTCGTAGTTTTCACGGTTTTTCACAGAAAATATATTTTATGACTTTGAAAGACCTATTGAGTCCAAAAATCATATTTAAATCCTCAAATTCTCACTCTAACTTTTTGGAACCTATTTCGAGCAATATAATCACTTAATTAACCGGTTGATTACTTACATTTCTTAGACAACACATCCACCACCACGTTCGCCTTTCCAGGGTGATAACTTAATTCAAAATCATAATCCTTCTGAAGCTCCATCCACCTCCTTTGACGCATATTGAGCCCTTTCTGATGAAAGATATACTTGAGACTCTTGTGATCAGAAAAGACGCTAAACCTTACTCTGTACAAGTGGTGCCTCTAAATCTTCAATGCAAACACAATCGCCGCTAATTCCAAGTCATGAGTTGGGTAATTTACCTTAGGCAGTCTCAGCTGACGTGATGCGTAAGCCACCATGTTTTGGTGTTGCATCAACACACAACCCAAACCCTTTAAAAAAGCATCACAGTATTCTTCAAACGGTTCATGCGGTTCCAGCAAAATCAAAACAGGCACTGAAGTTAACCTTTGTTTCAAAGTCTGAAAAGTTTCTTCAAACTCCGACGTCCACACATACGGTACCTCTTTCCTTGTCAACTTAGTTATCGGCAGTGCAATCCGAGAAAATCCCTCAATGAATCTTGTGTAGTATCTGGCTAAGTTGATGAGCGGATAATTTATACGCTTTTTGGCATTGTTTTTACATAGTTTTTAGTATGATTTAGTTAGTTTTTAGTATATTTTTATTATTTTTAAATAAAAATCACATTTCTAGACTTTACTATGAGTTTGTGTGTTTTTCTATGATTTCAGGTATTTTCTGGCTGAAATTGAGGGACTTGAGCAAAAATCAGATTCAGAGGTTGAAGAAGGACTGCAGATGCTGTTGGATTCTGACCTCCCTGGACTCAAAGTGGGTTTTCTGGAGCTACAGCACTCCAAAGGGCGCGCTCTCAATTGCGTTGGAAAGTAGACATCCAGGGCTTTCCAGCAATATATAATAGTCCATACTTTGCCCGAGTTTAGACTATGCAAACTGGCATTCAACGCCAGTTCCATGTTGCATTCTGGAGTCAAACGCCAGAAACAGGTTACAAAGTGGTGTTAAACGCCAGAAACAGGTTATAAACTGGCGTTCAACTCCAAGAAAGACCTCTCCACGTGAAAGCTTCAATGCTCAGCCCAAGCACACACCAAGTGGGCCCCAGAAGTGGATTTCAGCATCATTTACTTATCTCTGTAAACCCTAGTAACTAGTTTAGCATAAATAGGACTTTTTACTACTGTATTAGACATCTTGGGACGTTTAGTTCTTAGATCATGGGGCTGGCCTCTCGGCCATGCCTGGACCTTGCTCTTATGTATTTTCAACGGTAGAGTTTCTATACACCATAGATTAAGGTGTGCAGCTCTGCTGTTCCTCATGAATTAATGCAAAGTACTATTATTTTTCTATTCAATTCAAGCTTATTCCTATTCTAAGATATTTATTCGCACCCAAGAACATGATGAATGTGATGATTATGTGACGCTCATCACCATTCTCACCTATGAACGCGTGCCTGACAACCACTTCCGTTCTACATGAAGATGAGATAGAATGAATATCTCTTAGATATCTAATACGGAGGACCGAGTCCGACATATTAGAGTTTTTGTGGTATAAGTTAGAACCCATGGATTGCCATTCCTGAGATCCGAAAAGTCTAAACCTTGTCTGTGGTATTCCGAGTAGGATCTGGGAAGGGATGGCTGTGACGAGCTTCAAACTCGCGAGTGCTGGGCGTAGTGACAGACGAAAAAGGATAGTAAATCCTATTCCAGTATGATCGAGAACCGACAGATGATTAGCCATGCAGTGACAGCGCATTGGACCATTTTCATAGAGAGGATGGGATGTAGCCATTGACAACAGTGATGCCCTACATACAGCTTGCCATGGAAGGGATTAGGAATGATTGGATGAAGACAACAGGAAAGCAGATGTTCAGGAGGAACGAAAGCATCTCTATACGCTTATCTGAAATTCTCACCAATGAATTACATGAGTATCTCTATCCTAGTTTATATTTTAATTATGTTTTTATTATCAATTCACCATAACGATTTGAATCTGCCTGACTGAGATTTACAAGGTGACCATAGCTTGCTTCAGGCCGACAATCTCCGTGGGATCGACCCTTACTTACGTAAGGTTTATTACTTGGACGACCCAGTGCACTTGCTATTTAGTTGTGCGAAGTTGTGACAAAGTGTGATTCACGTTTGAGAGCACCAAGTCTTTGGCGCCATTGTTGATGATCGCAATTTCATGCACCATAAGCCCAAGAAACTTCTAACTTCCGTCACTGTAGTCGGTCTCTCCCATTCCATCACTACCTCCACCTTCGAAGGATCAACAGCAATTTTGTCCTTAATCACCACGTGAGCTAAGAACTTCACTTCTTCCTTCCAAAACTCGCATTTGGACAACTTAGCATACAATTTCCACTCCTTTAGAATTTGTAACACAATTCTTAAGTACTCTTCATGTTCTTCCGCCGTCTTAGAAAAAATTAAGATGTCGTCTTTGAAAACCACCACGAATTTGTCTAACAAGGGACGAAATACTCTGTTCATGGAATCCATGAAAACAGCAGGTGCATTCGTCAACCCAAAGGACAACATTGTAAACTTGTAGTGTCGATAGCGCATCCTAAACGCAGTTTTTGGAATGTCATCCTCCTTCAGCCTTATCTGATGATATCCTGACCTCAAGTCAATTTTTGAGAAAACTCCAGCTCCTTGCAATTGGTCCATCAAGTCGTCGATCCTAGGTAACGGGTACTTGTTTTTCACAGTCACTTTGTTCAGCTGTCGGTAATCCACACAAAGTCGCATTCCTCCATCCTTCTTCTTCACCAATAAAACTGGCACTCCCCATGGTGATACACTCGGTCAAATGAACCTCTTGTTCAAAAGCTCTTCCAAATGAGTCTTTAATTTTGCCATCTCTATCGGAGCCATTCTAAACCGCGCTATCGACACTGGTCCATCTCCCAGCACCAAGTCAATCGCAAATTCAATTTCCCTTTAAGGTTGGAATTCAGGAATATCTTCCAGGAATACTTCTAGAAAGTTTATAACTACCGAAATCCGATCTAAGTTCTGCAAATCACCCAAAGCATTAGCAGCCAACAATATATAACCCTGACACTCTTCCCCACTACATATCACCATTGTAGAGTTCAGGTAATAACCTTTAGCTACCACTGCTTCATTTTCTCCTTCCGGCATAAACCGAATAGATCGCTCAAAGCAATCCAACAAAACTCGATTCTTGGACATCCAGTCAAACCCTAAAATCATCTCCAACCCATCCATTAGAAAACAAATTAAGTCATGGATAAATTCTCTATTCTCAAGCTTGAAACCTACAGCCTACAACCTGACCTAGTCATAACTGTCTGATACGGGGTATGCACATGTAAATTAAATGTTAACTCTAACACCTTCAATCCTAGTTCCCCAACCTTATCAAATGAAATAAAAGAATGTGAATCTCCAGTATCATATAATGCAACCATTGTTTTATCACCACTTAAGCATAAACCTCTCATCAGTGGATCCGCCGTTGCCGCATCCTGGGCGTTCACAGCAAACTCCCGACCTTGTTGGCTCTAGCCCGCATTCTAAGTCTTATTCCCACCAGTACAATCTCTTCCAATGTGACCAAGCAATCCGCAGTGGAAGCAACCACCTATACCAATCTTGCAAGAGTCATTCGGATGAAAACGCTTACAACGCACACAAGTTAAGTTTGGCAAGCTGGTACTGATCATTAGTGTTCCTCCTGAAGCCTCCTTGACCTTGAGGCGCATATCCTCCTCTCTAAATTCTGACCCCTCGGCTAAAAGTAATTATCATGTTTATGGTTAGCGTTTCCCCTAGAGTGTCCCTTGATGAGGCTACCGTCTTTGCACATTTCTCAATAACCCTTGCCTTGTTCACAAGTTTAGAGAAGATCCGAATCTCCAAAGGAGTCACAACATTCATAATGGTATCTTTCAAGCCCTTTTGATACTTAATGCACTTCAAACTTTCATAGGTCTCCGGGGCACCCTGACATACCCTAGAGAACCTACAAAGCTACTCAAACTGACTAGTGTAATCCGCCGCAGACAAAGAGCCCTACTTCAACTGCATAAGCTCCAACTCCTTTGCTTCCCTTGTAGATTCAGGAAAGTACTTCTTGTAAAAAGCCATCTGGAATATATCCTAAGGAATGTCGGCATTCTGAAGCTATAGCAAATGGCATTCTCCTCATTGAGAGACGACCTGGGACTCATACTCCCAGTATTTTTATTTTAATTTCTGTGACACCCTTTTTAAATTGATAAAGCGGATTTCTGGTTGGTTGAGAACTATACTTGCAATGCATATTTTATAATCATTCTTAACTCGCCAATTTCCGCCTGCATCAGAGCTCTTGGCACATAGGGCTTCAACACTTCTTTCTCCTTAGGTGGTGTTGGTTCATGAACTTCTTTCCCCTTTTGTTTGCTCACTTCTTTGTTAGCTTGTTCACCTTGTGTTTCTTGGTATGTGGATGGTCCTTCTACCACCTTCCCACTTCTCAGCGTGATAGTTTTGCACTCTTCCCTTGGGTTATTTTCAGTATCACTCGGAAAGACATTTGTGGATTTTTCTAGTTGTTGAGAGATTTGGCCAATTTAAATCTCTAACTTCCTTATTGTAGCACCTTGATTCTGCATGTTGGACCTTATCTCTTCGATAAAGCTCTTCATCTCTTCTCTAGAGATCCTTTGAGTTTCTGAAGATGGTTGTGTAGGTTGTGATGGTTGGCTTAGGCTGATATAGGAATAAAATTGGTTGTTTTGTGATTGCATGTTGTTTTGGGATTGGAAGGGTGCATTTTGTGGGTTTCTGAATTGGTTTTAGTTGGTTGGTTGGTGGTTGAAATTGTTTATGTTGCGAAAGTTGTTGTTGTTCGAATCACTGCTCCTTTGTCCTTGGTTTTGTTGACCTCCTCACCCAAAATTTGGATGGTTCCTCCATCCAGGATTGAATGTCTTTGAGTATAGATCATTTTATGTTCGGGAAGAGTTTCCCACAAAGTTGGCTTGTTCCATTGATGGTTGTTCTGGTTCATAGTTTCCTCCAAAATTGACTCCTTCATTCATGTCATAAATTGATGCTTGAGTGTTGACGGCTGAAACTTGCATTCCTCCTACTTGTTTAGTGAGTGTTGCCAATTGTTGTGCCATGAGCATGTTTTGTGCCATGATAGCATCCATGTATCCAATCCCGTTACTCTTCTCTTCATGTTCATGCTTCTTTCTGAAGAGTAGAAGTATTGGTTGTTGGCAACTATGTCAATCAGATCCATTACTTCCTTAGGAGTTTTCATATGAAGTGATCCTCCTACTGAGTTGTCTAATAAATTCCTGGATGCTTGAGTTATACTTCATAAAAGATCTGCAGTTGAACCCAGTTCCAGAACATATTTAGTAGGCATTTCCTCAACAATCCTTTGAATCTTTCCCATGCTTCATATAGTGATTTTCCCTCAAGTTGCTTGAATGTCTGAACTTCTTTTCTAAGCTTGATGATCCTTTAAGGTGGGAAAAACTTAGTCAAGAATTTGTTGACTAAATCCTTCCACGTAGCAATACTCTCTTTGGAGAAAGTCTCCAGCCATTGAGATGCTCTGTCTCTAAGAGAGAAGAAAAATAATAGCAGTCTATAAGCATTTCATGGAACTCTATTTGTTTTGACAGTATCACAGATTCTAAAAGTTTTGCTGGACTAAGGTGACAAATTGGGGCTTGAGCTCAAAATTATTGGCATGTACATTGGGAGTGAGAATGCTACTCTCACAATCACCAGGATTTAGAATGGTATATGAACCCAATGTCCTCCTGATATGTGGAGCGTTAGCATTATTATTGCTAACTTCAAGATTGTGATCAAGATTAAATTTCTAAGCCATGCTGTATTCTAAACCTTCTCCTTTAAATTCCTCAAGAACTTGTTTGTCTCTTGCCTCTCTTCTTAATCTCCGAAGAGTTTTGTCTTTGTCTGGATCATAGCATGTTGATTCACCTCTATAACCACTTCGCATATACACACAAACAACCAAAACCAATTATTAAGGCTCACTCTATCATAAAGTGTGGTTAGAGCCAAGTGATGCAAAATATAAAACAACTAATATGCTAATATTGGAATGAACATATATACAATGAACAGGTAAATGGCATCAATTGTAAAAGTAAGGTAAGTAAAGAAAGAGTAAACTGAGTAACAAAATAAAAGAAAACATTTAATCTAGCTAGCCAACTAACTTAGTCATTGTCAATCTTAATCAATTCCTAGAAACAACACCAAAAACTTGATACGGATTTGATAAACAATATCCATTGGAAGATGCACCAGGTCGTAATCAAGTAACAACTCACTATCAGTGAGGTCGATCCCACTCAAATTGATAGATCAAGCAACTTTAATCAATTGGCTATTCTAGTTAAAAAAGTAATTTGATGAAGTTTGATCAAATCTTATATTACTTGACAGTGAAGTAAATTGCGGGAAACTAAATAACAAGAAAATAAATGACCAAAAGTAAAAGGCAGAAAAGTAAATAGCTAGAATTTAAAGTGCAGAAATTAAATTACAATAGTGTAAATGTTGAAAAGGTAAATAACAAGGTAATTAAAGTACTGGAATGTAAAGGAATTAAAGACAATGAACATTAAAAAGAAAGCAAGTAATTTGGAAGGGGTGCTGAAGCAGGTAATTAGAAAGGAAAATTGAAATAAGTGAAGAAGTGATATGGAGTTAAATCATTAGAAATTGGAGATGTTGATTCCTTTTGAATCAGTGGTTCTCAACTTCCTCTCAATCATACAGAGTAGATCTATGGCAGATCATAAGTAACCATATTCCAATCTCCTGGTAATTCAATTTCTCTTAACATAATCAATTTCCAATATCTTAATCTATTGCTCATGAGAAGAGGTGAAGTATAATTATTGATCCCAAGCCACACAATCTTCAAAATCTTAATTCAGACAAATTACATGTCACATATCCAGTTCCGAATTGTCAATCAAGAGAATTGTGAGAGTTGAGAGTTAAACTGAATTACAATGAATCCTTTCTCAAGCTCATCATAGAATTCGAATTGATTTACTCCCTCTCGATGGAATTAGATCTTTGAAGAATAAAGACTCTCTCTTAGATGAATAATACTTGAATTAAATAGAAGAATAATAACATCAATTCATTGAAATGCAACAGAACTCCTCTCCCTAATGAATAGATGGTTTAGTGACTCGTTATTCAAGTTACACAATTCTCAATAATGGAAATCAAAACTAAAAGCTAAGAAGAAGTAAAAGATAAAGACAAAAGTAATTGAAGGTGCCAATCCCTCCAAAGTCCCTTTCAAGTTCTAACCCTCCCCTCTTTATACTATTTCTTCTCCTCAAGCTCTTTTGAAGTTTCTTCCAAGTTGGATCTTGTTGGGCTTTTGGGTCTTGACTTGGCTTGAATACAAAGAATTCTCATGCCCTGGGCGTTATTGAAGTGTGGCGCCCCTTAGAAGTGGTGTTACCAATGCCCATGATTTGGTTTCTGGCGTTATTTGGACCGAGAGCTTTTCATTGTAGGCGTTACTGGTACTAGTAATGCATATGCTTAGCCTAGCGTATGCGCAAGATTCCTTGTCACGCATACGCGCAGCCCACGCGTATGCACGAACACCAATTCATGTGTACACATCAACAATGCGTACGTGCAAACGCTGAAACTTACACCCCCAACTATCACAGGCGTTACTTGTAGAGGGCGCCCCTTATTTTGGGCATTCCCAATGCTAGCAACATACTTCCCAGGGATTTCTTTGTGACATGGGGCGTTGCTTGTAGAGGGCGCCCCTTAATGTGTTATTGCCAACCCCAGAACATACTTCCAATGGCTTCTTTGTGATATGGGGCATTGCTTGTAGAGGGTGCCCCTTATTGTGGCACTGCCAATGCACTGTCTCACCTCCAGTATTGACCTTGTTTTGTTGAGATGGCACCTCAAGACTTGGGTGTTACCAATGCCTATTCTTTGCTTTAAATGCTCCTTCGATCAGGCGTAATCTTGAGGAGGCGCTTGTTGTTACTGGCATTACCAACGCCACTCTTGGCTTCCTTGGTTACTTGCCAGCATTACCTCAAGGGGGTGCTTCACTTTATGGCATTACCAATGCCACTCTTGGTTTCATTGGTTCCTTGGTTCATTGCACCAGCTCCCACTTGAGATGGCATCCTTGGATCTTGGCATTGCCAATGCTAATTCCGTCACACTTCACCATTTCCAGCATTGTTTGAGCTGGCACCCCTTGTTATGGGTATTGCTAACGCCCATTGCCCTCTAAGGTTGGCGTTGTTTGGGATGCCGCCCCAGTAACCTGGCGTTGCTAATGCTCAGTGGCCTCTACGGTTGGCATTTTTTGAGCTGGCACCCCTTGTGTTGGGTGTTAACAACGCCCTAAAATTGGCATGTTCTAGGGGTTCAGAGTGTGCCAAAGGCTTTACCTTTGAAGGGCACTTCTATTGTGGGCGTTAACAATGCCTTGTCTAATTACTTCCATGCATGCTTCCTTATTATTATTGGCTTCATTGGTTCGGCACAAGCTTCATCTATTCTTCAATAATAACAATGCCTCATGCATGCTTTCCTTCACATTGATTTCCTATCAACCATTAAACAAAACAAAGTACATCAAAGTTTGATATTCCATGAATTAACACAAGCTAAACTAATATACAAAGTGTAGAAAAATAATTCTCATGATTACAAATTCACTTAGTATTCTTTATTACATCAAATTTAACATGTATATTCATGAAACAGCCACAAATTTAATTCATGTTTAATGATCTACTACATGCAAGTATAATTTATAACAACCCGAATTTTTAAAAATCAAACAATGAGTTATTTACGATTTATTATATTTATTGAGAATTTTATCTAAAGAAATCATTTTTCCTAAAAGTAATTAAATTAAATTTTATGATACTTTGAATTTAAAATCCATTAGGCTTTCTAAATAATTTTTATTATAATAAGATATTTCAAAAAAGATAAAAGAACCTTAATTATTATTATTACTATTATTATTGTTATTATTATTATTATTATTATTATTATTATTATTATTATTATTGTTGTTGTTGTTGTTGTTGTTGTTGTTGTTGTTGTTGTTGTTGTTGTTGTTGTTGTTGTTGTTGTTGTTGTTGTTGTTGTAAAACCTTCGACATTAGTGAATAATAATAAATTAATTATTAATCAAATATATTAAAAAATTGAATTTTATGGTTTATTGAGATAGAACTAATTAAAATAAGAATTTTGATACTAATTTTAAAGAATTTGGCCCAAGATTGGGCCGAAGGGCCGAACCAAGCGAACCTGGCCCATAATGGGCCGAAGGCCCAACCCAACTCGATGATATATATGAGCTAGAAAAGTTTGTAAACCTTTGGTCTTGAATCAAAACGCTGAGGAACACAGCCAAGGGGGAGGAGAAGTTTGTAAACCCTTGGTCTTGATTCCATGTTCCATAACTTCTCGCTCCAAGCTCTGATTACCGCATCATTTGCGGCCACAAGATCACAGTGTCGAGATCTACAAAGCCCAGAACTTAATTAGGTAAGAAAGCCATGTTTTCCTTTTCAATTTTTTTCTTCCCCAATTTCGAAACTCAATGGGAAATTATGTTGAATTTTGCATGATTTGGGTGTTTAGGTTCGAGTTAACTTGTGGGTATTATTGGGTTTAGCTCGTTTGAACTATGGATCAGGTAAGCACCCTCAAACCCTTGGTATATATGTTAAATTAGTGAGCTCCATTTTGATTATAGTGGTAATTATGGAAATAAATTGAAATTGAGTGTTGGATGGAGCAAATTTGAGGATTTGGAAGCTTGAGGTCAAGTTACGGAGGCCGGGTTTTGGTGTGCAAAATTAGAACTCGCACAACTTAGCGAAAAGTGCACCGGGTCATCCAAGTAAAACCTCAGGTGAGTGAGGGTCGATCCCATGAGGATTGTCGGACTGAGCAAGCAATAGTCATCCTTTTGGACTTAGTCAAGCAGACAGTAAAAGAATTGTGTTGTTGTAAATGAATAAACAAGTGAGCAAGAAAATAAAGAAAGCAATAAAGGGGTTGGGTGTAAAACAATGGTGAAAAATCAATTAAGGTTTCGGATATGTTTACTTTTTCCGGATTAAAACGTCTTACCAATTATTTTAACAATGAATGATTCTTTCTATGGCAAACTATAAGTGATTAAACCCTAATCTCTTAGTGATTTAATCTCCTCTAATCCTGATCAAATGCCACACTCATGGTCACTCAATTCCAATTAGAGGGTTAAGTTCAGAAAGCCAGTTTAGCGCCATAAAAACCCAAATTACCCAAAGCTAATAGGATTTTATGTCACATATCCTAATTAGTTAATGTAATTAGCAATTTAGGAGGAGTATTTTCAAGCTGTAGTTCAAGCGAGATAACTTTCTTGAGAATCTCAAGAATTCTTGTAGAAAAGGTTCATACTCTCGTTCCATCCAGTTTATAAGAGTAAGAACGAAAACACCACCTTATAATTTAATCAAAAAAATAATTAAAATAGAAGAATAATAGTTCAAATCCATAGAAATAAACAGAGCTCCTAACCTTAACCAGGAGGTTTAGTTGCTCCTAACTTACAGAGAAAATAGGATTCTGAAAAGTGTGGCAGGAAGAATATAATGTTCGAACCCAATTGATCTTTTTCTTTTAAATGCTAGCCTAATAATAAATGCTAGACCTAAAAGATATTATTTTTAAACAAAAATTACAAAAAGAAAATAGAATAAAACTAAGGAGTGATAAATCCACTTGGAGGCCCAAAGAAGTGTGAAATGGGTTGCAGCTGGCATTCAACTTTAGGAATAGGCGTTGAACGCCAGGAGGGGAAGCGTGCGTCTCTGGCTTATGCCCCCCTTCTTGTGCCAAACGCCAGGTGGGCGTTCAGTGCTCAGGGAGGGTGCTGCCAGCATTTTTCTTTCTTCCTTCAGGCTTCTCCAAACTGCTCCGAATTTCACCTAAAATCATAATAAAACAAGAAAAACTCAAAGTAGCATCCAAAGGTGAATTTTTCACTAAAAATAATATAAAAATAACTAGAAAAAAGGTATAAGATGCTCACGCATCACAACACCAAACTTAAATTGTTGCTTGTCCTCAAGCAACCAAAACAATATTGGACCAAGAAAGAGAAAACACACAAGATTAGAGTTGTAATTTAAGCTCATGTCTAATTACTAAACGGAGCTAATGACACTCTATTTCTATATAGCATTGGCATCTCACTATTGTAAGAACCAGAATTTTCACATATAACCGTTTTAATAAAATAATAATTTTTAACTATCCAGAGTTAGTTAAAAAATATGGAAATTTTATTTTGAAAATAAAAAGGTAAAATTTGAATTCAATGAATTTTTTTGAGTGAGAAAATGTATTTTTTACAAAAAAAATTTGTAAAAATACGTACCCGCACTTAAGCCGGTAGTACCAGTGGTGCACGAAATTGTGATGTCCAGGCTCGAACAATCCCTGGTAATGGCTCCAAAGCTTGGTGCTTTGATCTTAATACATAATTGTCACAACTTCGATACAACTGACCAGCAAGTGCACTGGGTCGTCCAAGTAATACCTTACGTGAGTAAAGGTCGAATCCCACGGAGATTGTTGGTATGAAGCAAGCTATGGTCACCTTGCAAATCTCAGTCAGGCGGATTTAAACATGATACTTTATTAGATTAAAATAAACAATAAAAGGGATAGAGATACTTATGTAGATTCATTGGCAGGAATTTCAGATAAGCGAATGGAGATGCTTTTCATTCCTCTGAACCTCTGCTTTCCTGCTATCTTCATCCAATCAGTCTTACTCCTTTCCATGGCTGGCTTTATGTGATACATCATCACTGTCAATGGCTACTTTCGGTCATCTCACGGGAAAATGATCCAATGCCCTGTCACGGCACGGCTAATCGTCTGGAGGCATCACCCTTGTCAATGGCTTCATCTTATCCTCTCAGTGAATAATATGCTCACGCACCCTGTCACGGCACGGCTATTCATCTGTCGGTTCTCGATCATGCTGGAATAGGATTTACTATCCTTTTGCGTCTGTCACTAATGCCCTGCAATCGCGAGTTAGGAGCTCGTCACAGTCATTCAATCATGGAATCCTACTCGGAATACCACGGACAAGGTTTAGACTTTTCGGATTCTCTTGAATGCCGCCATCATTCTAGCTTACGCCACGAAGATTCTGGTTAGGAGATCTAAGAGATACTCATTCTAGCTTAATTCATGTAGAACAGAAGTGTTTGTCAGGCACGCGTTCATAAGGGAGAAGGATGATGAGCGTCACACATAATCATCACCTTCATCACATTCTTGGGTGCGAATGGATATCTTAGAAGAGAAATAAGAAGAATTGAATAGAAAACAGTAGTACTTTGCATTAATCTTTGAGGAACAGCAGAGCTCCACACCTTAATCTATGGAGTGTAGAAACTCTACCGTTGAAAATACATAAGTGAAAGGTCCAGGCATGGCTGAGATGGCCAGCCCCCTTGATCTAAGAACAATGCGTTCAAAGATGATCCTAAGATCCTAAGATGATCAAAAGATGTCTAATACAATAGTAAGAGGTCCTATTTATAATAAACTAGTCACTTGGGTTTACATGAGTAAGTAATTGATGCATAAATCCACTTCCGGGGCCCACTTGGTGTGTGTTTGGGCTGAGCTTAAGTGTAGCACGTGCAGAGGCCATTTGTGGAGTTGAACGCCAGTTTTTGTGCCAGTTTGGGCGTTCAACTCTGGTTTTGGATCCTTTTCTGGCGCTGGACGCCAGATTTGGGCAGAAGGCTGGGGTTGAACGCCAGTTTACGTCATCAATTCTTGGCCAAAGTATGGACTATTATATATTGCTGGAAAGTCCTGGATGTCTACTTTCCAACGCAATTGGAAGCGCGCCATTTCGAGTTCTGTAGCTCCAGAAAATCCACTTCGAGTGCAGGGAGGTCAGAATCCAACAGCATCAGCAGTCCTTTTTCAACCTCTGAATCTTATTTCTGCTCAAGTCCCTCAATTTCAGCCAGAAAATACCTGAAATCACATAAAAACACACAAACTCATAGTAAAGTCCAGAAATGTGAATTTAACATAAAAACTAATGAAAACATCCCTAAAAGTAACTAGATCCTACTAAAAACATACTAAAAACAATGCCAAAAAGCGTATAAATTATCCGCTCATCAACCAGCTCTAGTCTGTCGGTACCATGTGATGTTTAGAAAATGAGATTTCAAAAATTGAATTTTATTGCTTTGAAAAGACAAAAATAATTTAGAATTGAAAAAAAGGCACTAATTTTAAAGGCTTTGGCCCAAAGTGAGCCAAACGGACCTAAAATGCTAACGGATTGGACCAGACCCAAGTTGGGCCCAAGCCCAACATATATAAGTGAGTTATAAGACCATTTGGCCTCATTTTTCAGAAACAAGAGAGAGGGGCGGCGAGAAGAGAAAAGAGGGGTGATGGGGGTTTCACTATTCACCTCCTCCTTCAAAGGTCCATAACTTTTGATCCGGAGCTCTGATTGACGAGCCGGTTGCGGACACACGAACCTCTCATCGATCTCTTCGTTTCTAGCCAAGCTTTTCTAGCAAGAACTAAATACTCAAGCTCCATTTTCCTGACCTAACATTTCTAAATTTTTAGGTTTGGTTTTTGAGTAGATTATGTGATTTTGTTTGTTTAGGGGTGATCTTGCATTGGAATATTGTTAGGTTTTACCCCTAATATCGTTGGGTAAGGTAAGCCTCTTCAAATTCTTGTGGTTTGATGTTTTGAGTTATCCCTAGTGATGTTTTTGTATGTTATATGATGTTAGATTGAGGTTTGGTGTTTGTTGGAGTAAGCTTGATGGTTTTGGAGCTTTGAGATTGAGCTTGGTGATGACATGTCATCATGTCATGTTTTTCTATACTTTTTCATACAAAAAATTGATGATTAGTGCTTTGTGCTTAAATGGTATATTTCTTTGACCTTTTGATTTTATAAATTTTGTAGGAAATAAGTGGAAAAAGAAGCAAAATAACACAAAATCAGCTCAAAAGAAGAAAAGAAGAATTTTGGGGCACGCTTTGAAGATTGAGCACGCTTTGGAACCTTAGGCCACGCTTTTAAAAGCGTAGCCCATGAACATGAAGCCATGGCCTTACGGCATTACTAAGTAATTAAAATTAATGAATGCATGCATGCATTTGATTAATTGATATCATCATGAACCATGCATTGCATTGGCACTGAAGAATGAATGAAATGAATGCATTATTAATTAAAGCCAACGGAAGAATGCTTGAAGTACATAATTAAAGCAAATTGCTTTAACGTAATGCATTGGCATTAATTAATGAATGCATGCATGATTATTAAATACCAATGAATAAATAAATGAACCCTAGCGTTCATTAGGAAATGAGCACTAAGCTCGCAATGAAAGGAATGAAGCAAGCGTTCATTAGGCACGGAAGAACGTTCAATTAATTGAGCACTACGTTCATTTGAATGAACGTTTTTGGGCCCTCATGCAAGGAAAGCCAAGCCAGCAAGGGTCGAAGAGAGGCACACATGCATAGAAAGGGCGCTACGTTCTCTTAACTCACTGAGCGCTACACATGATGAGGAAATTGGCAAAAGGGGATAGCCAGGGCTCGAAAGAGGGAACCTCACACCAAGGGAGCGCTACGTTGCAACTTCCAACAGAGCGCTATGGGCAAAAGAAAATTGGCACAAGAAGGATCAACCAAGGCTCGAAGGGAGGCACACAAGGAGCATGTAGTGCTACATTGATAATCCTCACTGAGCGCTCCACTGGAGCATGCCTCCAACCAAAATTGAACCAAGCAACCCTGACCCATGCCACTTGAACCAAGCCATCCGGATCCACTCCTCTTCAAATCCAAAGCAAGCAAAGCCCATTATCATCACTCAAAGGCACAAGAGATAGTTAGAATAGGAATTTTATTTACTTGTAATTTGTTTTTAATTTCGATTTCATTTTAATTTTGTAAAAGCCTATAAAAAGGCATCTATTCCATTTTAGAAGGAAGGCTGGTCTGCTAGAGAGCAGTAGGAGTAGGATAGAAAGCTCTGGTAGAGAGCTTAGTTCTCTTTTCCCTTTTCTGAAATTTTACACTTCTGTTATAATTGAATTCAACTTGGTTTATAGAATTTGAAGTTCTTCTTCTTTCCATTTGCAAATTTCCTTCTGCAACTTTACATTTGAGCTTGCTATGATCTGAATTCATTTTTCATTCAATTTAAATCTTCCTGCAATTTTGTTCCTCTGGAATTTACATTTGAGTTTGCTGTGAGCTTGATTTACAATTCCTGCACATTTACATCTTCTGCAATTGTTCTCAAGATCTCTTCGATTGCTTGATTTACTGCTTTCTTTAATTTCTAGCACCCAGCCCCCTTTACATTTTGCTGCAATTTACTTTTCTTGCTCTCTAAGCTTTTGTCCAATCTACATTATGCTGATTTACACTTGATGCAATTTACATTTCTTGTTCTTTAAGGTTCTATCAATTTACTTCCTGCAAGTGAGATCTGCTGTAATTTTACTTTCCTTGTCATTTAAGCTTCATCTAATTTACATTCTGCTCTTTACTTTCACTGCAATTTACTTTTTTCATCTTTAAGATTCCTGCAATTTACATTCTATTGGCTACATTTCATTCAATTCACCAATGTTATCTTGACTAAACTAATCACCCACTAAAGTTTCTTGATCCATCAATCCCTGTGGGATCGACCTCACTCTAAGTGAGTTTTACTACTTGATGTTACCCAGTACACTTGCCGGTGAGTTTTGGTGTGGGAATCTAAATTTTCCACCCATCAAGTTTTTGGCGCCATTGCCGGGGATTGATTTAGATCAACAACGATTAAGTGGGTGAGAGGTCTAGATTAAGCATTTTCTTTGTTTTTGTTCTCTGTTTTAAACTGACACCAAGGTGTTTGAGTTATTGCCTCACTAAGAAATTCTTCTCTGAGATATAAATTTCAACTTTCATTGGTGTTGTGTTTACAAAATTCAAATGAAGTTCAACTCATCTTATGATCAAACAAATTTTATGGGATATTACCCACTATCACCAATTTCTAATGATGGCTCGGAATATCACCAATAAATTACAGATCCTGAGCACTCCAATCCCTGGAGATATGTCTCAGAACCACAAGATGAGCACGAAAATCATATGGGATATTACCCACCACCATAATATGATTCAATTCATTATCCTAATGGTGGCTGGGAGTATCACCAAGAATTGGCAGACTCTGAGCAACCCAATTAATGAGGAGATGCTTCAGAAAATGATCAAGATAATTTCATGAGATATTGCTCACCACCACAAGATGATTCAAGTCATTATCCCAATGGTGAATGGGAATATCAAAAAGGAATGAGGGAGTATGAACAATCAAGTGAAATGAACTATTTCCAAGAGCCACAAAGTGACTCATATTGCTATGATACTGACATAAATTGTGGCTGGGAAGGGAATTTCAATGTTTCATCTTCTGTTCATCAAGAAACATCATCATTTGATTATGCTGTCAATGCATACATGGAAAATTGTTCCCCAATGCCACAAGATGATTCATACTGTGATGAATTCAACAATTCTTCAAGTTATGCTTGGGAGAATCAAAATCAGAAAGTATTTGACAATTCAGACTCCACTTATCAAGAGTTATCATCACTTGAGCAAACCTTCAATTCATTTATGGAAAGCTGTCAAACCTCACCTCCCAGTTTTTCATCTAAAAATTCTTCATCACTTAACTATCCCTTTACACAAAATCTCTTCTAAAACTCACAGTTCATCCATGAACCAAAGTCTCTAAAGGCTTGAAACCATGCTTGAAAGATATAAAAGGGAAGCATAGAGGTCCTGGAATGACCAAGAGAACTCCCTCAAAAACATGGAAGTGCTGCTAAATCAAATGTTAAGTGTGAAAGAGGAAGTGGAAGAGCAAGAAGAAGAGGCCCTTGTATCAAGCAAATTTTCATTGAAGAATGAAGTTGTGGAGATAGTTGAACCTGAGACTACATATCTACAGAAGCCACTTAAGATGACAAAGGAACATGAACATTCACAACCATCACAAAATTCCCTGAACCAAAATGTCTCAGCACTTGAATTCATGATTGAAAGATATGAATAGGAGATGAAGAAATCTTAGGAAGATCAACAACCTTCCTCCATGAAAGAGCTATTAAGTCAAATGTTGAGTGCAAGGGAGGAAGTGGAAGAACAAGAAAGTGAGGAAGACAATCAAGAGAAGTCACACTCAAGTGAAGCAGAGAAGTGCATAGAGGAAGGGCTCATGGAACCACCAATTCAAAAGGCTCTTGATGAAGAAAACACTCCAATAATCACACAGTAACCAAGTATTGAATCCAAAGAGGTAAAGGAAACTAACAAGAGCACCAATCCTATACCTGATCCAGCAAGCAAACGCAATCAAGCCATTAACAAAAGAAAGCTTGCTGAGGAGAGACCAAGACAGGCGACACTAGCTAGTTCATCCCCCTCCTTGAGGTCATTCCTCTTAACAAAGTGCAAGAAGAAGAAGAAAGTGAAGAACAACATGTTAAGCTAATGACAATAAAAGAGCACTTGTTGGGAGGCAACCCAACCTTAGGTAACATTTCATTCCTTTGCTTTGTTCATTTTCTCTGTCTGCTTTATTTAATTTCAATAATTTGGCATATGATTACATTCTAAGTTTGGTGTCGCCCGGCAACAATCTGTTTCAATCTCTATAGATGATTGCATAAAAAATGAAAGTGTCAAACTAAGATTCTAAGTTTGGTGTGCCACTTAAATTTTCTATGCAAAGCATCTAGCAACACCACTTGTCTGCATAATCATAATGTCTCTGCAGTCTTGTCTTTCTTTTGGGTTTGATTTTTCTTCTTTGCTTTAGTTATCTCCTTGTTCTCAATACTTTCATTTATTTTACTCCATAACTGTTTTTGTTAAATACTTCACCAAGAAATCCTTATTCATGACAGATTCTTGGTTTGGTGATTGTATTTAACATACAATAGTCTCATTTTCTTAGTTTTATTTCAAATAAATTGACATAGGATTGCATTCTAGGTTTGGTGTTGCTATGCAACAAAATTTTGTTCCAATCCTTAATAGATACTTGCATCAATTCCAAGTGAAAGTGTCATACTAAGTTTGGTGTGCCACCTATGTTTTATGCCATATATCATGCACATCCTCTTATGTTTGCAATCACAATGTCTTTGTCTCTTGTGACTTGATTGTTATATTGAATTTTGCTTGCTTAGAACACATGTACTACTAACATTTCATTGTGGAAAACATTCATGATCCATCTTAGTCCCATAGCCATTGTTCTAATTGTTGCTTGAGGATGAGCAAGCATTCTGAGTTTGGCAAGGGAAATGGAAGAATAAGAGGAAAAGGACAACAACAAGAAAGATAGACCATAAGGTGATAACACTCATTTCTCCTCCTAATTACTTCTAGCACTGTAAATTGCATGAGTGTCTTTACCTTTTCTATATACATGTGTGGTATGAATAAACATAGCCTTAATTTTTATTTGTAACATGTTGCTGTGACATTATGACTACCAACTTGAGTTTTGTAAAGTTCAAAGCAGTAAAGTATCATGATCATAAACAAACAAAGAATTAAAGAAGGATTTAGCATGTGCATACAAATATTGGAAGGCTAGTATGGTTAATTATTGCTCAATTGCATTGGATTTTATTTAATTGAAGTTTTCATCAAGGACATTTTGTGAAATCTTTTGAAATCATGAAAACCTTGAAGAAGCAATTGCAAATTAAGGCAAGAAAAGAAAAAGGGAAAGAATGACAAAGCTAAAGGCTCTGAGTACCAATGACAATTCAATTGTTAAGTCCTTATGGTGTTTATGTATCAGGCAAAAAGTTTGAAAACAAAACACTTAGAAGTCAAGGCTAGGCTCAAGTGCAAAAGCACTCCCTCAAAGATCAAGGCTCTGAGCATCAATGATTAGAGAGTAAAGAAAAGAAACAAATGAGCTTAAAGAAATCCTCTAATTAAATGCTTGTGGTGTTTGTGTATCAAGTGGTAATACTTGAAAATAAAGCATTTAGAGTCGTAGTTTTGTTATCAACTCATGGGGCAAAGCACCCAAAAGGAGAAGCTAATAAGAAAATCAAAAGCTTGTTTCAAGGAAGAAATATAAGGAAAAGATTTCATAAATTGAGCTAGATAGAAGCATCAATCATTTACATTTCTTTTGTGATTGTAGCATGCATAGAAAACTAGCCAACCATGAACATTGAGTTGCTATTCTTCTTACCTTGGATTGTCAATCTCTATTGCATGATTCATTTCTTGCTTGGGGACAAGCAAGGTTTAAGTTTGGTGTTGAGATGACATGTCATCATGTCATATTTTTCTATGCTTTTTCATACAAGAAATTGATGATTAGTGCTTAAATATTGAATGCTTTTGTGCTTAAATGGTATATTTCTTTGATCTTTTGATTTTATAAATCTTGTAGGAAATAAGTGGAAAAAGAAGCAAAATAGCACAAAATCAGCTCAAAAGAAGAAAAGAATTTTGGGGCACACTTTGAAGATTGAGCACGCTTTGGAACCTTAGGCCATGCTTTTAAAAGCGTGGCCCATGACCATGAAGCCGTGGCCTTATTATCATAAAATATTACGCATGCATGCATTTAATTAGAATGAATTAAATGAATGAGCTTTACGGAATTACTAAGTAATTAAAATTAATGAAAGCATGCATGCATTTGATTAATGGATATCATCATGAACCATGCATTGGCATTGAAAAATGAATGAAATGAATGCAATATTAATTAAAGCCAATGGATGAATGCATGAAGTGCATTATTAAAGCAAATTGCTTTAACGTAATGTATTGGCATTAATTAATGAATGCATGCATGATTATTAAATACCAATAAATAAATAAATGAACACTAGCGTTCATTAGGAAATGAGCACTAAGTTGGCAATGAAAGCAATGAAGCAAGCGTTCATTAGGCAAGGAAGAGCGTTCAATTAATTGAGCGCTACGTTCATTTGACTGAACGTTTTCGGGCCCTCATGCAAGGAAAGCCAAGCCAGCAAGGGTCGAAGAGGGGCACACATGCATAGAAAGGGCGCTATATTCTCTTCACTCACTGAGCGCTACACATGATGAGGAAATTGGCAAAAGGGGACAGCCAGGGCTCGAAAGAGGGAACCTCACACCAAGGGAGCGCTACGTTGCAACTTCCAATTGAGCGCTATGGGCAAAAGAAAATTGGCACAAGGAGGATCAACCAAGGCTCGAAGGGAGGCACACAAGGAGCATGTAGCGCTACGTTGATAATCCTCACTGAGCGCTCCACTGGAGCATGCCTTCAACCAAAATTGAACCAAGCAACCCTGACCCATGCCACTTGAACCAAGCCATCCGGATCCAGTCCTCTTCAAATCCAAAGCAAGCAAAGCCCATTATCATCACTCAAAGGCACAAGAGATAGTTAGAATAGGAATTTCATTTAATTGTAATTTGTTTTTAATTTCAATTTCATTTTAATTTTGTAAAAGCCTATAAAAAGGCATCTTGGTAGAGAGCTTAGCTCTCTTTTCCCTTTTCTAAAATTTTACACTTCTGTTATAATTGAATTCAACTTGGTTTATAGAATTTGAAATTCTTCTTCTTTCCATTTGCAAATTTCCTTCTGCAACTTTACATTTGAGCTTGCTATGATCTGAATTCATTTTTTATTCAATTTAAATCTTCCTGCAATTCTGTTCCTCTGGAATTTACATTTGAGTTTGCTGTGAGCTTGATTTACAATTCCTGCACATTTACATCTTCTGCAATTGTTCTCAAGATCTCTTCGATTGCTTGATTTATTGCTTTCTTTAATTTCTAGCACCCAGCCCCCTTTACATTTTGCTACAATTTACTTTTCTTGCTCTCTAAGCTTTTGTCCAATCTACATTATGCTGATTTACACTTGATGCAATTTACATTTCTTGTTCTTTAAGGTTCTGTCAATTTACTTCCTGCAAGTGAGATCTGCTGCAATTTTACTTTCCTTGTCATTTAAGCTTTATCTAATTTACATTCTGCACTTTACTTTCACTGCAATTTCCTTTCTGCATCTTTATGATTCCTGTAATTTATATTCTGTTGGCTACATTTCATTCAATTCATCAATGTTAGCTTGACTAAACTAATCACCCACTAAATTTGCTTGATCCATCAATCCCTGCGGGATCGACCTCACTCTAAGTGAGTTTTACTACTTGATGCGACCCGGTACACTTGCCGGTGAGTTTTGGTGTGGGAATCTAAATTTTCCACCCATCACTTGGCATTTTGTGTTGTGTGGGAATCGACCAAGGTATGGTTTCAGTTTCCTTTATGTAAATATAATGTTTCTGGACACTTAGGCTAGTCGACCATAAGATAGGATTGAATGATATTGGCATATGCTTAATTATAGATGAAATTATGTTGTGTGATGAAGAGGAGTATATGGAATGTTGGAATGTGGAATATATAATTATGATGGATATTCATGAGTATAATGATGTAACGTTGTGAAGATAGTGTTTGTGATGTTAGAAATGGATCGGTGAAAATTATGAACAATAATTATGAGTGTTGATTAATGATTGAATTGGAAATTATGGATTTATAGTGATTTATGGTGTAATGTTTGAGTGAATTAGGTATGGAATTGATGGAAATGATATGAAATGGTAAGTTGCTGTGTGTGGTGGTGTTTTATGATGGTTGAGTAGGCTTTGATATTGTTTTATATTAAGAGTTTGGGGAATTTTAGGTTTTAGTGTTTTTAGTAAGAATGGGTTTTAGGCCAACTTTGACGGATCATATCTTGAAGTTTAATAAATTTTGTATCAAATTAAAGATAATTCAAAAAGCTTTAAATCGGTATAAATTTCGTGGAAATAAGAATTTTGTAGAAAAATATATGATCGTTGGAAGTTGGTGTGAGAAATCTGATTTCTGTGATGTTGTAGAAATTGAGTTCTGGTTTGTATTCGCACGCACACTGTCGTACGCGTGCTCTAAGCAAGGGCTTTACTTTGACTTGTGCACACGCACACCTGGTAATTTTTTAGAAAACGTGCGTCCGCACACACTGGTGTGCACGCACACACAGTGATATACCTACTATTGAGAGTGTTTGCACACTCTAGTGCGCACACACATCCTGTAAAATTTGCAAGTTGTGCGTAGGCACAACATCGTGCCGCACGCACACACTGGGAAGTGCCTTCTATTAAAGGCGGGGCACGTATCTATGCGTGTACTCAAAACTAAAGATTTTACCTTCTGTGCGTACGCACACCTTTATGCATACGCACACTTTGCGAAAACCCTCTTGGGAGTGCGTATGCACAACCTTCTGCGTATGCACACTGCCCTATTTTTCAATAAAAACCTTGTTTTTAACCGTTTTACCTTCCCAGAAAGCTTGCAAACTTCTGTAACACTTGTTTAAAATCTTTTTGCCACTTTTAGGCTCTTGAATCAAGGAAGAAAACAACAAAGGAATAAAAAGGGTATTTTTAGTTATGAGTTTAGAGCTGGTGACATAGGTTTTTGGAAGGTCCATGTAAATCATAGCTTGAATTGGTGAAGGATAAGTTGTGAAGTATAGGTTTGAAGATATTTTTGAGAAATGGAAATGCTTATGATGAATTTGAGATGTTGGAAACTGGTAATGGTTATGATGAGTTGAGAATTTGGAAAGTAATGATGAAATTGTTGGATTATATGGGAGTGTGCTGGGCCTATGGATGAGCGGATATTTTATACACTTTTTAGTACCATTTTCTCATTGTTTTCAGTATGTTTTGTTAAGTTTTATTAAGTTTTAGTAGGTTTTAGTGCAAAAATTACTTTTTGGATGCTACTTTGAATTTTTGTGGTTTTTCTATAATTTTAGGTGATTTTTGGGTGATTCTGGCAATTTCTGGAAATGTCCGATTCAGAGGATGAGAAAGGACTGCAGATGCTGTCAGATTCTGACCTTAGTGCACTCAAACAAGTATATATGGAGCTACAAAGGTCCAAATGGAGTGTTCTTAACGTCGTTCGAAAGCTAACTTCCAGGACATTTCAACAATATATAATAGTCCATACTTTGCTCTGTAAATAATGGTCCAAAATGGGCGTTGAACGCCCATCTTACCCCCTGTCTGGAGTTGAATGCCCAAAAGGGAGCAAGCCTGGAGTTGGATGCCCAAAAGGGAGCAAGGCTGGTGTCCAACGCCCTAAGGGGAGACTCAACACGTGGATTCACTTAAATCTCAGCCGGAACACTCACCAAGTGGGCCCAAGAAGTGGATTTTTGCACCAAGAATCTAGTCTGTCTTATTTCTATAATCTATAGTTACTAGATTAGTATATTTAGAACAAGGATCACCCTTGTTCAAGACTTTTTGCCATATTTTCGAATTCACCATTATTTCTCTGTAAATCATGAGCAACTAAACCTCCTAAGTTAAGGTTAGGAGCTCTGCTGATTCTCATGGATTAATAATATTATTGTTTTTATTTCAATCTGTGTTTGATTCCATTCGAAGATGTATCTTCGTTCATCAATCTAATAAGACCGGGTGGAATGAGTGTAGACCCATTTTCTACATGTGTTCTTTCAAGTCCTTAGTAGGATAGTATTGAACCACAAGCTTGATTATACATCTCTTAGACGGCTAATCTACGACTTCCTTGGGGACATGGGAACATCTGTTCAGTCGAGGTAAGGGGCGATTAGGGCCTTTGTGGTATAAGCTAGGATCATAAAGCTTCATTCTCTAATTCGGAAGATCCGACCTTGTTTGTGGGATTTCGAGTAGGATCTTCAAGGGACTGAATTGCTAGAGCTTCACCTTCATTCAGATTGGATGACCATTAGCATCGGCGTTTGATCTGAAGCAGAGGAGATTAATGACCACGAGCCCTGGCGTTAATCACTTACAGCTTGCCATGGAATGAATCATCCATTATTGAAGTAGACAGTGAGAAAAGTTGATCCAGAAAGAGAAAGCATCTCCGAAGCCTCAACCGCTCTCCTATCATTGATTTAACACCAATCTAATAACTCTTTTCTTATTATGTTTTATGCGTTTTTCAACCAAACAACCATCTTTTCTAATCACCTGACTAAGATCCGCAAGATAGCCATTGCTTGCTCAATTCGATAATCTCCATGGGATTCGAACCTCACTCACCTGAGGTATTACTTGGACGACCCGGTATACTTGCCGGTTCATCTGTGCGAAATTTTGCGGAGTCAATTTCATGCACCCAGTTTTTGGCGCCGTTGCCGGGGATTGTTCTGAGATTGACAAACTACCAGACTATCTTGCTGCTTAGATTAGGTACTTTTTGATGTTTAATTGTTCTTTTAATTGTGTTTCTTGTTTTCTTTTTCAAAAATTTTTCGAAACCTTTTCTTCTCTTTAGTAATCTTTTTCTTTTGTTTGAGTCTTGTGTCAGTCCTTAAGTTTGGAACCTTTTCTTGGTTTTCTGTTAGTCTGTCTTTTCTAGAGTTTTTGGAAAATTGTTCTTGTTTTTCTTCTTGGTATTCGAATTGTTCTTGGTGTTTTTCCTTGTTTGATCTTAAAAATTTTAAGTTTGGTGTCTCTTAGTTGTTTTTCTTTAAAATTCGTAAATCCAAAAAAAATATTTATCTTATCTTTCTTCAAATTTTAGAAAATCTTGCTACCTTTTCTTATCTTGATTTAAAAATTTTAAGTTTGGTGTTTTCTTATTGGTAAAGTTTCAATTTTTAATTTTAATTTTAAGATCTAATCTTTTCACATCTTTATCATATCTTTCCTTTCAAATATTTTTCAAATCTTTATCACATCTTATCTTTTAAATTCTTTATCTTATCTTAAATCAATTTCAAATTTTAAAATCAAATCTTTTTTGAAAAATCAAATTCAAAAATTTTCAAAATCAAATCTTTTCAAATCTTTTCAATTCTTATCTTATCTTGTTTCACTTATTCTTTCAAATTTTAATTTTCAAAATCTTTTTTTAACTCTCTTTTTCAAATTTTCAAAATCAAATCTTTTACTTTATTTTCAAATCTTATTGATTAGTTGGTTACTTATTTTATCTTATTCTTTTCTCTTTCCTCTTTTTCAAAACTTCCTAACTAATTTCTTTCTCTTCTTTTTGAAAATCATCTACTTATTTCTATCTCTTCTTTTTCGAAAATTACCTTTAATTTTTAAATCTCCTTTTTTAGTTAATTGGTTGTAATATCTTTTCTTAATCTTTCCTTTTCTTATTTTTTCGATTTTTTAATTAAATATTTTATTTTATTTTTTGAACTAGTTCTTATTTTATTTATTTATTTTTGATATTTGAAAAAAAATATTTTATTTCTTGTTTCTTTTTTTGTATCTCACTGGGAGCTCTCTATACTTTGGCATAGAAACTCCCACTTTTCTTTGTCCCTTGCTTGTGCAGGAATAACAAAAATCACTATGGATTCAAATGAAGATGCACAACCTAGAAGAACTTTGGGGTCTTATACAGCTCCCCCTCCTGACTTCTATGGAAGGAGCATTAGTACACCTCTTATCGGAGTAGACAATTTTGAGCTCAACCTACAGTTGATCATCCTGGTAGAACAAACTTACCAGTTTCATGGGCTTCCGCAAGAAGATGCCAACAAGTTTATATCAGATTTTTTGAGAGATCATGAAGTGGATCATGAAGTCTACAGGATGATGCTCTTCCCATTTGCTTTGAGAGATCAAGCAAAAGATTGGTTGGATGTCCAACCTAAGAAAAGTTTGAACACCTGGAGTGAGTTAGTCAGCAAATTTCTAAACAAGTACTTTCTACCAAGGAAGCTTACTAAGCTATAGAGGGATATTCAATATTTTAAGTAGGAAGAGAGCGAGTCTCTTTATCATGCCTGGGAAAGGTACAAGTTGATGCTCAGAGAATGTCTCATTGAAATATTCACAGAGTGGGTCAAGCTGGATATCATCTATGATGGACTCTCTGAAAGAGCCAAGGTATCCTTGGATAATTCTGTAGGTGGCTCTTTACACATGACAAAAACTCTGGAGGAAGCCAACAAACTCATTGAGATGGTGGCTAACAACCAATACATATACTCATCAAAGAATACCTCAATGAAAAGGGAAGACAACGGAGTGACAACCGAATCTGTTATTCATCAACAAATTAAATCTTTAGTCCAGCAGCTGAACTTTCTCACACAACAAGTGTTGAGACTGCAAAGTTCAGTTAATAACCCTCCTCCTCAGCCTCCACAGCCTCAGAGCACTCTTGACTTGGCACCTGCAGTAGCAGAACTTGTAAAGAGCCAGCAAGGCTTTATGTAGGAGACCAAAGCCTCCATAAGGAATATGGATGCACGGTTGGACCAGGCAGAGCAACATTTGTCTGCACAGATAAGAGAAGAGTGCCAAGCCATCCAATTAAGGAGTGAAAGGACACTGAACAACAAACCCCATAGCCATAAGAGGCAAGAAGAGGAGGAGCTGACAAAAGGTGAGCAAACTACAGTCTAGGGCACCTCTAAGGGCATTAAACACCCAGAGAGGAATGCTACTGGCGTCCAACTCCTGGAAAGGGGGAGTACTTCTGGTGTTGAATGACAAGAAGGGGGTAACAAGGGCGTTGAACGCCCAAGCAGGGGTGATCAGACACATGCAAGTGATGATAACACACCCCCTAAGCAAGCCAATAACCCCCCTTCCAGTACTATGGCACTCAACCTACATCAACTAAGGTTGATGAGTACAGGACCAAGATTCCATTTCCCCAGAACCTCTGTCAAGTAGAAAAAGATAAACAGTTTTCCCGCTTTGCAGACTATCTCAAGACACTAGAGATCAAGATCCCTTTTGCAGAAGCTCATGAACAGATACCTTCTTATGCTAAGTTCATGAAAGACATATTAAGTCACAAGAAGGATTGGAGAGAGGTAGAAATAGTCCTCCTCATTGAAGAATGCAGTGCAGTAATCCAGAAGAGTTTACCATAGAAGCTTCAGGATCCTGGGAGCTTCATGATACCATGCACCCTAGGGGACGCCTGCACAAGGACAGCCCTATGTGATCTGGGAGCAAGCATTAACCTGATGCCTGCATCATCAATAAAGAAGCTCTGCTTGACTCGAAAAGTCAAGCCAACCCGCATATGCCTTCAGTTGGCTGATGGCTCTGTCAAGTTTCCACTAGGTGTGGTGGAAGACATTATTGTTAGGGTTGGACCCTTTGCTTTCCCCACAAACATTGTGATGCTGGAAATGGACGAGTACAAGAGTGCATCCCTTATTTTAGGAAGACCCTTCCTAGCTACAAGTCGGACCTTCATTGATGTTCAGAAAGGGGAAGTAACCTTGAGAGTTAATGAGGATGAATTCGTGCTGAATGCTGTCAAAGCTATGCAGCACGCAGACACCTGATAAACCCCAATTTGTGGTTTATCTTGTGTTGAATTTAGGAGATTTTATCAACTTTTCTCGCATTTATTCAATGAAAAAGCATGGTTTTGTGAATTTCTCCTAATTTGTGCCTAAGAGTAAAAACATGCTTTTTAGGCCTTTAAATTGATAAATTTAATTCACTTTAATTCCATTCAATGCCTTGATATGTTTGTTAAGTGATTTCAGGATTAGAAGGCAAAGATTGGGTTGAAGGATTGAAGAAAAAGCATGCAAAAATGGAGAATTCATGAAGAAATGAGGATTTGCAGAACTCAAGGCCACGCGCACGCATCACCGACGCGTACGCGTGAGAGGGAGATTCGCCAGCGACGCGCATGCATCACCCACACGCACACGTGAAGAGGGATTTTTCAATGAGACGCGTACGCGTGACCTATGCATACGCGTGACAAGCTGCACGTGACTTCACTAAAGGCAAAACACTGGGGGCGATTTCTGAGCTCAAGGAGGCCCAAATCGAACTTATTTCTGATACTTTTCAACCCAAGGATTGGAAGGGAATGGAGGGGGGAGTCATAGTAGAGTTTTCATCATGTTTTAGGGTAGAATTCTAGAGAGAGAGGCTCTCTCCTCTCTCTAGATTTTAGTGTTCTTATTTCAATTTCCTTTTATATCTATATTTCAATCTTGTTTCATTTTAGTTTATCTACTTTTCTTGTGAATTTCTTATTTTTCTCTCTTTTATGTTTATGTTTATGCACTCTTGTTGATTCCAATTTATTTTTAATGCAATTTTATATTTCTATGTCTCTTGATGTTTGTCTCACTTGCTTCTATTGATTTTCTGCTTTTGTTAGTTATAGCTTTCATTAATTCTGGCAATTTATGATGTTTACTTTTATTGCACTCTAGGTGTTTGTTAAAATGCTTTCTCTAGTTATTGAGTAGTTTTCTTTACTCTTGGCCTAGGCTAAGGGAATTGAGTGACCTTGAGTCATTGGGTCTCATTGAATTAGTGTTTTGAGAACCCTTAGTGGTCAATTTGATAACCATTGATGCTAACCTACTACTAAGTCAATTAGTAGCTAGGTTAGGACTTATGGATTGATGTTGATCAAGCCTATTTGACATACTTCAAGTGTTGAAGTAGACATTGTACGTTCTTCAAGCATAGAAGTAGACTAAATGGGTTGGTCCCTCATAATTGTCAATACATGGTTTGTAGACAAGGATGGGTGATCTCAGTTCCTGTGCCTAGCCAGGAGTTCTTTCCCTTTCTTTATTAGTTCTTGTCATTTACTATCTTATTAATTACTTTTCTTGCCAATTACCAAATTAGACCCCCTTGTTCCTTCATAGCCAATAATTGATCACCTCATTGCAATTCCTTGTGAGACGACCCGAGGTTTGAATACTTCAGTTAATTTTTATTGGGGTTTGTACATGTGACAACCAATATTAAAATTTGATTGAGAGTTATTAGTTGGTTTGGAACTATGCTTACAACAAAGTTCTTTTTCTATTAAGAAATTTCTAGACCGACAATAATTTTCACTATCAAATTTTTAGCACCGTTGCCGGGGAATTGCACTGGTGTTATGTTATTGGCTATTGTATATATGATGATATTGTGAACATGCTTCTTTTTTAGTTTTTACTTGCTTTAAGAGTTAGTTTTTATTAGCTCTTATTAGTATTTGTTTCTATTTTCTCTTGTCACTATGAATTCTCATCACTTTGGCTATGAGTTTGGCTACAATTATGTTGTAGGGAATGAAAGCTTCAACGAGGACCCACATTGTGGGAATGGATATCAAATTAGGGAGGAGCCACATGTTTATGGTCAAACTTCATGGCAACAACCTCCTCCAATCTCTCATGGCTACATCTACCCCATAATGTACATAATTATGAACCAATCCCTAAACATTGTTGTCAACCTTACTCACAAGCCTCATAATACCATTCACCTCCATATGATCCTAACACATATCCACCATACCAACCACCATATGAACCATACCTAGAACCACCACATTTCTAACACCGATAACCTCAAATTCCATATACACCACCTCAAGACTTTCACCAATTTGAACCACCTTCCAACTACAATACCTTTCCCTCAAATAGTGAACCCTCTCTTCCACCACCACCTTTATTCGACAAATTTCTCCAACTCCTAATGTAAGAGCAACAAGAGCTTCTAGCTAGGTGCCAAAAGTAAGAAGAAGAGCAAAAGATGCTAGGGAATTCGTGGCTAGCTTGACCGAAGTGATGAACCACGTGGTATCATTGTGCTTAAATATCCAAGACACGCCCATTGTTGAATGTGGAGGATTGATTGAGGAGCACAATAAGAAGGAGGATTTGGAGCTTGAAGGAGAAGGAGAGGAGTTGAGGCAAGAAGTGCAACAAGAGGAGGAAGCCAAGATTGTTAAACAAAAGGAAGGAGTGGTTGAGGATTTAGGAGATGTTGAGTGCAAAGAGGAATCTCAAATTGAAGAGCCTTCTTCCATGCAGTTTGAAAATAATGTTAAATAGGATACTGCACAACCTCCAAGGAACAATGTGATTGAAGAATTAGAAGAAGTAGTGCAAGCAACAAGTCTTCCTATTTATGATGATTCCGCATCAACATATGATCCTCTTGAGCTTGATGGATCCTTCCCCATTGAACTTGGAATTGATGTTGAGGTAGATTTCACTCAACCTCCTATTTATGATTTGAGTGATGGGAAAAAGGTAGAGGACATTGGTGGAGAACCATGTGAACTTGAGGAAGTTTGGCAAGAGGTAGAGCTTGAAGAACCTTGTCAAGTAGTGGAAGCCCCTAAAAGAGGGCGGACGGGAGTGGAACGTGCTTTGTCAAGATCATTGGGAACTTCTCTACCTAAGTCACCATCCAATCCTTCAGTTGAGTGAGTAAAACTCATAACTCTTAGCTTTATTATCCCACTCGAATTTGGCTTGCTTGAAACGGATGGCCAACTTAGGGCGCTTTGTGGAATGAAGCGTAAGAGAATGATGTTTAGTGGTAGTCACTGTAAATCTAGGCTCATTATGGTTGAAGCTTTAAGGAGTAGATGCAAAGGTTGGACTAGTGCTAAATTGTATGGGTCTAGGAGGAGAATTTGGTGCTCTAATGAGAATTCTATGTACCTACCACCTAGAGGGAATCAACGTGATCAATTAGAAGACGGGTGTGAAAATAAGATATGGGATCCCGGATCACAACATGAAGGTCAATTTTGGGAGCTCATATCTTGGAAAGAACTTCACTCAAGCTTGGTGAAGTCAGTTGGAAATTATGACAACCGTTTGAGGAGAAAGCATCCTTGGGAGTTCAAGGATGAGTACAAGCACAAGCCACCTTGACAAGGAGCCTCCCAATTGTCCAACTTAAGGACAATAAATATAAGTGCTAGGTGGGAGACACCCCACCATGGTAAACTCTTTCCATGCTCTTGTAGATATAATCAATGGATGAATTGAGTTGCCATTGTTGGTAGTTTTTCTTATTTTCTGTACCCTTGTACATATTGCTTTGATTGATAGGTTTCTTGTTAAATTCATGTTTTGATTAGGATAGCTGTTTTGAATTGCATTTTGCTTGAAGTGCAACTATTGATTGTTTTGTCTTTGAAAATTTTTCCAAAAAACTAAAAAGCTTTTTGTTAAATTTGAATTTTGTTTGCTTTAGAATGTATATAGGTTAGGAGAGTGCCCTGTTTCTGTTTTATGCTTCTATAAAAAAAAGGGTCGCCCCATGCGTATGCGTCACTAGTCTTTGTCGCACACCCATGCGTGAGCGTGATCAACGTGTACGCATCAAAAAGCTTATGTGGGACTCCTAGTACAAAAACCAGATAGTTGCGCTGGGGTGGTGCTGCGTTTATGCGAATAGCACAATTTAGCTCCACATGTACGCGTGGATGACGCGTACGCGTGGACGACGCGTATACATCACCTCTCTTTTCTGCAATCCACGCGTACGCGTGGTCGTTGCTTACGCGTTGCATCCCCCTCTTGCTTTTCGCGCGCACGCGTGGCCCATGCGCGCGCGTCGCCTTCGCGCCTGTTGTTCCCTATTTCTTCTCTTTTCTCTCCTTCTTTCTTTCTTCTTCTTCTCTCTTCCCTTCTCCCATTTCTTTTCTACCCTTTTCTCTCTTCTCTTCTCTTCGCACCTTTCTCATATTTTCTTTCTTACTTCTTTTTATTTTTTCTTCTCCATCATTTTAAGTTTTCACTTCTTATTTTTCTCATCTTTCGTTTTCTTTTGTTTATTACATTTGCTTATTTTCACTCATTATATTTTAATTTTGTTTGTATAGCTTGTTCTTATTTTCTTATTTTAATATTGGTGTTAAATTCTCCTACTCAGTTGTTGAGGATTTCTTGGGTTATCTTGCTGCTTCTTGACGTGTTTGATATTGTTGGGTGATGAAACTTTTAAATCAATGCTTAATCTTTGATGACTCTTGCATTCTTTGTGCATTGATATGAACTCCTACTGTCTTTGATGACCCACTCTTTCTTATTTGAACTTGATGCTTCTGAGTATCCTCTTCATGTCATTTGCTTATGCTTTGACTTTACTCTTGCATCAAGTGTTAGTGATATGCCCTTTGCTTAAATTGCTTTCTCACTCACATCTTGTAGCTACCATGTAAGTGGAGAACCTTACTCTTATTTGGCATTAGCCCCTGCCTATGTTCTATTTGCTTTGATATCTCCGTTGTAGGCTTAATTTTCTTTCTTTCTCTTTCCTTTTAGGCTGGCCACCAAGAGGGAAAGGAAAAACTTCTAAATGGAGCGACAAAAAAGTCCCTTCGCACAACCTTTTGAAGGAGCTCATCAGTTGTAGCAACCCATCTACCTTGGTCTTCTTTACATGCACTGAGGACGGTGCAAGTTTCTAAGTGTGGGGGGGTCGACGACCAGCCTCCATGGATAACCACTTCCTTTTCCAACACCGATTCTTAATTTTCTTTGTTAGTTAGCTATTGCATTGCATGATAGATTGCATGTTAGTTAGAGCTTGTACATATTTTACCACTTCTTTTTATGTTAGGACTACTTGGTTGAGGTGATTTTTTTTCCAAGAAAACTGTTCTAAGGCACCTACCAATTTGGAAAAAAAATAATTTTTTGTTGAACTTGCTTGAAGGAATTAATTTTGGAAAAGGTTTTTGAGCTAAGAACACATAAGCATGCGAGTTTTGAGCCTAATTGTGTGGTTACATCATATAACCACTATTTTCCATTCTTGTGTGTATTATTCTCTTTCTAGGATTGTAATCTTTGATTTTTTTGATTCTTTATGTCCATTATTCCATGTATACATACATTTATATGATTGAGGTCATCATTCCATTTAGCTCAGTTACCCAAATAGCCTACCTTTCATCAACTATTGTTATTTAATTTTGAGCCTATTTAATCCATTTTGTTCTTAATTTTAGCACATCACTACCCCTAAGTGAAAAATAATAAATGTCCTTGAATTTGGATCTTTGATTAGCTTAGGCTAGTGAGTGTGTGTATCATTTAAATATGGGAAACTTGGGAACATTGGTTGAGGTAAAAGTGTGTTTTTGTATTTTTATTGAAGATTTTGGGAATTGAATACATGCTCATGCATTAATTATGTAAAACCATATGCATTGATGCTCTTGTATATATTTTAGCTTGAAAAAAATGATAAAGAAAAATAAAAAGAAAAAATATATATATAAAAGAAAAAGAGAAAGAGAAAAAGAAAATCAATAAAAAGGGGACAAAAATGCCCCAAAGCAAAGTAATAATAACAATGGATATGGAATGTGAATTGAAAGAAAATGCATGAATGTGTGAAAAAGTGAAAAATGGGTACCTAGGTATTGTACTAGAATTGTATAGGTTGTTATATGTGTTTGGTGAGAGCTTAGGTTAATTAGAGATTCAAATTTCAAGCTCGCTTGGCCATATATATATATATCCTTACCTTTACCCTAGCCCCATTACAACCTATGAATAAGTCCTCATGATAAATGTATGCATGCATTGAATAATTGTTGATTGTTAGATGAAAAACAAATCTTGGAAAGCATGATTAGAAGAGAATTGAGCGAATCAACCCTATACACTTGAGCGAATAGAGCGGATACACTTCCGGTGAGGGTTCGATGCTCAACTCCTTGTTCCTTGCTTTCACAAGCTTTCTTCTCGCAAGTTGTTTACACTCCATTTTGATATTTGAATTGGTAGAGTTCATGAATAATCATATCACCTTAGCCCTACTCGTTCATGTATATGTTCTTCGGAGATTGATTCACTTTTAACCAAGTAGGTAGAAGCATTGTGCATTTAGGTGCATTCATATAGGTAGTTCATATAGTTTATTTGTATTGAATAAATGTTCATACCCCTTTTCTTGTCTTTCTTAGTTTAGCATGAGGACATGCTTAGTTTAAGTGTGGGAAGGTTTGATAAACCCCAATTTTGTGGTTTATCTTGTGTTAAATTTAGACAATTTTATCAACTTTTCTCACATTTATTCAATGAAATAGCACGGTTTTGTAAATTTTTTCTAATTTGTGCTTAAGAGTAAAAACATTCTTTTTAGGCCTTTAAATTCATAAATTTAATTCACTTTAATTCCATTCTATTCCTTGATATGTTTGTTAAGTGATTTCAGGATTAGAAGGCAAAGATTGGGTTGAAGGAATGAAGAAAAAGCATGCAAAAAAGGAGAATTCATGAAGAAATGAGGATTTGCAGAACTCAAGGCCATGCGCACGCGTCACCCATGCGTACACGTGAGAAGGATATTCGCCAGCGACGCGCACGCGTCACCCACGCACACGAGTGAGGAGGAATTTTGCAATACGACGTGTACGCGTAACCCATGCGTACGCGTGACAAGCTGCACATGACTTCACTAAAGGCAAAATGCTGGGGCAATTTCTGCTCTCAAGGAGGCCCAAATCAAACTCATTTTTGATGCTTTTCAACCCAAGGATTGCAAGGAATATGGGGGGAGTCATAGTAGAGTTTTCATCGTGTTTTAGGGTAGAATTCTAGAGAGAGAGTCTCTCTACTCTCTCTAGATTTTAGGGTTCTTATTTCAATTTCCTTTTAGATCCATTTTTAAATCTTGTTTCATTTTAGCCTTCCTTTACTTTTATTTGTTCTAGCATTTTAGTTTATCTACTTCTTTTGTTAATTTCTTATTTTGCGCTCTTTTATGTTTATGTTTATGCACTCTTGTTGATTCCAATTTCCTTTTAATACAATTTTATATTTCTATGTCTCTTGATGTTTATCTCACTTGCTACTGCTGATTTCTTACTTTTGTTAGTTATAGCTTTCATTAATTCTTTCAATTTGTGATGTTTTTTTATTGCACTCTAGGTGTTTGTTAAAAAGCTTTCTCTAGTTATTGAGTAGTTTTCTTTACTCTTGGCCTAGGCTAAGGGAATTGAGTGACTTTGAGTCATTGAGTCTCAATTTATTGGTGATTTGAGAACCCTTAGTGGTCAATTTGATAACCATTGACGCTAACCTCCTACAAAGTCAATCAGTAGCTAGGTTAGGACTTATGGATTGATGTTGATCAACCCTATTTGATGTACTTCAAGCGTTGAAGTAGACATT
Source organism: Arachis ipaensis (assembly GCF_059453495.1). Taxonomy (NCBI): domain Eukaryota; kingdom Viridiplantae; phylum Streptophyta; class Magnoliopsida; order Fabales; family Fabaceae; genus Arachis; species Arachis ipaensis. Next base: position 94,747,469 of record NC_142442.1, on the reverse strand, counting down.
GTACGTACTTCAAGAATAGAAGTAGACTAAATGGGTTGGTCCCTCATAATTGTCAATACATGGTTGTAGACAAGAATGGGTGATCTCAATTCCTATACCTAGCTAAGAGTTCTTTCCCTTTCTTTATTTGTTCTTGTCATTTACTTTCTTGTCATTTACTTTTCTTGCCAATTACCAAATCAAAACCCCTTGTTCCTTCATAGCCAATAATTGATCACTTCATTGCAATTCCTTGTGAGATGACCCGAGGTTTGAAGACTTCAGTTAATTTTTATTGGGGTTTGTACATGTGACAACCAATATTAAAATTTGATTGAGAGTTATTAGTTGGTTTAGAACTATGCTTACAACAAAGTTCTTTTTCTATTAAGAAATTTCTTGACCCACAATAATTCTCACTATCAACACCCCAGAGGAATGCATGAGCATTGATATCATTGATTCCCTGGTGGAAGAAGTGAACATAGTTGAGAGACTCAAAGAAGAGCTGAACGACTGACAAACGGATTTTTGTGTGGTCTAGAATTTCGCAAATAAGTTCTCGTTGAAAGTATAGCTTCTAGACCGACAAGGAATCCTTTCGTACAAAAGTTTGGTTGTCATAAGTAACAAACCCCTAATAAAATTAATAACCGAAGTATTCAAACCTCGGGTCGTCTTTTTGGGTATTTATTATTGGTTATGGAAAAAGTATCTTTTTGGGTTTTTGAATAATGAACAGGAAAAGTAAATTGCAAGAATTAAATTAATAACTAATAAAGCTCTTAGCAAGGTATGAAAACTGGACGTCCTATCCTAGTTATCCTTATCAATTGTGATGAGAATTATTCATTGCTCCCACTTTGTTAACCCTAACTAAATAAAGAAAAGTCAAGTGGACTAATCAATTTGATTCCTCAAGTCCTAGTTAACTCCTAAGGAAAGACTAGCTTTAGAGGGATCCAAATCAACCAGCGAATTCCAATTATCAATCAACAAAGAAGTTTGATAACTCAAGTGTCTCCAATTAATCAATTCATGCTAAGAATGTAAAAAGCTAAAATTAAAATCATAAATATGAAATACCTCAATTTGCATTAAATAAAGAAATCAAATCTAAGATGGAGTTCATAAACCAAATTGTCAACATAGAGTAATCAAAAAAGGAAATAAATAGACTAGAATGCTAAGATAAATAAGAGTAAAAGAGAAACTAAAGTAAAGGAACATTTAACCTAGAATTGAGAAGAAATAATAAACCTAAAACTAAGAGGAATCCTAAAACCTAGAGAGAGGAGAGAGGCTTGATGATTGGATTTGTGACGGTTTAGAAATTCACAAATAAATTCTCATTGTAAAGTATAGTTTCCAAACCAACAATAATCCTTTCATACAAATTTTTTTTGTCACAAGTACAAACACCTAAAATCTATAAACTGAAGTATTTAAACCTCGGGTCGTCTCTCAAAGGAATTGCGGGCTAGTGTTCTTGCTATTGGTTATGAATTGTATATTTTTGGGGTTTTGGATGAGAAACATGAAAAGTAAATGACAATGAAAATAAACTACCAACTAAAAAGGTCTTGGCAAAGGTTGGTGTTCAAGGATCTCTATCCCTATCACTAACCACAACATGAAAATTAGCAAGGATCTATCCCATTAACTCATCCTCTAACTAGTAGTAAAGGAAAGTCAAGTGAGCTATATCAATCAAAGTCCATAAGTCCTAGTTCTCCACCAAGTCAATTAGTGAGATCTAGAGTTAATGGCTCCCAATCGTCAATCACTTGGACATTAGTAACTCAAGAGTTCCTAAGTTACCTTCCCAAGCCAAGAGCATAAAATTCTATTCTAACATCCAACCAAGCATTTCATCAAACACTTGAAAGGTATAAAAATAAAGCATAATAAAATTTCAAGGAAAGTAAATCTACACTACTCAATTGCAAGTAATTAAATAACAACAAATCAAATCAACAATAAAGGAACATGAATCATAAATTACATAAAAGGAGAATAGAAGAACAAAAGTGCATCAACATAAAAGTAGAGAATTACAAGAATTAAATGCTAAACTAGAGAGAGGAGATGTAGAAGAAGAAGAATTACAAAAGGAAAAGTAAATCAAAGCATGAAATTAACCTAGATCTAAGAATTCCTAATCTAGATCTAACCTACTCCTAATTCTAGAGAGAAGAGAGAGCTTCTCTCTCTAGAAACTAACTAAAGCATGATAAAACTAAAATAAAACTCACTAACTGACTAGATGTCCCATCCCTCTTCAATCCTTGGGTTAAATAGCATCAGAAATGAGTTGGATTGGGCCCAAAATGCACCAGAAATCGCTGGCCATGAGTTACATTAAATAAATCACGTGCAGCATCGGCGCGTAAGCATATAGTGCGTGTGCACGCGATGCAACTATGGAAAATTTTATATCATTTTGAAGCACCGGATGTTAGCTTTCCAACGCAACTGGAACCACATCATTTGGACCTTTGTAGCTCGAGTTATGGCCGATTAAGTGCGAAGAGGTCGGCTTGACAGCTTTTGCAATTCCTTCATTCCTTCATGAGTTCTCCATTTTTACATGCTTTTCCTTCATTCCCTTGATCCAATCTTTGCCTCCGAAACCTGAAATCACTTAACAAATACATCAAGGTATCTAATGGAATCAAGGTGAATTAAATTTAGCTATTTTAAGACCTCAAAAGCATGTTTTCACTCTTAAGCACAAATTAGGAGACAATCATGAAAGCATACTATTTCATTGAATAAATATGGGTAAAAGGTTATAAAATCCCCTTAAACAAGCACAAGATAAACCCTACAAATGGGATTTATCAAGCCTCTCTCTCTAGAAACTACATCTAAAACCTAAATTGTGTAAATGAAAGTTGTTTGAATGAATGAATGATTGGATGCATTTCCCCACTTTGTAGCCTCTAATCTGTGTTTTCTGGGCCAAAAACTGGGTCAAAAAAGCCCAGAAATTGCCCCCATCTATTTCTGATACGTCTAGCACGTGCGCACGTCACGCGTACGCGTCATCCACGCGTACGCGTGGATTGAACTTTTGCCAGGTCACGTGTGCGCGTGATCCATGCGTGCGTATCGCCTAACAGCGTGGCAACTATGGCAAATTTTAAATCATTTTGAAGCCCCGGATGTTAGCTTTCCAAGGCAACTGGAACCACCTCATTTGGACCTCTGTAGCTCAAGTTATAATTGATTTAGTACCAAGAGGTCAGGCTGGACAACTTTAGCAATTCCTTCAATTTCTTGTATTCCTTCCACTTTTTCATGCTTCCTTTCCATCCTCTAAGCCATTCCTATCCTGTAAACCCTGAAATCCCTTAACACACATATCAAGGCATCGAATGGTAATAAGAGGAGGTTAAAATTAGCAATTTAAAGGGCCAGGAAACATGTTTTCAATCATAGCACATAATTAGGAAGAAAAATGTAAAACATGCAATTAGTATGAATAAGTGTGAGAATAGTGGATAAAATCCACTCAATTAAGCACAAGATGTACCATGAAATAGTGGTGCATCAAATCTCCCAACACTTAAACATTAGCATGTCCTCATGCTAAGCTCAAGAGAAACTATAAGAGTGAAGAGGAATGGTAGAAAGTATGAAATGCAACCTATCTATATGAATCCAACTACATGCAAAATGTTTCTACCTACTTGGTTAAAAGTAAACAAATTCTTCAAGAAGAAATATGAACTGGATCTCACTAATTCAAATCATAAAATAAGGTACAAGTAAACTTGCAAAAGAAAATAGCTCGTGAAAGCCGGGAACAAAGAATCGAGCATCGAACCCTCACCGGAAGTGTATACACTCTAATCACTCAGGTGTTTAAAGTTGGACTCTCTCAATTCTCAACTAACCTTGCTTTCTAAGGCTTGCTTTTCTTCTACCAATCAACACAAATTTGATGCATAAATACACATATCAAGAGGTCTTTAAAGGGTTGTAATGGGGTCAGAGTCAAGATAGGATTGTATTTGACCAAGTGGACTAAAATCTGAATCCTTAATTAACTTAAATTTCCCACCTAACTTAAGACAATCCATGTAATCATAATACAAAATCTAACTACCCATTTACTATGTTTACCACATATTCATGCATCCGATTTTGAGTACAACTCATATGCATTGATATTATTACTTAACTTGGGGCATTTTATCCCCTTTTTATTGTTTACTTTTTTTTTTCTTTTCTTTTCTTTTTCTCATGTTATTTTATTTTTTATTTTTATATGTATATATATATTTTTTTTCTTTTATTTTTCTCAATGCTTATGATTAAATTATTGAATGCATGAACATGTCCTAAACATTTCTTTCACATTTTCATAAAGATATATAACACCCAATTCTTAAACCAAATGATTCCAAATCCAACTTCCCCACACTTAAATCATGAACACTCTCACTAGTCTAAGCTAACCAAGGATTCAAATGAAGGACATTATTGTTTTACGCTTAGAGTTAGTGATGAGCTAAAATTAAGAATAAATGGGGTTAAAAGGCTCAACATTGGTTTACAAAAGATAATGAAAAGGTTAAGGCCATATGGGTATGTAAGCTCAGTGAAACAAGGCCTCAATCATATAAGTGCATGCATACATCAAACAATGGAAATATAGAATTAAGCAAGACAAAGATCACAATTTTAGAGAGAACAACAAACACCAAAAATAAAATATTGGTTCTAAACCATGTTTTGTGTGTTCGAGCTCTAAACCATGTTCCAAAATAATATTTCTTCAAACAAGTTTAACAAAATTTTAATTTGAATTAGTGAAATGTTATAAAAAGTTTCTTGAAAAGGAAAATATTACTTCAACCAAGTAGTGGTAAATTATGCACAAAATCAAACAATCATGCAATCAAACATGCAAATGCAACCACTAACAAATTAAACATTGGGGTTCAAAAAGGAAGTAACTAACTCACAGAAGTCGGTATCGACCTCCCCAAACTTAAAGATTGCACCGTCCTCGGTGGGTGCTAAGATGTGCATGTGGATGGGTAGCTCCAACTGACGCTTTTCTCTCCAAAGAATGTGCGTCTGGACTTGTCTGTCGCCCCATTGAGAGGCTTCTCCTTTCCCTTCTCGGTGGGCATTCTGAAAGAAGAGAAAAAGGGAGAAAAGTAACCCAGAAACAAAGATAAGAAAACAAATAAAACATTAGTTGGTTAATGCCAAATAACGAGGGTCTCAATTACATGGAAGTTACAACATGCAAGCGAGAAGACAGTAGAAGCAAACGGCATAACAATAGTGCAAAAATTGCAACAAAGGGGAAGAGAGTGTGGGTAATGCAAGATAGTATAAGCTCATGTCAATGCAAAAGGAATACCAATATTATCAAAATTAGCATTGACTTATAATTAATAACACCCAACAGTTTAAAACAAGTCACGAAGCACCAAAATATTGCCAGGAAAGATACAACAGTTGAATAAGAACATGTGACACCAATGTAAAAAGAATAACTTTAGAAAAGAAAATAAAAATATGCATAAAATTAAAATGCAATGAATGAAAGTATGCAGATAAATTAAGTAAAATAGAATGAAAGTGAAGAAGGATGAGAAGTTAAAGAAATGAAGAAGAAGAAAGTAAGAAAGGGAGGAGAAAGAAGAAGAAAAGATAGAAGAAAAAGGTAAGAATTTAGAAATGGGGTGCGACGCGTACGCGTGCATCACGCGTATGCGTGAAAACTGAGTTGGCCGTTTGACGCGTAAGCGTCCCCCACGCGTACGCGTGGGAGGTCTAAAAGTGAAATGACGCGCACACGCATGAAATGATTTTGTGTCTCTAGCATAGTTCCATCGCAAAGGCAGCACAACTCTCAGGTTAGCACCCTTATTACGCCGATTTCCCTATCCACGTGTGCGCATGCTTGGTGCGTACGCGTGGATTTCCAAAGTTGCAAGTGACGCGAACTCGTCATGGATGTGTACTCGTGGCTCGATTTGTGCGCAGAGCACACCAGCCGCACGATTCCATCACAATTTTCTGTTCGTTGGATGGATAGCAAAATTAGGAATCGATACCTACGCATGGCCTACGCGCACGCGTGGGTTGCCCTTTTTTTTTATGCAGATGCAGATGAATATGCAGAAATTATGAATGAACACTAATAAAAATAAAATAAAATAAAGCTAAGAATAAAAATGAAAGATCATACCATGGTGGGTTGTCTCCCACCTAGCACTATTAGTTATTGTCGTTAAGTTGGACATTTGGTGAGCTCCTTGTCATGGAGGCTTGTGCTTGAACTCATCCAGAAATCCCCACCAATGTTTGTAATTCCAATAGCCTCCGGGATCCCAAACTAGGCACAATAAGCCTTTGAGCAAGTTAAAGCAAGTGACATGGCTTCGGGAGTGTTGATTGTTATAATGAATTCCAGGGTCCCAAACCTTGCTTTTGCACCCGTCTTCTTGTTGATCATCATTTTTCCACTTGGGTGGTGAGTAATCAGAATTCTCACGGAGACATCTAAATAGCCTCCTAGACCCATTCAATTGAGAATTATACCAACCCTTGTACTTCAATTTGGAGCATGCAACCGTATTGAACCTTGCATGACAACTCTTACCACTAACCATCTCCCGCTTGCTCTTATAGCCACAAAGAGCTCTAACTTGCCCATCTGTCTCAAGCAAAGCATATTCAAGGGGGGTAATTAAGCTTAGAGATGAAAGATTTACCCACTTGAATGAAGGAATGGATGGTGATGGCTTTGGGGGAGAGGTCTCCATCAACTTTGGCAAGGTGATTTCCAGTTCTATTTCCTTGAGCTCTTCCTTGACAACTTCCACCTCTTTGAAAGCTTCTTCAATTTCAACCTCTTCCTCTTGGTAGCTTTCTTCCAATTCAATCTCTTCTTCAGCACTCACCAAGGGCATTGGAGGTTGTGCTTCTTCTTCTTTAATCTCCATCTCTTGATCAACCTCTTCAAAGTCTTTAGCCATGATATGCCTTGGAGGTTGTACACCCTCTTCAACATCAAATTCAAACATCTTGGAAGGAGGTTACATGACTGGACTTTCCCATGGAGGTTCTGTATCTCCCAAGTCTTTAACCACTTCTTCCTCTTCAATAATTACTGCTTTGTCCAGTTGTTTTAGTATAAAATCGTACTCATCCTTGATGATTTCCTTTCCATAACAACTCCTTTCAATTATTCCTTTATCTTCAAGGGTCTCTCTTACCTTCACCTTTAGGGCCTCCTCTAGCTTCTTGTGAAGTATGAGATCCATTTCGTCCCAAAGATGATCCCTTCTCTCTTGTTCCATGTCACTAGCATAATTGGGATCATCTTGCTCTTGGATTGATGGATGTGGGTGCTCTACCATGGAGGGTGGTGATGGAATGGAGAGATCATTATGTGGCGGTTCAACACACTCATCCGTGGGAATGCTTTGTTTATTGCATAAGTCTCTTGGGCCAAACTTTTGAAGGATGGTTGCTTGAAGTTGATCTATTGCTTCCTTGAGACGATCCATTGACTCTTGTCCAGCTTGAATAACATGATTAGGATCATATGGCTCTTGGGTTGATGGATATGGACATGGTATATATGGTGGTGGTGGTTCTTAGGAGTAATTGGGTTGGAATTGGGGTGGATCTATGTATGGCTCATAAGGCTCATAGGGTGGTTGATATGGTGGATAAGGGTTGGGATCATGTGAGGGTGTTTGGTAGTAGGGGGCTTGTGAGTGTGGTGGTTCAAAGCTATGTTGAGAAGGGGGTTCATAAGCATATGGTGGGCCTTGTTGGTAACTACAAGGGGTCTACCATATCTATCATCTTGGTACGCACCTCGGAATGGCTCTTGACCATAGTAATTTGGTGGAGGTTGGTTGTCACAAAAAGGTCCATCATAACAATTGTCTTGGTATGCATCATAGAATGGTTGTTGGTCATAGCGCATTAGAGGGGGTTGTCGCCAAGAGGGTTGATCAAATTCTTGTGGCTTCTCCCATCCTTGATTATTCCAACCTTGATGCATGTTCTTATTATAGTGCCCATTCCATGCAACATAATTTGAACTAAACTCATAGCCAAAGGGGTGAGAATTCATAGTAGCAAGTAAAAATAAAAACTAATAAAAATTAAAGAAAATAAACACCTAAAACTAGAAACACTAACAAAGAAACAAAAAAGCAAATATTTACAATAACCAATAATAAGGCACACGTTTGCAATTCCTCGGCAAAGGTGCCATTTTTGTGTGGTCTAGAATTTCGCAAATAAGTTCTCGTTGAAAGTATAGCTTCTAGACCGACAAGGAATCCTTTCGTACAAAAGTTTGGTTGTCACAAGTAACAAACCCCTAATAAAATTAATAACCGAAGTATTTAAACCTCGGGTCATCTCTCAAGGAATAGAGGTGTATTTATTATTGGTTATAGAAAAAATATCTTTTTAGATTTTTGAATAATGAACAGGAAAAGTAAATTGCAATAATTAAATTAATAACTAATAAAGCTCTTAGCAAGGTATGAAAACTGGACGTCCTATCCTAGTTATCCTTATCAATTGTGATGAGAATTGTTCATTGCTCCCACTTTGTTAACCCTTACTAAATAAAGGAAAGTCAAGTGGACTAATCAATTTGATTCCTCAAGTCCTAGTCAACTCCTAAGGAAAGACTAGCTTTAGAAGGATCCAAATCAACCAGCGAATTCCAATTATCAATCAACAAAGGAGTTTGATAACTCAAGTGTCTCCAATTAATCAATTCAAGATAAGAATGTAAAAAGCTGAAATTAAAATCATAAATATAAAATACCTCAATTTGCATTAAATAAAGAAATCAAATCTAACATGGAGTTCATAAACCAAATTGTCAACATAAGACAATCAACAAAGGAAATAAATAAATTAGAATGCTAAGATAAATAAGAGTAGAAGAGAAACTAAAGTAAAGGAACATTGAATCTGGAATTGAGAAGAAATAATAAACCTAAAACTAAGAGGAATCCTAAAATGTAGAGAGAGGAGAGAGCCTCTCTCTCTTGAAACTACATCTAAAACATAAATTGTGTAAATGAAAGTTATTTGAATGAATGAATGATTGGATGCATTTCCCCACTCTGTAGCCTCTAATCTACATTTTTTGGGATGAAAACTGGGTCAAAAACAGCCCAAAAATTGCTGGGTACGTCCAGCACGTGCGCACGACATGCTTACGCGTCATCCACGCGTACGCGTGGATTGAACTTTTGCCAAGTCACGCGTGCACGTGATCCACACGTGCGCGTCATCTAACAGTGTGGAAACTATGGCAAATTGTATATCATTTCGAAGCCCCGGATGTTAGCTTTCCAACACAACTGAAACCGCCTCATTTGGACCTCTGTAGCTCAAGTTATGGTTGATTTAGTACCAAGAGGTCTGGCTGGACAACTTTAGCAATTCCTTCAATTTCTTGTATTCCTTCCACTTTTGCATGCTTCCTTTCCATCCTCTAAGCCATTCCTACCCTGCAAACCCTGAAATCACTTAACACACATATCAAGGCATCGAATAGTAATAAGAGGAGATTAAAATTAGCAATTTAAAGGCCCAGGAAACATGTTTTCAATCATAGCACAGAATTAGGAAGACAAATGTAAAACATGCAATTAGTATGAATAAGTGTGAGAATAGTGGATAAAATCCACTCAATTAAGCACAAGATGTACCACGAAATAGTGGTGCATCAATGATATCTTTTATGATGCCAAGCCTGATATGGAGGAACCAAAAGAAATTGATGAGACTTTAAAAGCTCCTAAAGAGGAGGACATACCTCCCAAACTCGAGCTCAAACCGTTACCACCATCCTTAAAATATACATTTCTAGGAGATGGAGACACTTACCTTGTGATTATAAGCTCTGCTCTAGAGCCACAGGAAGAAGAAGCACTAATCCAAGGGCTGAAGACACACAAGACATCTCTTGGGTGGACCGTAAATGACCTTAAGGGCATTAGTCCAACCCGATGCATGCACAAGATCCGGCTAGAGGATGACGCCAAACCTGTGGTGTAACCACAAAGCCGACTAAATCCAGCCATGAAGGAAGTTGTGCAAAAAGAAGTCACGAAACTCTAGGAGGCTGGGATTATCTATCCTATTTCAGACAGCCCCTGGGTGAGCCCTATTCAAGTTGTACCCAAGAAGGGAGGAATGACAGTAGTTCACAATGAAAAAAATGAACTGATTCCCACAAGAATAGTTACAGGGTGGCGTATGTGCATTGACTATAGGAGACTTAACAATGCCACAAGAAAGGATCATTTTCCTTTACCATTCATAGATCAGATGTTAGAGAGACTGGAAGGGCATGGATTCTACTACTTCTTGGATGGCTATTCAGGCTACAATCAAATTCTAGTAGACCCTCAACACCAAGAAAAGACAGCATTCACATGCTCATATGGGGTGTTTGCTTACAAAAGAATGCCATTTGGCCTGTGTAATGCACCTGCAACCTTTCAAAGGTCCATGCTCTCCATTTTCTTCGATATGGTTAAGAAATTCATTGAAGTATTCATGGATGACTTCTCTATCTTCGGTGATTCCTTTGATGCTTGCCTTAACCATCTGGCCTTAGTTTTGAAACGATGCCAAGAAACAAATCTGGTTTTAAACTGGGAAAAATGTCACTTCATGGTGACTGAAGGAATTGTTCTTAGATATCGGATTTCAAACAAAGGGATAGAGGTGGATCAAGCTAAGGTGGAAGTAATTGAAAGATTACCACCACCATCTAATGCTAAGGCATACAGAAGATTCCTAGAACATGCGGGATTTTACAGGAGGTTTATAAAATATTTTTCTAAAATTGCAAAGCCCTGTGCAATCTCCTAGCCACTAACTCTCCTTTTGTCTTTGACAAAGAGTGCTTGCATGCCTTTGAAACTCTGAAAGCCAAGCTTATCACTGCACCCGTCATTTCTGCACCCAATTGGGACTTGCCATTCGGACCGATGTGTGATGCCAGTGACCATGCCATTGGCACAGTCCTGGGACAGAGATATGATAAGCTCCTACACGTCATTTATATTCTAGTCATGCTCTAATTGATGCATAGAGGAATTACACCACCACAGAGAAGGAATTACTTGCCGTGGTTTATGCCATTGACAAGTTTAGATCTTATTTGATAGGATCTAAGGCCATTATCTACACTGACCAGGCTGCTCTCAAATATCCCCTTGATGCGTGAGCATCTGTCCTATCATTTCCTAGTGAATTTGCATTTGAATTGCTAAGTTTAATCAAGATTTAATATATGTTAGCCACTATGAATGCTACTTTGAGTTGTGTGCAATTCTGTTTATATTAGGTAGCATTTTAGACAAATTTGACAGAGTTAGCATAAAAAAACGAAGCCACAGCAGAATAAGAACTTGAAGCCAAACTTGAGAAACCTCAAGTTTGGCGCCAAGGATAAAGAGTGGAGAAAATACTTGCTGGCTGCTTGAAGCTAAACTTGAGAATACTCAAGTTTGGCCCCAAGTAAGGAGGATGAAGGTTGCACACAGATCACTTCACGCCAAACTTGAGGAAGCTCAAGTTTGGTGCCACAACCACTACCTCCAAGGAACACATGCTGATCATTCCACGCCAAACTTGAGGAAGCTCAAGTTTAGTGCCACCAAGGATACTCCAAAGGGAAGCTCTTGGTCCACTCCATGCCAAACTTGAGGAAGCTCAAGTTTGGTGCCACAGCCAAGCAACGCCAAGGAGTGCATGCTGCCCACTTCACGCCAAGGAGTTTACTCAAGTTTAGTGCCACACCTAGCAACAACAGTGGTCCCCATTCATCCAAAGGCCTGCGCGAATCAATTATTAAATTTTGATTTAAGCTTTTATTTTATTTATATTTAGGAAAAGATATTACTTAATTTTAGGAAATATTTTTTACATTACTTAGGATTAGATATAAAAGGGAAAAGAATCAGCCCTTCGGGCTCTTCCCTTCTTTACTACCGTATTTCGTAATTTACAGTTTTTCTGAATCCTAGTTTTCTCTCTGAACCATGAGCAACTAAACCTCCACTGTTAAGGTTAGGAGCTCTGTCTATTGTATGGATTGATACTATTATTTTTCTATTTTAATTCATGTACTAATTTCTATTTCAAGAATTATTTTCGTTCTTTATCTTATGAATTTGGGTAGAACGGAAGTATGACCCTTGTTCTAATTGAGTTCTTGTAAAACTTGGAAAAGCTCTTTACTTGAACAATAGCTTCAAAATAATTTCTCCTAAACTTCTAATTATCTGTACTTAATGGGATACGTGACATATAATCCTCTTATATTTGGGTAATTAGGATTTTTGTGGCATATAAACTAGAATTGAACTTAACCCTCTGATTGGAATCAAGTGACCAAGGAATTGGCAGTTGATGAAGGTTAGAGAAGACTAAAAAGGTCTAAGGAATTAGGTTTTAATGACATATGGTTTGCCATGAATTGAATCTTGCATGATTAAAATAGTTAGTAAGAAAAGTTAATCCGAAAAATAAATATCTCTGAAACCTTAACTGTTTTACTCATATATTTCACAACCCGTTTACTGCTTGCTTTCTGATATTCTGAATTTACTGTTAATGTGTTTGAACTCTCAAAACACCATTTTTTGTTTGTCTGACTAAGCAAATCACTTGACTGTTGTTGCTTGATCCATCAATCTCCGTGAGATTGACCCTCATTTACCCGAGGTTTTACTTGGTATGACTCGATGTACTTGCCGGTTAGTTTGTGGGTTATAAATTCTGCACAAAGTTTTTGGAGCCGTTGCTGGGGATTGACTGTGATTGACAACTATCAGTTGTTTGATTGCTTAGGTTAGGAATTTTAGCTTTAAATTTATTTAATTTTGCATCTTAATTTTGCGAATTTTTCTAGCTTTATTTTTCCTTAATTTCTGAAATTAAGTTTGGTGTTACCTAGTTAATTTTATTTTTATTTTTTTGTTTAATTTTCCTTAGGAATTTCGAAATTTTTAGCTTTCTTTTTTATCATTATTTTCAAAAATTTTAGTATTAAATAGTAAGTATTTTTATTTTATTATTTTACACAGATCACCTCACTGGGAATTCTCTACACTCTGACGTAGAGAGTCCCATCTTTTCTTGTCTTCTGTCTGTTTATGAGCAAGAACAAGGATAAGGAACCTCTTATAGACTTTGATCCTAAACCCGAAAGGACTTTGAGGCGACGTTTGCAACACGCTAGAGTTTACAAAGCTAGTGAAACTCTTGAAAGGGAAGCTACAAAGTCCACTATGGATCACAATCGTGATGTGAATGCCAATGTGGCAAATTTGAATGAGAATGAGCAGCTTAAAAGAGTGCTTGGCTCTTACACTGCTCCCAATGCAGATCTTTATGGAAAAAGCATTGTGGTCCCTCCTATAGCTGCAAACAATTTTAAACTGAAGCCTCAGCTTGTCACTCTTGTGCAATAAAATTGCCAGTATCATGGACTTCCTCATGAAGACCCAAATCAATTTATATTTGATTTCCTGCAGATTTGTGATACTGTGAAGACCAATGGAGTGAATTCTGAGGTGTACAAACTCATGCTCTTTCCATTTGCTGTGAAGGATAGAGCAAAGCTGTGGTTAGATTCTCAACCCAAGGAGAGTCTGAATACTTGGGACAAGGTGGTCACTAGATTTCTGACTAGATTTTTCCCACCACAAAAGCTGACTAAGCTGAGGGTGGAGGTTCAGACTTTCAGACAGAAAGATGGTGAGACCCTTTATGAAGCTTAGGAGAGATTCAAGCTACTGACTAGGAAATGCCCTCTAGACATGTTCTCTAGGTGGACACAGTTGGATATCTTTTATGAGGGCTTAGGTGAAATGTACAAGATGTGTTTAGATAATTCTGCAGGTGGTTCATTACACATGAAGAAGACACCAGAAGAGACTGCTGAGCTTATTGAGCTGGTTGCTAACAACGAATATTTATACGCATATAACAGGAATCTTGTGAACTCTGGAACCACTCAGAAGAAAAGCGTTATGGAGGTGGAAGCTTATGATGCTCTTCTTGCTCAGAACAAAATTTTGTCTCAGCAAATGAATCTAATTATTCAACAATTGAGTGGGATGCAGGTTTCAGCTGTCAACACTCAGAATGCACCTCAAGAAGCCTCTTATGACATGAATGGCAACTTTATGCAAGGTGAAAATTATGATTATGCTCGATCTTCTACTGACCAGGTCAATTACATGGGGAATGCTCCTGGAAAGCCCAAGAATGATCCATACTCTAAGACCTACAATCAGGGGTGGAGAAATCACCCAAATTTTGGGTGGAGACATGATGGGTTGAGCATTTCCGTCGACTAGGAATTTAATCTCAAAATAAGATTGGTGTTGTAAGTATAGTTCCGAGCCAACAAGGAAAGCTCACATCAAATATTCCAATTCAAAACAAAACATATAACCGAGAGTAGTTAAACCTCGGGTCGTTCTCCCTAGGAATGCAAATGAAATGTTACGCTTTCGGTTGTTAAGAGGGCAAATGGGGTGTTGTGTGATTAAAGAACGAAAGATTAAAAGAACTAAGCAATAAAAGAACTAAGCAATGCTCAAAATTGTAATTAATGCAAGTAAAAAGGGAATGAGATCAAAATGAGTGAAAATGCAATAAATAAAATAAAGAACCTTAACTTGGGAATGAGCATCCAAGGAATCCTATAATCGCGAAAACCACAACTATGGTAATTATCATGAATCAATCTCGCCTAGTCAACTCCAACCATCGAGGAGTAAGTCAAACAAGCATAATTGACCTTAATCCATAAGTCCTAACCAACTTACCAAACTAGTTGATAAAAGGCTAGTGATAAACCACTATTTTATGGTTTATCTTGTGTTTAATTGAGTGGTTTCATCAACTCTTTACCCATTTATTCGTATGATTTGCATGATTTTACGATCCCTTCCTAGTTTAATTCTATGGTTGAAAACTTGCTTCCTAGAGATCTTTAATTAGTATATTTTAATTCTCCATTATACCATTCAATGCCGTGATCCGTGTGGTAAGTGTTTCAGGCTTTATAGGTCAAGAATAGCTTAGAGAATGGAGAGAAAGCTTGCAAAAAAGGAAGGAACACAAGAAACTAAGGAGATAACCAGCGAGCATCGACGCGTACGCACGCATGGCTCACGCGAGCGCGTGATATGAAGAAATTTGCAGCGACGCGTGCGCGTCCCTGACGCGTACGCGTGGATTGGAGCCTGCACAAAAGATGCACATGCGTGGACGACGCATACGCGTGACAAGGAAATTCGCCAAATGACGCGCACGCGTGAATGACGCGTACGCGTGACATGTGCGATTTGTAGAAATAACAGAAAACACTAGGGGCAATTTCGGGCCGAGTTTTGACCCAGTTTCCGGCCCAGAAACACAGACTAGAGCCAGGGAACATGCAGAGACTCAACACACATTCTCATTAGCATAGTTTTAGGTTTTTAGATCAGAATCTAGAGAGAAATTACTCTTCCTCTAGGTTTTCTTTACATTCATAGATTCATAGTTTAATGCTTTTGCTTTTGGATATTGAAGAGTCATCACCTCCGTTGAAGATACTATTCTAGTTTGTTTTCTTACTCCCTATTTATTTATTCCATATTCTTAATTCTTGTTTAGGGTGGTAATTGGATTATTTTGGATTTATTAATGCAAAGGATTACTTTTATTTTTAATTAATTCTCAATCCCTATTTTATTTAATTTATCATGTCTCCTTCTTATATTTTTATGAGTGTTATATTCATGTCTCCTTCTTATATTTACGACTAAATGTCGGACATTATGACTCTAGTATCCTATGAATTCAAACCACAAGCCAAGGCAGGAAAATCTACTCAAAATCTAGAGTTGGCATTTTCACAAACACCTTGAGTGCATAAAAGTAAAACATGGGAAATTGCAAAGTAAAATGGAAAACTATAACCAACCATCAACAAAACCAAACATAAACAAGCAATCAAGCATAAAGAAAGCATGAAATGTAAAATTCATTAATCAAAACTTCATGTAACACAAAATTGCAATATGAACAAAGTAACTTGAACAAAAGATAAAAGTGAAAGTGCTTGAATTAAAGAGGAAATTGAGAGTACTTACAATTGAAGAAGTAAATTCAAAGATTAAAGCTTGCTATAAAATGCTACAATGGAAATGGAAATGAAACCCTAAGACAGCAATGCTACACTACTCTTACTCCTACTCCTTATTACTATGAAAAACTATGTAAGTGCGGCCCCCCTTTCATAAGTGATGAATTCTTCTTCATATATCACTCCAAAACAACATTCCAGCCTTCCAAAATGGGCCAAGAGGCCTCTAAATTCACGCAGCACGTGTTTCATTAATGAAATCACGTGCAGGGACCTGTGCGGATGCATAGACGTGTGCGTCTGCACACACGGCTGAAAATTGACCTGTGCGTACGCACAGGTGCGTACGTACGCACACATGGAAATTCTTGCTTGTGCATGCGCACACTTTGCTGTGTGTGCTTTTCCTTGTTTTCTTAATGTTTTCTACCTTGTACATGCTTTCTTCCTCTTTTGCCCATCCATTCTTGCCTCTAAAGCCTGAAATCACTCACAAACCATATCACGGCATCGAATGACATAAAAGTGGAATTAATTTGCTCTATTGAAGCACAAAATTACATTTTTTGACAATTAAGATCAAAGTAGGGATCAAACACAAAAGCATGCTATTTGAGTGCTTAAGTGTGAGTTCATGTGCTAGAATCCATCCAAAATTGAGTCAAAATATATCATCAAATATGGACTCATCAAGAGAGCAACCTTAGAAATCATAGAATTTTCTTCAACTTTTTATCTTTTATTTATCTTTGCCTCACTAATATTTTCTTACCACTCCCTAAGTGTTTTATGAAGGTAATTATGAGATTCTGCGCTTAAAATTGTCTTTCTAAAGCTTTTATAGAAAATTGCTTTTTTCGCATTATTTTATTATTTTTATTAAAATATTATTTTTAATTAAATATTATTATTTATTATTTTATTATTAAATTTTCGAAAATTAACTTTACTTTAACCTTTAACCTTTAAAATTCACTTTTTACCACCCGTAACTTTTAATATTTCTACTTTTACCACCCTAACTTTCAGAAATTACCAAATAACCCCTTAAACACCAAAAATTTTACTTCCTTGCCCTTTTAAAGATCTAAAGCCTGTTCTTCATTGTTCTTCATCACACTCAAAGTGTTCTTCATGTTCTTCGTAAATTCTTCAAATTCTTTCTCTGTTTTTACACGTTTTTTAGTCTTTTCAGCAACCGATTTTTACCATAATTTATAATAAATTAGCACCCACTAAAACCCCATCTTTTCTACATGATTTCAACACAAATTGAACCTCAATTTAATGATTAGGGTTCGTTTTTCCAGCTGCACTCAAGAACATGTTTCATAGCTTGAATTTCATCAAATTTCATCAAAATTTCACCAAATTTTCACCAAGAATCAATCATATATGCAACCAATTTTTAGCACAGCCAAATCATACAACATTCACACAACTCAAACACAAATAATCAAGATTAATTTCGTGACACCCTACCTGGTTTTGCTGCTCCTAATTCAGTTAGACTTTCAGGTGGTCCTTTAGCACTTTTTCCTCCTAAATCACATCAAGAACAACTTTAAATCCAAAAACCCTCAACTAACCAAATCTCACTCAGCATGTTAGGAAGTTATTTATAACCTTAGACTTGCTGGAAATTCACGTTTCTTGGCCTTCAAGTCAAGTTAAGCATGATTCCTAAGGAAGAACATCAAGAAAACACATGTTTAAGCATGTTTCCTTGAAACCGAATCAAAAGAGAGATGGTGCAGCCAACTCACCTTGATTCCAGCCTTGATAAGTTATATGATCATGTAGAGAAAGAAGAGAGGATCATTTTTGTTGGATTGGAATTTTGATTAGAGTTTTAGTTCAGCAGAAATCAAGCTTTGAAGATTTGGAACTAAGAACTTTTCTCTCTTTTTATCTCTTCCTATTTTCGGCCACAAAGTGAAAATGAGCCAGACTTGGGGGTTTTGGAGGTGTAGGGTGAGTTGTGATTGGTTGGCTTGGAGGTGAATTAAAATAATATTAAAATATCTCAGGTGTATAACTACTAAAACTAGATGTATCGGAACACTTGTGAAAACATCTCTAAAAATTATTTTCTGAGCTACTAGCATAAATGACACTAGTAACATATTTATTGTGAGAGTAAAACATGTATAATGAGGCCTTAGAATTGCTAAAGTCATCAAAGAGTGCTGGTGCTAAGCTGCACCAGTAAACTGTGAGCCCGGTTAAACCGATTTTCTATTTTTAACCAAAACTGACCAGGTAACCTTATAATATCATCCAAGAAGCTTATAATACTAATATAATGATAATATCATTCTATTATCTCTCTTCTCTCATAAATCGAGTCCGGTTTGTCAAACTGAGACTATTTACAAAAACCGAATCAAAACTCCTAACCGATACGGTTCGAAAACTAGGTTCTTCGTGACCACATTATCGAGCTTGCCTTGGAAAAGGTTCTAGCTTAAAGATAACATAATGATAATGAGGATTGAGATACTTGATGATATATCAAAGGTTTTCCCCTTACTGATCTTCCGAAGAAATCCGTACTTTCAGAAAAGATCTCACGTACTCGAAAACTGGGGTTGTTACAGGATCCATAACTTCATCTAGAGCCCTCGACTTTTTTTAACCACTGTTCATTCCCATATCAGTTTCCAAACTCAACAGTTCCTTAATTATTATCTCATACCTCAACCATTTATCACATAACGTCAAACTATCCTCAGCACGCCAGAAACATAGGCATCCGTTTTCTAATTTGTCTTAAATTCATCTATTAAAACCCTTAGGTTATATCCCATGTTCTAATACTCAAAACCAAGCCCAAAATTCTCAAAATCATGTTAGGGAAACTTACAACCTTGTTCGGAAGGTAGAATAGTTGAAAACAAATAAAATTTTCAGAAACAGGGCATGTGCGGCCGCACAGGGGCGTGTGTGTGCGCACGCCCAAGAAGATTTTAAAAGTGCGCATGGGCACAGGGGTGTGCGTACACACAGATACTGAAAATTATAAAGTCTGTTCACTCGCACAGGGTGTGCTAGCGCCCCCAACAGACTCCGCTTCCCGACTTGTGCATGCGCACAGGGGTGTGTGCGTCCGCACAGGTCGCAATTCTCCATTGATGTGTGCGCACACCAGCTGTGCTAGCACTGCAACCAGTAGACACTTCCCTGCCTGTGCATGTGCACAGGTGTGTGCGTCCACACAAAATAAGATTTTCGCAGGGTTTTGTGCGCACACAAGGCTGTGCGTGCACACACATGAGAAATCATAAAATTCTGCAACTTTGTAGAATTTCAATTTTCACAAACTTTATATTGATTAAAAGGATTTTCAAAGATCTTTAATTCTAGATAAGTTTCATCAAATTTTGAAAACCGAGGCAAAAGTTATGATCGAACAAAGTTCACCAAAATTCCCTTTTTACCCAAATTTCACATATACTCAAATTTAGCAATTCATCAAGCCACATCCAACTAGATCAATACCAAACCCCCATTTACAACACAATTTACCTTATAGGGTTACCAATCACCATTCTCAATCATCAACATCAATTATATGACTCTAAATCAATCCTTCACCAATACATTCACCAATCATTACCTCATCTTTATCAATTCACATATTCAACCTCATTCATGCTTTAAATCCATATCCAACAATATACAATCATTCAAAGTCATCAAGCATCATATCCCAATATCATTGATTCTCAACACATCAATATCATTTCAACATACAACATCAACCAACCACATAAATCCAAACCTATCCTATAGGTCACTAGCCTAAGTGTCCATGAATATTATATACTACATAGAGGAAACCAAAACCATACCTTGGCTGATTCCCAATATGCCCTTAAACCAAAATTGAGCACCAAATAAGCTTTCAACCAAAATCCAACCACCAATGCAACTCCAACAAGCACCAACAAGCTCCAAACTCACAATAATCAAGCTATATACATATAAATCACCATAAATCAACCTAGGGTTCCATTTAAACATAAAATTACAAGGGTTTTGTGGCTCTTACCTTTTCCAACAGATTTGGATGTCAAAACCCAATGCTAAGCAAGGATTAGAGTGAACCTAAACATCCAAAATCACAAAAACTCACTTAATCACAAACCCTAAGAACCAAAATTTTGGAGGTAAGAATAGAAAAGATTTCGTGGTTACCTATCCAGTTTCTTGTATAGGTTTTGCAGAGCTTTTCACAAGAAACGCGTAGCCATAAACGGTACGGCGATCGGAGCTCTATAGCTCAAGATATGAGCTTCAGAAGGAGATGGTGAATAGTGTTAATGGAGTCTCTCTTCTCCTTTTCTTCTCACCTGGGTGTTTTGTGTTTGTTAGAGTGTGTGGCTGAATGGTTCATTAAATGAGCCTTTTATATGTTGGGCTTGGGCCTAACTTGGGCCCGGTCCAATCCATTAGCATTTTTAGTCCGTTTGGCGCAACTTCGGGCCAAACCTTTAAAATTAACGCCCGGTTTTCCATTTAAAATATTTTTCTAAGGTTTTTGACGGTTTTCACTTTTTCTCGTGCAGTACCGGGCAGACTTGAACCGGTTCAACTGGTTCAACTACCGGTTCATGATTTTTCACGGTTTTTCACAGAAAATATATTTTCTGACTCAGAAAGACCTATTGAGTCCAAAAATCATCTTTAAATCCTTAAATTCTCACTCTAACTTTTCGGAACCTATTTCGTGCAATATAATCACTTAATTAACCAGTTGATTAGTTGCGGTTCTAACATTCTCCCCACCAAATAAGAAATTTTGCCCTCAAAATTTGAATTACCTACGAAAAGCTCGGGGTAATCCTTTCGTATCTCGGACTCTATTTCCCAAGTGTGTTCTTCTACTCTTGCTCTCTCCCAAGCAACTTTAACCATTGGAACATCCTTTCCTCACAACTTCTTCACACTAGTGTCATCGATCCTCACTGGCGTTACTTGGAAAGTTAAGTTCTCCTTCAACTCAACTGACTCAGGTTTTAACACATGAGTCGAATCCGACATGTACTTACGGAGTTGTAACACGTGGAACATGTCATGCAAGTTAGACAGATGAGGTGGCAAAGCTACTTGATACGCCACCGGCCCGAATTGCATTAAAACCTCAAACGGTCCTATATACCTCGGATTCAACTTCTTGGTCTTGATTGCTATTCCAATCCCAGTTGTTGGTGTAACCCTCAGGAATACATGTTCTCCCACTTCGAATTCTAATGGTTTCCTCCTCTGTTCCGCATAGCTCTTTTGTTGACTCTGGGCAGTTAGAATCCTTGCACGAATATCAAATCTGGACCAAATACACTTACTTCACCAGATTCATACCAACAAAGTAGAGATTAGCACTTCCGTCCATACAAGGCCTCATACGGAGCCATCGCTATGCTCGCATGAAAGCTGTTGTTATATGCAAACTCCACCAATGGCATGTAACGATCCCAACTTTCAGGTTGATCCAATAAACACACTCTGAGCATATCCTCCAACGTCTGAATAGTCCTTTCTGACTATCCATCAGTTTGCAGATGATATGCGGTACTGAGACATAGCTTCGTACCAAAATCTCTTTGAAAAGCTCCCCAAAACCTTGACGTGAATCGGGGATCACGGTCCGACCCTATGCTTGATGGTACACCATGCAACCTTACTATCTCCTTGATGTCAATCTTGCCAACTCCTCCATAGAACAGTTTATTCAGATAGGCAAAAAATGAGCGAATTTGGTTAAGCGATCCACGATCACCCAAATCGCATCAAATCCCGACCTAGTCCTCGGTAAACCGGTCACAAAATCCATCGCCATTCCTTCCCACTTCCATTGAGGAATCTCAAGTGGTTGTAGCATTCCTGACGGTTTTTGGTGCTCTATCTTTACTTTCTGGCAAGTCAAACACTTGGATACCACTGTAGCTACATCACCCTTCATCCCAGGCAACCAGAACATCTTCTTTAAATC
Organism: Arachis ipaensis; assembly: GCF_059453495.1. Lineage (NCBI taxonomy): Eukaryota > Viridiplantae > Streptophyta > Magnoliopsida > Fabales > Fabaceae > Arachis > Arachis ipaensis. Next base: position 94,725,318 of record NC_142442.1, on the reverse strand, counting down.
ATAATACATCTTCGTGCCTCTGGGATGAATAGAAAACCCACTGTTGTGAGCTTCCGACAACAAATCTTGTCTCAAACTTCCAACATCCGATATGCAAATCCTCCCCTTATATCTCCACAATCCTTCACCATCTTGAGTGAATTCTTCACGCCTCTTATCACCAATTAGTTGAAGCAATTGCTGAATCTTCTGCTCATCTTGCTGAGCCCTCTGTATCTCTGTCTTAAACGTGCTTAAAATTTGTAGCTGGTTCAAACAAGCTCTTCCAGCAACTTCACCAATATCCAGCTTAAGATCCACAAACTTATCTACTAACTCCTCTTCCTTAATCCTCATCCAAGCTATTGTTAAAGATTTTTGACTCAACGCGTCTACTACTACATTCGCCTTTCAAGGATGATAACTTAACTCGAAATCATAATCTTTAAGCAACTCCATTCACCTTCTCTGGCGCATATTAAGCTCTTTCTTATCAAAGATGTACTTGAGACTCTTATGATCAGAAAAGACGCTAAACTTACTCCGTACAAGTGTTGTCTCCAAATCTTCAATGCAAACACAATCGCCGCTAATTCCAAATCATGAGTGGGGTGATTCACCTCATACGGTCTCATCTGACGCGATGCGTAAGCCACTACAATCCAGTGTTGCATCAACACGCAACCCAAACCCTTCAGAGAAGCATGACAATATACTTTAAACGGTTCATGCGGTTCAGGCAAAATCAAAACTGGCACTGAAGTTAACTTCTGCTTTAAAGTCTGGAAACTCTCTTCACACTCTGACGTCCACACAAAAGGCACTTCTTTCCTTGTCAACTTCGTCATTGGTAACGTAATCTGGGAAAATCCTTCGATAAATCTCTGGTAATATCCAGCCAAACCCAAAAAGCTTCTGACTTCCGTCACAGTCGTCAGTCTTTCCCATTCCATCACCGCTTCTACCTTAGAAGGATCTACAACTATTCCTCCTTTACTCACCAGGTGGCCTAATAACTTTACTTCCTCCTTCGAGAACTCGCACTTTGACAACTTAGCATACAACTTCCGCTCCTTTAAGATTTGCAACACAATCCTCAAGTGTTCCTCATGCTGCTTTTCTGTCTTAGAGTATACCAAGATGTCATCTATGAAAACCACCACGAATTTGTCTAAAAAGGGATGAAACACTCTGTTCATGTAATCCATGAAAATAGCAGGTGCATTCGTTAACCCAAAGGACATTACCGTAAACTCGTAGTGTTCATAGCGTGTCCTAAACGTAGTCTTAGGGATATCATCCTCCTTCACTCTGATCTGATGGTAACCGGATCTCAAATCGATCTTGGAAAACAATTCAACTCCTTGCAATTGATCCATCAAGTCATCTATTCTTGGCAGCGGGTACCTGTTCTTCACAGTCACATTATTCAACTATCGGTAATCTACACACAGTCGCATTCCTACATCTTTCTTCTCTACCAATAAAACTGGCACATCCCACGGTGATACACTCGATCGAATAAATCTCTTGCTCAGAAGCTCTTCCAATTGAGTCTTTAACTCTGCCAGCTCTATCGGAGCCATTCTATACGGTGCAATCGACACTGGTCCAATTTTCGCTACCAATTCAATCGCAAATTCAATTTCCCTTTGAGGTGGAAACTCAGGGATATCTTCCGGGAACACCTCAGGAAAATCTCTAACCACTGGTATCAGATCTAGGTTCTGGGCATCACCTAACGCATTAGCGGCCAACAGAATATAAGCCTGACACTCCTTCCCACTATAGTGCACCATTACAGAGTTCAAGTAATATCCCGTAGCTACCACTGCTCCATTTTCTCCTTTCGGCATAAACCGAATTGACGGCTCAAAGCAATCCAACAAAACTCGATTCTTTGACAACCAATCAAGCCCTAAAATCATTTCTAATCCAATAATTGGCAAACAGATCAAATCATGCACAAAGTCTCTACCCTCAAGCTTGAAACCTACTTGCCTACACCCTGACCTAGTCCTAACTATCTGATGCGGAGTATGTACATACATATCAAATGGTAACTCTGACACTTTCAAGCCTAATTCCTCAACTTTAGCAAATGAAATAAACGAATGCAAAGCTCCAGTATCACATAATGCAACTAAGGACTTATCACCAATTAGACATATACATCTCATCAACAGATCCACCTTGGAAGCGTCCTTGGCATTCACAGCAAAGACTCGTCCCTGGTGGTGACCTTGACCCGCACTTTGGTTCTTCCCACCTGTGCAATCCCTCAGAAAATGACCAGGCAAGTCACAGTTGAAGCACCCACCTATACCAATATTGCAAGAGTCATATGGATGAAAACGTCCACAATGATCACAAGCTAAATCCGAAGAACTCATACTCTGATTTCCTCTCCCTTTGCCACGCTGAATCTGATTGTGGGTGTTCTTTCTAAAGCCTCCTTGACCTTGAGGTGCATATCCTCCTCTCTTGAAGCTTTGCCATTTAGGATGAAAATACTTGCTATACCCCCGACTAGAGCTCCCTCCATGAGTTTTCTTGGATAAAGCTACCGTATTGGTATACTCTTCCACCACTCTCGCCTTGTTCACCAAGTCAGAGAAGACACGGATCTCCATAGGCAGCACAGTAGTCATAATGCTATCCTTTAAACCCCTCTGGTACTTAATGCACTTCCAGCTCTCGTAAGTCTCCGGGGCACCTTGACATACCCTAGAAAACCTACAGAGCTCCTCAAACTTGTTGGTGTAGTCCGCCACAGATAGGGAACCTTGCTTCAGCTCCATTAGTTCCATCTCCTTTGCTTCCCTTGAAGACACAGGGAAGTATTTCTTGTAGAAGGCCGTTTGGAACACCTCCCATGGAATGTCAGCGTTCTGAAGTTGTAGCAGGCGACACTCTGCTTGCCTCCAGGGCTGGGCCTCTCCCGCTAGCTGATAAGCGGCAAACTCGACATATTGTTTGATGGGAACATTGTGCGCCTGTAAAGCATGCTCCATAGCCTAGAACCAGTGGTCTGCTTTAGTAGGATTAGTGGATCCTCGAAAAGTTGGTGGATGAACCTTGAGAAACGTCGCCAAGGTCATCGGAACACCACCCGTGTTATTGTTGTTTCCCTTAGCATTGTCATTGGCATTTCCTTCTCCGTTCCCATTGCCATTTCCGTTTCTGGCTGGTTGGCCTAGTGTCTGCACGGCTTCCAAGTAAAACCTCAGGTGAGTGAGGGTCGATCCCATGAGGATTGTCGGACTGAGCAAGCAATAGTCATCCTTTTGGACTTAGTCAGGCAAATAGTAAAAGAATTGTGTTGTTGTAAACGAATAAACAAGTGAACAAGAAAATAAAGAAAGCAATAAAAGGGTTGGGTGTAAAACAATGGTGATAAATCAATTAAGGTTTCAAATATGTTTACTTTTTCCGGATTAAAACGTCTTACCAAGTATTTTAACAATGAATGATTCTTTCTACGGTAAACTATAAGTGATTAAACCCTAATCTCTTAGTGATTTAATCTCCTCTAATCCTGATCAAATGCCACACTCATGGTCACTCAATTCCAATTAGAGGGTTAAGTTCAGAAAGCTAGTTTAGCGCCATAAAAACCCAAATTACCCAAAGCTAACAGGATTTTATGTCACATATCCTAATTAGTTAATGTAATCAGCAATTTAGGAGGAGTGTTTTCAAGCTGTAGTTCAAGCGAGATAACTCTCTTCAGAATCTCAAGAATTCTTGTAGAAAAGGTTCATACTCTCGTTCCATCCAGTTCATAAGATTATGAACGAAAAAAACACCTTAGAATTTAATCAAAACAATAATTAAAATAGAAGAATAATAGTTCAAATCCATAGAAATAAACAGAGCTCCTAACCTTAACCAGGAGGTTTAGTTGCTCCTAACTTACAGAGAAAATAGGATTCTGAAAAGTGTGGCAGGAAGAAGATAATGTTCGACCCCAATTGATCTTTTCCTTTTAAATTCTAGCCTAATAATAAATGCTAGACCTAAAAGATATTATTTTTAAATAAAAATTACAAAAAGAAAATAAAATAAAACTAAGGAGTGCTAAATCAACTTGGAGGCCCAAAGAAGTGTGAAATGGGCTGCTGCTGGCGTTCAACTTTAGGAATGGACGTTGAACGCCAAGAGGGGAAGCGTGTGTCTCTGGCTTATGCCCCCCCTTCTTGTGCCAAACGCCAGGTGGGCATTCAGCGCTCAGGGAGGGTGCTACCAGCATTTTTCTTTCTTCCTTCAGGCTTCTCCAAACTGCTCCGAATTTCACCTAAAATCATAATAACACAAGAAAAACTCAAAGTAGCATCCAAAGGTGAATTTTGCACTAAAATAAGCTAAAAGCAAATAAAATCTAACTAAAAATAATATAAAATTAACTAGAAAAAAGGTATAAGATGCTCACGCATCACAACACCAAACTTAAACTATTGCTTGTCCTCGAGCAACCAAAACAATATCGGACCAAGGAAGAGAAAACACACAAGATTAGAGTTGTAATTCAAGCTCAGGTCTAATTACTAAACGGAGCTAATGACACTCTATTTCTATATAGCTTTGGCATCTCACTATTGTAAGAACCGGAATTTTCACATATAACTGTTTTAATAAAATAATAATTTTTAACTGTCCAGAGTTAGTTAAAAAATATGGAAATTTTATTTTGAAAATGAAAAGGTAAAATTTGAATTCAATGAATTTTTTTGAGTGAGAAAATGTATTTTTTACAAAAAATGTTGTAAAAATACGTACCGGCACTTAAGCCGGTAGTACTAGCTCTAGTCTGTCGGTACCATGTGATGTTTAGAAAATGAGATTTCAAAAATTGAATTTTATTGCTTTGAAAAGAGAAAAATAATTTAGAATTGAAAACAGGGCACTAATTTTAAAGGTTTTGGCCCAAAGTGAGCCAAACGGACCTAAAACGCTAACGGATTGGAACAAACCCAAGTTGGGCCCAAGCCCAACATATATAAGTGACTTATGAGACCATTTGGGCTCATTTTTCAGAAACAAGAGAGAGGGGCCGCGAGAAGAGAGAAGAGGGGTGATGGGGGTTTTACTATTCACCTCCTCCTTCAAAGCTCCATAACTTTTGATCCAGAGCTCCGATTGACGAGCCAGTTGCGGACACACGAACCTCTCATCGATCTCTTCGTTTCTAACCAAGTTTTTCTAGAAAGAACTAAATACTCAAGCTCCATTTTCCTGACCTAACATTTCTAAATTTTTAGGTTTGATTTTTGAGTAGATTTTGTGATTTTGTTTGTTTAGGGGTGATCTTGCATTGGAATATTGTTAGGTTTTACCCCTAATATCATTGGGTAAGGTAAACCTCTTCAAATTCTTGTGGTTTGATGTTTTGAGTTATCCCTAGTGATGTTTTTGTATGTTTTATGATGTTAGATTGAGGTTTGGTGTTTGTTGGAGTAAGCTTGATGGTTTTGGAGCTTTGAGATTGAGCTTGGTGATGACATGTCATCATGTCTTATTTTTCTATGCTTTTTCATACAAGAAATTGATGATTAGTGCTTAAATATTGAATGCTTTTGTACTTAAATGGTATATTTCTTTGACGTTTTGATTTTATAAATTTTGTAGGAAATAAGTGGAAAAAGAAGCAAAATAGCACAATATCAGCTCAAAAGAAGAAAAGAAGAATTTTGGGGCACGCTTTGAAGATTGAGCACGTCTTGGAACCTTAGGCCACGCTTTTAAAAGTGTGGCCCATGACCATGAAGTCGTGGCCTTACAGCATTACTAAGTAATTAAAATTAATGAAAGCATGCGTGCATTTGATTAATTGATATCATCATGAACCATGCATTGGCATTGAAGAATGAATGAAATGAATGCATTATTAATTAAAGCTAATGGAAGAATGCTTGAAGTACATTATTAAAGCAAACTGCTTTAACGTAATGCATTGGCATTAATTAATGAATGCATGCATGATTATTAAATACCAATGAATAAATAAATGAACCCTAGCATTCATTAGGAAATAAGCACTAAGTTGGCAATGAAAGGAATGAAGCAAGCGTTCATTAGGCAAGGAAGAGCGTTCAATTAATTGAGCGCTACGTTCATTTGAATGAACATTTTCGGGCCCTCATGTAAGGAAAGCCAAGCAAGCAAGGGTCGAAGAGAGGCACACATGCATAGAAAGGGCACTACGTTCTCTTCACTCACTGAGCGCTACACATGATGAGGAAATTGGCAAAAGGGGACAGCCAGGGCTCGAAAGAGGGAACCTCACACCAAGGGAGCGCTACGTTGCAACTTCCAATTGAGTGCTATGGGCAAAAGAAAATTGGCACAAGGAGGATCAACCAAGGCTCGAAGGGAGGCACACAAGGAGCATGTAGCGCTACATTGATAATCCTCACTGAGCGCTCCACTGGAGCATGCCTCCAACCAAAATTGAACCAAGCAACCCTGACCCATGCCACTTGAACCAAGCCATCCAGATCCACTCCTCTTCAAATCCAAAGCAAGCAAAGCCCATTATCATCACTCAAAGGCACAAGAGATAGTTAGAATATAAATTTTATTTAATTGTAATTTGTTTTAAATTTCGATTTCATTTTAATTTTGTAAAAGCCTATAAAAAGGCATCTGTTCCATTTTAGAATGAAGGCTGGCTTTGCTAGAGAGCAGTAGGAGTAGGATAGAAAGCTCTGGTAGAGAGCTTAGTTCTCTTTTCCCTTTTCTGAAATTTTACACTTCTGTTATAATTAAATTCAACCTGGTTTATAGAATTTGAAGTTCTTCTTTCCATTTGCAAATTTCCTTCTGCAACTTTACATTTGAGCTTGCTATGATCTGAATTCATTTTTCATTCAATTTAAATCTTCCTGCAATTCTGTTCCTCTGGAATTTATATTTGAGTTTGCTGTGATCTTGATTTACAATTCCTGCACATTTACATCTTCTGCAATTGTTCTCAAGATCTCTTCGATTGCTTGATTTACTGCTTTCTTTAATTTCTAGCACCCAGCCCCCTTTACATTTTGCTGCAATTTACTTTTCTTGCTCTCTAAGATTTTGTCCAATCTACATTCTGCTGACTTACACTTGATGCAATTTATATTTCTTGTTCTTTAAGGTTCTGTCAATTTACTTCCTGCAAGTGAGATCTGCTGCAATTTTACTTTTCTTGTCATTTAAGCTTCATCTAATTTACCTTCTGCTCTTTACTTTCACTGCAATTTACTTTCTGCATCTTTAAAATTCCTACAATTTACATTCTGTTGGCTACATTTCATTCAATTCACCAATGTTGTCTTCACTAAACTAATCACCCACTAAAGTTGCTTGATCCATCAATCCCTGTGGGATCGACCTCACTCTAAGTGATATTTACTACTTGATGCGACCCGGTACACTTGCCGGTGAGTTTTGGTGTGGGAATCTAAATTTTCCACCCATCATGTTTTTGGCGCCATTACCGGGGATTGATTTAGATCAACAATGATTAAGTGGGTGAGAGGTATAGATTAAGCATTTTCTTTGTTTTTGTTCTCTGTTTTAAACTGACACCAAGGTGTTTGAGTTATTGCCTCACTAAGAAATTCTTCTCTGAGATATAAATTTTAACTTTCATTGGTGTTGTGTTTTACAAAATTCAAATGGAGTTCAACACATCTTATGATCAAACAAATTTTATGGGATGTTACCCACCATCACCAATTTCTAATGATGGCTCGCAATATCACCAACAAATTACAGATCATGAGCACTCCAATCCATGGAGATATGTCTTAGAACCACAAGATGAGCATAAAAACCATATGGGATATTACCCACCACCATCATATGATTCAATTCATTATCCTAATGGTGGCTGGAAGTATCACCAAGAATTGGCAGACTCTGAGCAACGCAATCAACGGGGAGATACTTCAGAAAATGATCAAGACAATTTCATGAGATATTGCTTACCACCACAAGATGATTCAAGTCATTATCCCAATGGTGGATGGGAATATCAACAAGGAATGAGGGAGTATGAACAATCAAGTGAAATGAACTATTTCCAAGAGCCACAAAGTGACTCATATTGCTATGATACTGATATAAATTGTAGCTGGGAAGGGAATTTCAATGTTTCATCTTCTGTTCATCAAGAAACATCATCATTTGATTGTTCTGTCAATGCATACATAGAAAATTGTTCCCCAATGCCATAAGATGATTCATACTGTTATGAATTCAACAATTCTTCAAGTTGAGCTTGGGAGAATCAAAATCAGAAAGTATTTGACAATTCATACTCCACTTATCAAGAGCTATCATCACTTGAGCAAACCTTCAATTTATTCATGGAAATCTGTCAAACCTCACCTCCCAGTTTTTCATCTGAAAATTCTTCATCACATAACTATCCCTTGACACAAAATCTCTTCTAAAACTCACAGTCCATCCATGAACCAAAGCCTCTCAAGGCTTGAAACCATGCTTGAAAGATATGAAAGGGAAGCACAAAAGTCCTGGAATGACCAAGAGAACTCCCTCAAAAACATGAAAGTGCTGCTAAATCAAATGTTAAGTGTGAAGGAGGAAGTGGAAGAGCAAGAAGAAGAGGCCTTTGTGTCAAGCAAATTTTCAGTGAAGAATGAGGTTGTGGAGATAGTTGAACCTGAGACTACATATCTACAGAAGCCACTTAAGATGACAAAGGAATATGAACATTCACAACCCTCACAAAATTCCCTGAACCAAAATGTCTCAGCACTTGAATTCATGATGTAAAGATATGAATAGGAGATGAAGAAATCTTGGGAAGATCAACAACCCTCCTCCATGAAAGAGCTATTAAGTCAAATGTTGAGTGCAAGGGAGGAAGTGGAAGAACAAGAAAGTGAGGAAGACAATCAAGAGAAGTCACACACTCAAGTGAAGCAGAGAAGTGCATAGAGGAAGGGCTCATGGAACCACCAATTCAAAAGGCTCTTGATGAAGAAAACACTCCAATAATCACACAGCAACCAAGTATTGAATCCAAAGAGGTGAAGGCAACTAACAAGAGCACCAATCCTGCACCTGATCCAGCAAGCAAGCGCAATCAAGCCATTAACAAAAGAAAGCTTGCTGAGGAGAGACCAAGACAGGAGACACTAGCTAGTTCATCCCCCTCCTTGAGGTTATTCCTCTTAACAAACTACAAGAAGAGGAAGAAAGTGAAGAACAACATGTCAAGCTAATGACACTAAAAGAGCGCTTGTTGGGAGGCAACCCAAACTTAGGTAACATTTCATTCTTTTGCTTTGTTCATTTTCTCTGTCTGCTTTGTTTAATTTCAATAATTTGGCATATTATTACATTCTAAGTTTGGTGTTGCCCGGCAATAATCTGTTTCAATCTCTATGGATGATTGCATAAAAATTGAAAGTGTTAAACTAAGAGTCTAAGTTTGGTGAGCCACTTAAATTTTCTATGCAAAGCATCTAGCAACACCACTTGTCTGCATAATCATAATGTCTCTGCAATCTTGTCTTTCTTTTGGGTTTGATTTTTCTTCTTTGCTTTAGTTATCTCCTTGTTCTCAATACTTTCATTTATTTTACTCCATAACTGTTTTTGTTAAATACTTCACCAAGAAATCCTTATTCAAGACAGATTCTTGGTTTGGTGATTGTATTTAACATACAGTAGTCTCATTTTCTTAGTTTTATTTCAAATAAATTGACACAGGATTGCATTCTATGTTTGATGTTGCTATGCAACAAAATTTGGTTCCAATCCTTAATAGATACTTGCATCAATTCCAAGTGAAAGTGTCACACTAAGTTTGGTGTGCCACCTATGTTTTATGCCATGTATCATGCACATCCTCTTATGTTTGCAATCACAATGTCTTTGTCTCTTTTGCCTTGATTGTTATCTTGAATTTTGCTTGCTTAGAACACATGTACTACTAACATTTCATTGTGGAAGACATTCATGATCCATCTTAGTCCCATAGCCATTGTTCTAATTATTGCTTGAGGATGATCAAGCATTCTGAGTTTGGCAAGGGAAATAGAAGAATAAGAGGAAAAGGACAACAACAAGAAAGATAGACCATAAGGTGGTAACGCTCCTTTCTCCTCCTAATTACTTCTAGCACTGTAAATTGCATGAGTGTCTTTACCTTTTCTATATACATGTGTGGTATGAATAAGCATAGCCTTAATTTTGATTTGTATCATGTTGCTGTGACATTATGACTACCAACTTGAGTTTTGTAAAGTTCAAAGCAGTAAAATATCATGATCATAAACAAACAAGGAATTAAAGAAGGATTTAGCATGTGTATACAAATATTGGAAGGCTAGTATGGTTAATTGTTGCTCAATTGCATTGGATTTTATTTAATTGAAGTTTTCATCAAGGACATTTTGTGAAATCTTTTGAAATCATCAAAACCTTGAAGAAGCAATTGCAAATTAAGGCAAGAAAAGAAAAAGGGAAAGAATGACAAAGCTGAAGGCTCTGAGTACCAATGACAATTCAATTGTTAAGTGCTTGTGGTGTTTATGTATCAGGCAAAAAGCCTGAAAACAAAATACTTAGAAGTCAAGGCTAGGCTCAAGTGCAAAAGCACTCCCTCAAAGCTCAAGGCTCTGAGCATCAATGATTAGAGAGTAAAGAAAAGAAATAAAATGAGCTTAAAGAAGTCCTCTAATTAAATGCTTGTGGTGTTTGTGTATCAAGTGGTAATACTTGAAAATAAAGCATTTAGAGTCGTAGTTTTGTTATCAACTCATGGGGCAAAGCACCCAAAAGGAGAAGCTAATAAGAAAATCAAAAGCTTGTTTCAAGGAAGAAATATAAGGAAAAGATTTCATAAATTGAGCTAGATAGAAGCATCAGTCATTTACATTTCTTTTGTGATTGTAGTATGCATAGAAAACAAGCCAACCATGAACATTGAGTTGCTATTCTTCTTACCTTGGATTGTTAATCTCTATTGCATGATTCTTTTCTTTCTTGGGGACAAGCAAGGTTTAAGTTTGGTGTTGTGATGACATGTCATCATGTCATGTTTTTCTATACTTTTTCATACAAGAAATTGATGATTAGTTCTTAAATATTGAATGCTTTTGTGCGTAAATGCTATATTTCTTTGATCTTTTGATTTTATAAATTTTGTAGGAAATAAGTGGAAAAAGAAGCAAACTAGCACAAAATCAGCTCAAAAGAAGAAAAGAAGAATTTTGGGGCACGCTTTGAAGATTGAGCACACTTTGGAACCTTAAGCCACGCTTTTAAAAGCGTGGCCCATGACCATGAAGCCGTGGCCTTATTATCATGAAATATTACGCATGCATGCATTTAATTAGAATGAATTAAATGAATGAGCTTTACGGAATTACTAAGTAATTAAAATTAGTGAAAGCATGCATGCGTTTGATTAATTGATATCATCATGAACCATGCATTGGCATTGAAGAATGAATGAAATGAATGCATTATTAATTAAAGCCAATGGAAGAATGCATGAAGTGCATTATTAAAGCAAATTGCTTTAATGTAATGTATTGGCATTAATTAATGAATGCATGCATGATTATTAAATACCAATGAATAAATAAATGAACACTAGCATTCATTAGGAAATGAGCACTAAGTTGGCAATGAAAGCAATGAAGCAAGCGTTCATTAGGAAAGGAAGAGCGTTCAATTAATTGAGTGCTACGTTCATTTGAATGAACATTTTCGGGCCCTCATGCAAGGAAAGCCAAGCCAGCAAGGGTCGAAGAGGGGCACACCTGAATAGAAAGGGCGCTACGTTCTCTTCACTCACTGAGCGCTACACATGATAAGGAAATTGGCAAAAGGGGACAGCCAGGGCTTGAAAAAGGGAACCTCACACCAAGGGAGCGCTACGTTGCAACTTCCAACTGAGCGCTATGGGCAAAAGAAAATTGGCACAAGGAGGATCAACCAAGGCTCGAAGGAAGGCACACAAGGAGCATGTAGCGCTACGTTGATAATCCTCACTGAGCGCTCCACTGGAGCATGCCTCCAACCAAAATTGAACCAAGCAATTCTAACCCATGCCACTTGAACCAAGCCATCCGGATCCAGTCCTCTTCAAATCCAAAGCAAGAAAAGCCCATTATCATCACTCAAAGGCACAAGAGATAGTTAGAATAGGAATTTCATCTAATTGTAATTTGTTTTTAATTTCAATTTCATTTTAATTTTGTAAAAGCCTATAAAAAGGCATTTGTTCCATTTTAGAAAAGAAGGCTGGCTCTGCTAGAGAGCAGTAGGAGTAGGATAGAAAGCTCTAGTAGAGAGCTTAGTTCTCTTTTCCCTTTTCTGAAATTTTACACTTCTGTTATAATTAAATTCAACTTGGTTTATAGAATCTGAAGTTCTTCTTCTTTCCATTTGCAAATTTCCTTCTGCAACTTTACATTTGAGCTTGCTATGATCTGAATTAATTTTTCATTCAATTTAAATCTTCCTGCAATTCTGTTCCTCTGGAATTTATATTTGAGTTTGCTGTGAGCTTGATTTAAAATTCCTGCACATTTACATCTTCTGCAATTGTTCTCAAGATCTCTTCGATTGCTTGATTTATTGCTTTTTTTAATTTCTAGCACCCAGCCCCCTTTACATTTTGCTGCAATTTACTTTTCTTGCTCTCTAAGCTTTTGTCCAATCTACATTCTGCTGATTTACACTTGATGCAATTTACATTTCTTGTTCTTTAAGGTTCTGTCAATTTACTTCCTGCAAGTGAGATCTGCTGCAATTTTACTTTCCTTGTCATTTAAGCTTCATCTAATTTACATTCTGCTCTTTACTTTCACTACAATTTACTTTCTGCATCTTTAAAATTCCTACAATTTACATTTTGTTGGCTACATTTCATTCAATTCACCAATGTTAGCTTGACTAAACTAATCACCCACTAAAGTTGCTTGATCCATCAATCCCTGTGGGATCGACCTCACTCTAAGTGAGTTTTACTACTTGATGCGACCCGGTACACTTGCCGGTGAGTTTTGGTGTAGGAATCTAAATTTTGCACCCATCACTTGGCATTTTCTATTGTGTGGGAATCGACCAAGGTATGGTTTCAGTTTCCTTTATGTAAATGTAATGTTCCTGGACACTTAGGCTAGTCGACCATAAGATAGGATTGAATGATGTTGGCATATGCTTAATTATAGATGAAATTATGTTGTGTGATGAAGAGGAGTATATGGAATATTGGAATGTGGAATATATAATTATGATGGATATTGATGAGTATAATGATGTAACGTTGTGAAGATAGTGTTTCTGATGTTAGAAATGGATCGGTGAAAATTGTGAATAATAATTATGAGTGTTGATTAATGATTGAATTGGAAATTATGGATTTATAGTGATTTATGGTGTAATGGTTGAGTGAATTAGGTATGGAATTGATGGAAATGATATGAAATGGTAAGTTGCTGTGTGTGGTGGTGTTTTATGATGGTTGAGTAGGCTTTGATATTGTTTTTATATTAAGAGATTGGGGAATTTTAGGTTTTAGTGTTTTTGGTAAGAATGGGTTTTAGGCCAACTTTGACGGATAATATCTTGAGCTACAACTTTTAAAGTTTAATAAATTTTGTATCAAATTAAAGATAATTTAAAAAGCTTTAAATCGGTATAGATTTCGTGGAAATCAGAATTTTGTAGAAAAATATATGATCGTTGGAAGTTGGTGTCAGAAATCTGATTTCTGTGATGTTGTAGAAATTGACTTCTGGTTTGTATTCGCACGCACACTGTCGTGCGCATGCTCTAAGCAAGGGCTTTGCTTTGACTTGTGCGCACGCACACCTGGTAATTTTTTAGAAAACATGCGTCTGCACACACTTGTGTACACGCACACACAGTGATATGCCTACTGTTGAGAGTATTCGCACACTCTAGTGCGCACACACATCCTGTGAAATTTGTAAGTTGTGCGTAGGCACAACATCGTGCGCATGCACACGCTGGGAAGTGCCTTCTATTGAGGGCGGGGCACGTATCTATGCGTGCACTCAAAACTAAAGATTTTACCTTCTGTGCGTACGCACACCTTTATGTGTATGCACACTTTGCGAAAACCCTCCTGGGAGTGCATATGCACAACCTTCTGCATATGCACACTGCCTTGTTTTTCAATAAAAACCTTGTTTTTAACCGTTTTACTTTCCCAGCAAGCTTGCAAACGTCTGTAACACTTGTTTAAAACCTTTTTGCCACTTTTAGGGTCTTGAATCAAGGAAGAAAACAACAAAGGAATAAAAGGGGTATTTTTAGTTATGAGTTTAGAGCTAGTGACATAGGTTTTTGGAATGTCCATGTAAATCATAGCTTGAATTGGTGAAGGATAAGTTGTGAAGTATAGGTTTGAATAGATTTTTGAGAAATGGAAATTCTTATGATGAATTTGAGATGTTGGAAACTAGTGATGGTTATGATGAGTTGAGAATTTGGAAAGTAATGATGAAATTGTTGGATTATATGGGAGTGTTCCGGGCCTATTGATGAGTGGATATTTTATACATTTTTAGTACCATTTTCTCATTGTTTTCAGTATGTTTTGTTAAGTTTTATTAAGTTTTAGTAGGTTTTAGTATAAAAATCACTTTTTGGATGCTACTTTGAGTTTTTTTTGGTTTTTCTATGATTTTAGGTGATTTTTGGGTGATTTTGGCAATTTCTGAAAATGTCTGATTCAGAGGCTGAGAAAGGACTGCAGATGCTGTCAGATTCTGACCTTAGTGCACTCAAACGAGTATATATGGAGCTACAAAGGTCCAAATGGAGTGTATCTTCGTTCATCAATCTAATGAGACCGGGTAGAATGAGTGTAGACCCGTTTTCTACATGTGTTCTTTCAAGTCCTTAGTAGGATAGTATTGAACCACAAGCTTGATTATACATCTCTTAGACGGCTAATCCACGACTTCCTTGGGGACATGGGAACATCTGTTCAGTCGAGGTAAGGGGCGATTAGGGCCTTTGTGGTATAAGCTAGGATCATAAAGCTTCATTCTCCGATTCGGAAGATCCGACATTGTCTGTGGGATTTCGAGTAGGATCTTCAAGGGACTGAATTGCTAGAGCTTCACCTTCATTCAGATTGGATGACCATTAGCATCGGCGTTTGATCTGAAGTAGAGGAGATTAATGACTACGAGCCTTGGCGTTAATCACTTACAGCTTGCCATGGAATGAATCATCCATTTTTGAAGTAGAAAGTGAGAAAAGTTGATCCAGAAAGAGAAAGCATCTCCAAAGCCTCAACCGCTCTCCTATCATTGATTTAACACCAATCCAATAACTCTTTTCTTATTATGTTTTATGCGTTTTTCAACCAAACAACCATCTTTTCTAATCGCCTGACTCAGATCTGCAAGATTGCCATTGCTTGCTCAATTCGACAATCTCCGTGGGATTCGAACCTCACTCACCTGAGGTATTACTTGGACGACCCGGTGCACTTGCTAGTTCATCTGTGCGAAAGTTTGCGGAGTCAATTTCATGCACCCAGTTTTTGGCGCCGTTGCGGGAGATTGTTCTGAGATTGACAAACTACCGGACTATCTTGCTGTTTAGATTAGGTACTTTTTGATGTTTAATTGTTCTTTTAATTGTGTTTCTTGTTTTCTTTTTCAAAAATTTTTCGAAACCTTTTCTTCTCTTTAGTAATCTTTTTCTTTTGTTTGAGTCTTGTGTCAGTCCTTAAGTTGGGAACCTTTTCTTGAGTTTTTGGAAAATTGTTCTTGTTTTTCTTCTTGGTATTCGAATTGTTCTTGGTGTTTTTCCTTGTTTGATCTTAAAAATTTTAAGTTTGGTGTCTCTTAGTTATTTTTCTTTAAAATTCGTAAATCCAAAAAAAATATTTATCTTATCTTTCTTCAAATTTTCGAAAATCTTGCTACCTTTTCTTATCTTGATTTAAAAATTTTAAGTTTGGTGTTTTCTTATTGGTAAAGTTTCAATTTTTAATTTTAATTTTAAGATCTAATCTTTTCACATCTTTATCATATCTTTCCTTTCAAAAAATTTTCAAATCTTTATCACATCTTATCTTTTCAAATCTTTATCTTATCTTAAATCAATTTCAAATTTTAAAATCAAATCTTTTTCAAAATTCAAATTCAAAAATTTTCAAAATCAAATCTTTTCAAATCTTTTTAATTCTTATCTTATCTTGTTTCACTTATTCTTTCAAATTTTCAAAATCAAATCTTTTACTTTATTTTCAAATCTTATTGATTAGTTGGTTACTTATTTTATCTTATTCTTTTCTCTTTCCTCTTTTTCAAAACTTCCTAACTAATTTCTCTCTCTTATTTTCGAAAATCATCTACTTATTTCTATCTCTTCTTTTTTGAAAATTACCTTTAATTTTCAAATCTCCTTTTTTAGTTAATTGGTTGTCATATCCTTTCTTAATCTTTCCTTTTCTTATTTTTTTGATTTTTTTAATTAAATATTTTATTTTATTTTTTCAACTAGTTCTTATTTTATTTATTTATTTTTGATATTTGAAAAAAAATATTTTATTTCTTGTTTCTTTTTTGGTATCTCACTGGGAGCTCTCTATACTTTGACATAGAGACTCCCACTTTTCTTTGTCTCTTGCTTGTGCAGGAATACCAAAAATCACTATGGATCCAAATGAAGATGCACAACCTAGAAGAACTTTGGGGTCTTATACAGCTCCCACTCCTGACTTCTATGGAAGGAGCATTAGTACACCTCCTATTGGAGTAGACAATTTTGAGCTCAATCCACAGTTGATCATCCTGGTAGAAAAAACTTACCAGTTTTATGGGCTTCCACAAGAAGATGCCAACAAGTTTATATCATATTTTTTGCAGATCTGTGACACTGTAAAGACTCATGGAGTGGATCTTGAAGTCTACAGGATGATGCTCTTCCCATTTTCTTTGAGAGATCAAGCAAAAGATTGGTTGGATGTCCAACCTAAGAAAAGTTTGAACACCTGAAGTGAGTTAGTCAGCAAATTTCTAAACAAGTTCTTTCTACCAAGGAAGCTGACTAAGCTATAGAGGGATATTCAAACTTTTAAGCAAGAAGAGAGTGAGTCTCTTTATCTTGCCTGGGAAAGGTACAAGTTGATGCCCAGAGAATGTCTCATTGAAATATTCATAGAGTGGGTCAAGCTGGATATCTTCTATGACGAACTCTCTGAAAGAGCCAAGGTATCCTTGGATAACTCTGTTGGTGGCTCTTTACACATGACAAAAACTCTGGAGGAAGCCAACGAACTCATTGAGATGGTGGCTAACAACCAATACCTATACTCATCAAAGAATACCTCAATGAAAAGGGAAGACAACGGAGTGACAACCGAATCTGTTATTCATGAACAAATTAAATCTTTAGTCCAGAAGCTGAACTTTCTCACATAACAAGTGTTGAAACTGCAAAGTTCAGTTAACAACCCTCCTCCTCAACCTCCACAGCCTCAGAGCACTCTTGACTTGGCACCTGCAGTTGTAGAACTTGTAAAGAGCCAGCAAGGCTTTATGTAGGAGACCAAAGCCTCCATAAGGAATATGGATGCACGGTTGGACCAGGCAGAGTAGCACTTGTCTGCACAGATAAGAGAAGAGTGCCAAGCCATCTAATTAAGGAGTGGAAGGATACTGAACAACAAACCCCATAGCCATAAGAGGCAAGAAGAGGAGGAGCTGACAAAAGGTGAGCAAACTACAGTCTAGGGCACCTCTAAGGGCATTAAACACCCAGAGAGGAATGCTACTGGCATCCAACGCCTGGAAAGGGGCAGTACTTCTGGTGTTGAACGACATGAAGGGGGTAACAAGGGCATTGAACGCCCAAGCAGGGGTGATCAGACACGTGCAAGTGATGATAACACACCCCCTAAGCAAGCCAATAACCCCCCTTCAAGTACTATGGCACTCAACCTACATCAACTAAGGTTGATGAGTACAAGACCAAGATTCCATTTCCCCAGAACCTCTGTCAAGTAGAAAAAGATAAACAGTTTTCCCGCTTTGTAGACTATCTCAAGATACTAGAGATCAAGATCCCTTTTGCAGAAGCTCATGAACAGATACCTTCTTATGCTAAGTTCATGAAAGACATATTAAGTCACAAGAAGGATTGGAGAGAGGTAGAAATAGTCCTCCTCATTGAAGAATGCAGTGCAGTAATCCAGAAGAGTTTACCAGAGAAGCTTCAGGATCCTGGGAGCTTTATGATACCATGTACCCTAGGGGACGCCTGCACAAGGACAGCCCTATGTGATCTGGGAGCAAGCATTAACCTGATGCCTGCATCATTAATAAAGAAGCTCTGCTTGACTCGAGAAGTCAAGCCAACCTGCATACGCTTTCAATTGGCTGATGGCTCTGCCAAGTTTCCACTAGGTGTGGTGGAAGACATTATTGTTAGGGTTGGAACATTGTGATGCTGGAAATGGACGAGTACAAAGAGTGCATCCCTTATTTTAGGAAGTCCCTTCCTAGCTACAGGTCGGAACTTCATTAATGTTCAGAAAGGGGAAGTAACCCTGAGAGTTAATGAGGATGAATTCGTGCTGAATACTGTCAAAGCTCTGCAGCACCCAGACACCTGATAAACCCCAATTTGTGGTTTATCTTGTGTTGAATTTAGGAGATTTTATCAAATTTTCTCGCATTTATTCAATGAAACAGCATAGTTTTGTGAATTTCTCCTAATTTGGGCCTAAGAGTAAAAACATGCTTTTTAGGCCTTTAAATTGATAAATTTAATTCACTTTAATTCTATTCGATGCCTTGATATGTTTGTTAAGTGATTTCAGGATTAGAAGGCAAAGATTGGGTTGAAGGAATGAAGAAAAAGCATGCAAAAATGGAGAATTCATGAAGAAATGAGGATTTGCAGAACTCAAGGCCACGCGCACGCATCACCCACACGTACGCGTGAGAAGGAGATTCACCAGCGACGCGCATGCGTCACCCACACACACGCGTGAAGAGGAATTTTTCAATGAGACGCGTACGCGTGATCCATGCATACGCGTGACAAGCTGCACGTGACTTCACTAAAGGCAAAACACTGGGGGCGATTTCTGAGCTCAAGGAGGCCCAAATCGAACTTATTTCTGATACTTTTCAACCCAAGGATTGGAAGGGAATGGAGGGGGGAGTCATAGTAGAGTTTTCATCATGTTTTAGAGTAGAATTCTAGAGAGAGAGAGGCTCTCTCCTCTCTCTAGATTTTAGTGTTCTTATTTCAATTTCCTTTTATATCTATATTTCAATCTTGTTTCATTTTAGTTTCCTTTACTTTTATTTATTCTAGCATTTTAGTTTATCTACTTCTCATGCTAATTTCTTATTTTTCTCTCTTTTATGTTTATGTTTATGCACTCTTATTGATTCCAATTTCCTTTTAATGAAAATTTATATTTCTATGTCTCTTGATGTTTATCTCACTTGCTACTATTGATTTCTTGCTTTTGTTAGTTATAGCTTTCATTAATTCTGGCAATTTATGATGTTTACTTTTATTGTACTCTAGGTGTTTGTTAAAATGCTTTCTCTAGTTATTGAGTAGTTTTCTTTACTCTTGGCCTAGGCTAAGGGAATTGAGTGACCTTGAGTCATTGGGTCTCATTGAATTGGTGTTTTGAGCACCCTTAGTGGTCAACTTGATAACCATTGACGCTAACCTACTACTAAGTCAATTAGTAGCTAGGTTAGGATTTATGGATTGATGTTGATCAAGCATATTTGACATACTTCAAGTGTTGAAGTAGACATTGTACGTACTTCAAGCATAGAAGTAGACTAAATGGGTTGGTCCCTCATAATTGTCAATACATGGTTTGTAGACAAGGATGGATGATCTCAATTCATGTGCCTAGCCAAGAGTTCTTTCCCTTTCTTTATTAGTTATTGTCATTTACTATCTTATTAATTACTTTTCTTGCGAATTACCAAATCAAACCCCTTTGTTCCTTCATAGCCAATAATTGATCACCTCATTACAATTTCTTGTGAGACGATCCGAGGTTTGAATACTTCGGTTAATTTTTATTGGGGTTTGTACATGTGACAACCAATATTAAAATTTGATTGAGAGTTATTAGTTGGTTTGGAACTATGCTTACAACGAAGTTTTTTTTCTATTAAGAAATTTCTAGACCGACAATAATTCGCACTATCAAATTTTTAGCGCCGTTGCCGGGGAATTGCAATGGTGTTATGCTATTGGCTATTGTATATACGATGATATTGTGAATATGCTTCTTTGTTAGTTTTTACTTGCTTTAAGAGTTAGTTTTTATTAGCTCTTATTAGTATTTGTTTCTATTTTCTCTTGTCACTATGAATTCTCATCACTTTGGCTATGAGTTTCGCTACAATTATGTTGTAGGGAATGAAAGCTTCAACGAGGAACTACATTGTGGGAATGGATATCAAATTAGGGAGGAGCCACATGTTTATGGTCAACCTTCATGGCAACAACCTCCTCCAATATCTCATGGCTACAATCTACCCCATAATGTACATAATTATGAACCAATCCCTCAACATTGTTGTCAACCTCACTCACAAGCCTCATACCACCATTCACCTCCATATGATCCTAACCCATATCCACCATACCAACCACCATATGAACCATTCCTAGAACCACCATATTTCCAACACCAATACTCCGAAGAACCTCAAATTCCATATACACCACCTCAAGACTTTCACCAATTTGAACCACCTTTCAACTACAATACCTTCCCCTCAAATAGTGAACCCTCTCTTCCACCACCACCTTTATTCAACGAATTTTTCCAACCCCTAATGTAAGAGCAACAAGAGCTTCTAGCTAGGTGCCAAAAGTAAGAAGAAGAGCAAAAGATGCTAGGGAATTTGTGGCTAGCTTGACCAAAGTGATGAACCACGTGGTATCATTGTGCTTAAATATCCAAGACACTCCCATTGTTGAATATGGAGGATTAATTGAGGAGCACAATGAGAAGGAGGATTTGGAGCTTGAAGGAGAAGGAGAGGTGTTGAGGCAAGAAGTGCAACAAGAGGAGGAAGCCGAGATTGTTGAACAAGAGGAAGGAGTGGTTGAGGATTTAAGAGATGTTGAGTGCAAAGAGGAATCTCAAATTGAAGAGCCTTCTTCCATGGAGTTTGAAAATGATGTTAAATAGGATAGTGCACAACCTCCAAGGCACAATGTGATTGAAGAATTGGAAGAAGTAGTGCAAGCAACAAGTCTTCCTATTTATGATGATTACGCATCAACATATGATCCTCTTGAACTTGATGGATCCTTCCCCATTGAACATGGAATTGATGTTGAGGTAGATTTCACTCAACCTCCTACTTATGATTTGAGTAATGAGAAAAAGATAGAGGACATTAGTGGAGAACCATGTGAACTTGAGGAAATTTGGCAAGAGGTAGAGCTTGAAGAACATTGTCAAGTGGTGGAAGCCCCTAAAACAGGGTGGACGGGAGTGGAACGTGATTTGTCAAGATCATTGGGAACTTTTCTACCTAAGTCACCATCTAATCCTTCAGTTGATTGGGTAAAACTCATAACTCTTAGCTTTATTATCCCACTCGAATTTGGCTTGCTTGAAACGGATGGCCAACTTAGGGCGCTTTGTGGAATGAAGCGTAAGAGAAGGATGTTTAGTGGTAGGCACTGTAAATCTAGGCTCATTATGATTGAAGTTTAAAGGAGTAGATGCAAAGGTTAGACTAGTGCTAAATTGTATGGGTCTAGGAGGAGAATTTGGTGCTCTAATGAGAATTCTATGTACCTACCACCTAGAGGGAATCAACATGATCAATTAGAAGACGGGTGTGAAAATAAGATACGGAATCCCGGATCACAACATGAAGGCCAATTTTGGGAGCTCATATCTTGGAAAGAACTTCACCCAAGCTTGGTGAAGTCGGTTGAAAATTATGACAACCGTTTGAGGAGAAAGCATCCTTGGGAGTTCAAGGATGAATACAAGCACAAGCCACCTTGACAAGGAGCCTCCCAATTGTCCAACTTAAGGACAATAAATATAAGTGCTAGGTGAGAGACACCCCACCATGGTAAACTCTTTCCATGCTCTTGTAGATATAATCAATGGATGAATTGAGTTGCCATTGTTGGTAGTTTTTCTTATTTTCTATACCCTTGTACATATTGCTTTGATTGATAGGTTTCTTGTTAAATTCATGTTTTGATTAGGATAGCTGTTTTGAATTGCATTTTGCTTGAAGTGCAACTATTGATTGTTTTGTCTTTGAAAATTTTTCCAAAAACTAAAATTTTTTTTCTTAAATTTGAATTTTGTTTGCTTTAGAATGTATATAGGTTAGGAGAGTGCCTTGTTTCTATTTTATGCTTCTATAAAAAAAAGGGTCGCTGACCTTAGGATTTTTGCCAGTAAAGAATTTCATAAAAACAGTCGCGTTGTAGATAGTCTCTAAATCGACAGAAATCCCTTCGTACAAACGTTTTGGTTGTCACAAGTAACAAACCCCTTAAAATTGATAACCGAGTATTTAACCTCGGGTCGTCTTCTCAAGGAACTGCAGGAAAGTATGTTCTTATTATTGGTTATGGAGATTGTAAAATTGGGGCTTCAAGAATGAGGAACGAGTAGTTTGATGACAAGTAAATTAAATGGCAATTGAAAATAGATAAATACTGTAAAGCAAACTTTTGGCAAGGTATGAGAAATTAGAGGTCCTATCCTAGCTATCCTTAGCAATGATGATGATGGTTGAATCCTAATTCCACTTTGTTAACCTTTACTAAGATAAAGGAAGGTCAAGGGATTAATTGGTTTAATCTTCAAATCCTATTTATTTCCTAAGAAAAGATTGGGATTATAGAAGTTCAATTCAATTAACAAAGATAACAATTATCAATTATGCTGTTGAATTGGATAACTCCTGAGTTACTGATTTCTTAACCAAGACCAAAAGGAGAAAAATAAATCTACTTGGAAAAAAAATGTCTTCAGAGTAAAAGTGACAATAGCATGAATAAGAGTAATTGATATTAAACTGAAATACCTCAAATAACATTAATAAAAGAGTAATCTGTAACATGAAAGGATTCATAAAGTAGCTTGCAAAAGTAAATAAAAGGAATATTGAACCTGATCAAAAGAGATAATCTTGAAAGTGAATAAAAATCCTAAATCTAAATCCTAATCCTAAAGAGAGAGAGAATCTCTCTCTAAACTAAATCTAATTCATGGAAAAGTAACTAAATTGGCGAGCTCTCCATGAATGGATGCTTTTCCTTACTTCATAACCTCTGGTCTATGCCTTCTGGACTTGGATTGGGCCAAAAAGGGCTTCAGAATTCGCTATGAGCATTTTCTGCAATTTCTGGCGCGTGGCCCCTGTCACTCGTCCGCGTGGGTCATGCGGTCACGTCATTCGGAGCTTTTCTTGTCACGCGGTCGCGTCAGTCATGCAACCGCATCATATTCATTCTGCTTAAGGCGCGCGGTCGCGTCAGTCATGCGGCCGCGTTGCTGCTTCTTTGCGCTTGGCATGCGTCCGCGTCGCCCATGCGATCGCGTGGATGCCAGTTTCTTCAGAAGCTCTATTTTGTGCTTTCCTTCCATTTTTGTATGTTTCCTTTCCATCCTTTAAGTCATTCCTACCTTAGAAGATCTGAAAACTACTCAACACACTAATCACGGTATCAAATGGAATTAAAGGTGATTAAAATAATTAATTTAAAAGCATAGGAAACATATTTTTCACATACATCACATAATAAGGAAGGAGAAGTAAAACCATGAAATTAATATGAATAAGTGGGTGAAGGATTGAATAAATCACTCAAACTAAGCACAAAATATATCATAAAATATGGGTTTATCAACCTCCCCACACTTAAACAATAGCATGTCCTCATGCTAAATCCAAGGTAATAAGTAAGGTTAAAGTGATGGAATGTCATTCAATGCAATCTAATCTAAATGCAACTACCTAAATACAACATGCAATTCTAATTTATTCACTCATATATAAAGCTTACAGGTAGTTAAATTAATTCACATTCTCAAGGAGTCATATATGTATATATAGCCATGTTTTAGATAATCAATAAGCACTTTTAGAATTGAGATGGGAGAAAAAGCATTTTATGAACTTGCAAGACAGTTAGATAATTCAAACAGAGATAAATGTTAATGAGCTATTGAACCCTCACTGGATTTGTGTTTACTCTCTAGTCACTCAGTGTTTATTGGGATAATCACTCTATTCCTCTTTTTATTCTTCTTTTCCATAACTTTGTTCTTCATCTAACCAATCAACAATTATATAATACAGTCATACCAAAAATCATGAGGTCTTTAATTAAGGTTGTAATTGGGCCAAGGTAAAGGTAAGGATATATGTATAAGGCTAAGTGAGCTAATAAGTGAATCCTTAATTAGACTAAGATCTCACCTAACATACATACTTAGTAACACAAAACTTCTTTACCTATTTTCCCATATTTTCCCACTTGATGCTACATGCTCATGTTTTAATTTTTATTTTTATCCCATGTGCATTGCTTTTATTTTGCGTTTGGGGAATTCTTTTGTATCCCCTTTATTAAATACTGAAAAATAACTTTTTTTTAAATGCACATGGTAATTTAATTAATTTGATTTTTCATGAACATGCTTCCCAAAATTTCTTATTTTGAGTTGCTTTATTCTTTTCAACTTTTCTACCTTTTGTTTTTATCATCCATGTTCCCAATGGGTTTCCCACATTTAAACTATTCATAATTTTCTATATTAAGCTAACCAAGGATTCAACTTGGGATTTTTATTTGTTTTTCAGCTTAAGGCTAGTAGCGTGGCAAATAGAATAAAAGGGGATTTAAAGGCTCAAGAGGGGCTAACAAGGGTGATGTGAAAGGTAGGTTATTTTGGGATAAGTGAGCTAAAATCAAATAATGGCCTCAATCACTCTTTTGGTATGTATCTATATTCTATATTCTATAATTGGACATATAGATTAAAACAAAGTAAAGAACATCAGAATATAAAAGAAGGGCGGAACACACAAGAATAAAAATTATGGTTTGAATGTAACCATACAATTAAGCTCAAACTCACAGGCTATGTGTTCTCTAGCTCAAAAATCATTTATCACTTATGTATGTCATGCAGGTTTAGTTAAAAATTCTCATTATTCTCAATGTAAAACTTATATTGAATGGCTTTAAAGTTCTAGTGTTTCTCCTTGATGAAGTGTTGTTAACTTAACTACATGATGTAATGCTATATATACAAGTTTTATGGATTTAAATCTGTTATGTTCAAGTTCCTAGCTTACTTCCTTTTTATATTTTCACTTTAAACTAAGCTATCTTATGATAAAAAGGGTAAACTATACTAATTAATCCACTAATAAGTTAGAATTGCAAACTAAACTAAGATATGAACTAAAGTACAAAATGCAAAAATAGAGTAAAAATACATAAAAGTAGCAATGTATAAGTACTCAGAAAATAAAAAAAATAAAGAGAAAAATACAGAAAAATATCCAAAATAAAAGAAAAAGAGTCTGTAGTGGTTCACCAAAATAATATGCCAGAGATGGCGACCTCCCCATACTTAAAATGAAGCATCGTCCCTGATGCTCACTCAAGCAGGGTGTGAAGGGGTGGCATCACTGGAAAGGATGGTAGCTGGGGTCTCTGTGGTGGCTGGCTGAATGTCTAACTGCTAGAGAGGAGGGGCTGTCTGAACAGGGATCTCAGGATCTGCTGCCTGGATCTACTGGGGTGCTGCCTGCTGGGTGTCTGCCTGCTCTGCCTCTCTCTGGGGATGGGTCTCTACCTCGGGTGCATCCGCCTCCTCCTCAGATGCCTCAGAAGGTGTGTCAGGCTCGGAGGGGATGTCGCCGGATCATATCATCAGCTTCAGGTGCTCATAGCGTCGCTTGTTGCGACGCTCCATCTGGTCAAGTCATCGAAACAAGCAGTGCACCAGATGATAGACAGGCTCTGTGGCAGGTGGAGGTGCAGTGGTGATGGCAGGGGTAGGTGGTGTAGCAGTGGAGGAAGAGGGACCGGCAGATAGTGTAGCTGTATCATCAGCAGTGGCAGTCAGGAATGGAGGTCTGTAGCCCAAGGCCAAGAAATTCCTGCTGTGCGGGATAAGCTTCTTGCACTCTGCAGCAGGTGGCCTCTCATCAGCATCCTCGCATAACACGTCAGCTCAACGGCCCAGCTGTGTAACCAGATAGGGAAAGGGAAGAGTGTCACGGACGTGGACCCTGGTCATGTAGTGCCGGATAAAGCGTGGCAGGTATAGGTCCTTACCCTCCATCACACACCATAGGAGGGTGATCATAGTGGCTGGTATCTCGGTCTCGTGAGTACTCGGCATAATGTAGTTGCTGAATATCTGATGCCATAGCCGAGCCTCATCGTTCAGGTAAATCCGCTTGATCCCTTTGGGCATGGTGGTGTTCTGACCCATGATCCAAGGAACTGACGGGTCAAGGGCAATCCGGGCCTTGACTGCATCCCAGTCAAAACGCATAAAGCACATATCCTCTTCAACTTTCTGATAGCCATCTGTCTGATCAGTCTTAGGCAGAAGTTTCAGAACCTCTTCTATTGCCTCCTCAGTAACCAGAATCTGCTTCCCTTTGAGGTTCATTGTATCTAGGGAAGTTTTGAAGTAGTTGCAGTAGAATTCCCTAACCCAAGATGCATTAACCTCAGTCAGAGGTCTCTCCAGAAAGAACCAGCCTCTTTGTTTGATCTGATCAGAGGTATATTGCTGGAGTTCTTCTGGGATCTTCAAAGTCCGCTCCAGGTATAGGTTCCTGGAGTTTGCAAACACCGGATATTTCAGCTCACAGTATCGGTTTGCAAACTTTACTGAGTCATTGGCGGGAAGTAGCTGGTCGGCCTTCTCCTGCGGGGTAAAGGCTTTCTCCCGCAAGAGGCATCATGCATGAGGTCGATGATAGACACGGAGGCTTCTCCTCTTTTCCTTTTGCCAGAAGTGGCCTTGCCTTTTCCCTGTCACTAGGAATCTGACATCCTGAAAAACAGAAAGCCAGGATATAATAAAAATAGGAAAGTAAATAGGCAAATAATCAAAGAAAACACAAAGTGGCAAAGGAGCAATAGGATCATGAATATGAGTTAAGTAAAATGTGCATTTAGGATTGTATAGGAGTGAAAAGTCTGAAAAGAGAAATCACAATCCAAAATGTAATTGAATGCAAGTTAAATAGAAAAATTGACATCACGCCTTGGTTATAATGTTAAAAGAAAGTGAAAGAAAAGCAAAAAAAAGAAGTTTTGAAAAGGTTAGGTTGGTTAGAGTTAAAATTAGTGAGTTAGTGAAAAATGGGTTAAAGTAAGAGGCATAATGAAAATAGTCCAAGTAACAAGTAATCACAGGTAGAAGCTATAGGTAACTCATATTCAAACAAGTAAAACAGTTTGATGATGATTCAACTAGAGATAAAGAAAGCAAAAATAGGAATCAAACATCAAAATTGCGATATATGAACCAGGAGATCAAAGAAAATAAGAATGCGTGCCTAAGCATTCATGAATTGG
Source organism: Arachis ipaensis (assembly GCF_059453495.1). Taxonomy (NCBI): domain Eukaryota; kingdom Viridiplantae; phylum Streptophyta; class Magnoliopsida; order Fabales; family Fabaceae; genus Arachis; species Arachis ipaensis. The sequence continues at coordinate 94,697,730 of NC_142442.1, read as the reverse complement.
TTTGGTGAAATTATAGGAAAGCACAGTTGAAAATGCCAAAACCAAGACATGAACAGAAATTTTGTACAGAAATTTGGGCAGCATTCCGGCTAAAATAGGACTTTCCCGGAAAATAAACAACAATCAAGCAGTTCATATGAATCCAAATTAAAGCTTGCAATTACATATACGGAATATAAACATGAAAGTTCAATGTAAAAAGCAGCAAATGCAGGAAAGTACAACATATGAACATGAACACAGCAACAGCAGAATTGCAGATTTGATAAAACAGAAACAAGAACAGTGCAAATTAACAGACCTAAATCCAGTAACCACATCCTAGGCTACCTAACAACCTAAAATCCACTACAACATGCATATCAAACTATCCTAACATGAACATAAACGGAAAAATAAGAATAAACTACGAACGGAGAAAAGGGATTGTGTGTTGCGAAACCTGGTAGGCGTAAGAAAGGGGTTGGGGTTGGGGGTGGTGGAAGTGGCGTTCGGCACGGCGGCTAGCGGTGGTGCTGTGGTGGGGTTGCGGTTCAGAGGCAGGGAGGGGAGAAGAGGGGGTGGTTAACGCGGTAAGAGGGGCAGGGAGGGGGGAAAGGGGTTGGTGGTGCTGGTGGGTCGCAGCGGGTACGGACGGCGGCGGTGGGTGGTGGGCAGTGGCGGAGGAGGAAGGAGAAAGAAGAAAGAGGAAGAAAGAAGGGGGAAGGAGGGAGGGTGGTAGGTGGCGGCGGCGTCCGGGTGGTCGGCGGCGTCTGAGTGGTGGCGCGGTGGTGGCTGGTTGGTGGTGGTTGAGGGTTGGGGGAGAAGAGAGGGAGAAGAAGAGTTGGGGGGTGTCGCGACTGATGGGGTTTCGCGTGACTGGGGGGTTATATTTTTGAATCCACGCGGCCGCGTGGGGCACGCGGTTGCGTGGCTGGAGCGAAAAAAGTGGTTGACGCGATCGCGTGGGTGACGCGATCACGCGGAGGGCAGACAGAGAAAATGACGCGATCGCGTGGGGCGCGCAATCGCATGGAGGGGGTAAAGAAGGGATGATGCGATCGTATGGGGCATGCGATCGCATCGCTGGAAATTGTGCTAAATGCACGAATCCAGCGTCGTTCCAGCACAACTCTCTGTCTCTTTTTTGGGATTTGTGCAATCCATGCGACGCGATCGCGTCGCGTGGGATTGGTTGTGTGCATGTGACGCAATCGCAAGGGGCATGCGATCGCGTGGGCCATTTTGTGCTAGACGCACAATGGCCGCACGATTCCAGCCCAACTCTCTGGACGTTGGATCCTTACGCCGATTTCTAGGTCACGCGGCCGCGTGGATGACGCTGTCGCGTGGGAAGTGTAGTTAGCCATTTGACGCGATCGCATGGGGCATGCGGTCGCGTCGCGCACCCTCTCTTTTTTTTATATGCAGAATGCGGAATGCAATATGCAGAATGGAGTGCTTAATGTAAATGCTATGCATGATTCCAGGTTCAATAAAATAAAATAAAATTTAAAAACAAACAAAACTAAATAAAATTAAAATTACAAAAGGAACGATCATACCACGGTGGGTTGTCTCCCACCTAGCACTTTTAGTTAAAGTCCCTAAGTTGGACATTTGAAGAGCTTCCTGTTATGGTGGCTTGTGTTTAAATTCATCCAGAAATCTCCACCAATGCTTGGAATGCCAATAGCCTCCGTGGTCCCAAACTAGACATGTAAAGCTTCTGAGCAGCTTCAAACAGATTTTCAGGCTCCCGGGGTGACGAATGTCAGAATAGATTCCAGGATCCCAAGCCTTGTTTTTAAATCTGCCTCCGTCTTGATCTCCATGTTTCCATCCGGGCGGTTTAAAAAGTAAATTCTCACCATGGTAACCAAACTTTTTCCGAGATCCATTCGATTGATTTTGATGCCAATCCGTGCACTTCGAGTTGAAGCGTGGAACCTTATTGAACCTTGTGCACCAGCTCTGAGCACGAGCCATTTCCCTCTTACTCTTAAAGCCGCAGAGAGCTCTAAGCTGGCCATCTGTTTCAAGTAAACCATATTCAAGTGAAAAAGTAAAGTTAAAAGTTAAAGATTGTACCCACTTAAAGCTTGTATTAGGTGGTAATGGCCTTGGGGAAGGTGTTTCTGGTGGTTCTGTAAGTTCTACTCCCTTGTGCTCTTCTGTGAACTCCTCCACTTCCTTGTGAGGTTCTTCAAATGCATCTGAGTCCTGGTCAAAGTCTTCTATGTCTTCCTCATCACTTGAGTCATGGATTGGAGGTTGAGAGAAATCTACCTCTGCATCATCCTCGTATTCATTTGGGGAAGATTCGTCGATCTCAGAGAACTCACTTGCAGATGCAAGTTCATTACTAAGAGAACTTGACTTGTGACTATCATCATCAAGAGAGTTTGCTTCCTAGATTATTCCGTCTGATTCTTCATAAACGACTTGCCTTGGGATTGTGCGCTATCCTCCTTAGCATTAACAATAATGTCCTTGACAGATTTCTCCTCAGGTCTGGATTCCCATGGAGGTTCTGCGTCTCCTAGATCTTCAACCAACTCTTCTTCTTGTACAATGACAGCATCTTCTACTTGTTCGAGTACGAATTCATTCTCTGTCTTGTCCACTAGAGTTTCTAATATCTCCTTCATGCTACGCTCTTCATTAGATTGTCCACATGGGGCTGTGGTTGGTCCTTGAATGTTCGAGCGTCTAGAGGCTAATTGAATTACTGCTTGCTCCAGTTGTCGAATGGTTGCATGAAGTTTATTTACTGTTGCCTTGAGGCGAACCTCTGATTCTCGGGGTGATGGATTTGGACATGAGACATAGGGAAGTGGTGGTGCTTGGGAGTGATTGGATTGGAACTGGGGTAGGAAAGGATCATACAGTGGCGAATGGTAAAGAGAAGCTTGCGAGTGTGGTGGTTCGAGGTTATGTTGAGAGGATGGTCTATAGGCACGGGGTGGGACTTGTTGGTAGTTACAAGGTTGTCCACCATATTTATCAGCTGGGTATGCATTGTAGACTTGTCGTTGTCCGTGATATCTTGGAGGATGTTGTTGCCTAAAGGGTTGATTAGATCCTCTTGGCTCCATCCATCCTTGATTGGTTTGACCTTGATGAATATTCATGCTGTAACTTCTATTTCCTTCAACAAAGTTAGAGCCAAACTCAAAGTGAGAGGGGTGAGAGTTCATAGTAGCAAATAAAAAATAAAATTAAAAAGGAAAAACAAAAATAAATAAACAAGTAAAGGAAAAATATGTACAATAACCAATAATAAGGCACACGTTAGCAGTTCCCTGGCAACGGCGCCATTTTGACGTTAGGATTTTTGCCAGTAAAGAATTTCATAAAAACAGTCGCGTTGTAGATATAGTCTCTAAACCGACAGAAATCCCTTCGTACAAACGTTTTGGTTGTCACAAGTAACAAATCCCTTAAAATTGATAACCGAGTATTTAACCTCGGCTCGTCTTCTCAAGGAACTGCAGGGAAGTATGTTCTCATTATTGGTTATGGAGATTGTAAAATTGGTGCTTCAAGAATGAGGAACGAGTAGTTTGATGACAAGTAAATTAAATGGAAATTGAAAATAGATAAATACTGTAAAGCAAACTTTTGGCAAGGTATGAGAAATTAGAGGTCCGATCCTAGCTATCCTTAGCAATGATAATGATGGTTGAATCCTAATTCCACTTTGTTAACCTTTACTAAGATAAAGGAAGGTCAAGGGATTAATTAGTTTGATCTTCGAATCCTATTTATTTCCTAAGAAAAGATTGGGATTATAGAAGTTCAATTCAATTAACAAAGATAACAATTATCGATTATGCTGTTGAATTGGATAACTCCTGAGTTACTGATTTCTTAACCAAGACCAAAAGGAGAAAAATAAATCTACTTGAAAAAAATGTCTTCAGAGTAAAAGTGACAATAGCATGAATAAGAGTAATTGATATTAAACTGAAATACCTCAAATAATATTAATAAAAGAGTAATCTGTAACATAAATGGATTCATAAAGTAGCTTGCAAAAGTAAATAAAAGGAATATTGAACTTGATCAAAAGAGATAATCTTGAAAGTGAATAAAAATCCTAAATCTAAATCCTAATCCTAAAGAGAGAGAATCTCTCTCTAAACTAAATCTAATTCATGGAAAAGTAACTAAATTGGCGAGCTCTCCATGAATGGATGCATTCCTTCACTTCATAACCTCTGGTCTATGCCTTCTGGACTTGGATTGGGCCAAAAAGGGCTTCAGAATTCGCTATGAGCATTTTCTGCAATTTTTGGTGCGTGTCCTCTATCACGCGTCCGCGTGGATCACGCGGTCGCGTCATTCGGAGCTTTTCTTGTCATGCGGTCGCGTCAGTCATGCGACCGCGTCATATTCGTTCTGCTTAAGGCGCACGGTCGTGTCAGTCATGCGGGCGCGTTGCTGCTTCTTTGCGCTTGGCATGCGTCCGCGTCGCCCATGCGATCGCGTGGATGCCAGTTTCTTCAGAAGCTCCATTTTGTGCTTTCCATCCATTTTTGTATGTTTCCTTTCCATCCTTTAAGTCATTCCTACCTTAGAAGATCTGAAAACTACTCAACACACTAATCATGGCATCGAATGGAATTAAAGGTGATTAAAATAATTAATTTAAAAGCATAGGAAACATGTTTTTCACATACATCACATAATAAGGAAGGAGAAGTAAAACCATGCAATTAATATGAATAAGTGGGTGAAGGATTGAAGAAATCACTCAAATTAAGCACAAAATATATCATAAAATATGGGTTTATCAGTCGCACCATGCGTACGCATCACTAGTCTTTGTCGCACACCCATGCGCGAGCGTGATCAACGTGTACGCGTCAAAAAGCTGACGTGGGACTCCTAGTACAAAAACCAGAGAGTTGCACTGGGGTGGTGCTGCGTTTGTGCGAATAGCACAATTTAGCTCCACGTGTACGCATGGATGACGCGTATGCGTGGATGATGTGTACGCATCACCTCTCTTTTCTGCAATCCACGTGTACGCGTGGTCGATGCTTACGCGTCGCAACCCCCTCCTGCTTTTCGCGCGCACGCGTGGCCCATGCGCGCGCGTTGCCTTCCCGCCTGTTGTTCCCTATTTCTTCTCTTTACTCTCTTTCTTTCTTTCTTTCTTCTTCTCTCTTCCCTTCTCCCATTTCTTTTCTACCCTTTTCTCTCTTCTCTTCTCTTCGCACCTTTCTCATCTTTTCTTTCTTACTTCTTTTTATTTTTTCTTCTCCCTCTTTTTAAGTTTTCACTTCTTATTTTTCTCATCTTTCGTTTTCTTTTGTTTATTACATTTGCTTATTTCACTCATTGCATTTTAATTTTGTTTGTATAGCTTGTTCTTATTTTCTTTTCTAATTTTCTTATTTTAATATTGGTGTTAAATTCTCCTACTCAGTTGTTGAGGATTTCTTGGGTTATCGTGGTACTTTTTGACGTGTTTGATATTGTTGGGTGATGAAACTTTTAAATCAATGCTTAATCTTTGATGACTCTTGCATCCTTTGTCCATTAATATGAACTCCTATTGTCTTTCATGACCCACTCTTTCTTATTTGAACTTGATGCTTCTGAGTATCCACTTCATGTCATTTACTTATGCTTTGACTTTACTCTTGTATCAAGTGTTAGTGATATGCCCTTTTGCTTAAATTGCTTTCTCATTCATATGTTGTAGCTACCATGTAAGTGGAGAACCTTACTCTTATTTGGTATTAGCCCCTGCCTATGTTCTATTTGCTTTGATGTCTCTGTTGTAGGCTTAATTTTCTTTCTTTCTCTTTTCTTTTAGGCTGGCCACCAAGAGGAAAAGGAAAAGCTTCTAAATGAGGCGACAAACAATTCCCTCTGCACAACCTTTTGAAGGAGCTCATCAGTTGTAACAACCCATCTACCTTACTCTTCTTTACATGCACCGAGGACGGTGCAAGTTTCTAAGTGTGGGGGGGTCGAGGACCAGCCTCCATGGATAACCACTTCCTTTTCCAACACCAATTCTTAATTTTCGTTGTTAGTTAGCTATTGCATTGCATGATAGATTGCATGTTAGTTAGAGCTTGTACATATTTTACCACTTCTTTTTATGTTAGGACTACTTGGTCGAGGTGATGATTTTCTTTCCAAGAAAACTGTTCTATGGCACCCTACCAATTTGGAAAAAAAAATAAATTTTTGTTGAACTTGCTTGAAGGAATTAATTTTGGAAAAGGTTTTTGAGCTAAGAACACATAAGCATGCGAGTTTTGAGCCTAATTGTGTAGTTACATCATATACCCACTATTTTCCATTTTTGTGTGTATTATTCTCTTTCGAGGATTGTAATCTTTGATTTGTTTGATTCTTTATGTCCATTTTTCCATGTATACATACATTTATATGATTGAGGTCATCATTCCATTTAGCTCAGTTACCCAAATAGCCTACCTTTCATCAACCATTGTTATTTAATTTTGAGCCTATTTAATCCCTTTTGTTCTTAATTGTAGCACATCACTACCCCTAAGTGAAAAATAATAAATGTCCCTGAATTTGGATCTTTGATTAGCTTAGGCTAGTGAATGTGTGTATCATTTAAATATGGGAAACTTGGGAATATTGGTTGAGGTAAAAGTGTGTTTTTGTATTTTTATTGAAGATTTTGGGAATTGGATACATGTTCATGCATTAAATATGTAAAACCATATGCATTGATGCTCTTGTATATATTTTAGCTTGAAAAAAAATGATAAAGAAAAATAAAAAGAAAAATATATATATAAAAGAAAAAGAGAAAGAGAAAAAGAAAAGCAATAAAAAGGGGACAAAAATGCCCCAAAGCAAAGTAATAATAACAATGGATATGGAATGTGAATTGAAAGAAAATGCATGAGTGTGTGAAAAAGTGAAAAATGGGTACCTAGGTAATGTACTAGAATTGTATAGGTTGTTATATGTGTTTGGTGAGAGCTTAGGCTAATTAGAGATTCAAATTTCAAGCTCGCTTGGCCACACACATATATATATATATATATATATATATATATATATATATATATATATATATATATATCCTTACCTTTACCCTAGCCCCTTTACAACCTATGAATAAGTCCTCATGATAAATGTACGCATGAATTGAATAATTGTTGATTGTTAGATGAAAAACAAATCTTGGAAAGCATGATTAGAAGAGAATTGAGCGAATCAACCCTATACACTTGAGCGAATAGAGCGGACACACTTCCGGTGAGGGTTCGATGCTCAACTCCTTGTTCCTTACTTTCACAAGCTTTCTTCTCGCAAGTTGTTTACACTCCATTTTGATATTTGAATTGGTAGAGTTCATGAATAATCATATCACCTTAGCCCTACTCGTTCATGTATATGTTCTTCGGAGATTGATTCACTTTTAACCAAGTAGGTAGAAGCATTGTGCATTTTGGTGCATTCATATAGGTAGGTTCATATAGTTTATTTGCATTGAATAAATTTTCATACCCCTTTTTTTGTCTTTCTTAGTTTAGCATGAGGACATGCTTAGTTTAAGTGTGGGGAGGTTTGATAAACCCCAATTTTGTGGTTTATCTTGTGTTAAATTTAGACAATTTTATCAACTTTTCTCACATTTATTTAATGAAATAGCATGGTTTTGTAAATTTTTCCTAATTTGTGCTTAAGAGTAAAAACATGCTTTTTAGGCCTTTAAATTCATAAATTTAATTCACTTTAATTCCATTCTATGCCTTGATATATTTGTTAAGTGATTTCAGGATTAGAAGGCAAAGATTGGGTTGAAGGAATAAAGAAAAAGCATGCAAAAAAGGAGAATTCATGAAGAAATGAGGATTTGCAGAACTCAAGGCCATGCGCACGCGTCACCCATGCGTACACGTGAGAAGGAGATTCGCCAGCGATGCGCACGCGTCACCCACGCACACGAGTGAGGAGGAATTTTGCAATACGACGTGTACGCGTGACCCATGCGTACGCGTGACAAGTTGGACATGACTTCACTAAAGGAAAAATGCTGGGAGCAATTTCTGCGCTCAAGGAGGCCCAAATCGAACTCATTTTTTATGCTTTTCAACCTAAGGATTGCAAGGAATGTGGGGGGAGTCATAGTAGAGTTTTCATCATGTTTTATGGTAGAATTCTAGAGAGAGAGTCTCTCTCCTCTCTCTAGATTTTAGGGTTCTTATTTCAATTTCCTTTTAGATCTATATTTAAATCTTGTTTCATTTTAGTTTTCCTTTACTTTTATTTGTTCTAGCATTTTAGTTTATCTACTTCTTTTGTTAATTTCTTATTTTGCTCTCTTTTATGTTTATGTTTATGCACTCTTGTTGATTCTAATTTCCTTTTAATGCAATTTTATATTTCTATGTCTCTTGATGTTTATCTCACTTTCTACTGCTGATTTCTTGCTTTTGTTAGTTATAGCTTTCAATAATTCTTTCAATTTATGATATTTTTTTATTGCACTCTAGGTGTTTGTTAAAAAGCTTTCTCTATTTATTTAGTAGTTTTCTTTACTCTTGGCCTAGGCTAAGGGAATTGAGTGACCTTGAGTCATTGGGTCTCATTGAATTGGTGATTTGAGAACCCTTAGTGGTCAATTTGATAACCATTGACGCTAACCTACTACAAAGTCAATCAGTAGCTAGGTTAGGACTTATGGATTGATGTTGATCAACCCTATTTGATGTACTTCAAGCGTTGAAGTAGACATTGTACGTACTTCAAGAATAAAAGTAGACTAAATGGGTTGGTCCCTCATAATTGTCAATACATGGTTTGTAGACAAGAATGGGGGATCTTAATTCCTATACCTAGCTAAGAGTTCTTTCCCTTTCTTTATTTGTTCTTGTCATTTACTTTCTTGTCATTTACTTTTCTTGCCAATTACCAAATCAAACCCCCTTGTTCCTTCATAGTCAATAATTGATCACTTCATTGCAATTCCTTGTGAGATGACCCGAGGTTTGAAGACTTCGGTTAATTTTTATTGGGGTTTGTACATGTGACAACCAATATTAAAATTTGATTGAAAGTTATTAGTTGGTTTGGAACTTTTCTTACAACAAAGTTCTTTTTCTATTAAGAAATTTCTTGACCGATAATAATTCTCACTATCAACACCCCAGAGGAATGCATGAGCATTGATATCATTGATTCCCTGGTGGAAGAATTGAACATAGTTGAGAGACTCGAAGAAGAGCTGAACGACTGACGAACAGATTTTTGTGTGGTCTAGAATTTCGCAAATAAGTTCTCATTGAAAGTATAGCTTCTAGACCGACAAAGAATCCTTTCGTACAAAAGTTTGGTTGTCACAAGTAACAAACCCCTAATAAAATTAATAACTAAAGTATTTAAACCTCGGGTCGTCTCTCAAGGAATTGCAGGGAGGTGTATTTATTATTGGTTATGGAAAAAGTATCTTTTTGGGTCTTTGAATAATGAATAGGAAAAGCAAATTGCAATAACTAAATTAATAACTAATAAAGCTCTTAGCAAGGTATGAAAACTGGACGTCCTATCCTAGTTATCCTTATCAATTGTGATGAGAATTATTCATTGCTCCCACTTTGTTAACCCTTACTAAATAAAGGAAAGTCAAGTGAACTAATCAATTTGATTTCTCAAGTCCTAGTCAACTCCTAAGGAAAGACTAGCTTTAGAGGGATCCAAATCAACCAGCGAATTCCAATTATCAATCAACAAGGAAGTTTGATAACTCAAGTGTCTCCAGTTAATCAATTCATGCTAAGAATGTAAAAAGCTAAAATTAAAATCATAAATATGAAATACCTCAATTTGCATTAAATAAAGAAATCAAATCTAACATGGAGTTCATAAACCAAATTGTCAACATAGAGCAATCAAAAAAGGAAATAAATAAACTAGAATGCTAAGATAAATAAGAGTAGAAGAGAAACTAAAGTAAAAGAACATTGAACCAGGAATTGAGAAGAAATAATAAACCTAAAATTAAGAGGAATCCTAAAACCTAGAGAGAGGAGAGAGGCTTGATGATTGGATTTGTGACGGTTTAGAAATTCACAAATAATTCTCGTTGTAAAGTATAGCTTCCAAACCAACAATAATCCTTTCATACAAAAATTTGTTTGTCACAAGTACAAACCCCTAAAATCTATAAACCGAAGTATTTAAACCTCGGGTCGTCTCTCAAAGGAATTGCGGGCTAGTGTTCTTGCTATTGGTTATGAATTGTATATTTTTGGGGTTTTGGATGAGAAACATGAAAAGTAAATGACAATGAAAATAAACTACCAACTAAAAAGGTCTTGGCGAAGGTTGGTGGTTAAGGATCTCTATCTCTATCACCAACCACAACATGAGAATTGGCAAGGATCAATCCTATTAAGTCATCCTCTAACTAGTAGTAAAGGAAAGTCAAGTGAGCTATATCAATCAAAGTCCATAAGTCCTAGTTCTCCACTAAGTCAATTAGTGAGTTCTAGAGTTAATGGCTCCCAATCGTCAATCACTTGGACATTAGTAACTTAAGAGTTCTTAAGTTACCTTCCCAAGCCAAGAGCATAAAATTCTATTCTAACATCCAACTAAGCATTTAATCAAACACTTGGAAGGCATAAAAGGAAAGCATAATAAAATTGCAAGGAAAGTAAAGCTACACTACTCAATTGCAAGGAATTAAACAACAACAAATCAAATCAACAATAAAGCAACATGAATCATAAATTACATAAAAGGAAAATGGAAGAACAAAAGTGCATCAACATAAAAGTAGAGAATTACAAGAATTAAATGCTAAACTAGAGAGAAGAGATGTAGAAGAAGAAGAATTACAGAAGGAAAAGTAAATCAAAGCATGAAATTAACCTAGATCTAAGAATTCCTAATCTAGATCTAACCTACTCCTAATTCTAGAGAGAAGAGAGAGCTTCTCTCTCTAGAAAATAGCTAAAGCATGATAAAACTAAAATAAAACTCACTAACTAACTAGATGTCCCATCCCTCTTCAATCCTTGGGTTAAATAGCATCAGAAATGAGTTGGATTGGGCCCAAAATGCACCAGAAATCGCTGGCCACGAGTTGCATTAAATAAATCACGTGCAGCATTGGCGCGTACGCGTACAGTGCATGTGCACGCGATGTAACTATGACAAATTTTATATCATTTTGAAGCTCCGGATGTTAGCTTTCCAAAGAAACTAAAACCGCATCATTTGGATCTCTGTAGCTCAAGTTATGGTCGATTAAGTGCGAAGAGGTCGGCTTGACAGCTTTTGCGATTCCTTCATTTCTTCATGAGTTCTCCATTTTTACATGCTTTTCCTTCATTCTCTTGATCCAATCTTTGCCTCCTAAACCTGAAATCACTTAACAAATATATCAAGGCATCTAATGGAATCAAGGTGAATTAAATTTAGCTAGTTTAAGACCTCAAAAGCATGTTTTCACTCTTAAGCACAAATTAGGAGACAATCATGAAAGCATACTATTTCATTGAATAAATGTGGGTAAAAGGTTATAAAATCCCCTTAATCAAGCACAAGATAAACCCTACAAATGGGGTTTATCAAGCCTCTCTCTCTAGAAACTACATCTAAAACCTAAATTGTGTAAATGAAACTTGTTTGAATGAATGAATGATTGGATGCATTTCCCCACTCTGTAGCCTCTAATCTGTATTTTTTGGGCCAAAAACTGGGTCAAAAATAGTCTTGAAATCACCCCCATCTATTTCTGATACGTCCAGCATGTGCGCAAGTCACGCGTACGCGTCATCCACGTGTACGCGTGGATTGAACTTTTGCCAGGTCACGCGTGCGCGTGATCCATGCGTGCACGTCACCTAACAGCATGGAAACTATGGCAAATTATAAATCATTTCGAAGCCGGATGTTATCTTTCCAACGCAACTTGAACCGCCTCATTTGGACCTCTGTAGCTCAAGTTATAGTTGATTTAGTACCAAGAGGTCAGGCTGGACAGCTTTAGCAATTCCTTCAATTTCTTGTATTCCTTCCACTTTTTCATGCTTCCTTTCCATCCTCTAAGCCATTCCTACCCTGTAAACCCTGAAATCACTTAACACACATATCAAGGCATCGAATGGTAATAAGAGGAGATTAAAATTAACAATTTAATGGGCCAGGAAACATGTTTTCAATCATAGCACAGAATTAGGAAGGAAAATGTAAAACATGCAATTAGTATGAATAAGTTTGAGAATAGTGGATAAAATCTACTCAATTAAGCACAAGATGTACCATGAAATAGTGGTGCATCAAATCTCCCCACACTTAAACATTAGCATGTCCTCATGCTAAGCTCAAGAGAAACTATAAGCGTGAAGAGGAATGGTAGAAAGTATGAAATGCAACCTATCTATATGAATGCAACTACATGCAAAATATTTCTACCTACTTGGTTAAAAGTAAACAAATTCTTCAAGAAGAAATATAAACTGGATCTCACTAATTCAAATCATAAAATAAGGTACAAGTAAACTTGCAAAAGAAAATATCTCGTGAAAGCCGGGAACAAAGAATCGAGCATCGAACCCTCACCGGAAGTGTATACACTCTAATCGCTCAGGTGTTTAAAGTTGGACTCTCTCAATTCTCAACTAACCTTGCTTTCTAAGGCTTGCTTTTCTTCTACCAATCAACACAAATTTGATACATAAATACACATATCAAGAGGTCTTTTAAGGGTTGTAATGGAGTTAGGGTCAAGGTAGGATTGTATTTGGCCAAGTGGTCTAAAATCTGAAACCTTAATTAACTTAAATTTCCCACATAACTTAAGACAATCCATGTAATCATAATACAAAATCTAACTACCCATTTACTATGTTTACCATATATTCATGCATCCGATTTTGAGTACAACTCATATGCATTGATATTATTACTTAACTTGGGGCATTTTGTCCCCTTTTTATTATTTGCTTTTTTTTCTTTTCTTTTCTTTTTCTCATATTATTTTATTTTATTTTTTATTTTTATATGTAAATATATATATATTTTTTTTTCTTTTATTTTTCTCAATGCATATGATTAAATTATTGAATGCATGAACATGTCCTAAACATTTTTTTTTACATTTTCATAAAGATATACAACACCCAATTCTTAAACCAAATGTTTCCAAATCTAACTTTCCCACACTTAAATCATGAACACTCTCACTAGTCTAAGCTAACCAAGGATTCAAATTAAGGACATTATTGTTTTACGCTTAGAGTTAGTAATTAGCTAAAATTAAGAATAAATGGGGTTAAAAGGCTCAACATTGGTTTACAAAAGATAATGAAAAGGTTAAGCCCATATGGGTATGTAAGCTCAGTGAAACAAGGCCTCAATCATATAAGTGCATGCATACATCAAACAATGGAAATATAGAATTAAGCAAGACAAAGATCACAATTTAGAGAGAACAACAAACACCAAAAATAAAATATTGGTTCTAAACCATATTTTGTGTGTTCGAGCTCTAAACCATGTTCCAAAATAATATTTCTTCAAACAAGTTTAACAAAATTTTAATTTGAATTAGTGAAATGTTATAAAAAGTTTCTTGAAAAGGAAAATATTACTTCAACCAAGTAGTGGTAAATTATGCACAAAATCAAACAATCATGCAATCAAACATGCAAATGCAACCACTAACAAATTAAACATTGGGGTTCAAAAAGGAAGTAACTAACCCACGGAAGTCGGTATCGACCTCCCCAAACTTAAAGATTGCACCGTCCTCGGTGCGTGCTAAGATGTGCATGTGGACGGGTGGCTCCAACTGACGTTTTTCTCTCCAAAGAATGTGCGTATGGACTTGTCTATCTCCCCATTGAGAGGCTTCTCCTTTCCCTTCTCGGTGGCCATTCTGAAAGAAGAGAAAAAGGGAGAAAAGTAACCCAGAAACAAAGATAAGAAAACAAATAAAACATTAGTTGGTTAATGCCAAATAATGAGGGTCTCAATTACATGGAAGCTACAACGTGCAAGCGAGAAGACAGTAGAAGCAAACGGCATATCAATAGTGCAAAAATTGCAACAAAGGGGAAGAGAGTGTGGGTAATGCAAGATAGTATAAGCTCATGTCAATGCAAAAGGAATACCAGTATTATAAAAATTAGCATTGACTTATAATTAATAACACCCAACAGTTTAAAACAAGTCACGAAGCACCAAATTATTGCCAGGAAAGATACAACAGTTGAATAAGAACATGTGACACCAATGTAAAAAGAATAACTTTAGAAAAGAAAATAAAAATATGCACAAAATTAAAATGCAATGAATGAAAGTTTGCAGATAAATTAAGTAAAATAGAATGAAAGTGAAGAAGGATGAGAAGTTAAAGAAATAAAGAAGAAGAAAGTAAGAAAGGGGGGAGAAAGAAGAAGAAAAGATAGAAGAAAAATGTAAGAATTTAGAAATGGGGTGCGACGCGTACGCGTGCATCACGCGTATGCGTGAAAACTGAGTTGGCCGTTTGACGTGTAAGCGTCCCCCACACGTACGCATGGGAGGTCTGAAAGTGAAATGATGCGCACACGCGTGAAATGATTTTGTGCCTCTAGCACAGTTCCATCGCGAAGGCAGCACAACTCTCGGGTTAGCACCCTTATTACGCCGATTTCCCTATCCACGTGTGCGCATGGTTGGTGCGTACGCGTGGATTTCCAAAGTTGCAAGTGACGCGCACACGTCAGGGATGCGTACGCGTGGCTCGATTTGTGCGCAGAGCACACCAGCCGCACAATTCCATCACAACTTTCTGTTCGTTGGATGGATAGCAAAATTAGGAATCGATGTCCATGCGTGGCTGATGAGAGAACTTTTGCGTGGTCTAGAAATTTGCGGATAAATCCTCGTTGCATGTATAGTTTCTAAACATTCAAAAGTCCTTTCATACAAACGTTTTAGTTGTCACAAGTAACAAACCCCTTTGAAATTGATAACCGAGTATTCAGACCTCGGATCGTCTTCTCAAGGAATTGCAGGGAAGTATGTTCTTATTATTGGTTATGAAGATTGTAAATCGGGGGTTTTAGAAGTAAGGTGGGAATATGTTATATGACAAGTAAAATAAAATAATAATAATAAAATCTCTTGGCAAGGTATAAGAAATTGGAAGTCCAGACTTAGTTATCCTTATCAATAATAAAGAAGATTGAATCTTAATTCCACTTAGTTGACCTTTACTAAAGCAAAGGAAAGTCAAGGGACAAATTGGTTTGATCTTCGAATCCTATTTATTTCCTAAGAAAAGATTGGGATTATTGAAGTTCAACTCAATTGGCAAGATAACAATTATCAATTATGCTCTTGAATTGGATAACTCCTGAGTTACTGATTTCTTAACCAAAACCAAAAGGGGAAAAGTAAATATACTGGAATAAGAATGCCTTCAGATGGGAAGCAATAATCATGTAAATAAAAGAAAGCAATATTAAACTGAAATACCTCAAATTGCATTAACAAAAGAACTTAAATCTGACATGGATGTTCATAAATTAAATTGGAAAAATAAATAAAAGAACAATGAACCTGGGATTGAGAGTCACTCCTAAAACTAAGAAAAGTCCTAAACCCTAATCCTAAGTGAGAGGAGAGAACCTCTCTCTCTAAAAACTACATCTACTCCTAAAATTGTAAATATGAAAGACTTTTTTTGAATGGATGCATTCCCCCACTTTATAGCCTCTAATCTGTGTTTTCTGGGCCGCAAACTGGGTCAGAAACAGCCCAGAATTCGCTGGTTGTGAATTCAAACACGCTGATTTTCATCACTGCGACGCGGCCGCATGGAGCACGCAGTCGCGTCGCCTAGCGTCAGGGAAACAATGGCATATTATATATCAAATCGAAGCCCCGGACGTTAGCTTTCCAACGCATCTGGAACCGCTTCATTTGGATCTTTGTAGCTAAAGTTATAGCCTTTAAGTGCGAAGAGGTTAGGCTGGACAGCTTAGCAATTTCTCCAACTTCTTGTATTCCTTCCAATTTTGCATGCTTCCTTTCGATCCTCTAAGCCATTCCTGCCCTATAATCTTTGAAAGCACTTAACACACATATCAAGGCATCTAATGGTGATAAGAGAGGATTAATATTAGCAATTATAAGTCAAAAGAAGCATGTTTTCAATCAAAGCACATAATTAGGAAGGCAAATGTAAAACCATGCAAATAGTATGAATAAGTGGATAAAGAGTAGATAAAACCACTCAATTGAGTACAAGATAAACCATAAAATAGTGGTTTATCAACCTCCCCACACTTAAACATTAGCATGTCCTCATGCTAAGCTCAAGAGAAGCTATAAATATGAAGAGGCATGATAGAGAGTATGCAATGCAACCTATCTATATGAATGCAACTACATGCAAAAATGATTCTACCTACTTGGTTAAAAGTAAACAAATCTTTCAAGAGGAAATATGAACTAGATTTCATTAATTCAAATCATGAAAATGAAGTACAAATAAACTTGCAACAAGAAAGTAGCTCATGAAAGCAGGGAACAAGGAATTGAGCATCGAACCCTCACTGGTAGTGTATACACTCTAATCAGTCAAGTGTTTTTAGGTTCGATTCTCTCAATTCTCTACTAACCTTTCTTTCTAAGGCTTGCTCTTCATCTAACAATCAACATAAATTTAATGCACAGATACACATATCAAGAGGTCTTTTAAGGGTTGTAATGGGGTTAGGGTCAAGGTAGGGTTGTATTTGGCCAAGTGGACTAAAATCTGAATCCTTAATTAACTTAAACTTTTTCCACCTAACTTAAGACAATCCATGTAATTACAATGCAAAATCTAACTACCCATTAACTATTTTTTCCACATATTCATGCATCCGATTTTGAGTACAGTACATATGCATTACTTTCATCATTTACTTTGGGGCATTTTATCCCCTTTTTATTTGCTCTTTTTTTTCTTTTCTTTTTTTCACCTTTTTTTTTCTTTTATTTTTCTCAATGCATATGATTAAATTATTGGATGCATGAATCATGTCCTAAACATTTTTTCTTCACATTTTCAGAAAATTCTAACATACTCAATTCTCAAACCAAATTTTTCTAAATTCAACTTCCCCACACTTAATTCATGAGCACTCTCACTAGTCTAAGCTAACTAAGGATTCAAATTAAGGACATTATTATTTTTCGCTTAGAGTTAGTGATGTGCTAAAGTAAAGAACAAAGGGGTATAATAGGCTCAACATTGGTTTGCAAGGGATAATGAAAGGTAAGGCCATATGGGTATGTAAGCTTAGTGAAACAAAGGCCTCAATCATATAAGTGTATGCATACATCAAACTATGGAAATATAGAATTAAGCAAGACAAAGATCACAATTTTAGAGAGAAAAACACACATCAAAAAATAAAATATTGGTTGAAAAATGCAACCAATTCAAATAGGCTCAAAATCTCACAGGTTTTGTGTGTTCGAGCTCTAAACCATGTTCCAGTATAATATCTCTTCAAACAAGTGTAACATTAAATTTTATTCAAATTAGTGAAATACTCTTAAAAGGTTTCTTGAAAAAGAAAATATTACTTCAACCAAGTGGTAAAGTTTGCATAAAATCAAACAAACAAATATGCAATCAAACATGCAAATGCAACAACTAACAAGGAAAATAGAACATTGGTGTTTGAGAACGAAATACTAACCCATGGAGATCGGTATCGACCTCCCCACACTTAAAGATTGCACCGTCCTCGGTGCATGCTGAGATGTACAGGTGGACGGGTTGTTCCAACTGATGCTTTTCTTCAAGGATTGTGCAGATGGACTTGTCTGTCTCCCCTTAAGAAGTTTTTCCGCTCCCTACGTGGTGGCCATCCTAAAAGAAGAGGGAAAAGAAAAAAAGTAACCCAAAAATAAAGATAGAAAATAAATAAAATATGGGTGTTAATGCCAGATAATAAGGATCTCAATTACATGGTAGCTACAACATGCAAATGAGAAAACAGTAGAAGTACATGGCAAATCAGGAATGCAAAAATTTGCAAAAATAGGGAAGAGAGTGTGGGTAAGGAGAGATAATATAAATTCATGTCAATGTAAACGTAATATAGGTATAAAAGATTGGCATTGATATAAATAATATTACCTATCCAGAATAAAACAAGTCACTAAGCACCCAAAATAATTCAAGAGAAGATGCAACAGTTAAATAAGAAAATTTTAACACTAAAGGAAAAATAATGAATTTAAAAAAGAAAACAAAAATATGCACAAAATTAAGATACAATGAATGAAATATGCAAATAAATTAAGTAAAATAAAATAAAAGATAAGAAGAATGAGAAGGGAAAGAAGTAAAGTAAGAAAGAAAGGAGGGAGGAAAAATTAGGATTGGGGGAGAAAAAGATAAGATATTTGGCAAATTAGGATAAGTTGTGCGGCGCAAGCGACGCGGACGCGTGGGGCACGCGGTCGCGCGGCTTGCGCTTAAACTGATTGACGCGATTGCGTCGGTCACGCGGTCGCGTGACCCATTTTATGCTACTGGCGCGAGGGCAGCCTCGCTCTCGCACAACTCTCTGTTCAAAAATCATTAATTGCCAAATATTGGGTGACGCGATCGCATGGGGCATGCGATCGCGTGAGTGGGCTTTAAAAAAATATGACGCGGTCGCGTGCCGCGTCGCGTGCGTGCTTCTCTCTTTTTTTTAATGCAATGCTTAATGTGAATGCTATGAAAACTTCCAGATTCAATGAAAATTAAAATAAAATAAAAGCAAACAACATGAAATAAAATTGAAAAAGAAACGATCATACCATGGTGGGTTGTCTCCCACCTAGCACTTTTAGTTAAAGTCCTTAAGTTGGACATTTGGTGAGCTCCCTGTTATGGTGGCTTGTGTTTGAACTCATCCAGGAATCTCCACCAATGTTTGTGATTCCAGTAACCTCCAGGGTCCCAAATCTTGTTTCTACACCCGTCTTCAAGTTGATTATCATGATTCCATCCGGGTGGTTCAGCCTTAGAATTCTCACCGAAGCGTCCAAACAACTTCCTAGACCCATTCAATTGAGCCTTACACCAACCTTTGCATTTAAACTTAAAGCTTCCAACCATGATGAACCTTACAGGACAATTCTTACCACTGGCCATCTTCCTCTTACTCTTAATGTTACAAAGAGCTCTAAGTTGACCATCCGTCTCCAGTAGCCCATATTCAAGTGGAATTAGAAAGCTAAGGGATATGAATTTTACCCACTTGAATGTTGTGAAGGATGATGGCAACTTAGGGGGAGGTATTCTTAATGAAATTGCAAGCTCCACTCCCTTGTGCTCTTCTCTGATAATTACCACCTCTTTGCAAGCTTCTTCAATTTCAACCTCTTCCTCTTGGTCAACCTCTTCCAAGTCTTCAACTGTGACATGTCCTGGAGGTTGTACACCCTCCTCAGTATCAATTTCAAATGTCTTAGAAGGGGGTTCTATGACTAGACTTTCCCATGGAGGTTCTACATCTCCTAAGTCTTCAACCACTTCTTCTTCTTCAATAATTCCGGCTTCCTCCACTTGTTCCAGTACAAAGTCATGCTCCGTACTATTCACTGGAGTTTCTAGTATCTCTTTCATGCTACGTTCTTCATTAGATTGTCCACATGAAGCCATGGGGTTCCTTGAGTGTCCAAACATCGGGAAGCTAATTGATTTATCGCTTGCTCCAATTGACGAATGGTTGCCTGAAATCGATCCATTGTTTCCTTGAAACGATCCTTTGTCTCTTGATGCACCCGGCTTTCATAAATAGGATCATAGTGCTCTTGGATTGATGGATATGGAGATGGTGAATATTGAAGTGGTGGTTCTTGTGAGTAATTGGGTTGGAATTGGGGTGGTTCTATATATGGTTCATATGGCTCATAAGGTGGTTGGTATGGTGGTTGAGGGTTAGGGTCATATAGAGGTGAATGGTGAAAAGGGGCTTGTGAGTTTGGTGGTCCAAAGTTATGTTGAGGAGAGGGTTTATAGGCATATGGTGGTGGTTGTTGATAGTCCATTGGAGGTGGTTGTTGCCATGGGGGTTGATCAAATCCTTGTGGCTCCTCCCATCTTTGATTGTTTCAACCTTGATGCCTGTTCTCATTGTAATTTCTTCTTCCTGCAACATAATTGTAACCAGACTCGTAGCGATGGGGGTGAGAACTCATGATAGTAAATAAAAATTAAAAACAAAAATAAAAACAAATTTAAATTAAAAGGTTATTTAAATTTTTAAATTTGAAAATTAAATTTTGAAATTTTGAAAATTAAATTTTGAAATCTGAAAATTGAAATTTTGAATTTTAAATTTTTGAAATTTTGAATTTTGAAATTTTGAAAATTGAAATTTAAATATTGAATTTTGAAATTTGATTTTTGAAATAATTTAAAATAAAAACCAATAACCTCTTAATTTACGAAAAAGCAAAAAAATAAAAACAATTAAACAAGCAAAAAGCAAATATTTACAATAAACAATAATAAGGCACACGTTTGCAATTTCCTGGCAACGGCGCCATTTTGATGAGAGAACTTTTGTGTGGTCTAGAAATTTGCGGATAAATCCTCGTTGCAAGTATAGTTTCTAAACCTTCAAAAGTCCTTTCATACAAACGTTTTGGTTGTCACAAGTAACAAACCCCTTTGAAATTGATAACCGAGTTTTGAAACCTCGGGTCATCTTCTCAAGGAATTGTAGGGAAGTATGTTCTTATTATTGGTTATGAAGATTGTAAATCGGGGGTTTTAGAAGTAAGGTGAGAATATGTTATATGACAAGTAAAATAAAATAATAATAATAAAATCTCTTGGCAAGGTATAAGAAATTGGATGTCCAGACTTAGTTATCCTTATCAATAATAAAGAAGATTGAATCTTAATTCCACTTAGTTGACCTTTACTAAAGCAAAGGAAAGTCAAGGGACAAATTGGTTTGATCTTCGAATCCTATTTATTTCCTAAGAAAAGATTGGGATTATTGAAGTTCAACTCAATTGACAAGATAACAATTATCAATTATGCTGTTGAATTGCATAACTCCTGTGTTACTGATTTCTTAACCAAAACCAAAAGGGGAAAAGTAAATCTACTGGAATAAGAATGCCTTCAGATGGGAAGCAATAATCATGTAAATAAAAGAAAGCAATATTAAACTGAAATACCTCAAATTGCATTAACAAAAAAACTTAAATCTGACATGGATGTTCATAAATTAAATTGGAAAAATAAATAAAAGAACATTGAACCTGGGATTGAGAGTCACTCCTAAAACTAAGAGAAGTCCTAAATCCTAATCCTAAGAGAGAGGAGAGAACCTCTCTCTCTAAAAACTACATCTACTCCTAAAATTGTAAATATGAAAGCCTTTTTTTTGAATCACTACAACAAATAAGGGTTTTCGCAACGGTCAAAAACCGTTGCCGTAGATTGAGAAACCGTTCCTAAAACTTTAGGCAATGCTTTGGCAACGGTTTTTGACCTGTGGTATATGCGGCCGTTGCCAATGCTCAAAGGCAACGGTTTTTTACCTAAGGCAACAGTAACAAAATAACCGTTGCCAAAGTTACTAGCATAGACAACGGTTTTGAAAGAAAATTTTATACAACGGTTTTGAACCGTTACTCGATAAGCAACGGTTTTAAACCGTTCTCTTTCATGACATAACGGGTTAAATCCATAACTGGATAGGCAACGGTTTTAAACTGTTGTAGTTTTATTTTTCACAAAGCCAACGGTTTTAAAGCATTGCCAATAATATCATTTTTTGGCAATGGTTTTAATACTATTCTCATTTTTTAGTTGTCTTTGACAACGGTTTTAACACCATTGCCTTTTGTGACTTTTGACAACGGTTTTTTATAATATATAATTCTTTATTTACAATAGTTTTCTCATGAGTAAAAATAGTTCTAAATTTTTTTTTAATTTATTGTCAATAAATAATTTAAACTATTTAAATCAAATTACTAAAGAAAACTAATTGAACATTTACCAACAAATTTGACTTATAAAAATTGTTATAAGATCCACAATCACAATATATCATCATTGCAAAATAACATAATACTAGTCTAGGTCATAACTACTTTTACTTATATCATCATCATTTTTCAAAATACAAAAATACTATAGCCTAAGGGTGACAATTTTTTCATTTTTCTTCAACAAAGTTGGTGTGGTAACCCAGCTTGAGTGGACTCTCTTGGCTTTAATGGTAACTGCTCCACATAAAGAATTAGAAAGAATCTTAAATCTGATCTTTATCTGTATAAACATTTTTGGCAAATTAGAATACCTGAATAATAAGCATTAAAAAGACAAACACAATGTTATGTACCAACCTTGTCTGGCGAATTTAAAAACAATATATACTTCATGCTATAAAAGTTCTGACTTGAACCCAATAAGCAAAGGCTAAGTTAGAAAAAACTCAAGTATATTAGTATCTTCCTTAATTATGAATTAAGAAAAAAAAGAATGAAAAGGATGGGAGCAGAGACCATGTTCTTTGCTTGAGATGCTAGAGTGCTTTGGTTGAAAGAACCTACCTACATGAAAGAATAAATCTCTTGGTTAAAATAAAAATGCATAAACTAAGAAGTTCCACACCAGGTGAGTTAATAACCCAAAAGAAATTGAGGTTAATTCACATGATCCATCAATAATAACTAATAATAATACAATCTCACTAAACTAATTAGTATAGCATAATAAGCAATAATAAGTATATAGCTATGCTCCTCACAGTAATTACAACGAACTGAACTAGTATAGCATAATAAGCTAAGAGAAAAGACGTAGTATTATATAGTTTCATTCGTTCAAGTATTTGTTAATAAGTATATAGCTATACTCCTCAAAATCGACTTAAACCAGCAGTTTTGGAGTAACTTGCAAATATAAGCATCAATGCCAACTAAAAAATCACAAACAAAATATAAGATTTGAAGATAATTTGACACCACAAATAGATTTGTCAAATGTCAATACACAAACAATGCTCAAATATATCATGAAGACAAAATCATCCTTGCTGGTGGCCGACTAACAGGTTCTCCTCTGGCAGCCTTCACCAGCAGAGGATCTGAAGACAAAATCACCACAAAAATCATGAAGTTCTCTTGCTTAAATGAGTATAATCAAGAAAATGAAAGAGTAATCAAAAGAAAGAAATGCTTATAACAGTCTCCCAAATTTAAACAATATTACTCATTTCTGTAAAACATACAAATGAATGTTAATTGTTAACAGAACTTTTTCTCCTCTTTTTTCATGCCTTCAATCAATCAAATTCAACAATCTCCATTAATTGATTCATCTCAATGACTCAAAAATACCTGAATTACCCTCTCCTAGAACCCTATAACAATTTGCACCACTATCTAAAGCAACAAATTTGTTAAAACTGAATGCTATTAGGAACAAGCAATGTCACCTTTATTATCACACAGATAAAGTAGCTACATTACCACTTCAAAAAATAAATGAACTGAAAGAAAAATAAAAAAGAAAAAGAAGCTAAATTGAACAAAATGAAGAGCACAATGAGAAGAAAGAAAAAACTGTGGTACCGGAAGAAGAGGCAGAGCAAGTGACGGATAAGTGCAGTTTTGGGTTGAAAGGGAGTTAAAGTGTAGCGTTTAAGGCATTAGAATGTGGAAACAAAGAAGAAGATTTCCATCCAACAAAACCAGTGAAAGTGTTAATGGAAGTAGAAGCCAGTGTAATGTTTAAGGCATTAGAATGTTTGTTTGCTCAACTAATAAATGACATTTTTTCTCTATTTTATTCTTTTCCTTTTATTTTTATTTCTTTCTTTCTTTCCTACCCAGATTCCTTCAATATTGTACCACACAAATCACCTTGTCCTACTTGTAAAAGAAAAGAACAAATTGAGGTTGCAACTTGTACCTGAAAAGAGCTTTTGAAGAGTAGCACAAGCTTCCTTCCACGCTGGCCTTCCATGGAATACAAACTTATTTAGATTAGACGGTTTCAATTACAACACAACATGGAAACCAATTATTGTCCTATGCAAAAATTTAGCCATATATTCGACCATTAAAAAAAATTCTCATCAGATTGCACAAGCAGCAGTAGATTCAAAGGAAAAAAATGCACAAATTATTGTCCTATGCAATGAATATGAAAGTAAAAGAACTAAACCACAATGTCAAGCTACTAATAATAATGAATAACTGACCTTTGCCAATGATCAAACCAAGCTGCTTCAGGGTAAGTGTATGAAAAGGTTCCAGTTTGGTGAAATTGAGTATGAGGGCAATTAGAATTAAAATAAGAATATTAAAAAGTCCAAGAAATCCAAGCAACCCCTTACTAACACAACACTGTCTTTCTGAAAACAAACACTAAATAATAAGTTACGGGACTAAATCAAAAGTCATATTTGAGCCATGTTCCATTTCTTTGAAAGAAGCTTATTCATGTAGAAGCTTAACTATAACAGTAGGGTTCTACTTTGTTAACAAATTAATAGAAGCTTAACAATACAGTAGGACTTTTCATTATACAAATATTGAGTGTAGATGATAAATAAAATAATTTGGATCAAGAATGTTAGAGTATTGCAATGGTTAGGTTCCTTCTGCACTTCTAATCTGTAAAATTCTTGAAATCAAAATAGAAACCAAATCAATTAAACTCACAGAATAAGAGACATTTGAGTTACCTAAATAGAGGTTGAGCAACAATGAGGAGGCAGAGAACCAGTGATAGGGGATTCAGAAGCAGAGAACTAGTGACAGGGGATTCAGAAGCAGCGATATCTAGAGGGACGACGGCGTGACAGCAGAAGCAGCAAAGCAGAAGTAGAAGCTTCGATGGCGGCAGCTCGCAGAGACAGGGACGCTCCTCCGCTACAGCGACGACAGTGCTGGCACAGACTCCACGAACGGCGACGATGAGGGTTCCCTCCCGCCTCGCGTTCGGCCTCTCTCTCTCCTTTTGAACTCTGCGCGCCTCTCTCTCTCTCTCTTCCCATCGTGACCCGCGGCTCGGTGGCAACATGGCAGCGGTGATGGGCTGAACGGTGGCGACACGACGGAGGCTCCCTCTTTTCCTCTCTGTCATCTCTGTGTATGTATGTGGTGTGTGTTACGTGGGGGGGTGAGGGAAGTGCTGAGGGCAGTGTGTGAAATAGAAGTAGGGTTAGATAAAAATTAGGGTTAGGTTATAGTTTGATTTGGGTATTTTTGAATTAAGAGTGCCTAATTTTAATAAAATTAGGATATAATTAATTTTTTTATTCATAAATTTTAAAGTATTAAATTATAAATATATTAATTATTTAAATTAAATTATTTAAAATTTTTATTATTTTATAATTATTAAATTTTATAATTAAAATATAAAAATTTATTTAATAATTAGGGACTTAGAGTTAGTAGAGGAGGAAAAACACCAAAGTTCTGTGTTTTGTTCTATAAAGAGTTTCTCAAAAATTTGTTTAAAAGTAAAAAAATGTTAAATTTAAAAGTGAGAATGAAACAAAAAATAATATTTATTATAAATTTATTTTAAATTTATTTTCTTTATAAATAATTTTTGTTATTTATTTATAACAATAATTTTCGAGTATTCTACTAAATTAATATTTATAGAGAACTATTTTTATATGTATCTTTTAATTTGTATAATTATTTAAATATTAAAAAATTGTTGCTTAATAAAAAATTATTGTAATGGTTATAAAACCGTTCTTTAAAATAGTCAAAGAGAACGGTTTTATTTTATTGTTATAACTTGATGAAAAATTCAACTTCAACAGCAACACTATAAAAATCGTTGTCTAAAATCATCTAAGAGAACGGTTTTAAAGTGTAGCAACTTTGGCAACGGTTTTTAAGCGTATCTTTTGTATAATTATTTAAACAACATTAAAAAACAGTTACTTAAAACCAAATTCTAGTAACGGTTATAAAACCGTTCTTTAAAATAGTCAAAAAGAACGGTTTTATTTTGTTGTTATAAAATAATGAAAACTGAACTTCAACAGTAACACTGTAAAAAATCGTTGTCTAAAACCATCTAAGAGAACGGTTTTAAGGCATTGCAGATTTTGGCGTTGCTAAAGCCCATATTTGCAATTCCCTGGCAACGGCGCCATTTTGATGAGAGAACTTTTGCGTGGTCTAGAAATTTGTAGATAAATCCTCGTTGCAAGTATAGTTTCTAAACCTTCAAAAGTCCTTTCATACAAACGTTTTGGTTGTCACAAATAACAAACCCCTTTGAAATTGATAACCGAGTATTCAAACCTCGGGTCGTCTTCTCAAGGAATTGCAGGGAAGTATGTTCTTATTATTGGTTATGAAGATTGTAAATCGGGGGTTTTAGAAGTAAGGTGGGAATATGTTATATGACAAGTAAAATAAAATAATAATAATAAAATCTCTTGGCAAGGTATAAGAAATTAGAAGTCCAGACTTAGTTATCCTTATCAATAATAAAGAAGATTGAATCTTAATTCTACTTAGTTGACCTTTACTAAAGCAAAGGAAAGTCAAGGGACAAATTGGTTTGATCTTCGAATCCTATTTATTTCCTAAGAAAAGATTAGGATTATTGAAGTTCAACTAAATTGGCAAGATAACAATTATCAATTATGCTGTTGAATTGGATAACTCCTGAGTTACTAATTTCTTAACCAAAACCAAAAGGGAAAAAGTAAATCTACTGGAATAAGAATGCCTTCAGATGGGAAGCAATAATCATGTAAATAAAAGAAAGCAATATTAAACTGAAATACCTCAAATTGCATTAACAAAAGAACTTAGATCTGACATGGATGTTCATAAATTAAATTGGAAAAATAAATAAAAGAACATTGAACCTGGGATTGAGAGTCACTCCTAAAACTAAGGGAAGTCCTAAATCCTAATCCTAAGAGAGAGGAGAGAACCTCTCTCTCTAAAAACTACATCTACTCCTAAAATTGTAAATATGAAAGCATTTTTTTTGAATGGATGCATTCCCCCACTTTATAACCTCTAATCTGTGTTTTCTAGGCCGCAAACTAGGTCAGAAACTGCCCAGAATTCGTTGGTTGTGAATTCAAACACGCTGATTTTCGTCACTGCGACGCGGCCGCATGGAGCACGCGGTCGCGTCACCTAGCGTCAGAGCAACTATGGCATCTTATATATCAAATCGAAGCCCCGGACGTTAGCTTTCCCCTCTGTAGCTAAAGTTATAGCCGTTTGAGTGCGAAGAGGTCAGGCTGGACAATTTAGCAGTTTCTCTAACTTCTTGTATTTCTTCCAATTTTGCATGCTTCCTTTCCATCCTCTAAGCCATTCCTGCCCTATAATCTCTGAAAACACTTAACACACATATCAAGGCATCTAATGGTGATAAGAGAGGATTAATATTAGAAATTATAAGTCCAAAGAAGCATGTTTTCAATCAAAGTACATAATTAGGAAGGCAAATGTAAAACCATGCAAATAGTCTGAATAAGTTGGTAAAGAGTAGATAAAAACCACTCAATTGAGTACAAGATAAACCATAAAATAGTGGTTTATCAGTGGCCTACACGCACGCGTGGGTTGCCCTTTTTTTATGCAGTATGCAGATGCAGATGAATATGCAGAAATTATGAATGAACAATAATAAAAATAAAATAAAATAAAGCTAAGAATAAAAATGAAAGATCATACCATGGTGGGTTGTCTCCCACCTAGCACTTTTAGTTATTGTCCTTAAGTTGGACATTTGGTGAGCTCCTTGTCATGGAGGCTTGTGCTTGAACTCATCCAGAAATTCCCACCAATGTTTGTAATTCCAATAGCCTCCGGGATCCCAAACTAGGCACAATAAGCCTTTGAGCAAGTTAAAGCAAGTGACATGGCTTCAGGAGTGTTGATTGTTAGAATGAATTCCAGGGTCCCAAACCTTGCTTTTGCATCCGTCTTCTTGTTGATCATCATTTTTCCGCTTGGGTGGTGAGCAATCGGAATTCTCACGGATACATCTAAACAGCCTCATAGACCCATTCAATTGAGAATTATACCAAACCTTGTACTTCAATTTGGATCATGCAACCATATTGAACCTTGCATGACAACTCTTACCACTAACCATCTCCCACTTGCTCTTATAGCCACAAAGAGCTCTAAGTTGCCCATCTGTCTCAAGCGAAGCATATTCGAGGGGGATAATTAAGCTTAGAGATGAAAGATTTACCCACTTGAATAAAGAAATGGATGGTGATGGCTTTGGGGGAGAGGTCTCCATCAACTTTGGCAAGGTGATTTCCAGCTCCATTCCCTTGAGCTCTTCCTTGACAACTTCCACCTCTTTGCAAGCTTCTTCAATTTCAACCTCTTCCTCTTGGTAGCTTTCTTCTAATTCAATCTCTTCTTCATCACTCACCAAGGGCATGGGAGGTTGTGCTTCTTCTTCTTTAATCTCCATCTCTTGATCAACCTCTTCAAAGTCTTTAGCCATGATATGCCTTGGAGGTTGTACACCCTCTTCAACATCAAATTCAAACATCTTGGAAGGAGGTTATATGAATGGACTTTCCCATGGAGGTTCTGCATCTCCCAAGTCTTCAACCACTTCTTCTTCTTCAATAATTACTACTTTGTCCAGTTGTTTTAGTATAAAATTGTACTCATCCTTGATGATTTTCTTTCCATAACAACTCCTTTCAACTATTCCTTCATCTTCAAGGGTCTCTCCTACCTTCAGCTTTAGGGCCTCCTCTAGCTTCTTGTGAAGTATGAGATCCATTTCGTCCCTAAGAAGATCCCTTCTCTCTTGTTCCATGTCACTAGCATAATTGGGATCATCTTGCTCTTGGATTGATGGATGTGGGTGCTCTACCATGGAGGGTGGTGATGAAATGGAGAGATCATTATGTGGCGGTTCAACACTCTCCATCTTTTTCACTTGTTGCTCAACACACTCATCCGTGGGAATGCTTTGTTCATTGCATGAGTCTTTTGGGCCAAACTTTTGATGGATGGTTGCTTGAAGTTGATCTATTGCTTCCTTGAGACGATCCCTTGACTCTTGTCCAGCTTGAATAACATGATTAGGATCATATGGCTCTTGGGTTGATGGATATGGACATGGTATATATGGAGGTGGTGGTTCTTGAGAGTAATCGGGTTGGAATTGGGGTGGATCTATGTATGGCTCAAAAGGCTCATAGGGTGGTTGATATGGTGGATAAGGGTTGGGATCATGTGAGGGTGTTTGGTAGTAGGGGGCTTGTGAGTGTGGTGGTTCAAAGCTATGTTGAGAAGGGGGTTCATAAGCATAAGGTGGGCCTTGTTGGTAACTACAAGGGGGTCCACCATATCTATCATCTTGGTACACCTCGGAATGGCTCTTGACCATAGTAATTTGGTGGAAGTTGGTTGTCACGAAAAGGTCCACCATAACTATTATCTTGGTATGCATCACAGAATGGTTGTTGGTCATAGCACATTAGAGGGGGTTGTCACCAAGAGGGTTGATCAAATCCTTGTGGCTTCTCCCATCCTTGAATATTCCAACCTCGATGCATGTTCTTATTATAGCGCCCATTCCCTGCAACATAATTTGAACTAAACTCATAGCCAAAGAGGTGAGAATTCATAGTAGCAAGTAAAAATAAAAATAATAAAAATTAAAGAAAATAAACTCCTAAAACTAGAAACTCTAACAAAGAAACGAAAAAGCAAATATTTACAATAACCAATAATAAGGCACACGTTTGCAATTCCTCGGCAACGGCACCATTTTTGTGTGGTCTAGAATTTCGCAATTAAGTTCTCGTTGAAAGTATAGCTTCTAGACAGACAAGAAATCCTTTCGTACAAAAGTTTGATTGTCACAAGTAACAAATCCCTAATAAAATTAATAACCGAAGTATTTAAACCTCGGGTCGTCTCTCAAGGAATTGCAGGGAGATGTATTTATTATTTATTATGGAAAAAGTATCTTTTTGGGTCTTTGAATAATGAACAGGAAAAGTAAATTGCAAGAATTAAATTAATAACTAATAAAGCTCTTAGCAAGGTATGAAAACTGGACGTCCTATCCTAGTTATCCTTATCAATTGTGATGAGAATTGTTCATTTCTCCCACTTTGTTAACCCTTACTAAGTAAAGGAAAGTCAAGTGGACTAATCAATTTGATTCCTCAAGTCCTAGTGAACTCCTAAGGAAAGACTAGCTTTAGAGGGATCCAAATCAACCAGCGAATTCCAATTATCAATCAACAAAGGAGTTTGATAACTCAAGTGTCTCCAATTAATCAATTCAAGCTAAGAATGTAAAAAGCTGAAATTAAAATCATAAATATGAAATACCTCAATTTGCATTAAATAAAGAAATCAAATCTAACATGGAGTTCATAAACCAAATTGTCAACATAAAGCAATCAACAAAGGAAATAAATAAATTAGAATGCTAAGATAAATAAGAGTAGAAGAGAAACTAAAGTAAAGAAACATTGAACCAGGAATTGAGAAGAAATAATAAACCTAAAACTAAGAGGAATCCTAAAACCTAGAGAGAGGAGAGAGCCTCTCTCTCTAGAAACTACATCTAAAACATAAATTATGTAAATGAAAGTTATTTGAATGAATGAATGATTGGATGCATTCTCCCACTATGTAGCCTCTAATCTATGTTTTCTGGGCTGAAAACTGGGTCAAAAATAGCCCAGAAATCGCTGGGTACGTCCAGCACGTGCGCACGACACGCTTACGCGTCATCCACGCGTACGCGTGGATTGAACTTTTGCCAGGTCACGCGTGCGCGTGATCCACACGTGCACATCGCCTAACAGCATAGCAACTATGGCAAATTGTATATCATTTCGAAGCCCCAAATGTTAGCTTTTCAACACAACTAGAACCGCTTTATTTGGACCTCTGTAGCTCAAGTTATGGTTGATTTAGTACCAAGAGGTCAGGCTGGACAACTTTAGCAATTCCTTCAATTTCTTGTATTCCTTCCACTTTTGCATGCTTCCTTTCCATCCTCTAAGCCATTCCTACCCTGTAAACCCGGAAAACACTTAACACACATATCAAGGCATCAAATGGTAATAAGAGAAGATTAAAATTAGCAATTTAAAGGCCCAGGAAACATGTTTTCAATCATAGCACAGAATTAGGAAGGAAAATGTAAAACATGCAATTAGTATGAATAAGTGTGAGAATAGTGGATGAAATCCACTCAATTAAGCACCAGATGTACCACGAAATAGTGGTGCATCAATGACATCTTTTATGATGCCAAGCCTGATATGGAGGAACCAAAAGAAATTGAGGAGACTTTAAAAGCTCCTAAAGAGGAGGACTGATAAACCCATATTTCATGAGTTATTTTGTGCTTAGTTTGAGTGATTTATTCAATCCTTCACCCACTTATTCATATTAATTGCATGGTTTTACTTTCCCTTCCTTATTATGTGATGTATGTGAAAAACATGTTTCCTAAGCTTTAATATTAATTATTTTAATTACCTTTATTTCCATTCGATGCCGTGATTAGTATGTTGAGTAGTTTCAGATTTTCTAAGGTAGAATGACTTAAAGGATGGAAAAGGAAACATACAAAAATGGAAGGAAAGCACAAAACAGAGCTTCTGAAGAAACTGGCATCCACGCGATCGCATGGACGAAGCGATCGCGTGCCAAGCGCGAATCAGCAACGACGCGGTCGCATGACTGACGCGACCGTGCGCCTTAAGCAGAACGCACATGACGGGGTCGGATGACTGACGCGACCGCGTGGCAAGGAAATGCTCCGAATGACGCAACCGCGTGACCCACGCGGACGCGTGACAGAGGCCACACACCAGAAATTGCAGAAAACGCTCATAGTGAATTCTGAAGCCCTTTTTGGCCCAAATCCAAGTCCAGAAGGCATAGACCAGAGGTTATGAAATGGGGGAATGCATCCATTCAGGGAGAGCTCGCCAGTTTTCACTTTCCATGAATTAGATTTAGTTTGAGAGAGGTTCTCTCCTCTCTCTCTTGGGATTAGGATTAGGATTTAGGACTTCTCTTAGTTTGTAAGAGTGACTTTCGATCCAGGTTTAATATTTACTTTAATGCTTTTATTCGTACCTATAAATGTTTCCAACTTGACTTATAAATCCTTCCCATGTTATGATTTGAATTAATGATTATTTGAGGTATTTTAGTTATTGATTGCTTTCTCCTTAATTTCTGTTACCATTGCTTCCCATCTAAGGACATTTTTATTCCAACAATTTTACTTTTTCCCTTTTGGTCTTGGTTAAGAAATCAGTAACTCAACATTATTAAACTCAGCATAATTGATAATCGTTATCTTGCTAATTAAACTGAACTTCAATAATCCCAACTTTTTCTTAGGAAAATAAATAGGATTCGAAGGTCAAACTAATTAGTCCCTTGACTTTCCTTTACTTTAGTAAAGGTTAACTAAGTGGAATTTAGATTCAACTTTCATTATTGTTGAGGGAGATAACCAAGTTGGACTTCCAATTTCTCTTACCTTGCCAAAAGTTGCTTTACAGTGTTTATTTATTTCAATTGCCATCTACTTTACTTGTCATTTAAATCACTTGCTTCTCACCTTCTAAACCCCGATTACAACCTTTATAGCCAGTAATAAGAACATACTTCCTTGCAGTTCCTTGAGAAGACGACCCGATGTTTGAATACTCGGTTAACAATTTTTAAAGGGATTTGTTACTTGTGACACCCAAAACGTTTGTAAGAAGGGTTGATTGCTTGGTTTAGTAACTATACTTACAATGAGAGTTTTTATAACCTCTGAACCATCAATCTTCAGTTCTTCAAAATGGCGCCGTTGCTGGGGAACTACTAACGTGTGCCTTATTATTGTTGTAAATATTTTTCTTTTGCATGTTTCTCTATTTTTGTTTTTCCTTTTTATCTTTATTTGCTACCATGAACTCTCACCCCTCTCGCTTTGAGTTTGGTTCTAACTTTGTTGAAGGAAATAGAAGTTACAGCAGGAATATGCATCAAGGTCAGACCAATCAAGGATGGATGGAGCCAAGAGGATCTAATCAACCCTTTAGGCAGCAACACCCTCCGAGATATCCTGTACAAAGACCATTCTACCGTGCATACCCAGCTGAAAGATATGGTGGACAACCTTGTGGTGTACGAAATTGTGATCTCTGGTAATGGCTCCAAAAACTTGGTGCTCTAATCTCAATTCGTAATTTGTCACAACTTCGATACAACTAACCAGCAAGTGCACTGGGTCGTCCAAGTAATAAACCTTACGTGAGTAAGGGTCGATCCCACGGAGATTGTTGGTATGAAGCAAGCTATGGTCGCCTTGTAAATCTCAGTCAGGTGGATAATAATTGATTATGGAGTTTTCGAAAATAATACTAATTAAACAGAAAATAAGGATAGAAACACTTATGTAATTCATTGGTGAGAATTTCAGATAAGCATGTAGAGATGCTTTCGTTCCTCTAAATCTCTGCTTTCCTGCTGCCTTTATCCAATCAATCCTACTCCTTTCCATGGCTGGCTTTATGCAAGGGCATCACCGTTGTCAATGGTTACATCCCCTCCTCTTGTGAAAATGGCCCAAATGCTCTGTCACAGCACAGCTAATCATCTGAGGTTCCCGATCATGCTGGAATAGGATTCATCCTCCTTTTGCGTCTGTCACTACACCCAACAATCGCGAGTTTGAAGCTCGTCACAGTCATTCAATCCCAGAATCCTACTCGGAATACCACAGACAAGGTTTAGACTTTCCGGATTCTCATGAATGCCGCCATCAATCTAGCTTACACCACGAAGATTCTGATTAAGAGATCCAAGAGATACTCATTCAATCTAAGGTAGAACGGAAGTGGTTGTCAGGCACGCGTTCATAGGGAATGATGATGATTGTCACGTTCATCACATTCAGGTTGAAGTGCGAATGGATATCTTAGAAGCGGAAGAAGTTGAATTGAATAGAAAACAGTAGTACTTTGCATTAATCTTTGAGGAACAGCAGAGCTCCACACCTTAATCTATGGAGTGTAGAAACTCTACCGTTGAAAATACATAAGTGAAAGGTCCAGGCATGGCCGAATGGCCAGCCCCCAAAACGTGATCTAAGATAGCATACAACTGATCAAAGATGTCTAATACAATAGTAAAGAGTCCTATTTATAATAAACTAGTTACTAGGGTTTACAGAAGTAAGTAATTGATGCATAAATCCACTTTCGGGGCCCACTTGGTGTGTGATTGGGCTGAGCTTGAATGTTACACGTGCAGAGGCTCTTTCTGGAGTTGAACGCCAGCTTTGGTGCCATTTTGGGCGTTGAACTCCACTTTGCAACTTGTTTCTAGCGCTGGACGCCAAAATTGGGCAGAGAGCTGGCATTGAACGCCAGTTTGCGTCATCTAAACTTGAGCAAAGTATAGACTATTATATATTGCTGGAAAGCCCTGTATGTCTACTTTCCAACGCAATTGAAAGCGTGCCATTTTGAGTTGTGTAGCTCCAGAAAATCTATTTTGAGTGCAGGGAGGTCAGAATACAACAGCATCAGCAGTCCTTCTTCCACCTCTGAATCTGATTTTTGCTCAAGTCCCTGAATTTCAGCCAGAAAATACCTGAAATCACAGAAAAACACACAAACTCATAGTAAAGTCCAGAAATGTGAATTTAACATAAAAACTAATGAAAACATCCCTAAAAGTAACTAGATTCTACTAAAAACATACTAAAAACAATGCCAAAAAGCGTATAAATTATCCGCTCATCACCTTGTAACTACCAACAAGCCCCACCCCGTGCATATAAACCATCCTTTCAACATAACCTCGAACCACCACACTCACAAGCTTCTCTTCACCATTCGCCACCATATGATCCTTCCTTACCCCAGTACCAATCTAATCACTCCCAACCACCACCACTTTTCTTTGTATCATGTCCAAGTCCGGCAACCCGAGAAGCAGAGGTTCGCCTAAAGGAAACAGTAAATAAATTTCAAACAACCATTCGACAATTGGAGCAAGTAGTAATTCAATGGGTTTCTAGGCGCTCAAATACACAAGGATCAGCCACAGCCCCATGTGAACAGTCTAACGAAGAGCGTAACATAAAGGAGATACCAGAAACTCCAGTGGACAAGACAGAGAATGAATTCGTACTAGAACAAGTAGAAGAAGCTGTCATTGTTCAAGAAGAAGAGTTGGTTGAAGATCTAAGAGATGCTGAACCTCCATGGGAATCCAGAACTGAGGAGAACTCCGTCAAGGACGCTACATATGATGATAAGGAGGATATTGTACAATCTCGAAGGCAAGTTGTTTATGAAGAATCAGACGGAATAACCCAGGACACGAATTCCCTTGATGATGATAGTCACAAGTCTAGCTCTCTTAGTAATGAACTTGCATCCGCAAGTGAAGTCTCTGAGATTGAAGAATCTTCCCCAGATGAATACGAAGATGATGCAGAGGTAGATTTCTCTCAACCTCCAATCTATGACTAGAGTGATGAGGAAGACATAGAAGACTTTGACCAGGGTGATACTACATTTGAAGACTCTTGCAAGGAAGTTGAGAAATTCACAGAAGAACCCAGGGGAGAAGAACTTACAGAACCACCAGAAACACCGACCCCAAGGCCATTGCCACCCAATACAAGCTTCAAGTGGGTACAATCTTAACCTTTAACTTTACTTATTCACTTGAATATGGTTTGCTTGAAACAGATGGCCAGCTTAGAGCTCTTTGCGGCTTTAAGAGTAAGAGGGAAATGGCTCGTGCTCAGAGCTGGTATACAAGGTTCAATAAGGTTCCACGCTTCACCTCGAAGTACATGGATTGGTATCATGCTCCATTGCATGGATCACGGAGAACGTTTGGTCACCATGGTGAGATTCTACTTTTTAAACCGCCCGGATGGAAACATATAGATCAAGACGGAGGCGGATTTAATAGCAAAGCTTGGGATCCTGGAATCTATTCTGACATTTGTCACCCCAGGAGCCTGAAAATTTGTCTGAAGCTGCTCAGAAGCTTTACATGCCTAGTATGGGACCCCGGAGGCTATTGGTATACGAAGCACTGGTGGAGATTTTTGGATGAATTTAAACATAAGACGCCATAGCAGAAAGCTCCTCCAATGTCCAACTTAAGGACTTTAACTAAAAGTGCTAGGTGGGAGACAACCCACCATGGTATGATCGTTCCTTTTGCAATTTTAATTTTATTTAGTTTTGTTTATTTTCGAATTTTATTTCATTTTATTGAACCTGGAATCATGCATAACTTTCATATTAATCATTGCATTCTGCATACTGTATTATGCATTCAAAAAAAAAAGGGATGCACGACGCGACTGCATGCCCCATGCGATCGCGTCATAATGCGAATACACTATCCACGCGACCGCGTCATCCACGCAGCCGCGTTCCTTGAGGATCGGCGTCAAAAAAATCCAACGTCCAGAGAGTTAGGCTCAAATCGTGCGGCCCATGTGCGTTTTGCACAAATTGACCCACGCGATCACATGCCCCATGCGATCGCGTCACTTGCACAAAACCAATCCCACGCGACCGCGTGAGCGACGCGATCACGTCGCATGGATTGCACAACACCCTAGGACGAGACAGAGAGTTGCGCTGAAACGGTGCTGGAGTCGTGCGTTTAGCACAAATTCCAGCGACGCGATCGCGCGACCCATGGGATCGCGTCACCCACTCTCCTACCCCTCTCACGCGATCGCGTCACTCCCATTTTCACCCCAACCACGCGACTGCGTGCCCCACGCGGTCGCGTGGATTCGAAAAATATAACCCCCCAGCCACGCGAACCCTATCAGTCGCGCAGCCCCTCCCCCCAACCCTCTTCTCCCTCTCTGCCCCTCTTCTCTCAACCACCACCCAGCCACCATTGCCGCCGCCCCGACCACCACCCAGTCGCCGCCGCCGCCCAGACGCCGCCGCCACCGACCCCCTTCCTCCCTCCCTTTCTTTCTTTCTCCTTCTTCCTCTTTCTCCCTCCTTCTCCACCACTGCCCTCCGCCACTGCCCACCTCACACCGCCGCACCCAACCCAGCCGTGCACCCTCCGCCACCCACAAGCAACCCCCCTCCCTTCCTCTATCAATTACCCTAAACCCTATCCCCATTACCCCCTTCTCCACTGCCCCCTCAGCCGCCACCGCGCCGCCGTACCCCTCCACCGCGCCGGATGCCGCCGCAGCCACCACCCAGCCGCTTTCTTACCCCATTCTACTCCTCACGCCTACCAGGTTCCGATGAACGCCGCCTTTCTGTCCTTCGCAGTTATTTTACAATTTTTTTCTGTTTTTGTTCTTAATTAGGATAGATAGAAATGTATGCTGTAGTGGATTTTTAGGTTGTTAGGTAGCTTAGGCTGTGGTTAGTGGATCTAGGTCTGTTTACTTGCACTGTTCATGCTTCTGTTTTATCAAACTGCAATTCTGCTGTTCCCGTGACCTTGTTCATATGCTGTGATTTCCTGCATTTGCTGCTTGTTACTCTGAATTTTCCTGTTTCTATTAATTATAGGTAACTGTAGCAAGTTTTTTTAATTCATATGAACTACCTTGTTTGCTGTTTATTTCCCGGGACAATCCAATTTTAGCCAGAATGCTACCCAAATTTTTTGTGAATTGTTTTCATTCATGTTTTGGTTTGGCAATCTAAACTCTGTTGTCCTCTGCCTTATCCAACCCATTTCATGAATGCTATGGCAGACTTTCCTATCCTCTTTGATTTCCTGGTTTATAAACTGCATCTGTGATATTTTGATTCCAATTCTTGCTTTCTTTATATCTCTTTGAATCAACATCACCCTGTTTTCCTTGTTAGGTTCTGAGTTATTTTTAGTCATAATTGTGAATCCTTGTTACATGGACTATTTTCTTTATGCCACTTACTGACTCACTAATTTTAATTTACTAACTTCATTTTCAAATTCTAACCATACTAACCTTTTCAAAATCTCTTTTCTGATTTTTTTTACTTTCCTCTAACTTTCTAACCATGGCATACTAATTTTTTTTCCTATTTAACTTGAATTCTGATACATTTTGGATCGTCAATTCTTCCTTTCCAAATTTTATACTACTAAACAATCCTTAATGCACAATTACTTGACTCATTTACCTCATTCTAATTCTCCTTGGCCGCTTTGAGTTTTCTTTATTTAACTTGCCTATTTGCTTCCCTATTTTTATCCATATCCTGGTTTCCTATTTTTCAGGATGTCTACCTCACAAAGGAAAGGAAAAGGCAAGGCTACTGGCAAGCACAAGAGAGAAGATTCCTCCCAGTCCATCATTGCCCTCATGCATGATTCCTCATGGCGGGAGAAGAACTTTACACAGCAGGAAAAAGCTGACCAGCTGCTCCCTGCAAATGATTCCATAAAATTTGCAAACCGGTACTGTGAGCTGAAGTATCCGGTATTTGCAAACTCCAGGAATCTATACCTGGAAAGAACTATGAAGATTCCAAAAGCACTCCAGCAGTACACCACTGAGCAAATCAAGCAAAGACACTGGTTCTTTCTGGAGAGAACATTGACAGAGGTCAATGCATCTTGGGTCCAGGAATTCTACTGCAATTACTACATCACCACCCTAGATGCAGTGAACCTGAGAGAAAAACAAATTCTAGTCACTGAGGAGGCCATAGAGGACATTCTCCAGCTCCCAGCCAAGTCCAATCAGCCTGATGGTTATTCAAAGGCTGAGGAGGACATGCGCCTGATGCAGTTTGATTGGGATTCTGTAAAGGCACGAAGAGCTCTCGACCCGACTGTTCCTTGGGAGATGGGTCAGGACACCACCATGCCTAGAGGGATCAAGAGGGCGTACTTAAATGATGAGGCTCGGTTATGGCACCAGATCTTGAGTAATTATGTGATGCCGAGTACTCACGAGACGGAGATCCCAGCTGCTATGATCACCCTCCTCTGGTGTGTACTGGAGGGTAAGGACCTTTATCTACCACGCTTTATCCAGCATTTTATGGCCAGGATCCATGTCTGCGGCACCCACCCTTTTCCGTATCTGGTTACACAGCTAAGCCGTCGAGCTGACGTGCCATGGGAGGATGCCGATGAGAGACCACCAGTGGCGGACTACAGGAAGATCATTCCTCACAGCCGGAACTTCCTCGCTTTGGGCTACAGACCACCACCCTTCACTGCTACTGATGAGACAGCCCCACCATATGCTGGACCCTCTTCATCCACAGCTGCCACTGCTGCCCCTGCTGCTACCACTGCACCTCCACCTGCCTCTGAGCCCGTATACCGCCTCATGCACCACCTATTCCGACAGCTTGATCAGATGGAGCGCCGTAACCGGCGCCGGTATGAGAGATTGGAACAGCGCAGCCAGCGACGCTATTCGCATCTGAAGCTGATGATCCGACAGGGTGGTGACATCCCCTCCGAGCCCGACACACCATCAGAGCCATCAGAGGAGGAGGAGGATGAGCACGAGGAGGAGACTCACTTCCAGGAGGAGACCCATCTGCAGGTAGACACAAAGCAGGCTACCCCACTTCAGGAGGTTAC
Organism: Arachis ipaensis; assembly: GCF_059453495.1. Lineage (NCBI taxonomy): Eukaryota > Viridiplantae > Streptophyta > Magnoliopsida > Fabales > Fabaceae > Arachis > Arachis ipaensis. The sequence continues at coordinate 94,658,151 of NC_142442.1, read as the reverse complement.
GCATCAGATAAAGGTTGCAGATCTGGAGATCCCGATCCAGTCAGCATCTCCTCTACAGCAGCCAGAGCCTCAGCCCACCACCACCACAGAGCCTCCAGCTACCATCCCTACTAGTGATGACACCCCTTCACACCCGGCTTGACTGAGCATCAGGGACGATGCTTTATTTTAAGTGTGGGGAGGTCGCTATCTCTGGCGTTTTTATTTTGGTGAACCACTACATCTCTTTTTCTTTTATTTTGGATATTTTTCTGTATTTTTTTTTCTGAGTACTTATACATTGCTGCTTTTATGTATTTTTACTCTATTTTTGCATTTTGCATTTTTAGTTCATATTTTTAGTTATTTAGTTTAGTTTGCAATTCTGACTTATTAGTGAATTAATTAGTATAGTTTACCCTTTTTAGCATAAGATAGCATAGTTTAAATTAAAAAAATATAAAAAGGAAGTAAGCTAGGAAATTGAACATAACAAATTTAAATCCATAAACCTTGTATATATAGCATTACATCATATAGTTAAGCTGACAACATTTCGTCAAGGAGGAACATTAAAACTTTAAAGGCTACCCTAAATAATTTTTTTTATGAGAATAATGGGAATTTTTAACTAAACCTGCATAACATATATGAATGATATATGATGCTTGAGTTAGAGAACACACAGCCTGTGAGTATTGAGCTTAATTGTATGGTTGCATTCAAACCATAATTTCATTCCTGTATGTTTCGTTTCTTTTTATTCTAATGTTCTTTACTTTGCTTTAATCTATATGTCCAATTATAGAATATAGATACATGCCAAAAGAATGATTAAGGCCATCATTTGATTTTAGCTCACTTACCAAAATAACCTACCTTTCACATCACCCTTGTTAGCCCCCTTGAGCCTTTAAAATCCCTTTTATTCTATTTAGCCACACTACTAGCCTTAAGCAGAAAAACAAAATAAAATCCCAAGTTGAATCCTTGGTTAGCTTAAGATAGAAAATTATAAATAGATTAAATTGTGAGAAACCTGTTGGGAACATAGATGATAGAAACAATAGGGTAGAAAAGTTAAAAGAAATAAAATAAAATTTGGGAAGCATGCTCATGAGAAATCAAAGTGGTTTAATTACCTTGTGCATCAAAAGAAAAAAAAAAGAGTTATTTTTCAGCATTCAATAAAAGGGGATACAAAAAAATTCCCCAATGCAAAATAAAAGTAATGCACATGGGATAAAAATAAAATTAAAACATGAGCATGTAACAACAAGTGGGATAATGTGGGAAAATTGGTAAAAAAAGTTTTGTTCTACTAAATATGTATGTTAGGTGAGATCTTAGTCTAATTAAGTATTTACTTATTAGCTCACTTAGCCTTATACATATATCCTTACCTTCACCTTGGCCCCATTACAACCTTAATTAAAGACCTCATGACTTTTGGTATGACTGTACTCTATAATTATTGATTGGTTAGATGAAGAACAAAGTGATAGAAAGTAAGAATAAAAAGAAAAGTAGAGTGAATAAACCCAATAAACACTGAGTGACTAGAGGGTAAACACAAAATCCAGTGAGGGTTCAATAGCTCATCAGCATATATCTGTGCTTAAATTACTAATTGTTTTGTAAGTTTGTACAATATTTCCCATCTCATTTGCTAAAATGCTTTATTATTTAAGGGTTGGCTATATATATATATATATATGACTCCTTGAGAATGTGGATTAATTTGACTACATGTAAGCTTTATATATGAGTGGATAAATTGGAATTGCATGACTCATTTAGGTAGATGCATTTAGAATAGGTTGCATTGCATAACATTCCACCACTTTAACCTTACCTTATTCTTTACCTTGGATTTAGCATGAGGACATGCTATTGTTTAAGTGTGGGGAGGTTGATAAACCCATATTTCATGAGTTATTTTGAGCTTAGTTTGAGTGATTTATTCAATCCTTCACCCACTTATTCATATTAATTGCATGGTTTTACTTTCCCTTCCTTATTATGTAATGTATGTGAAAAACATGTTTCCTAAGCTTTAATATTAATTATTTTAATTACCTTTATTTCCATTCGATGCCGTGATTAGTGTGTTGAGTAGTTTTAGATTTTCTAAGGCAGAATGACTTAAAGGAAGGAGAAGGAAACATACAAAAATGGAAGGAAAGCACAAAACGGAGCTTCTGAAGAAACTGGCATCCACGCGATCGAATGGACGAAGCGATCGCGTGCCAAGCGCGAATCAGCAGTGACGCGGTCGCATGACTGACGCGACCGCGCGCCTTAAGCAGAACGCACATGACGCGGTCGCATGACTGACGCGACTGCGTGGCAAGGAAATGATCCGAATGACGCGACCGCGTGACCCACGCAGACGCGTGACAGAGGCCACGCACCAGAAATTGCAGAAAACGCTCATAGCGAATTTTGAAGCCCTTTTTGGCCCAAATCCAAGTCCAGAAGGCATAGACCAGAGGTTATGAAGTGGGGGAATGCATCCATTCAGGGAGAGCTAGCCGATTTTCACTTTCCATGATTTAGATTTAGTTTGAGAGAGGTTCTCTCCTCTCTCTCTTAGGATTAGGATTAGGATTTAGGACTTCTCTTAGTTTGTAAGAGTGACTCTCGATCCAGGTTTAATATTTACTTTAATGCTTTTATTCGTACCTATAAATGTTGCCAACTTGACTTGTGAATCCTTCCCATGTTATGATTTGAATTAATGATTATTTGAGGTATTTTAGTTATTGATTGCTTTCTACTTAATTTGTGTTACCATTGCTTCCCATCTAAGGATATTTTTATTCCAACAATTTTACTTTTTCCCTTTTGGTCTTGGTTAAGAAATCAGTAACTCAACATTATTAAACTCAGCATAATTGATAATCGTTATCTTGCTAATTGAGCTGAACTTCAATAATCCCAACTTTTTCTTAGAAAAATAAATAGGATTCGAAGGTCAAACTAATTAGTCCCTTGACTTTTCTTTACTTTAGTAAAGGTTAACTAAGTGGAATTTAGATTCAACTTTCATTATTGTTGAGGGAGATAACCAAGTTGGACTTCCAATTTCTCTTACCTTGCCAAAAGTTGCTTTACAGTGTTTATTTTTTTCAATTGCCATCTACTTTACTTGTAATTTAAATCACTTGCTTCTCACCTTCTAAACCCCGATAACAACCTTTATAGCCAGTAATAAGAACATACTTCTTTGCAGTTCCTTGAGAAGACGACCCGAGGTTTGAATACTCGGTTAACAATTTTTAAAGGGGTTTGTTACTTGTGACACCCAAAACGTTTGTAAGAAAGGTTGATTGCTTGGTTTAGTAACTATACTTACAACGAGAGTTTTTATAACCTCTGAACCATCAATCTTCGGTTCTTCAAGGACAGACCTCCCAAACTAGAGCTCAAACCATTACTACCATCCTTAAAATATACATTTCTAGGAGATGGGGACACTTACCCTATGATTATAAGCTCTGCTCTAGAGCCACAGGAAGAAGAAGCACTAATCCAAGTGCTGAAGACACACAAGACATCTCTTGGGTGGACCGTAAATGACCTTAAGGGCATTAGTCCAACCCGATGCATGCACAAGATCCGGCTAAAGGATGATGCCAAACCTGTGGTGCAACCACAAAGCCGACTAAATCCAGCCATGAAGGAAGTTGTGCAAAAAGAAGTCACGAAACTCTAGGAGGCTGGGATTATCAATCCTATTTCAGACAGCCCCTGGGTGAGCCCTGTTCATGTTGTACCCAAGAAGGGAGGAATGACAGTAGTTCACAATGAAAAAAATGAACTGATTTCCAGAAGAATAGTTACAGGGTGGCGTATGTGCATTGACTATAGGAGACTTAACAATGCCACAAGAAAGGATCATTTTCCTTTACCATTCATAGATCAGATGCTAGAGAGACTGGAAGGGCATAGATTCTACTACTTCTTAGATGGCTATTCAGGCTACAATCAAATTCCAGTAGACCCTCAACACCAAGAAAAGACAGCATTCACATGCTCATATGGGGTGTTTGCTTACAAAAGAATGCCATTTGGCCTGTGTAATGCACCTGCAACCTTTCAAAGGTCCATGCTCTCCATTTTCTCCGATATGGTTAAGAAATTCCTTGAAGTATTCATGGATGACTTTTCTATCTTCGGTGATTCCTTTGATGCTTGCCTTAACCATCTGGCCTTAGTTTTGAAACGATGCCAAGAAACAAATCTGGTTTTAAACTGGGAAAAATGCCACTTCATGGTGACTGAAGGAATCGTTCTTAAACATCAGATTTCAAACAAAGGGATAGAGGTGGATCAAGCTAAGGTGGAAGTAATTGAAAGATTACCACCACCAACTAATGCTAACGCATACAGAAGATTCCTGGAACATGTGGAATTTTACAGGAGGTTTATAAAATATTTTTCTTAAATTGCAAAGCCCTGTGCAATCTCCTAGCCACTAACTCTCCTTTTGTCTTTGACAAAGAGTCCTTGCATGGCTTTGAAACTCTGAAAGCCAAGCTTATCACTGCACCCATCATTTTTGCACCCAATTGGGACTTGCCATTCGGACCGATGTGTGATGCCAGTGACCATGCCAATGGCACAGTCCTAGGACAAAGATATGATAAGCTCTTACACGTCATTTATTATGCTAGTCATGCTCTAATTGCGCATAGAGGAATTACACCACCACAGAGAAGGAATTACTTGCCGTGGTTTATGCCATTGACAAGTTCAGATCTTATTTGACAGGATCTAAGGCCATTATCTACACTGACCAGGCTGCTCTCAAATATCTCCTTGACGCGTGAGTATCTTTCCTATCATTTCCTAGTGAATTTGTATTTGAATTGCTAAGTTTATTCAAGATTTAATATATGTTAGCCACTATGAATGCTACTTTGAGTCGTGTGTAATTCTGTTTATATTAGGTAGCATTTTGGACAAATTTGACAGAGTTAGCATAAAAAAATGAAGCCACAGCAGAATAAGAACTTGAAGCTAAACTTGAGAAACCTCAAGTTTGGCGGCAAGGATAAAGAGTGGAGAATACTCAAGTTTGGCCCCAAGTAATGAGGATGAAGGTTGCACACGGATCACTTCACGCCAAACTTGAGGAAGCTCAAGTTTGGCGCCACAACCACTACCTCCAAGGAACACTGATAAACCATTATTTTATGGTTTATATTGTGTTTAATTGTGTGCTTTTATCAAATATTTACCCACTTAATCATTAAATTAGCATTTATTTACAATTCCTTCCCAAAATTACTCCATGATTGAAAACTTGCTTCCTAGAGACTTTTAATTATGTATTTTAATTCTCCTTTATTCCATTCGATGCCGTGATCTGTGTGTTAAGTGTTTCAGGCTTTATAGGGCATGAATGACTTGGAGATTGGAAAGGAAGCTTGCAAAAATAGAAGGAACACAAGAAATTGAGGAGATGACCAGCAAGAAGTGACGCGGACGCATGGCTCACGCGACCGCGCGAAATAGAGGAAATTGCATGGATTGGAAATTGCACAAGTGACTCGAATGCGTGGACGACGCGCACGCGTGGCAAGGCAAAATGCTGGATGACGCGATCGTGTGACATGCGCGATCTGCAGAATCTGCAGAATTCGCTGGGGGCGATTTTGGGCCATGTTTTGACCCAGTTTTGTAACGACCCAATTTCTGGTACATCATGATCATACTAGAAACTGAGCGCTACCAACTTGTCTACCTAATTATTATCTATTATTTATTATATGAGCCTGATTCGTTGTTAAAAACGTAGTTAATTTGCGAGGTACTTCTTTTTTTAAAATGTTTGGATTAATAAACAGAATCATTAATAATCAAGTCACAAATGATAACAGATAATACAGTTATAAACAACCACACATAACTACATCACAAGTAGTTGACAATATTCGGTGATCCAGCCTTTATTAGAGTATAGACTTTTAGTTAGAACACCCCTAGATATAGCTAAATAATAACTATATACATATATATACATACAATATCCTAGGTCCTGACCTGTTCAAGAAGTCCCTAAGTTGGCGCCCAGGCTAGCCTAGACTCTATACTCACCTAGTCCCTCTAAACTACTAAAGCGAGGGAAAGTACGTTCTAGGTCTTCAAAACTTAAGTCAGGTGGATCGTCATCAAAAGGTGGAAGGTCGTCTACTAATCCTCTGCACGATCATATGTCATCAAAGAGCATCTCTCAAGTACTTCATCGAGTGGCCACATAACATCAACATCGTACGGAGGACTTAGGTTAAAGTTTGTAGATAAGCAGGGTGCAGACGTTGGCTGGCCTCACAGTATATACATATAAACAGGTAACGGAGTTCACTCTAGACTCAGAATACTACCTAGAGTGGAATCCTCTTTCCAGAACAGTCATCAGCAAACTACGGAAGGGTACTCATGCTTCCATCTGAAAGGGGGAAAGGAGAGAGAAGGGGTAAGAACTGGGGAGTTCTTAGTAGGGCCGGGGTTATTAATTATGTTCATTAATTCCGTGTTGTTTAGCAGATAAATAGCAGAATACCGAGAAGCAGTAGACAGAAGGAACAGATAAATAGAGAAAATAGAGAAAACAAAAAGCAAAATACAAACAAAAGAATACAAGAAAACAAAACACAGATACAGAAAATAGAATGAAAACAAAGAAGGCATACATTCAAACAATTAGCAATCACAACAGAGGAAATGCGCAACCAAATATGATGCATGTCTAGCCCTAGTGCAGGTAATGAGCTCATCTGTCGGTTACATACCCGCTCCCGACGTTACCCAGCAACCTCTGTCTGGATAAGGCTTTCCTGTTGGCAATATCCACTGCAAGCAACCTTTGTCTTGCAGGGCGGCACTTATTAGCCAATATACGCCCAACAGACTCACTGTAAGCAACCTCTGTCTTACAGGAGCAACAAGATACTCACTGTAAGCAACCTGTGTCTTACAGGAGCAACAACACACTCACTGTAAGCAACCTCCGTCTTACAGGGGCACACTCATCTCGATACCTCTGTAAGCAACCTCTGTCTTACAGCAAAGCATTATAGCAAGGTATCCCAGGAAAGCGTTCTCAGTGGTCGTACCACCATCTATCTGACTGCCTCCTTGCAGTAGATTCTTACATAATCATTCTCATTATCATCATTCATTAACATTCTCATTATTCATCATCACTTTCACATTCTTATGCAGTACCTCTTTCTTTCTCTGTTCAATCATGTTATACAAACTCTACAGCTTTTACTTTTACTGATATGGTTGAAAAGTTTATTGAGGTATTTATGGATGATTTTTTTGTTTCTGGTAATTCTTTTGAATCCTGCCTTAAGCATTTATCTCTGGTCAGGAAACGGTGTCAAGAATCAAACCTTGTTTTAAATTGGGAAAAATGTCATTTTATGGTTACTGAAGGTATTGTTCTTGGACACCGGATTTCAAGCAAAGGGATTGAGGTTGATAGAACCAAGGTGGACATAGGTGAAAAATTACCACCACCATCTAATGTTAAGGCAGTCAGAAGTTTTTTGGGTCATGCAAGATTTTATCAAAGATTTATAAGGGATTTTTATAAAATTGCTAAACCATTAAGCAACCTACTAGTTGCTGATGTTCCTTTTATTTTTGATAGTGAATGTCTGGATCTTTTAAAACTCTAAAAGAAAACCTTACCTCTGCTCCCATTATAGCTCCCCCTGACTGGGATTTACCATTTGAATTAATGTGTGATGCTAGTGATTTTGCTATAGGGGCTGTTTTAGGATAGAGGCATGGAAAGCTTATATGTGTCATTTACTATGCCACCCGTGTGTTAAATGATACTCAGAAGAATTACACAACTACAGAAAAAGAATTATTAGCTATTGCGTATACTGTTGATAAGTTTAGATCCTATCTAATTGGTTCTAAGGTTATTATTTATAATGATCATGTTGCTTTGAACTACCTTCTAACCAAATAGGATTCTAAACCAAGATTAATCAGATGGGTGCTACTCCTTCAGGAGTTTGACATTGAGATCAAAGACATAAAAGGGTCAGAAAATCAAATAGCTGACCACCTTTCTGGGATTGAACCTGAAGAGGGAGTGCAACCACCCACAACTGTGACTGAGACATTTCCGGATGAGCAACTGTTCCTCATTCAATAGGCTCCATGGTTTACAGACATTAAAAATTACAAAGCCATGAATTTCATTCCAAAGAAGTACAGTAAACAACAGGTGAAGAAGCTACTAACTAATGCAAAGTACTACTTTTGGGAGGAACCATACCTTTTTAGAAGATGCTCAGATGGTATAATCCAGAAATGTGTCCAGATGAGGAAATACAGTAGATTATTTTGCACTGTCATGGCTCTGATTGTGGAGGCCACTTTAGTGGTAAAAGGACAGCTACAAAGGTCCTTCAGAGCGGGTTTTACTGGCCGACTCTCTTTCAGAATTCAAGAGCATTTGTGAAGAACTGTGACAGATGTGAAAGAGCTAAGAATCTCCCTGCCAGCCATGAGATGCCACAATAGGGGATTCTTGAGATTGACTTGTTTGATGTGTGGGGTATTGACTTCATGGGACCTTTTCCCCCCTCATATTCCAACAATTATATTTTGGTGGCAGTTGATTTTGTGTCCATGTTGGTGGAAGTTGTGGCTCTGCCCACCAATGATGCCAAAGTGGTGATGAGCTTTCTTCAGAGATACATTTTCAGCCGGTTTGGTGTCCCAAGGACACCCATTAGTGATGGTGGAAGTCACTTCTGTAACAGACAGCTGGACTCACTTCTGCAGAGGTATGGAGTCCATCATAAAGTGGCAACCCCCTATCACCCTCAGATAAGTAGACAGGTTGAGGTTTCTAACAGGGAACTCAAGAGGATTATAGAGAAGACCGTCAGTGTCTCAAGGAAGGACTGGTCTAGGAAGCTTGATGATGCTCTCTGGGCATACCGGACAACTTACAAGACTCCTATTGGCATGTCCCCTTATTAGTTGGTCTATGGTAAATCCTGTCACTTAGCAATTGAGCTGGAGCATAAAGCTTACTAGGTAATCAAGTATCTGAACATTGATGCTCAAACTGCAGGAACTAAAAGAATATTTCATTCGAATGAGCTTGATGAATTCAGATATTCAGCCTATGAGAATGCCAAGCTCTACAAGGAGAGAACTAAGATATGGCATGACAAGAAGATTGCCATCAGAGTTTTTGAACTAGGTCAGAGGGTGCTTCTGTTCAATTCAAGGCTCAAACTCTTTCCCGGGAAGCTGAAATCCCAGTGGTTAGGACCATTTCTGGTAACCAGAGCTTCACCATATGGTCATGTGGAAATTCAGGAAGCAAATTCTAACAGGAAGTTTGATGAGCGGATAATTTATACGCTTTTTGGCATTATTTTTAGTTTATTTTTAGTATATTTTAGTTAGTTTTTATTATGTTTTTATTAGTTTTTATTCAAAAATCATATTTCTGGACTTTACTATGAGTTTGTGTATTTTTCTGTGATTTCAGGTATTTTCTGGCTGAAATTGAGGGACTTGAGCAAAAATCTGATTTAGAGGCTAAAAAAGGACTGCAGATGTTGTTGGATTCTGACCTCCCTGCACTCGAAGTGGATTTTCTGGAGCTACAGAATCCTAATTGGTTTGCTCTCAATTGCGTTGGAAAGTAGACATCCTGGGCTTTCCAGAAATATTTAATAGTTTATACTTTGCCCGAGATTTGATGGCCCAAACTGGCATTCGAAATTAGCATAGAAATTCTAGCGTCAAAATGCCAGAACTGGCATGAAAGCTGGAGTTAAACGCCCAAACTGGCACAAAAGCTGGCGTTTAACTCCAAGAAAGGTCTCTACACGTGAAAGCTTCAATACTCTGCCCAAGCACACACCATGTAGGCCCCGGAAGTGGATTTTTACACTAACTATTATAGCTTACTCATTTTTTTGTAACCCTAGGTCACTAGTTTATTATAAAAACTACTTTTAGTGATTCATCTGATACGTCATGACACTCTACATGTTTCATATTGTATCTTCTATGGCATGAGTCTCTAAATCCCATGGTTGGGGTGAGGAGCTCTACTGTGTTTTGATGAATTAATGCAATTACTACTGTTTTCCATTCAATCATGCTTGCTTCCATTCTAAGATATTCACTCGTACTTCAACTTGATGAATGTGATGATCTGTGACACTCATCACCATTCTCAACCTATGAACGCGTGTCTGACAACCACCTCTGTTCTACCTTAGACTGAGTGCTTATCTCTTAGCCCCCTGGTTCAGATCAGAGTCTTTGTGGTATAAGCTAGAATCAATTGGTAGCATTCTTGAGGTCCAGAACGTCTAAACCTTGTCTGTGGTATTTTGAGTAGGATCTGGGATAGGATGACTGTGACGAGCTTCAAACTCACAAGTGTTGGGCGTAGTGACAGACGCAAAAAAATCAATCAACCCTATTCTAGCATGAGTAAGAACCGACAGATGATTAGCCGTGCGGTGACAGCGTATTTGGACCATTTTCACTGAGAGAACGGATGGTAGCCATTGACAACGGTGATCCACCAACATACAGCTTGCCATGGAAGGAGCCTTGCGTGCATGAAGAAGAAGACAGTAGGAGAGCAGAAATTCAGAAGACAAAGCATCTCCAAAACCTCAACCTGTTCTCCATTACTGCATAACAAGTATTTATTTCATGTTTTTTACTTTTTACAATTGAATATCAGAATTATTAATATCCTGACTAAGAGTTACAAGATAACCATAGCTTGCTTCAAGCCGACAATCTCCGTGGGATCGACCCTTACTCACGTAAGGTATTACTTGGACGACCAAGTGCACTTGCTGGTTAGTTGTGCGGAATTGCAAAAGTGTGATTGTAATTTCGTGCACCAAAGTTTACAGTGAATGGCCAGAGGTTGAAGCACTATCTTGGAGGTGAAATTGATCGCCAAAGGTCCGCTCATCTGCTAAACTAGCAGAATTGACCGTTAAGCTAATGACGTTAAAGAAGCGCTTGTCGGGAGGCATCCCGATAATTTAGTATCCTTAGTTTAATTTCCGTTACGTTGATTTTATTATTTATTTGATTTTTCTTGAGTTTCAACTATTTTTATTTTGGTTTACATGTGTTTTGCTCATGCAGAAATTTAAAAACAGGAACCGGTACACTTAGAAGAAATTTTGGCCACCCTAGAGATGGGAGTTTCGGACTGAGTGGTGCCAAACTTGGGATATCCGATCCAAGTTTGGCGCTGTATATGCGCACAAAAGTGGAGTTTTTCTCTGGAAGGTTAAAGCCAAACTTGGAAAATTCCAAGTTTGGCGTTGGAAGCGACGTATCCAAGAGAAAAAGGGGAAGAGGGTGGCACAAACTCCAGCTCTTCCAAGTTTGGCGAAACGATAAGGGATTAAAGGGCTCTTCACTTTGCCTAGGGACAGCAAACTTGGCTCCCCTGGCATTGGGCATGGAGATAAAAAAAAAAAGAAAAATACATAAGAGAGGGGTGGCACCAAACTTGGGCTACGCCAAGTTTGGCGCGAGGAGGACGCATGCGTTTGGGGGCTATGGCGCCATACCTGATTATACTCAAGTTTGGCGCCAACTTATTAAAATTGGCCACTATCAATCACAATCAGCCTAATTCCATAACAAATCCCTTTCACTTGGTCCCCACATCAATCCCAACCCTCCTTGATTCCCTTTCTTCTTTTCATCTTTCCTATATATTCCCAACATCCTTTGTCTACCCCCCCTTCAAACCACGTTTCCCCCTTCCACCAACCTATGACCCCTTGACCAACTCCCTCCCCACATATTCCCATTCCCAAACCCCTGCATTCTTGACCGAGACCCACACCCGTGACCCTTACCAACCCCAACGTCCTTCCTCAACTCCTTATAAATAGCACCCCCATTCCCCTTCAACCCACCCACCATAAATCTCATACATTCTTTCCTTCTTCAGATCACAACACACAGCCCCTCTATCCTTCCCTCTCTATACTCCTCTAACCACAAAGACCCCTCCAACCTCCTCCTCGTCAGCCAAACACATTCTCCATTCAGCACTCCATACTAACCCCCCACACTCAACCCCATCCCCTCATCACTCTTTGTCCTTCTTTCCCTCTCTTCTGTCCATCCCCATTCTTTTATTCTACTTCTTCTTTTCATTTATTTCTAAAAAAAAAAACAGAAAAGAAATTTTTAGCATTGTATTTTCTTATCTTCTGTTTCAATTTCAGCTTCCCCTATTCTTCCCCTTTGTATTTCTTTATTTTGCTCCGGGATGAGAAATAGTTTTAAGTTTGGTGTAAATAGAGACCAACAGCTGGAGGAAGTAGTCATTGATATTTGCATCCTAGATGCCCAGTGGAAATTGGGGGCAAAAGGGAGGACATGCCATCTTAAGAGCAATGACTTGACTCCTCTAGCTAGGGGATGGCTCCACTTTATCCATTGGTCTATCATACCCACAAGCAACTAATCCGAATGCACTATGGACCGAGTGATTCTGATTCACTACATTATGAGAGGAGACTGATGCGGGCAGAGATTGGCGAATTAAAAATTGTTAATTTATATACGTTGCAAGTATAGTTCTTAACTCGCCAGAAATCTGCCTATCAATTTAGAATGGTGTCACAAAAAATTGAAATTAAAATATTGGGAGTATGAATCCCAGGTCGTCTCCCAACGAGTTACAGAAAAGTGTGCTATTTTATTAATCAGATGTTTTCAAAAAGGTTTGAGTTGAGTAAACAAGAAATTAAATTGGTGAATTTGAATAATGTAAATTAAAGCCTTGAGTAGGAGTTGATTAGTTGGAATCCCTATTATTGTTGGAATACTCTCAAGATTAATTGACAATTAAAGGTTGTCCTGTTTATTTATCCTTTACTAGGTAAAGGAAAGTCAAACAAGTTGGAATGTTGCGTCTGTTCACAAGTTGCAATCCACTTAAATAAAAGAGATTGGTGTTAGTGACTAGATGGCAATCAAACCATAAACCCAATTACAATTTTTCTTTCAAGCTTTCCAACTCAAAGGTTCCTTTCAATCAACTCCCCATCAAGTTAGGGAACTACTCGCTCATTGTGAATATAAAATTCATAGCATATGAAAAGGAATTAAGGAAAGACATTGTAAATAAAAGTTGAAATATTCAATTAAAAAAAAAGTGATCCTTGTATTAAATAATCCTAAAAATATTCCAATGGTAAAATTAAACAAAGCAAAGGACATGGAAGAGTAAAGCCAAGTAAAGTAAACAAACTAGAATGACGAAGTCTTGATGAGGTAATAGCTCTTCTCAATATCTCAATGCAAAAGCAAGAGAAAATTAAAATCCTAAGAACTATGAATATGCAGAGAGAAAACCTAGAGGAGGAGTAAACTAGATCCAAAACGAAAACTGTGTAGAATGAATGTTTTTGTTGGTTTCTGCATGTTCTCTGGCTCTAGTCTGATGTTCTGGGCCAAAAACTGGGTCAAAATAGGGTCCAAAATCGCCCCCAGCGAATTCTGCAGATTATGCAGATCGCGCACGTCACGCGATCGCGTCGCTCATGAGGACGCGTCATTCGCGCTGTTCCATGCCGCGCGGTTGCGTCATCCACGCCTCCGTGTCGCTTGTGCTTTTCCATTCCGCACGGTCGCATGAGCCATGCGGCCGCGTCACTGCAATTTCTCCTCTTCCGCACGGGTCGCGTGAGCCATGGGCCGCGTCACTTCTCGTTGGTTGTCTCCTCAATTTCTTGTGTTCCTTCCATTTTTGCTAGTTTCCTTTTCAATCTCCAACTCATTCATGCCCTATAAATCCTGAAACGCTTAACACACAGATCACGGCATCGAATGGAATAAAGGAGAAGTAAAATGTATAATTAAAACTCTCTAGGAAGCAGTTTTCAATCTTGTAATAATTTCAGGAAGGAAATATAAATGCATGCTATTTTAATGAATAAGTGGGTAAGGACCTTGATAAAACCACACAATTAAACACAATATAAACCATAAAATAGTGGTTTATCAACCTCCCCACACTTAAACATTAGCATGTCCTCATGCTTAATTGAAGGAGATAAAATAAATAAGTATGAACATGTAGAAACTCCTGCAATGTAATGCAATCCTATATATATAAATGCAACTATATGATTCTTGCCCACTTGATCAAATGTAAATAAGCTCTTCAAAACAATTACAAATCAAATTCCACTAATTCTATCATTATACAGTAAGACTGATAAAAGTGCAAGAAGATAGCTCATGAAAGCAGGGAATATGGAAATTCAAGCATTGAACCCTCACTGATGATGTATGTACGCTCTAATCTCTCTAGTGTATAGGGTAATCACTCTATCCTTCTTTAATCATGCTCTCTAACTTTTGTTTTTCTCCTAACCAATCAACAACAACTAATATACCAATGCAAACATCATGAGGTCTTTCCAAATTTGTAATGGGGCCAAGGTAGGGGTAGGGATACATATATGGTTAAGTGAGCTTATAAATTGAATCTTTAATTAACCCAAGCTTTAACCCAACCTATATATATTTAATGTAACCTTAGAATTCATACCTAGCTACCTAGAATTCCCTTTTTCATTCCATACTCATGTATCAGCTTTTTATTTTAATTTTATCGTATGTGCATTGATCTTTGAATTCTTAATTCAGCATTGGGGTGATTTTGTCCCCTTATTTATTTATTGATATTGTTTTTTTTTTTGGACATAGAAATAAACATAGCTTATCAATGCACATAGATTTTTAATTCTTATAGTTTCACATGAGTAGGTATCCAAATTCCCATTGTATTATCATGACACATTCCCTTAATAACTTTTGTTCCCATAATTTCCCATATTTAACTAGCACACACAATTCTATCTTAAGCTAACCAAAGATTCAATTTGGGATATACAATTGTTTTTCCGCTTAAGGCTAGTAATGTGGTGAAATATAGAACAAACGGGATTTAAAGGCTCAAAGTGGTTAACAAAGGTAATTGAAAATGGGTAGGCTTAATTTGGATAAGTGAGTTTAAACAAAAAATGGCCTCAATCATATGCAAGCATACAAATATAATAAATATTGGACATATAGGATAAAACAAAATATAGATTACAATCATAGAGAAGTAAACACACAAGAATAAAATAATTATGGTTAAATAATGTAACCATGCATAAAAGCTCAAATCTTCACAGGTTGTGTGTTCTTTAGCTCAAAAATCATGTTCCAAATACAACTTCAAGCAGATTTATCATAAAATTTTTTTTTTTAAAATTAGTGAAATTTTGTTCCAAAGATAGAGTCTTAGAAGAAACTTATTGTCTTTATAATCAAGTAGAACATGCATGCAACGAACCTATTACTATGCAATTTATCCTATTCTATAAAAGAAAGAAAATCTAACTAAAATATCTAAATTTATTGGTGCTAGGGAAGAGAAATTACCTCCGGAAGTCAGGTACTGACCGACCTCCCCACACTTAAGGTTTTGCACCGTCCTCGGTGCCATCTGTCAGGAACAAGGGTGGGCTGGTGGCAGTATCTCTACAGTCAGGACCATCATGGCTCCCTGTGTTGTAAAGAAAGTGGAGTCTGGGGTGTCTGAGTCCTTGAAGTGTCCCTTGAGTAGCTCCTTGAGGTGTTTGAATGGGCGCTCGTTACGACGCTCTCTTAACTTCGCTTTCTGTTCTTGCCGATCCAACCTTTTGATTATCTGTTGGGCAGGTCGTCTGTTGTAGGTGCTTGTGGTGTTGAAGAAGGAATGTCTTCAACCGGTGCAGTAGGAAGGCTTGTAGTGGCTGCTGGAAGTCTGAGGTATTTCCCGTTAGGGACATACTGATCATACCGTGGCTTTGGTGTCCCCAGCTCTGTAGGGGACTCCGACTGCTGAGACAAGATCTGAGACTAAAGCGGGAAAAGGTAGGTTGCCCGTAATTTGTACGTGTCCCATGGCATTCCGGATATGTCTTGGTAGATTCAGAGGCTGGTCTGTAAGGATGCACCATAGTAGAACGGCCATGTCTGCGGTGAAGAAGGACTCGTGAGTGCTCGGAAAGACGTAATGGGACATGATCTGTGCCCATATGCGAGCCTCCAAGGTAAGTGCTGAAGCCGATATTCCCTTAGGGTGGGTACGATGGTATCCGTAGATCCAACGGCTGCCAGGTAGTGCGATAACTCTGAGAACAGCTTCCCAGTCAAATTGGTACATCTAGCGCTTAAGTGCGGCTTCTTGAAAGGCGTCCAATCCTTCTGGAATAGGGGGAAGACCTAAAGCTTTTTGAATGGCCTCTTATTTAATGGGGACTTGCTTCTGACGAACAAAGACAGACTGCAGGGTAGGCAGGTAGAAGTTAGAGTAGAACTCGACTACCCAAGAAAAATTGACCTGCCTTGGCTGTCTTTGTAGGAAATCCCATTGTCTTCGTTCAATTTGCGGCTCAACAAAAGTAGCAATATTGGGCGGGAGGATAAGAAGGTGTTCGTTGTTGTAGCTCCTTTTAGCCAGGATGGGGAACATCTGCTCATAGTAGCGATTGGGAAATCGCGCAATGTCCTTTGCTTGAAAGGCTTTCTCCTTTTCATCAACCTTTATGATCCTCTTAACTCTTTTTGTTGAGGGCTTGACAGCAGTTGAAGAAGGCTCTGCCACTAGTGCTCTTTTAGTTCATCTTCTTGCTGGTGGTTTGGGAGTAGCTTTCTCTTTTCCTTTCTTGGTGGCCATCCTGAAAAAAGGGAGAGAAAGTAAATTAAATTCAAGGAGATATATAGCAAGGAAGAGAACGGAAAAGGATGGTTATAAATGCACATTAAAAGATAAATGACGTTAACACGTGCTCATGAGTACATGTGAAAAATCATTAATGGAAAATAGTTAGTGCATATGATGACAAGTGAATGCAAGGTGTTTATTGGCATGCCGACAAAGGGCATGAGTAGCATAGATCAAGCATCACTCGTAACAAACCATCACGTTTGTATTAACAATTAATTTCAATTAATACAATAGTAAAGGGAGTTTATGAAAAGCAGCATTGAATAGTAGAATAACATAGAGAAGTGCATAATGCCATATGGGCTTTTTCACAAACACATAGCATGCATGGTAGATAAGGTATAGAAAGTATTAAAGTGAACATGCAAGCAATCCTTTAAAAATTTATATATAATTCTCAAACAAGTGCAATAGTCCACAAGCATATAATGAGGAATAATGACTCAAATAAAATTCTAACACCATGTAAAAAGGAAAGAAGAAGAAAGAAAATATGGATAATGAAAAGAAAATGAAAGAGAAGAAAATAACATATAAAATAAGAAGGATGATAGAAAAGGAAAGAGGGAAGAAGAGATAAAACCTTGTTAACGGAGGTGAAAGACAGAGAGAGAGAGAAAGGGGAGATAGAAGGAAGAAGGGAGAAGGAAGAAATAAGGAGGGAAAAGAAAAATTAGGATTTGGAGAGGAAAAAGATAAGATATTTTGGCAATTAAGGTTGAGCTGTGCAGCACAAGCGACGCGGCCGCATGGAGCACGTGTTCGCACGATTGCGCTTTAGTTCAGGTGACGCGGTCACGTCGGTCACGCGGTCGCGTGACCCATGTTGCGCTTCTGGCGCGAGTGCAGCCTCGCGCCTGCACAACTCTCTGTTCGAATTGATATATTTGCCAAATTTGGGGTGACGCGATCGCGTGAGTGGGCTTCAGAAGGGAACGACGCGGATGCGTGGGCCATGCGTCCGCGTGGGTAGAATTGTGCGTTCAGCACCAATCCAGCACCACTCTCGCACAATAATTCGTTGTGCACCCTTTTTACGTCAAAAATCAGGGCACGCGACCGCGTGGGTCACGCGGTCGCGTGGGAGGCCATTATGCCCATACGACGCGGACGCGTCGGCGACACGGCTGCATGGGTCGAATTGTGCCACTGGCACGCCTCCAACCACGCTCCAGCGTGACTCTCTGTTCATTTTTATTTTTCTCCCCTCTCCTTGCGACGCGGACGCGTCGCTGATGCGGTCGCGTCGCGTGGATTTTTTTTTTTAAATATGCAGATGCAGATGGACGAAAGTACCGATAAAGAGAAGAGTTATTGAATATGAAAAACTAAAAATAAAGAAAAGAACGATCATACCATGGTGGGTTGTCTCCCTCCTAACACTTTGCTTTAACGTCCTTAAGTTGGACGCTATGTGGGGATCTTCCAAGAGGAAGATCTCAAGCTCCTTGTTTTTCTACATCTTCTCGCCATGGTATAGCTTCAGGCGTTGTCCATTAACTTTGATAAGTTCAGAGCTTGAAGGATGACTTAGGTGATAAACTCCGTACGGTTCGGCCTTCTTTACTCTGTATAGACCTTCCCATCTTAATCTCAACTTACCTGGCATGAGCCTTAGTCGAGATTTGTAAAGGATGACTAAATCCCCAGGTTGGAACTCTTTTTTCTTGATGTGCTGATCGTGTACAGCCTTCATCTTTTCCTTGTATATTCTTGAGTTCTCATAAGCTTCTAGGTGAAGGCTCTCCAGTTCTTGCAGTTGCAACTTCCTTTCAGCTCCGACTTTCTCAATTCCCATATTGCACTCCTTGACTGCCCAAAAGGCTCTGTGCTCTACTTCAACTGGGAGATGGCAAGCTTTTCCATAAACTAAGCGGAAAGGACTCATCCCAATGGGTGTTTTGTATGCTATTCTGTATGCCCAGAGTGCATCTTGTAGCCTGGTGCTCCAGTCTTTTCGATGAGGTTTGACTATCTTTTGCAAGATACGCTTTATCTTTCTATTTGATACCTCGGCTTGCCCATTGGTCTGAGGATGGTATGCTGTCGCAACCTTATGAATTATCCCATGCTTCTTCATTAATCCTGTTAGTCTCTTCTTACAAAAATTGGTGCCTTGATCGCTCACGATTGCTCGCGGCAATCCAAAGCGGCAAATAATATGGTTTATCACAAAGGAAACAACAGTGTTAGCATCATCAGTGCGGGTAGGAAGTGCTTCCACCCATTTGGAAATGTAATCCATAGCTAACAATATATAAAAATGACCATTAGAATTTGGAAATGGACCCATGAAGTCAATGCCCCGAACATCAAAAATTTCACAGAAAAGCGTAATTTGTTGAGGCAACTCATCCCTCCTGGATATATTACCAAATTTTTGGCAAGGGAGACAGGATTTACAAAACTCAGCAGCATCTCTAAAAAGAGTAGGCCACAAGAATCCACAGTCTAAGATCTTTCTAGCTGTTCGTTGAGGGCCAAAATGCCCTCCACTCTCAGATGAGTGACATGCCTCTAAAATGGACTGAAAACAAGGGTTTGAAGCACCGCACATGATTTCAAACGGCTGGCTCCAGTCTGGTCCTCTCACAATTGGGGCTTGAGTGAGGGCGGCCTTCAGCTTATCAAACGCTTGTTTGCAATCCTCACTGAACTCGAACTCAATATCCTTCTGCAGTAATCTGGATAAAGGAAGTGCTACCTTACTAAAGTCCTTAATAAATCTCCTGTAAAAACCTGCATGGCCAAGGAACGAACGGACCTCCCTCACAGAGGAGGGGTAAGGCAAACTAGAAATAACATTCACCTTTGATGGATCTACAGAAATTCCATTATTAGATACCACATGTCCTAATACAATCCCTTGTTTTACCATAAAATGACATTTTTCAAAATTCAATACAAGGTTTGTATTAACACATCTATCTAATACTCTAGATAATCCATCTAAGAAAAGGCTAAAAGAATCACCATAAATGCTTAAATCGTCCATAAAAACCTCCATACAGTCTTCAATAAGATAAGAGAAAAGACTCATCATGCACCTTTGGAAAGTAGCTGGTGCATTGCACAAGCCAAAGGGCATTCTCTTGTAAGCATAAGTCCCAAAAGGACATGTAAAAGTGGTCTTTTCCTGATCCTCAGGAGCTATATGAATCTGGAAATAACCTGTGTAACCATCTAAAAAACAATAATGTGATTTACCTAACAGGCGATCCAGTATTTGATCAATGAATGGAAGTGGGTAGTGATCCTTACGGGTGGCTTAGTTGAGACGCCTGTAATCAATGCAGACTCTCCAAGCATTCTGAACCCTAGTTACTATGAGCTCTCCATGATCATTCTTCACTGTAGTGACTCCAGACTTCTTGGGCACCACTTGCACTGGGCTAACCCATTCACTGTTTGAAATAGGATAGATTATACCTGCTTCCAACAGTCTGGTCACTTCCTTTTTGACAACTTCCAAGATAGTGGGATTCAATCTTCTTTGGGGTTAACGGACAGGTCTTGCTCCTTTTTCTAAAAATATTCTGTGCTCACATACTTGAGGGTTGATGCCTACTATGTCTGCCAAACTCCACCCTATTGCTTTCTTGTGCCTCCTAAGTACATCAAGTAACTGCTCTTCTTGTTGAGAAGTGAGTTCCCTTGCAATGATAACTGGAAACTTCTGCTTATCTTCAGGATAAGCATATTTGAGATGTGGAGGAAGAGGTTTTAATTCCAACTTCTGATCATGGGCAGGCTCTGGATTATCTGGAGCTTGTGAAAATGCTGAGGTGCCATCATTGTCAGTCAAGAGGGTCCCCACACTTGGACCTTGTCCAATGTGCCTCTCTTCTAATTCTTCCTTATGAACTTCAGCTATAGTTTCATCTATGACATCACACTGGAAGATAGAATGATCTTCTGGAGGGTTGTTTATGACTCCATTCAGATTGAAGATCACTATTCGGCCATCTATTTTAAAAGAGTATGTTCCTGAAAAAGCATCCAATTTGAATAATGATGTCTTCAGGCATGGTCTTCCAAGTAGGATTGATGATGGCTTATCTGAGTCATTATGGGGCATCTCCAAGATATAAAAATCAGTGGGAAATGTAAGCCCTTTAATGTTCACTAAAACATCTTCAGCAACTCCAGCCACTGTAATAATGCTTTTATCTGCTAACAGAAAACAAGCTGCCGACCTTTTTAAGGGAGGGAGCCTCAAAATATCATATATAGACAAAGGCATTATACTAACACATGCTCCTAAATCACACATGCAATCATAAATTACTACTCCACCAATAGTACAACTAACTATACAAGGACCTGGGTCACTACACTTTTCAGGTAATCCTCACATTAAAGCAGATATGGAACTACCTAAAGGAATAGTTTCTAATTCATTAATTTTGTCTTTATGTATACATAAATCTTTTAAAAACTTTGCATATTTAGGTACCTGTTGAATAACATCAAAAAGAGGAACAGTTACCTCAAGCTTTTTGAATATTTCTACCATTTTGGGATCGGGTTCCAGCTGCTTCCTGGACTTCCTTGCAAGTTGTGGAAATGGAATGGGAGTGGTGTTTTCTGTAGTGTCTGCGCCTTTTGGTGCTTCCTCCTGTGGTTGAGCTTCTTCTTTTTCAGCCATGTCCTGTATATCCTCTTCCTCTTCAACATCTTCTATTTCTACTACCTCTTCAGCTGAGGCGTGTTCTGGTGGGCTTGGCTCCTCCTGATTCCTCTCCTGCAGTGTGGTTCCAGACCTTAGGGTGATGGCAATAATGCCTCCCTTTGGATTGGATAATGGTTGAGAGGGGATTCTAGTGGAGCTCGAAGGTTGGTTACTGGAATTCTGCATTGCTTCAATCTGTGAGGCGAGAGCTTGTACAGCAGAGGTCAGACCATTTAGAGTGGCATTAAGGTTGTTTTCCACGGTCTGTTGTCTCCTATCAATAGAATGTAGTAACTCATCATTAGGAGATGAAGAAGGATAAGTGATTTGAGAGTGCTGTTGTTGGGTATTCTGTGGTCCTTGGGATTGCCTCAGGTGAGGTGCTCTGTAAGGTTAGTTCTGCTGCCTGTTGTTGTTATTATTCTACCTCTGATTTCCCTGATTATCTCTGCCTCCTCTGTTATTGTTGTCCTTCCAATTCTGGTTAGAATTGTCCTACAATCCATGGTTATGATTTCCACCTTGATTGTACCCTTGGTTGGGGCGGTCATAGAAGTTATGAGTGGATGCCACCATGTTGTCTTCCTGCTAGAGCTGCGGGCATTCATCAGTATAATGGCTATAATCAGCACAAATTCTGCAGACTCTCTGTGGGACAAACTGTTGGCTTTGCTGTGCTGAAGAAGGTTGAGCTTGCTGAACTTGTTGTTTATTCAATTGCATTTGCTTCAGCAAGTTGGTCATTTCACAGATACTCTGAGCTAGAGCAGCAGTCTCTATGCTAGAGGATACTTCTGCAACGGCTTTTGAACGGCCTTGTTTTTGCCTGTGGTTCCTAGTAGATTCAGCTAAGTTGCTGATCAATTTCCATGCCTCATCAGTGGTCTTGTACTTCTTCATAGACCCATTGCTAGCACTTTCCAATGTGGTTTTATCTTGGGGCCTCATACCCTGTGTGATATAGCTGAGTAACACTATCTTGTCAATCATGTGGTGGGGGCATGCTTCTAGAAGATTATTGAAGCGCTCCCAGTATTCGAAGAGAGTCTCGTTGTCATCCTGAACAATTGTGGAAATGTCCTTCCTCAGTTTATCAGTAACTTCAGATGGGAAGAATTTATCCAAAAACTCTTTTCTGAGCGTATTCCAGTTGGATACATTTGCTAGGGGTTGAGTGTAATACCACTCTCTTGCTTTTCCCTTAAGAGAAAATGGGAAAGCTTTCAGCAAAATTGAAGTTTCATCAGCACCATCACGCCTGACAGTAGAACAGGCTGCTTGGAAATCTCTCAAGTGCTTGATAGGCTCTTGAGCAGGTAAGCCATGAAACTTGGGCATCAAATTGAGCAGTGCGGTCTTTATTTCAAAATCTGTAGCCACTGCTGGGTGATACGCTTGAAATGGTTGCATTGTAAAATCAGGGGCTCCTTCCTCCTGGATGGTAACTCTCCTAGCTGCCATGTCTTCTACACGTGAATCAACCGAATCAGTAGAACGGGGGCTGGTTTCTTCTTCAACTGACGTTTCAAATCCGCCCTCAGAGAGGGCTAACCGATGCTGAGCTCGCCTTATTCGTGAAGTAGTCCTTTCAATTTCAGGATCGAATATTGGCAAGCTTGGATCAGGAAGTGAACGTGTCATTTGACAAAAGAAATATGCAGCTCATCGTAGCAAAATAAAATAAAATACAAATAAATAAATTCTAATTAATAACTTTAGCACTCTATTGCAACTCCCTGGCAACGGCGCCAAAAATTGATGCGGGCAGAGATTAGCGAATTAAAAATTGTTAATTTATATACGTTGCAAGTATAGTTCTTAACTCGCCAGAAATCTGCCTATCAATTTAGAAAGGTGTCACAGAAAATTGAAATTAAAATACTGGGAGTATGAATCCCAGGTCGTCTCCCAACGAGTTGCAGAAAAGTGTGCTATTTTATTAATTAGATGTTTTCAAAAAGGTTTGAGTTGAGTAAACAGGAAATTAAATTGGTGAATTTGAATAATGTAAATTAAAGCCTTGACTGGGAGTTGATTAGTTGGAATCCCTATTATTGTTGGAATACTCTCAAGATTAATTGACAATTAAAGGTTGTCCTGTTTAGTTATCCTTTACTAGGTAAAAGAAAGTCAAACAAGTTGGAATGCTGCGTCTGTTCACAAGTTGCAATCCACTTAATTAAAAGAGATTGGTGTTAGTGACTAGAAGGCAATCCAACCATAAACCCAATTACAATTTTTCTTTCAAGCTTTCCAACTCAAAGGTTCCTTTCAATCAACTCCCCATCAAGTTAGGGAACTACTCGCTCATTGTGAATATAAAATTCATAGCATATGAAAAGGAATTAAGGAAAGACATTGTAAATAAAAGTTGAAATAGTCAATTAAAAATAAAAGTGATCCTTGTATTAAATAATCCTAAAAATATTCCAATGGTAAAATTAAACAAAGCAAAGGACATGGAAGAGTAAAGCCAAGTAAAGAAAACGAACTAGAATGACGATGTCTTTATGAGGTAATAGCTCTTCTCAATATCTCAATGCAAAAGCAAGAGAAAATTAAAATCCTAAGAACTATGAATATGCAGAGAGAAAACCTAGAGGAGGAGTAAACTAGATCTAAAACTAAAACTGTGTAGAATGAATGGTGTTGTTGGTTTCTGCATGTTCTCTGGCTCTAGTCTGCTGTTCTGGGCCGAAAACTGGGTCAAAATAGGGTCCAAAATCGCCTCCAGCGAATTCTGCAGATTATGCAGATCGCGCACGTCACGCGATCGCGTCGCTCATCCGGACGCGTCATTCGTGCTGTTCCATGCCGCTCGGTCGCGTCGTCCACGCCTCCGCGTCGCTTGTGCTTTTCCATCCCGCGCGGTCGCGTGAGCCATGCGGCCACGTCACTGCAATTCCTCCTCTTCCGCGCGGTCGCGTGAGCCATGCGGCCGCGTCACTTCTCGCTGGTTGTCTCCTTAATTTCTTGTGTTCCTTCCATTTTTGCTAGCTTCCTTTCCAATCTCCAACTCATTCATGCCCTATAAAGCCTGAAACGCTTAACACACAGATCACGGCATCGAATGGAATAAAGGAGAAGTAAAATGTATAATTAAAACTCTCTAGGAAGCAATTTTCAATCATGTAATAATTTTAGGAAGGAAATATAAATGCATGCTATTTTAATGAATAAGTGGGTAAGGACCATGATAAAACCACACAATTAAACATAATATAAATCATAAAATAGTGGTTTATCAGAGACCCGATGGACGTGGAGTACGTTATTGCCCAGCAAATCTATCATGTCGCCACTAGCACCATTCCAAATGCCAGGTTAGGCTTTTCGCATCTTATCGACCGCCTCTGTGAGGCCACTAGGGTGAAGATAGAGAATCATTTCCCTATCCCATTCGAGAGAACCATCACAAAGAATATTATGGAACTGGTCAGAGAATATTAGAGACTCCCTAGAATAGAATAGACTAAAGAAGAAGCTCAACAGGAGCAACCACCATTGCCTCAGGGGCACTACTTCCCTCCTCAAGAATACTGGCAGCAGCTCACCTCCTCCATTGAGCATATGAGGATCACTAACGACACCGCTGGTAGTAGTACACTGCATTTGTAGAGGAGATGAGAGCCATATAGAATAGCCGTTGGGAGCGTCTTTGTACCACCCTTGATGAGATGAGAGCTGCTCAGGACTTTCAGCGGTAGGAGATTCATCAGCTGAGACAAGATTACAGTTGCTTGAGAGGACCATAAGGAGCACAGCCCTAGGGAGACTGATGTGGCTTAGTTCCTTTTTACTTTCAATATTATTTTGCTATTTTTATGACTAGGTTCCTATTTTCTGCTATTTAGTTACTACATGATCATTTGTTATTTCAATTCCTAGGTTCTAGTTTAATTTTCAGTTTTTATTCTGTTATTTGTCTTTTATTTCTGAAAAGGTCTGATGTATTGCTCACTGAGCTTGAATTCAAAAGAAAAGGAAGAAGAAAAAGATGTACTCCATGAGAAAAAGAGTTTATAACAAAGAGTATCCTGAATTACTTAAATGTGGTGGTATTTTTTTTCGTGATTCTGAATGCATGACAGGAACCGTGCATATTTGAATTTGAATCAAGGGATGTTGATGTATAAGGAACAGGAATTTAGAGAACAATTATGAATTCCATGAAGTTAGTGAAAGCCTAATCCTTGAAGCAAAAAAAACAGAAAAAGAAAATAAAATAAAAAGTAAGGTCCAAGGCTTTGAGCATCAATGACTAGGGAGGTCAGACATGACTAAAAGCTCAAAGAGTTGTTTCCCTAGTCATACGCTTGTGGTGTTTTTGTGTCAAGTAATCCTTGAGACAGAACATTTAGAGTTGAGACCAAGTGCATTTAGCAGAGTATGCCAAAGGCTTTGAGCACCACTATTTGGGAATAGCTGAAAGAAAATTCAGAACTTCAAGAGAGTTCCCCAATTAAGTGCTTGTGGGGTTCTTGTGTCAATTAATCCTTGAGACAGAACATTTAAAGTCACGGCTAGGCTCAAGGTGCAAAGCACCAATTAAAAGAGAATTAAAGGCTGCTATGTTCAAGGATTAAACTGAAGTATAAAGCTCAGAGAATTCATAATATTATTCGAATTCTAATTTCGAATGACAGTAACATTCCTCTTATTCAAAGGAGAGTGAGATGCCAAAACTGTTCAGTATTACAATAAATAAACCCCACTTCAAGAAGAGACATAAGCCTAATCAAACTCTCACTTCTCATGCAAATTCACATCTTAATTATGTAATAATTTTGGTTGCTTGAGGACAAGCAACAATTCAAGTTTGATATTGTGATGCGTAAGCATCTTTCCTATCTTTTCCTAGTGAATTTGCATTTGAATTGCTAAGTTTAATCAAGATTTAATATATTTTAGCCACTATGAATGCTACTTTGAGTTGTGGGCAATTTTGTTTATTTTAGGTAACGTTTTGAACGAATTTGACAGAGTTAGCATAAAATACTTGAACAGGAGAAACCTCAAGTTTGGCACCAAGGATGAAGAGTGGAGAAAATACTTGCTGGCTGCTTGAAGCCAAACTTGAGAATACTCAAGTTTGGCGCCAAGCAAGGAGGATGAACGTTGCACACGGATCACTTTACGCCAAACTTGAGGAAGCTCAAGTTTGGCACCACAACCACTACCTCCAAGGAACATATGCTGATCACTCTACGCCAAATTTGAGGAAACCTCAAGTTTGGCGCCACAGCCAAGGAACGCCAAGGAGTGCATGCTGCCCACTTCACGGCAAACATGAGTTTACTCAAGTTTGGCAACACACCTAGCAACAACAGTGGTCCCTATTTGTCCAAAGGCCTGCGCGAATCAATTATTAAATTTTGATTTAAATTTTTATTTTATTCATAATTAGGAAAAGATTTTACTTAATTTTATAAAATATATTTTACATTAATTAGGATTAGATATAAAAGGGTAAAGAATTAGCCCTTCGGGCTCTTCTCTTCTCTACTACTGCATTCCACAATTTACAGTTTTTCTGAATCCTAGTTTTCTCTTTGAACCATGAGAAACTAAACCTCCACTGTTATGGTTAGGAGCTCTGTCTATTGTATGGATTGATACTATTATTTTTCTATTTTAATTCATGTACTGATTTCTATTTCAAGAGTTATTTTCGTTCTTTATCTTATGAATTTGGGTGGAACGGAAGTATGACCCTTGTTCTAATTGAGTTCTTGTAAAACTTGGAAAATCTCTTTACGTGAACAATAGCTCGAAAACAATTTCTCTTAAACTTCTAATTATCTAGACTTAACGGGACACGTGACATATAATCATCTAATATTTGGGTAATTAGGATTTTGTGGCATATAAACTAGAATTGAACTTAACCCTCTGATTGGAATCAAGTGACCAAGGAATTGGTGGTTGATGAAGGTTAGAGGAGACTAAAAAGGTCTAAGGAATTTGGTTTTAGTGATATATAGTTTTCCATGAATTGAATCTTGCATGATTAAAATAGTTAGTAAGAAAAGTTAATCCGAAAAATAAATATCTCTGAAACCTTAACTATTTTACTCGTATATTTCACAACCCGTTTACTACTTGCTTTCTGATATTCTGAATTTGTTGTTAATGCGTTTGAACTCTCAAAACACCATTTTTTGTTTGTCTAACTAAGCAAATCACTTTATCATTGTTGCTTGATCCATCAATTTTCGTGGGATTGACCCTCATTCACCTGAGGTACTACTTGGTATGACCCGATGTACTTGCTGGTTAGTTTGTAGGTTATAAATTCCGCACCATTCCTCACTAAGTAGGATTCTAAGCCAAGGTAGATATGATGGATGCTACTCCTGCAAGAGTTTGATATTGAAATCAGAGACAAAAAAGGATAAAAAATCAAGTGGCTGACCACTTGTCTCGAATTGAACCAGTAGCAGGGACATCACCTCCCTCTACTGAGGTATCTAAAACCTTTCCTGATGAGCAACTCTTTGCAATTCAGACAACACCTTGGTTTGCAGACATTGCAAATTACAAGGCCATAAGGTTTATCCCAAAAGAATACAGTAGACAGCAAGCTCGGAAGGTCATGCACGATGCAAGTTACTACTTATGGGATGAACCATATATTTTCAAGAGATGCTCAGACAGAATAATCCACCGTTGTGTATCTGAAGAAGAAGCACGGAAGATCTTATGGCATTGCCATAGCTCAGACTATGGAGGACACTTCGGAGGTGAGCGGACAGCCACCAAAGTCCTTCAAAGTGGCTTCTACTAGCCAACACTGTTCAAGGATGCCCGAGAGTTTGTACATAACTATGATAATTGCCAAATGGCTGGCAATCTCCCTCAGAGTCATGACATGCCTTAGCAAGAGATCCTAGAGGTTGAGCTGTTTGATGTATGGGGTATAGACTTCATGGGACCATTCCCATCTTTATATTCAAACACCTACATCCTTGTGGAAATGGATTACGTGTTTAAATGGGTTGAGGCAGTTGTATCACCCACAAATGATACCCGAGTAGTGATGAATTTCTTCAGAAATACATCTTCAGCAGGTTTGGTTTCCCAAGGACACTGATTAATGATGGAGGCAGTCATTTTTGTAACAGACAGCTTGACTCCTTACTACACCGTTATGGTGTTCACCACAGAGTAGCAACTCCATATCATCCATAGACAAATGGGCAAGCTGACATCTCCAACAGGGAACTGAAAAGAATCCTGGAAAGAATAGTGAGCACCTCTAGAAAATATTAGGCAAGGAAGATCGATGATGCTCTATGGGCATACGGGACAACTTTCAGGATCCCTATAGGGATGTCACCATACCAATTGGTTTATGGGAAAGTAGTTGCACGAATCCCCACACCTTCGTACTAGTGTACCAGCAAGTGTACTAGGTCATCCAAGTAATACCTGAGCGAGTCAGGGTCGATTCCACGAGAATTGTGGCTTGAAGCAATCTATGGTTATCCTGAAAGTCTTAGTCAGACAGATCAGAAGGTTGTTGATTGTGAATGGAATACCGAATTGTAATAAAGTTAAAGGATAGGAATAGGAATAGAGTTGTAAGAATAATGTCCGAAAGGGGTAAAAGCAATTGGATTGAGTAATAGGAATAGAGTTGAGAGTTGGAGTTGCTTTGTCTTTCTGAATTAACTCTAGTATGACTGCTTCCTTTGCTTGTGAGTGATTTCTTCAACGGCAGGCTGTATGTGATTGGCACTGGTTAGAGAAGCTGCCAATACTCCTCCAGATCTGAACCCCAGGTTTATTGCGGATCCATTCTGATTGAGGGTGAAGCTTCTTAGGATTCTAGCCTCTACCACAGAGACCCTAATCTCCCTATAAATTGGCTGAACTGATGTCTCAAGAAGTCCCCAATGAAATCGTGGATTAGCCGTCTGAGAGACGTATATTCAAGCTGGTGGTTCATTATTGTCTGATGAAAGACACACTCAGAACCCGTGTAGAATGTGATAACCTTATGCCAGTTCAACGCATTCATATTGATGAAGAACGAATATACATCTTTGAATTTATCAAACACAGATCAGGAGAAATAGTAATACTTTTATTAATTCATAGGATTCAGCAGGGCTCCTCCCCTTAACCTAGGAGGTTTAGAAACTCATGCTGAAGAGAAAATACAATGAAAAACGTGAATATTGAGAAAAGTAATGTCTGTTCCCCCAAATTACATAGATCAAATCCTTTAAATACTAAACAAATGTCTAGTTAGGGTAAAACAGTCTATTTAGTGCTAAAATCCACTTCTGAGGCCCACTTGGTGAGTGTTTGGGCTGAGCATTAATGAGATCCACATGCTTTGAGGTTCCTTGGGCGTTGAATGCCAGCTAGGGATTCTCTCTGGGCCTTTTGGATGCTGGGCTCTGCTCTTTGGGTGCTGGACGCCTGAAAGAGGCATGAAGCTGGCGTTGGACGCCAGTTTTGGGCCTTCAAATCCTAAGCAAAGTGTGGACTATTATATATTTCTAGAAAGCTCTAGAAGTCAGATTTCCATAGGCATTGAGAATGCTCTATTTGGAATTCTGTACCGCCAGAAAAGCTCTTCCAAACGCAGGCAGGTCAGATTTGGACAGCATCTGCAGTGCTTCCTTTGTCTCTGAATCAGACTTCTGCTCTAGCTCCTCAATTTTAGCCAAAAATTACCTAAAATTGTCCAAAAGCATGAAAACTCATAGTAAAATCCAAAAATTTGAAATTAACACTAAAACCTATAAAAACTTAATAAAAAATAAATAAAAACTATTAAAAACTATATGAAAATGATGTCAAAAACCGTATAAAATATCCGCTCATCAGAAAGCATGTCATTTACAAGTGGAACTAGAACATAAGGCCTACTTGGAAACCAAATTTCTCAACTTTGATGCTAAAGCAGCAGGAGAAAAAAGGTTGCTCCAGCTAAATGAGTTGGATGAATTCCGGCTTGCTGCATTCGAGATTGCAAAAATCTATAAGGAAAGATCCAAAAAGTGGCATGACAGGAAGATATCTTCCAGAGTCTTTGAATCTGGCCAAAAAGTTTTACTCTTCAATTCTAGACTCAAGCTCTTCCATGAGAAGCTCATGTCACGTTAGATAGGACCTTTTGTGGTCAATGTAGTGTCACCTTATGGTCATGTAGAACTTCAAAGCAGACATTCCGATGATAGATTCACAGTTAATGGCCAGAGAGTGAAACACTACTTGGGAGGTGAGGTTGAGCAAGAGAGATCTACCCTACTGTTGACATGAGTACGGTAAAATCGAGCTAATGACATTAAAGAAGCACTTGTTGGGAGGCAACCCAACCATGAGTAGAGTACTTTTGTTTCTCTTTCTTTTGTTCTTTTCAATTGAGTTTATTTTAGTTTATTTTCATAGTTTTTCCCTTGCTTTTTAAACGTTTGTGATCATGAGTAGACATTTAGAATAGAGGCAGAGATGCTTGAGATGGAAAACAGATCACCCTAGGGAGAGCCCCTTGCTGGCGTTGAACGCCAGACAAGGAGGAAGCTGGGCGTTCAACGCCCACTGAGAAGTACTTACTGGCATTGAACACTAGAATAAGAGCAACTGGGGCATCTAATGCCCATTCAGGAGGAGCTCTGGACCAATTTTTGGTCCCCTTTGGGCGTTCAACGCCCATTCTTGGCGTTGAACGCCAGAATTCTTCATCTCTTTCCAACACTCTTACCTTATGTTTTCAGTTTTCTTTGCTTGAGGACAAGCAAACTTTTTAAGTTTGGTGTTGCAGAGCGAGCTCTAGGTTTTTATTATCATCAATGGCACCAAGGGAAGCTGAATCATCTTCACAGAAGCACAGCCTGAGCAACCATCAGTACTAAGGTGGTTGAGCTTCATTCCTCCTTTCTTTTTGTTTTTCAGTATTTCATTCCATTTTTTCTGATTTCTATTCTAGCTTTTGCATGATCACTCTTAGGATTCTGCTTTAGTTGTTTATTTTTAAGTACTTCACGGTTATAAGATATCCAATGTATCCCTCACCAAATTTTAAAGAAAACTTTTTTTGAGAAGTGGTGAATGCATGATTTTCGAGTACATCATGACTATGTTCTAATTATTTTGACGTGCTGCGTTTGCATTGATTTTCTGAATGTATGAATTAACTGTGCATATTTGATAGTAAAGTTAAGTGTATTGGCTCTTGAAGAACAGTGGATTTAGAGAAGTATTATTGATTCTTTGAAAAATAAAAAATAATTGATTCTTGGAGCAAAAGAAATAGCAAAAAAAGGCAAAGCAAAAAGAAAAAAAAAAAGAGAAGAGAAAAAGAAAAAGCCAGAGAAAAATCCATTAATGCTCAAAATAAAGGAAAAGGAGGGCTTCACAATAAAAAAGCCTAAAAGTTCAAATGAACTTCTTTCCCTGACTATATGCTTGTAGCGTGAAGGTGTCAAGTGAAAAGCTTGAGACTGAGCGGTTAAAGTCGTGATCCAATGCAAAAGAAAGAAAAGAGTACGCCTAAGAACCTTGGGTACCACTGTCAGGGAATTCTAGCAAAGCTGAATTACAATCCAATTGGGTTCACCCAGTTAAGTGCCTGTGGCATTTATGTATCCGGTGGTAATACTGGAAAAGAAAAGGGTTAGGGTCACGGCTAGGCTCAAAGGTGCAAAGCACCAAAAGAAGCTATGGATCATGAATAAAAAAAAAACTCAACTAGGAGAATCAATAATATCATCCAAATTTCAATTTCAAGAGATGCCAATATTTCTGACCTTCAAAGGAAAGTGAGATGCCAAACCTATTCAGAAATCAAGAAGCTAATTGCCCCTTTCAGATAAGTAGAGCTAAGCTTCATTGAGAGCTCTGAGAGTCATTGTAATCTACTATTCTTTATCCTATTTTATTTCTGGTATGTTGGGGACAAGCAATAGTTTAAGTTTGGTGTTCTGATGAGCGGATATTTTATACACTTTTTAGTACCATTTTCTCATTGTTTTTAGTATGTTTAGTTAAGTTTTATTAAGTTTTAGTAGGTTTTAGTGCAAAATCACTTGTTGGATGCTACTTTGAGTTTTTGTGGTTTTTCTATGATTTTAGGTCATTTTTGGGTGATTCTGGCAATTTTTGGAAAAGTCTGATTCAGGGGTTGAGAAAGGACTGTAGATGCTGTCAGATTCTCACCTTCGTGCATTCAAATGAACATATCTAGGGCTACGGAGATCCCAATAGAGCGTTCTCAATGGCATTGGAAAGCTAATTTCTAGGGCTTTCCAGCAATATATAATAGTCTATACTTTGCTCTGGAAATGATGGTCCAAATGGTCGTTGAACGCCCATTTTACCCCCCTGTCTGGAGTTGAACGCGTAAAAAGGAGCAAGCCTAGAGTTGGATGCATAAAAGGGAGCAAGGATGGTGTCCAACGCCCCAAGGGGAGTCTCAACACATGGATTCACTCAAAGCTCAGTCCAAACACTCACCAAGTGGGCCAAAGAAGTGGATTTTTGCACCAATAGTCTAGTCTGTCTTATTTTTCTAATCTCTAGTTACTAGATTAGTGTATATAGAACACGGATCACCCTTGTTCAGGACTTTTTGCCATACTTTTGAATTCACCATTTGCTCTTGAAGAAATGAAATAAGACTGTCATCCATAAGTGCTTAAAGTGGAAAAGAGGGTTCATTGTTTGGGAGAAAGATTTCATAATTGGAAGGTAGTTCATATTGGTAAGCAGATTAAGGTTGTGTATATGAAATTGGTGGTTCTTGGGAGTATTGGTGTTGGAATAGGGGTGGTTCAATGGGTGCTCGTTCATAATGGTCACAAAGGTGAGGTACATAAGGTTGGTGGTATGGT
This sequence comes from Arachis ipaensis, assembly GCF_059453495.1. Lineage (NCBI taxonomy): Eukaryota > Viridiplantae > Streptophyta > Magnoliopsida > Fabales > Fabaceae > Arachis > Arachis ipaensis. The sequence goes on along the minus strand of NC_142442.1, from coordinate 94,624,823 downwards.
GGATATGTGTTAGAATTATATGGAGGCATTTGGTGAGATGGGGCTTGTGACTAAGGTTGAGAACAATGTTGAGGAGTTGGTTCATATTGGTGTGCCTGATAAACCATTATTTTATGATTTATATTGTGTTTAATTGAGTGGTTTTATCAAGTCTTTCACCCACTTATTCATATGATTAGCATGTATTTACAATTCCTTCCCAAAATTACTCCATCTTTGAAAACATGCTTCCTAGAGACTTTTAATTATGTATTTTTAATTCTCCTTTATTCCATTTGATGTCGTGATCCCTGTGTTAAGTGTTTCAGGCTTTATAGGGCATGAATGACTTGGAAATTGGAGAAAAGGCTTGCAAAAATGGAAGGAACACAAGAAATTAAGGAGATGACCAGCGAGAAGCGACGCGGACGCATGGCTCACGCAACCGCGCAAAATGGAGAAATTGTAGTGACGCGCACGCATGCCTGACGCGAACGCATGGATTGGAAACTGTTCGAGTGACGCGAATGCGTGGACGACGCGCACGCGTGGCAAGGCAAAATGCTGGTTGACGCGAACGCGTGGATGACGCGATCGCGTGACGTGTGCGATCTCCAGAATTTGCAGAATTCACTGGGGGCAATTTTGGGCCATGTTTTGACCCAGTTTTCGGACCAGAAAAGCAGATTAGAGCCAGGGAACATGCAAAGACCAAAGAGACATTCATTTCGCATATTTTTAGTTTTTAGATCTGACTTTACTCCTCCTCTAGGTTTTCTCTCTACACATTCATAGTTCTTAGGATTTTGTTTTTATCACTTTTTGGATTGGGATATTAAGAAGAGTTATTACCTCCGCCAAGACTTCATCATTCTAGTTTGTTTTCCTTACTTGTCACTTACTCTTTCATATCCTTAATTTGTTTAGAATTTCTATTGGATTATTTTTAGAATCTATTAATACAAGAACTATTTTTATTTTTAATTGGTCTTTTTGATTATTATTTATCATGTCTTCCTTTATTTCCCTTTCCAATTTTGTGAGGTTTACATTCATAATGAGCGAGTAGTTCCATAACTTGATTGGGAGTTGATTGAAAGGAGAACCTTGAGTTGGAATGCTCAAGAGTAAAATTGTAATTGGGTTTATTGTTGGATCGCCCTCTTGTCACTGACACTAATCCTTCCCAAGGGAGAGGATTAGAACTTGTGAATAGAAATAGACTTACAACTTGCTTGACTTTCCTCTACCTGGTAAAGGATAACTAAGCAGAACAACCTTCAATTATCAATTAATCTTGGGAGAACTCCAACAAGGATAGACTTTTCAACTAATCTACTCTCAGTCCAGATTTCTATTTAAATTACATAAATTCTCTGATTTAATTTCCTGTTTATCAAACTCAAAACCATTTTTGAAAACATCTGATTAATAAAATAGCACATCTTTCTGCAACTCATTGGGAGACGACCTGGGATTCATACTCCCAGTATTTTAATTCTAATTTTGTGACAACCCTTCTAAATTGATAAGCGGATTTTTGTTGGTTAAGAACTGTACTTGCAACGTATCTCTTATATTAATTTCTTAATCTGCCAATTTCCACCACGTCAATTTTTGGCGCCGTTGCCAGGGAGTTGCAATAGAGTGCTAAGTTATTGATTGGAATTTATTTATTTGCATTTTATTTTATTTTTGCCACTATGAGCTGCATGTTTCTTTCATTAAATGACGCGTTCACTTCCTGATCCAAGCTTGCCAGTATTTGATCCTGAGATTGAAAGAACTATTTCACGTATAAGGCAAGCTCGGCATCGGTTAGTCCTCTCCGAGGGCGAATCTGAAACGTCACTTAAGGAAGAAACAAGCTCCCTTTCTACTGATTCAGTTGATTTATGTGCAGGTGACATGGCAGCACCTAGGAGAGTTACTATCCAGGAAGCTGGAGCCCCTGATTTTACACTGCAACCGTATCAAGCGCATCACCCAGCGGTGGCTGTAGATTTTGAACTCAAGACTGCACTACTCAACTTGATGCCTAAGTTTCATGGCTTACCTGCTCAAGAGCCTATCAAGCACCTTAGGGATTTTCAGGCAGCCTATTCTACTGTCAGGCGTGATGGTGTAGATGAAACTTCTATTTTGTTAAAAGCCTTCCCATTCTCTCTTGAGGAAAAGGCGAGAGAGTGGTACTACACTCAACCCGCAGCAACTGTTTCTAACTGGGATACGCTTAGAAGAGAATATTTGGAAAAATTCTTTCCAGCTAAAGTTACTGATAAACTGAGGAAAGACATTTCCATGATTGTTCAGGACGAATCCGAGACTCTCTACGAATACTGGGAGCGCTTCAACAATCTTATGGAAGCATGTCCCCACCGTATGATTGACAAGATAGTGTTGCTCGGCTACGTCACACAAGGCATGAGGCCTCAAGATAATACCATATTGGAAAGTGCTAGCAATGGGTCTATGAAAAAGTACAAGACCACTGATGAGGCATGGCAATTGATCAACGACTTAGCTGAATCTACTCGAAATCACAGGCAGAAACAAAGCCGGTCAAAAGCTGTTGCATAGGTATCTTCTAGCATAGAGACTACTACTCTGACTCAGAGTATATGTGAAATGACTAACTTATTGAGGCAGATGCAGTTGAATCAACAACAAGCTCAGCAAGCTCAGCCCTCTCCACCACAGCAAAGCCAACAGTTAGTTCCACAAAGAGTATGCGAAATCTGTGCTGATTATAGTCATTATACTGATGAATGTCCGCAGCTCCAATAGGAAGACAATACAGTAGAAGCCACTCATAACTTTTATGACCACCCCAATCCAAAGGGTGGCATCAATGCCATCACCCTAAGGTCCGGAACCACACTGCAAGAGAGGAATCAGGAGGAGCCAAACCCACCAGAACACGCCCTAGCTAAAGAGGTGGTGGAAGTAGAAAATGCTGAAGAGGAAGAGGACATACAAGACATGGTTGAAGAAGAAGAAGCTCAACCACATAAAGAAGCACCAAAGGATGCAAACACTGCAGAAAATGCCCTCCCTATTCCATTTCCACAAATTGCAAGGAAGCCCAGAAAGCAAATGGAACTTGATCCCAAAATGGTAGAAATATTCTAAAAGGTTGAGGTAATTGTTCCCCTTTTTGATGTTATTCAGCAAGTACCTAAATACGCAAAGTTTCTAAAAGATTTATGTATACATAAAGACAAAATTAATGAATTAGAAACTATTCCTTTAGGTAGTTCTATATCTGCTTTAATGGGAGGTATACCTGAAAATTGTAGTGATCCAGGTCCATGTATGGTTAATTGTACTATTGGAGGTGTGATATTTTTTGACTGCATGTGTGATTTAGGAGCGTCTGTTAGTATAATGCCTTTGTCTGTATATGATACATTGAGGCTCCCTCCCTTAAAAAGGTCGGCAGCTCATTTTTTGTTGGCAGATAAAAGCATTATTACAGTGATTGGAGTTGCTGAAGATGTATTAGTGAGCATTAAGGGGCTCACATTTTCCATTGACTTCTATATCCTGGAAATGCCCCCTAATGACTCAGGAAGGCCATCGTCAATCCTACTTGGAAGACCATTCCTGAAGACTTCAAAGTTCAAGCTGGACGCATTTTCCGGAACTTATTCTTTTGAAATAGATGGCAGGATAGTGAAATTCAGTTTAAATGGAGCTATGAAGCACCCTCCGGATGATCATTCTATCTCCCAGTGTGACATCATAGATGAAACTGTGGCTGAAGTTCACCAGGAAGAATTAGAAGAGAAGTACATAGGACAAGGTCCAAGTGTAGGGACATTCTCAGAGGACAATGAGAGCACTTCACCATTATCACCAGCTCCAGATAATCCAGAGCCTGGTCATGAGCAGAAATTAGAATTAAAACCCCTCCCTCCACACCTCAAGTATGCTTACCTTGAGGACGAGCAAAAGTTTCCAGTTATCATTGCAAGGGAACTCACTTCCCAACAAGAAGAACAGCTACTCAGTGTGCTGAGAAAACGCAAGAAAGTAATTGGATGGAGCCTAGCGGATATAGTAGGCATCAACCGTCAAGTTTGTGAGCACAGAATATTCTTAGAAGAGGGAGCAAAGCCTGTCCATCAACCTCAAAGAAGATTGAATCCCACCATCTTAGAAGTTGTCAAGAAAGAAGTGACCAGGCTACTTGAAGCAGATATCATTTACCCTATCTCAGATAGCGAATGGGTCAGTCCAGTACAAGTGGTGCCCAAGAATTCTGGAATCACAACAGTAAGAAATGAGCATGGAGAGCTTCTGACAACTAGAGTGCAAAATTCATGGAGAGTTTGCATTGACTATAGGCGTCTCAACTAAGCCACTCGCAAGGATCATTACCCCTTGCTATTCATTGATCAGATGCTTGATCGCCTGTCAGGTAAATCCCATTATTGCTTTTTAGATGGTTATACAGGCTATTTTCAAATTCATATAGCTCCTGAAGATCAGGAAAAGACTACTTTTACATGTCCTTTTGGAACTTATGCTTATAAGAAAATGCCCTTTGGCTTATGTAATGCACCAGCTACTTTCCAAAGGTGCATGATGAGTCTTTTCTCTGACCTTATTGAGAACTGTATGGAGGTTTTTATGGATGATTTCAGCGTTATGGTGATTCATTTAGCCTTTTCTTAGATATTTTATCTAGAGTGTTAGAGATGTGTTAGTACGAACCTTGTATTGAATTTTGAAAAATGTCACTTTATGGTAAAACAAGGGATTGTACTAGGACATGTTGTGTCTAATACTGGCATTTCTGCAGATCCAGCAAAGGTGGATGTTATTTCTAGTTTACCTTACCCCTCCTCTGTGAGGGAGGTCCGTTCGTTCCTTGGCCATTGGTGCACGAAATTACAATCACACTTTTGCAACTCCGCACAACTAACCAGCAAGTGCACTGGTCGTCCAAGTAATACCTAACGTGAGTAAGGGTCGATCCCACGGAGATTGTCGGCTTGAAGCAAGCTATGGTTATCTTGTAACTCTTAGTCAAGATATCAATAATTCTCAGATTTGATTGTAAAAAGTAAAAGAACATGAATAAATACTTGTTATGCAGTAATGAAGAACAGGTTGAGGTTTTGGAGATGCTTTGTCTTCTGAATCTCTGCTTTCCTACTATCTTCTTCTTCATGCACGCAAGGCTCCTTCCATGGCAAGCTTTATGTTGGGCATCACCTTTGTCAATGGCTACTTCCCGTCCTCTCAGTGAAAATGTTCCAAATGCGCTGTCACCGCACGGCTAATCAGCCGTTGGTTCTCGGTCATGTTGGAATAGGATCCATTGATCCTTTTGCGTCTGTCACACGCCCAACACTCGCGAGTTTGAAGCTCGTCACGGTCATCCCTTCCCAGATCCTACTCAAAATATCACAGACAAGGTTTAGACTTTCCGGATCTCAGGAATGGCTGCCAGTAATTCTAGCCTATACCACGAAGGTTCCAATCTTAGATTAGAGACCAAGAGATACACATTTAAGCTTGATTGCATGTAGAATGAAGGTGGTTGTCAGGCACGCATTCATAGGTGAGAATGATGATGATTGTCATGGATCATCACATTCATCAGGTTGAAATTGCGAATGAATATCTTAGAATAGAAGCAAGCGTGATAGAATAGAGAACAGTAGTAATTGCATTAATTCATGAAGAACAACAGAGCTCCTCACCCCCAACAACGGGGTTTAGAGACTCATGCTGTAGAAGATACAATATGAAACGTGTAGAATATCATGAGGTACAAAATGAATCACCAAAAGTGGTTTTTATAATCAACTAGTGACCTAGGGTTATAGAAAATGAGTAAGCTAGGGTATTTAGTGTAAAAATCAACTTCTGGGGCCCACTTGGTGTGTGCTTGGGTAGAGCATTGAAGCTTTCATGTGTAGAGACTTTTCTTGGAGTTAAACGCCAGCTTTTGTGCCAATTTGGGCGTTTAACTCCAGCTTTTATGCCAGTTCTGGCGTTTTGACGCCAGAATTTCTATGCTGACTTGGAACGCCAGTTTGGGCCATCAAAGCTCAGGCAAAGTATGGACTATTATATATTGCTGGAAAGCCCAGGATGTCTACTTTTAAACGCAATTGAGTCCGCACAAATTGGGCTTCTGTAGCTCCAGAAAATCCACTTCGAGTGCAGGGAGGTCAGAATCCAACAACATCTGCAGTCCTTTTTCAGCCTTTGAATCAGATTTTTGCTCAGGTCCCTCAATTTCAGCCAGAAAATACCTGAAATCACAGAAAAACACACAAACTCATAGCAAAGCCCAGAAAAGTGAATTTTAATTAAAAACTAATAAAAATATAATAAAAACTAACTAAAACATACTAAAAATATACTAAAAACAATGCCAAAAAGCGTATAAATTATCCGCTCATCACAACACCAAACTTAAATTGTTGCTTGTCCCCAAGAAACTGAAAATCAAATAGAATAAAAAGAAGAGAATATACAATGAATTCCAAAAACATCTATGAAGATCAGTCTTAATTAGATGAGCGGGGCTTTTAGCTTTTTGTCTCCGAACAGTTTTGGCATCTCACTTTTTCCTTTGAAGTTTAGAATGTTTGGCATCTATTGGAACTCATAATTCAAATAGTATTATTGATTCTCCTAGTTAAGTGTATTGATTCTTGAACACAGTTACTTTACGAATCTTGGCCATGACCCTGAGCATTTTGTTTTTCAGTATTACCACCGGATACATAAATCCCATAGACACATAACTGGGTGAACCTTTTCAGATTGTGACTCAGCTTTGCTAAAGTCCCTAATTAGAGGTGTCCAGAGCTCTTAAGCACACTCTTTTTTTGCTTTGGACCATGATTTTAACCGCTCAGTCTCAAGTTTTCACTTGACACCTTCACGCCACAAGCATATGGTTAGGGACAGCTTGGTTTAGCCGCTTAGGCAAGGATTTTATTCCTGTGGGCCCTCCTATCCACTGATGCTCAAAGCCTTGGATCCTTTTTATTTTACCCTTGCCTTTTGGTTTAAAGGGCTATTGGCTTTTTCTGCTTGCTTTTTCTCTCTTTTTTTTCGCATTTTTTTCACTGCTTTTTCTTGCTTCAAGAATCATTTTTATGATTTTTCAGATCATCAATAATATTTCTCCTTTTCCATCATGCTTTCAAGAGCCAACAATTTTAACATTCATGAACAACAAATTCAAAAATATGCACTGTTCAAGCATTCATTCAGAAAAATAAAAAGTATCACCACCACATCAAAATAATTAATCTGTTTTAAAATTTGAAATTCATGTACTTCTTTCTTTTTTTGCAATTAAAAACACTTTTTATTTAAGAAAGGTGATGGATTCATAGGACATTCATGGCTTTAAGACATAAACTTTAAATTTTATTAATCATGGAATGACAATAGGACTCAAAAATAAATATAAGAGCAAACCAATAATAATAGAAGACAGGAAATTAAAAACAGAAAAATAAATGACACTTAAAATAGATTCCTAGAAGTTATCACAGAGTTAGGACTCAACAACCTTGATTTTGAGCAGTGGGTGCTTCTTCATTTTGTGTGGTGTTTGGTCCTTCAAGGGAGAGCTTCTGACGCTTCAGCTCCTGTAGCTCACGCCCCTGCTTCTCCTGTTCCTTCAGCAGCTTGCAGAGCATGCAGTTTTGATTTTGCTGTTCTTCCTTAAGTTGTTCCATAGCTTCTTGCAGCTTGGTAACAGATGCTTCTAGGTGGGTCTAGTAGTCAATTTCAGGGATCTCTGGGAGGAACTCCTGCACCCTCCTTTTGATGGAGTTGTCTTGCACTTGTCCTTCCATTGACTTCTTGGTGATTGGGTGTTCGATTGGGATGAATTCATCTACTCCCATCCTCACCCCAGCATCTTTACATAGCAGAGAAATCAAGCTTGGGTAAGCTAGTTTGGCTTCAGTGGAGTTTTTGTTTGCAATTGTGTAAATCTCACAAGAAATCAGATGATGAATCTCCACTTTTTTTCCCAGCAAAATACAATGAATCATCACTGCTCTCTTGACAGTGACCTCGGAGCAGTTGCTAGTGGGCAATATAGAACGCCTAATGAAGTCCAACTAGCCTCTTGTGACTGGTTTGAGATCTCCCCTCTTGAGTTGGTTTGGGACACCTTTTGAATTTGTTATCCACTTAGTTCCAGGGAGGCATATGTCATCTAGAACTTGATCCAACCCCTTATCTACTCTCACCATTCTCCTATTAAAGGATTCTGGATCATCTTGTAGTTGAGGTAGTTTGAAGACCTCTCTTATTTTGTCCTGATGGAAGTAAATAAGTCTCCCTCTGACCATAGTTTGGTAGGTGTGAAAGGCGGTTCCAGTTATTCTCTGCTTATCTGTTAGCCACCGATTTGAGTAGAATTCTTGAACCATATTTCTTCCAACCTTTGTTTCAGGATTAGCTAGAATTTTCCATCCTCTGTTTCGAATTTGCTCTTGGATCTCCGGATATTCATCTTCTTTCAGATTGAATTTAACTTTCGGGATCACTGACCTCAGACCCATTATTTTGTGGTAATGGTCTGCATGTTCTTTGGTTAAGAACCTTTCTTCATTCCAAAGACTCTTTGGGGTATTCTCTTTCTTGCCTCTTGACTTGGTTTGTTTTCCCTTAGGTGCCATGATATTGATGAGTCTTAGCTTAGTGATCACGGAAAAACACACAAAACTTAGAGGTTTGCTTGCCCTCAAGCAAAAGAAAGGAAAGGGGAGAGAGATGAGGAGAAGAAAATTCGAATGGTGGAGAGGAGGGGATGGCCGAAAGTGTATTTATAAGAGGAGGGAAGGGATTTAGAAAATTTTGAAAGAGATATGACATAGAGATATGATTGGTGGAAGAAAATAAAATCATGATGTGAAAAAGATGAGATTTTTAATTGAAAAAGATATAAAGAGGGTAAATCTGAAAATCTTGGTTATGCATCTAAGAAATAAGAGATGATATGATGAGTTTGAAAAGATTTAGAAAGAAATTGAAAAGATACTTGAGATTTTTGAAGAAGACTTGGGAAGGATTTGAAAGTAATCTGAAAAGAGATTTAGAAAAGTGTTGAATTTTTGAAAATTGAGGATGAATGATGCAAGTTTGAAACATGTTTATGCAGAAAAATATGAGTCAAAACATGAAATTTTGAAAAATTTTGAAGTGGAAAACAAAATCCTCTCCCCCTATCTTTCTGGCGTTAAACGCCCAGAATGGTATCCATTCTGGCGTTTAACGGCCAAAAGTTGGCCATTGTGGGCGTTTAATGCTCAGCCAGGTACCCTGGCTGGCGTTAAATGCCAGAAATCCTTTGCTACTGGGCATTTTTCTAAACACCCAGGATGCTGCAATCTTTGCGTTAAACGCCCCCAAAATGCTCCTTACTGGCGTTTTCTTGCCAGTAGGTCCTTTTCTATGCTTTTTGCACTGAATCTTTCTGTAACTCTGTGAATTCCTTCAATTTTGATGGTTAATCTTGGAGAGAATTTATATTAAAATTCTCTAAGTATTAAGTAAAATAAACAACTTACTAATGGCTGGGTTGCCTCCCAACAAGCGCTTCTTTATTGTCTTTAGCTGGACCTTGACTGAGCTTTATTCAAGCCTCAATTTTGAGCATTCTTGCTCAAAATTGCTTTCAAGATAATGTTTGATTCGTTGTCCATTAACAATGAACTTTTTATCAGAGTCAAAATCCTGAAGCTCAACATATCCATATGGTGATACACCTGTAATCACATATGGTCCCCTCCACCGGGATTTTAATTTCCCGGGGAATAGTTTGAGCCTAGAGTTAAACAACAGAACCTTCTGTCCTGGTTCAAAGACTCTAGATGACAGTTTCTTGTCATACCACCTTTTTACTTTCTCCTTATAAATTTTTGCATTTTCAAAAGCATTAAGTCTGAATTCCTCTAGCTCATTCAGCTGGAGCAGTCTTTTCTCTCCAGCTAACTTAGCATCCAAGTTTAGAAATTTGGTTGCCCAGTAGGCTTTTTGTTCCAGTTCTACGGGTAGATGATAGACTTTGCCATATACCAACTGGTATGGAGAGGTTCCTATAGGAGTCTTGAATGCTGTTCTGTATGCCCACAGAGCATCATCCAAGCTCTTTGCCCAATCCTTTCTATGGGCAATTACAGTCCGTTCCAGGATTCTTTTTAGTTCTCTGTTAGAGATTTCAGCCTGCCCATTTGTCTGTGGATGATACGGAGTTTCCACTTTGTGGCTAATTCCATATCTGACCATAGCAAAGTAAAGCTGTTTATTACAGAAATGAGTGCCCCCATCACTGATTAGTACTCTGGGAACACCAAATATGCTGAAAATATATTTCTGGAGGAACTTCAGCACAGTTTTAGTATCATTAGTTGGTGTAGCAATTCCTTCTACCCATTTAGATACGTAGTCTACAGCCACCAGAATGTAAGTATTTGAGTATGATGGTGGGAAAGGACCCATGAAGTCAATGCCCCATACATCAAACAACTCAATCTCTAAGATCCCTTGTTGAGGCATGGCGTAACCATGAGGCAAGTTACCAGCTCTTTGATAACTGTCACAGTTCTGCACAAACTCTCGTGCATCTTTATAGATAGTAGGCCAGCAGAAGCCACATTGGAGGACCTTAGTGGCTGTTCGCTCACCTCCAAAATGTCCTCCATACTGTGATCCATGGCAATGCCACAGGATCTTCTGTGCCTCCTCTCTATGTACACATCTGCGGATCATTCCATCTGCACATCTTTTAAAGAGGTATGGCTCATCCCATAGGTAGTACTTTGCATCAGAAATTAGTTTTTTTCTTTGTACCCTGTTGTACTCATTAGGTATGAACCTCACAGCGTTATAATTTGCAATGTCTGCAAACCATGGTGCTTCCTGAATGGCAAAGAGTTGCTCATCCGGAAAGGTCTCAGAGATCTCAATAGAAGGAAGGGACGCCCCTGCTACTGGCTCTATTCGGGACAAGTGATCTGTAACAACCCTGATTTTCGAGTACATGAGATCTTTTCTGAAAGTACGGGTTTCTCCAGAAGATCAGTAAAGGGAACACCTCTGTTATATCATCAAGCATCTCAATCCTCATTATCATTATGTCATCCTTAAGTTAGAAACTCCTTTGAGGCAAGCTCGATAATACAATCGCGAAGAACCTAGTTTTTGAACCGTATCGGTTGGCAGTTTTGATTCTGATTTTCGTAAATAGTCTCTGTTTGACGAACCGGACTCGATTCATGAGAAGAGAGAGAGAATAGTATAATATTATCATTATATTAGTATTAGAAAATGTTTGGATGACATTATAAGGTTACCTGGTCAGTTTTAGTTAAAAACAGAAAATCGGTTTAACCGGGTTTACGGTTTACTAGTGCAGCTTAGCACCAGCACTCTCTGATGACTTTAGCAATGCTAAGGCATCATTATACATGTTCTATTCTCATAATAAATATGTTACTAGTGTCATTTATGCTAGTAGGTCAGAAAATAATTTTTAGAGATGTTTTTAAGAGTATTCCGATACACCTAGTTTTAGTAGTTGTACACCAGAGATATTTTAATATTATTTTAATCCACCTCCAAGCCAACCAATCAAAACTCACCTTACACCCCCAAGACCACCAAGGCTGTCTCATTTCATCATTTTGGCCGAAAATAACAAGAGAGAAAAGAGAGAAACTTTCATGAACACTTAATCTTCAAAGCTTGATTTCTTCTGAACTAAAACTCAAATCAAAACTCCGATTTCACCAAAATGATCCTCTCTTTTTCCTCTACATAACCATATAACATATCAAGGCTGGAAATAAGGTGAGATGGCTGTCTCCCTCCCATTTCAATTCGGTTTTCAAGGAAAACCATGCAAAATATGTGTTTTCTTGATGTTCTTTGTTAGGAATCATGCTTAACTTGACTTGAGGGCCAAGAAATGTGAATTTCCAGAAAGTCTAAGGTGAGATATCTCTTCCTAACATACTGAGTGAGATTTGGTCAGTTGAGAGTTTTTGGATTTAAAGTTGTTCTTGATGTGATTTAGGAGGAAAAAGTGCTTCAGGACCACCTGAAAGTTTAACCGGATTTGGAGCAGCAAATCAAGGTAGGGTGCCACGAAATTAATCTTGATTATTTGTGTGTTGATATGTGTGAATGTTGTATTATTTGGCTGTGCTAAAAATTGGTTGCATATATGATTGATTCTTGGTGAAAATTTGGTGAAATTTTGATGAAATTTGATGAAATTCAAGCTATAAAGTTCATGTTCTTGGGCAGCTGGAAAAACGAAACCCTAAGCTTAAATTGAGGTTCAATTTGTGTTGAAATCATGTAGAAAAGATGGGGTTTTAGTGGCTGCTAATTTATTATGAATTATAGTAAAAATCGGTTGCTGAAAAGACTGAAAAACGGGTAAAAACAGAGAAAGAATCTGAAGAATTTATGAAGAACATGAAGAACACTTTGAGTGTGGTGAAGAACAATGAAGAACACCTTTTTGATTCATAAAAGGGCAAGGAAGTAAAATTTTTGGTGTTTAAGGGGTTATATGGTAATTTCTGGAAGTTAGGGTGGTAAAAGTAGAAATATTAAAAGTTACGGGTGGTAAAAAGTGAATTTTAAAGGTTAAAGGTTAAAGTAAAGTTAATTTTCGAAAATATATTAATAAAATAATAAATAATAATAAAATATTAAATAATAATATTTAATTAAAAATAATATTTTAATAAAAATAATAAAATAATGCGAAAAAGACAGTTTTCTGTAAAAGCTTTAGAAAGACAACTTTAAGCGCAGAATCTCATAATTACCCTCATAAAACACTTAGGGAGTGGTAAAAACATATTAGTGAGGCAAAGATAAATAAAAGATAAAAAGTTGAAGAAAAGATAAAAATCGAAGAAAAAGTCTGTAAAGTTTTAACAACAGAGAAACAGACAGAGACTAGTGAACGAATTAGGGCAACATAGTTAGTTCTTGATTTGTGAATAGGGTTAGGTATTATATGAAAAGTTAAACTATTTCAGTATAGACTTAATGAACCTATACTCGGGACAGACTAACTATTCATACCGAAATTTACATAAGCTTTAAATACATACGTTAAACAGAGAAATCAGAGCAGAGTAAAGAAACACAGAGAACAGAGTAACTAGAGCAGAATAAAGGGACACAGAGAAAAGAGTAATCAGAGCAAAGTAAAAAGACAAAGAGGAAAGAGTAATGTGATAATGAGAATGATTATGTGATGATTTGTTGCTTGAGGCAACCCAAGAGATGTGTTTATTCATTTGTTGCGTTAAGGCAACTCCAGATATACTTGTATGATCATCTGCTACATTTAGGCAGTCAGATAGATAATGGTGTGATCACTGAGAACGCTTTCCTACGGTACAGATCCATATTTTATTTCTGTAAGGCAGAGGGGTTATTTCCTGCTACAGAAGTACCGTGACCACCTGTTCCATTTCTGTAGTGGCAGAAGGGTTATTTCCTGTATACAGAAGGTGTGTCGGCGTACATCCCTGCAGTGGCAGATGTGTTATTTCCTGCGTGCAGTGGACCCTGTGGTGGCAGAGGGGTTATTTCCTATACACAGGGGTATAGCCAACAGGAAAGCCATATCCGGCTAGTAATGCTGGGTTACGTCGGGAGCGGGTAGAAACCGACAAATGAGCTCATTACCTGCACTAGGGCTAGACATGCATCATACTTGGTTGCGCATTTCCTTTGTTATGTTTGTGGTATGAATGTATGCTTTCCTTGTTTGTATTCCATTCTCTGCACTTGTGATATTTTCTTGTGTTCTTATGTTTGTGTTCTGCTATATGTTGTCTCTATCTTCTCTACTTATCTGTGTTTTCTAATTACTGCTTCCTTGTATTCTGCTAATAGTCTTCTAAACGACATAGAATTAATGAACGTAAATAATAACCCCGACCCTACTAAGAACTCCCCAGTTCTTACCCTTTCTCTCTCCCTTCCCCCTTCAGATGGAAGTAAAGAGTACCTTACCATAGTTCGCTGATGACCGTTCGCAAGAAGAGGATTCTGCTCTAGATAGTCTTCTGAGTCTAGGGTGAATATCGTCCTCTGATTATATGTAAATACTGTGAGACCAGCCAACGACTGCACCCCTTCGCATGCGCACTTTAACCTAAATCCTGTGTACGAGATTCCTATTTTGTGGATACTTCATGAGGTACCAGAGAGACGTCCTGTGGAAAAGTCTGATCGTGCAGAGGAGTAGCAGATGATGTTCTATCTTTTGATGACGTTCCACCTGACTTGAGTTGTGAAGACTTAGAATGTACTTTCCCTCGCTTTAGTAGTTTATAGGGACTAGGTGAGTATAGAGTCTAGGCTAGCCTAGGTGCCAGCTTAGGGACCTTTGAACAGGTTAGGACCTGGGATGTTGTATGTATGTATATGTATATAGTTATTATCTAGCTATACCTAGGGTTGTTCTAACTAAAGGTCTATACTCTAATAAAGGCTGGATAACTGAATGTTGCTAGCTACTTGTGATGTATTTATGTGTGGTTGCTTATAACTGTTTTATCTGTTATCAGCTGTGAGTTGATTATGAATGATTCCGTCTATTGATCCAAATGTTTTCAAAAAAAAAAAGTACCTCGCTAACTAACTACGCTTTTAACAACGAATCAGGCTCATATAATAAATAATAGATAATAATTAGGATGACAAATTGGTAGCACTCAGTTTCTGGTATGTCCTAGGCGTACTGAAAATTGGGTCGTTACAATTTGGTATCAGAGCAGTTCGTTCCGAGTAGAGCCTGGGGAGTGGACTGACTATGCTTCATTGCATACTCTGTTGTGTGTCTCATGCGTATAGGATATCCCAGTGATATATGTTGCATGATTGTCTCTGTGTTTTCATTTTGGGAATGTTCACACTTGACTTGAAGTGTTAAGACTGATCACCTTAACAATGATTATTTGGTGTGAACAAGACTACAATGGGTTCACGGAGACGAGGCGTACGGGAAGGAATTCCTAATGTTAACTACGAGAGGGAATAGGAAACGTTTATGGCTACCATGAACAACGTGGCTGAAGTAGTGCGTGAAGCTGCTGTAGCAGCGGCTAGGGCTGTTGAACGTCTCGGAGTGAGAAATGGGAACGAGAATGAATACGGAGAAGATAATGGGAATGATGAGAACAACTTAGGGCATCCTGAAAGACCTATGACCCTTGCGACATTTCTGAAGGTTAATCCGCCTAAGTTCAAGGGTACACTCGTTGCGACTGACGCTGATAACTGGTTTCGAGGTATTAAACAATCACTGAGAGCGCAGCATGTTCCGGAAGGACAACACGTGGAGTTTGCTACTTATATGCTCGAGGGAGAAGCTGAGTACTGGTGGCAAGGGATACAGCGACTGCTACAACGTAATGAAGGTGACATTCCTTGGGATATTTTTAAAGATGATTTCTACAAGAAATATTTCCCAAGAGCAGTGCGTGATGCTAAAGAGATAGAGCTTATGCAGCTGAGGCAAGGGAGTATGACTGTTGCTGAGTATGCCCGTAAGTTCGATGACTTGTGCCGTTTCTCCAAGATTTGTCAAGGGAACCCAGAAGACTTTGAGGAATGGAAACCACCGAGATGTCAGCCTTTTAACTCACAATAATGGTAGTGACAATAACCGTGACATTGAATAAGGACATGAAAGTCAACCTCACCAAGCTCAAAGTGGTGTAGTATGCCCAACTTGTGGAAAGCATCATGGTAGTAGGCTTTGCCGGTTCAGAACAGGTTTATGTTACTACTGTAATAAGGAAGGACATCGGGCAAGAGACTGTCGAAAAAGAATGGTAGATGAGTCCGCTGGTAATACTATTTATCGCTCGAGGAAAAGTAAGGCAAGGCAATGGTAAACGAGCCCGTCAGGCTTACATAAACCCTGCATGTAAGCAATGCGGAAAAGAGCATAGTAACAGGTCTTGCCAGTTTGGATCACCTAACTGCTATGCTTGTGGAGAACTTGGACATATTGCCAAGGATTGTCCGAAGGGATTTACTCAAAATTCAGTTAGAACCCAGCAACAAGGACGAGTGTTTGCTATTACTATTGACGATGTTGTGCAATCGAACGCCCTCATTCAAGGTCAGGTTATGTCAAGAATCAATTTCTAACTGTACTGTATGATTCAGGTGCATCGCATTCTTTATTTCTCTAACTATTGCTCACGAGTTAGGATTATATTTCTTTAAATTGAATTTTTACTTGATTGTCCACACACCTGCATCCCAAAATGCTTTGACCAGTTTAGTGTGCCTGCAAGTACCATTCGCTATTAGGAACAGGACTTTTATACACTATCTAATCTATTTGCCTCCATATGGTTTAGAAGTTATTTTAGGATTAGATTGGTTATCTAAGTATCATGTTTTCCTTGATTATTTTAAAAGAACTGTTGTTATTCCATCTGATAGTCTATGTACTAAACCATTTCTGTCCCACACCTTATATCTGAATTCTGTAAGGGTTACCTTAAGTGGGAGTGATTGTGAGGGGTACGTTCTGTTAGCGGCTAGCTCGAATGATAGTGAATTAAGCTTAGAATGAATCTGAATGATGAAGGAATTTCCTGATGTTTTCTTGGACGACATACCTGAGTCTCCTCCTCAGCGAGAGATAGAATTCAGCATTGATCTAGTACCTGGAGCCGGACCGATTTCCATAGCACTGTACTGGATGTCACCATTGCTTGCAGAGCTGAAGAAGCTGTGAGATAGGATCGTAGTGGCCTATAGAGGTACAAGAACAGAATTTGTGTGCCTAACTTTGGAGAATTGCGACAAAAGATTCTTGCTGAAGCTCACCAAAGTAGATTTTCTATGCATCCTGGAGTGACAAAGATGTATCGAGATTTGAAACAAATGTTCTGGTGGCCGAGCTTAAAGAAAGAAGTAGCTGATTATGTCTCAAAATGTTTAACCTGCCAGAAGATGAAGGTGGAACATCAGAAGCTGTCAGGAACCCTGCAACCCTTAGAAATACCACAATGGAAATGGGAGCAGATTTCTATGGATTTTGTCACAGGATTGCCAAGGACCTCAACAGGACACGATGCTATTTGGGTGATTGTGGACAGGTTAACAGAATCAACACATTTTCTTCCGATTCGAGTTGACTATACTTTAGAAAGGCTAGCACGAATATATATTCAAGAAAACATATGACTACATGGGATACCTTCATAAATTGTCTTAGATCAAGTTTCGAGGTTTACTACTAGATTTTGGGGAGCTTTTCAGAAAGCGTTGGAAACAGAATTGCACACGAGTATAGCATACTATCCTCAGATAGACGGACAATCAGAGCGAACAATCCAGACATTGGAAGACATGTTAAGATCTTGTGTGATGGATAACCAGGGCAGTTGGGATAGGTATTTGCCATTGGTCGAGTTCGTCTACAACAACAGTTACCAACAAAGTATCGGGATGGCACCATATGAAGCTCTCTACGGAAGGAGATGTCAGACACCATTATGTTGGAATGATGACGGAGAAGCAAGTGTCTTAGGTCCAGACTTAGTGGAAGAAACTACTGAGAAGATAAAGGGGATTTGCCAGAAGATCCAGACCACACAGAGCCGTCAAAAGAGCTATGTCGATAATAGACGTAGACCCTTAGAGTTTAGTGACGGAAACCGTGTCTTTCTTAAAGTAACCCCGACTACTGGAATATGTAGAGCCCTTAAGACTAAAAAGCTTAACCCACGATACATAGAACCTTTCCAAATACTTAAAAGAGTCGGTCTAGTAGTTCATCAAATAGTCCTTCCTCCTTATTTATCAAACCTTCATGATGTTTTTCATGTCTCGCAACTTAAAAAAAAAAATATGTTCCCGATGAGAGTCACGTTTTACAACCAGATACAATACAGTTACGAAATGATTTGACATATCAAGCATCACCAGTTCAGATAGTAGAAAGAAGTGATAAGCAGCTAAGAGGCAAAGTTGTTCGCTTAGTCAAAGTAGCTTGGGAACTAAGAGGAGAAGAAGAGCACACTTGGGAACTGGAAGATAAGATGAAAGCTAATTACCTACATCTATTCCTAGGTAACTGAAATTTTGAGGGCAAAATTTTCTTTTAGGGGGGTAGAATGTAACAACCCTGATTTTCGAGTACATGAGATCTTTTCTGAAAGTACGGGTTTCTCTAGAAGATCAGTAAAGGGAACACCTCTGTTATATCATCAAGCATCTCAATCCTCATTATCATTATGTCATCCTTAAGTTAGAAACTCCTTTGAGGCAAGCTCGATAATACAATCGCGAAGAACCTAGTTTTTGAACCGTATCGGTTGGCAGTTTTGATTCTGATTTTCGTAAATAGTCTCTGTTTGACGAACCGGACTCGATTCATGAGAGGAGAGAGAGAATAGTATAATATTATCATTATATTAGTATTAGAAAATGCTTGAATGACATTATAAGGTTACCTGGTCAGTTTTAGTTAAAAACAGAAAATCGGTTTAACCGGGTTTACGGTTTACTAGTGCAGCTTAGCACCAGCACTCTCTGATGACTTTAGCAATGCTAAGGCATCATTATACATATTCCATTCTCATAATAAATATGTTACTAGTGTCATTTATGCTAGTAGCTCAGAAAATAATTTTTAGAGATGTTTTTAAGAGTATTCCGATACACCTAGTTTTAGTAGTTGTACACCAGAGATATTTTAATATTATTTTAATCCACCTCCAAGCCAACCAATCAAAACTCACCTTACACCCCCAAGACCACCAAGGCTGTCTCATTTCATCATTTTGGCCGAAAATAACAAGAGAGAAAAGAGAGAAACTTTCATGAACACTTAATCTTCAAAGCTTGATTTCTTCTGAACTAAAACTCAAATCAAAACTCCGATTTCACCAAAATGATCCTCTCTTTTTCCTCTACATAACCATATAACATATCAAGGCTGGAAATAAGGTGAGATGGCTGTCTCCCTCCCATTTCAATTTGGTTTTCAAGGAAAACCATGCAAAATATGTGTTTTCTTGATGTTCTTCGTTAGGAATCATGCTTAACTTGACTTGAGGGCCAAGAAATGTGAATTTCCAGCAAGTCTAAGGTGAGATATCTCTTCCTAACATACTGAGTGAGATTTGGTCAGTTGAGAGTTTTTGGATTTAAAGTTGTTCTTGATGTGATTTAGGAGGAAAAAGTGCTTCAGGACCACCTGAAAGTTTAACCGGATTTGGAGCAGCAAATCAAGGTAGGGTGCCACGAAATTAATCTTGATTATTTGTGTTTGATATGTGTGAATGTTGTATTATTTGGCTGTGCTAAAAATTGGTTGCATATATGATTGATTCTTGGTGAAAATTTGGTGAAATTTTGATGAAATTTGATGAAATTCAAGCTTTAAAGTTCATGTTCTTGGGCAGCTGGAAAAACGAAACCCTAAGCTTAAATTGAGGTTCAATTTGTGTTGAAATAATGTAGAAAAGATGGGGTTTTAGTGGCTGCTAATTTATTATGAATTATAGTAAAAATCGGTTGCTGAAAAGACTGAAAAACGGGTAAAAACAGAGAAAGAATCTGAAGAATTTATGAAGAACATGAAGAACACTTTGAGTGTGGTGAAGAACAATGAAGAACACCTTTTTGATTCATAAAAGGGCAAGGAAGTAAAATTTTTGGTGTTTAAGGGGTTATATGGTAATTTCTGGAAGTTAGGGTGGTAAAAGTAGAAATATTAAAAGTTACGGGTGGTAAAAAGTGAATTTTAAAGGTTAAAGGTTAAAGTAAAGTTAATTTTCGAAAATATATTAATAAAATAATAAATAATAATAAAATATTAAATAATAATATTTAATTAAAAATAATATTTTAATAAAAATAATAAAATAATGCGAAAAAGACAGTTTTCTGTAAAAGCTTTAGAAAGACAACTTTAAGTGCAGAATCTCATAATTACCCTCATAAAACACTTAGGGAGTGGTAAAAACATATTAGTGAGGCAAAGATAAATAAAAGATAAAAAGTTGAAGAAAAGATAAAAATCGAAGAAAAAGTCTGTAAAGTTTTAACAACAGAGAAACAGACAGAGACTAGTGAACGAATTAGGGCAACATAGTTAGTTCTTGATTTGCGAATAGGGTTAGGTATTATATGAAAAGTTAAACTGTTTCAGTATAGACTTAATGAACCTATACTCGGGACAGACTAACTATTCATACCGAAATTTACATAAGCTTTAAATACATACGTTAAACAGAGAAATCAGAGCAGAGTAAAGAAACACAGAGAACAGAGTAACCAGAGCAGAATAAAGGGACACAGAGAAAAGAGTAATCAGAGCAAAGTAAAAAGACAAAGAGGAAAGAGTAATGTGATAATGAGAATGATTATGTGATGATTTGTTGCTTGAGGCAACCCAAGAGATGTGTTTATTCATTTGTTGCGTTAAGGCAACTCCAGATATACTTGTATGATCATCTGCTGCAGTGAGGCAGTCAGATAGATAATGGTGTGATCACTGAGAATGCTTTCCTACGGTACAGATCCATATTTTATTTCTGTAAGGCAGAGGGGTTATTTCCTGCTACAGAAGTACCGTGACCACCTGTTCCATTTCTGTAGTGGTAGAAGGGTTATTTCCTGTATACAGAAGGTGTGTCGGCGTACATTCCTGCAGTGGCAGATGTGTTATTTTCTGCGTGCAGTGGACCCTGTGGTGGCAAAGGGGTTATTTCCGGTACACAGGGGTATAGCCAACAGGAAAGCCATATCCGGCTAGTAATGCTGGGTTACGTCGGGAGCGGGTAGAAACCGACAAATGAGCTCATTACCTGCACTAGGGCTAGACATGCATCATACTTGGTTGCGCATTTCCTTTGTTATGTTTGTGGTATGAATGTATGCTTTCCTTGTTTGTATTCCATTCTCTGCACTTGTGATATTTTCTTGTGTTCTTATGTTTGTGTTCTGCTATATGTTTTCTCTATCTTCTCTACTTATTTGTGTTTTCTAATTACTGCTTCCTTGTATTCTGCTAATAGTCTTCTAAACGACATAGAATTAATGAACGTAAATAATAACCCCGACCCTACTAAGAACTCCCCAGTTCTTACCCCTTCTCTCTCCCTTCCCCCTTCAGATGGAAGTAAAGAGTACCTTACCATAGTTCGCTGATGACCGTTCGCAAGAAGAGGATTCTGCTCTAGATAGTCTTCTGAGTCTAGGGTGAATATCGTCCTCTGATTATATGTAAATACTGTGAGACCAGCCAACGACTGCACCCCTTCGCATGCGCACTTTAACCTAAATCCAGTGTACGAGATTCCTATTTTGTGGATACTTCATGAGGTACCAGAGAGACGTCCTGTGGAAAAGTCTGATCGTGCAGAGGAGTAGCAGATGATGTTCTATCTTTTGATGACGTTCCACCTGACTTGAGTTGTGAAGACTTAGAACGTACTTTCCCTTGCTTTAGTAGTTTAGAGGGACTAGGTGAGTATAGAGTCTAGGCTAGCCTAGGTGCCAGCTTAGGGACCTTTGAACAGGTCAGGACCTGGGATGTTGTATGTATGTATATGTATATAGTTATTATCTAGCTATACCTAGGGGTGTTCTAACTAAAGGTCTATACTCTAATAAAGGCTGGATAACTGAATGTTGCTAGCTACTTGTGATGTATTTATGTGTGGTTGCTTATAACTGTTTTATCTGTTATCAGCTGTGAGTTGATTATGAATGATTCCGTCTATTGATCCAAATGTTTTCAAAAAAAAAAAAGTACCTCGCTAACTAACTACGCTTTTAACAACGAATCAGGCTCATATAATAAATAATAGATAATAATTAGGATGACAAATTGGTAGCACTCAGTTTCTGGTATGTCCTAGGCGTACTGAAAATTGGGTTGTTACATGATCAGCTACCTGGTTCTCTGTCTCTTTTCTGTCTCTTATTTCTATATCAAACTCTTGCAGAAGCAACACCCATCTTATGAGCCTGTGTTTTGAATCCTGCTTTGTGAGTAGGTATTTAAGAGCAGCATGGTCAGTATACACAATCACTTTTGAACCTACTAAATAGGATCTAAACTTGTCAATAGCATAAACCACTGCAAGTAACTCTTTTTCTGTGGTTGTGTAATTCTTCTGTGCATCATTTAAAACATGGCTAGCATAGTAAATGACGTGTAGAAGCTTGTTATGCCTCTGTCCCAACACTGCACCAATGGCATGGTCACTGGCATCACACATTAGTTCGAATGGTAATGTCCAGTTTGGTGCAGAGATGACCGGTGCTGTGACCAGCTTAGCTTTTAGGGTCTCAAACGCCTGCAGACACTCTGTGTCAAACACAAATGGCGTGTCAGTAGCTAGCAGATTGCTCAGAGGTTTTGCAATTTTTGAAAAATCCTTTATAAACCTCCCTTTAGAATCCTGCATGCCCCAGAAAGCTTCTGATTGCCTTAACATTGGCAGGTGGTTGTAATTTTTCGATTACCTCCACTTTAGTTTGATCCACTTCTATTCCCTTGTTTGAAATTTTATGCCCAAGGACAATTCCCTCAGTCACCATAAAGTGACATTTTTCCCAGTTTAAAACTAGGTTGGTTTCTTGGCATCTTTTCAGAACAAGTGCTAAATGATCAAGACAGGAGCTGAATGAGTCTCCAAATACTGAAAAGTTATCCATGAAGACTTCCAAAAATTTTTCTACCATATCAGAGAAGATAGAGAGCATGCACCTCTGAAAGGTTGTAGGTGCATTGCACAGACCAAAAGGCATTCTTCTGTAAGCAAATACGCCAGAGGGACATGTGAATGCTGTTTTCTCTTGGTCCTAAGGGTCTACTGCAATTTGGTTGTAGCCTGAATAGCTATCCAAAAAGCAGTAAGAGTCATGACCTGCTAGTCTTTCTAGCATCTGGTCTATGAATGGTAAAGGAAAATGATCCTTTCTGGTGGCTGTATTGAGCCTTCTGTAGTCAATACACATACGCCACCCTGTAACTGTTCTTGTAGGAACCAGTTCATTCTTTTCATTGTGAACCACTGTCATGCCTCCCTTTTTGGGTACAACTTGGACAGGGCTTACCCAGGGGCTATCAGAAATAGGATAAATAATCCCAGCCTCTAGTAACTTAGTGACCTCTTTCTGCACCACCTCCTTCATGGCTGGATTTAGCCGCCTCTGTGGTTGAACCACTGGCTTAGCATCATCTTCCAATAGGATCTTGTGCATCCATCTTGCTGGGCTAATGCCCTTAAGATCACTTATGAACCACCCAAGAGCTGTCTTGTGTGTCCTTAGCACTTGAATTAGTGCTTTCTCTTCCTGTGGATTTAAAGCAGAGCTTATGATCACTGGAAAAGTGTCACCTTCTCCCAGATATGCATATTTCAGGGATGGTGGTAATGGTTTGAGCTCGGGTTTAGGAGGCTTATCCTCTTCCTGAGGAATTTTCAGAGGTTCTTTTATTTCCTCTGATTTCTCCAGATCAGGCTGAACATCTTTAAAGATGTCCTCTAGCTCTGATTCAAGGCTTTCAGTCATATTGATCTCTTCCACTAAAGAGTCAATAATATCAGTGCTCATGCAGTCAATTGATGTGTCTGGATGCTGCATAGCTTTGACAGCATTTAACTTGAACTCATCCTTATTGACTCTCAGGGTCACTTTCCCTTTTTGTACGTCAATAAGAGTTCGTCCAGTTGTTAGGAAAGGTCTTCCTAGAATGAGAGTTACATTCTTGTGCTCCTCCATTTCCAGCACTACAAAGTCAGTGGGAAAGGTAAATGGCCCAACCTTGACAATCGTGTCCTCAATTATGCATGATGGATATTTAATGGAGCCATCAGCAAGTTGAAGACATATCCAGGTTGGTTTTACCTCTTCAATCAAGCCAAGCTTTCTGATAGTGGATGCAGGTATTAGGTTGATACTTGCTCCAAGGTCACATAGAGCTGTCTTGGTGCAAGCACCCTCTAATGTGCATGGTATCATAAAGCTTCCTGGATCTTGAAGCTTTTCTGGTAAGCTTTTCAGAATTACTACACTGCATTCTTCAGTGAGATACACCTTTTTAGTTTCTCTCCAATCCTTCTTATGACTTAATATATCTTTCATGAACTTAGCATAAGAGGGTATTTTCTCAAGTGCCTCTGCAAATGGGATCTTTATCTCAAGAGTCCTGAGATAGTCTGCAAAGCAGGCAAATTGTTTATCCTGCTCCGCTTGGCGGAGTTTCTGAGGATAAGGCATCTTGGCTTTATATTCTTCAACCTTAGTTGCTATAGGTTTATTCCCTACAGAGGTGGTTGGAGAAGCCTTCTTAGAGGGGTTACTATCAGCACTTGCAGGTGTCTGATCTCTTACTGACGTTTGAATGCCAAGATTGGGTGCTGGATGGGCGTTTAACGCTAGCTTCCACCCTTTTCTGGCATTTGAACGCCAGAATTATTCCTCTCTGGGCTCTTGCTATCCTCAAAGGGATTTTGGGTAGTGGTTTGGTCATCCTCTGTCAGTTGTTCCTTTCTTGGCTTTCTGCTACTTTGAGCTGATTTATTCAATGTCTTCCCACTCCTTAATTGAACAGCTAGGCATTCTTCTGTTATCTGTTTAGATAGCTGCTGTCTTGTTTGATTTAATTGTGCTTCCATATTCTTGTTAGCATTTTTAGTGTCTTGGAGCATCTCTTTAAATTCTGCTACTTGTTTCGTTATAAGGAGTAATTATTGATTAAGCTCAATAATTTATTCTTGAGGATTAGGATCAGTAGTTACTGCCCTAGCCTCTTCCTTTATGGAGGACTCACTGCTAGAGTACAAATGTTGTTTTCTAGCAACCATATCTATGAGTTCTTGAGCCTCTTCAATCCTCTTCCTCATGTGTATAGATCTACCAGCTGAGTAGTCTAGAGACATCTGAGCTTTTTCTGCAAGCCCATAGTAGAAGATGTCTAACTGTACCCACTCTGAAAACATTTCAGAGGGGCATTTCCTTAGCATCCCTCTGTACCTCTCCCAAGCATTATAAAGGGATTCAAGATCCTCTTGTTTAAATCCTTGGATGTCCAGCCTTAGCTATGTCATCCTTTTTGGAGGGTAAAATTGATTCAGAAATTTGTCTGATAACTGTCTCCATGTTTTTATGCTTGCTGTGGGTTGGTTATTTAACCACCTCTTAGCTTGATCTTTTACAGCAAATGGAAACAGTAATAATCTGTAGACATCCTGATCCACTTCTTTATCACGTACTGTGTCAGCAATTTTTAAGAACTGTGCCAGAAACTCAGTAGGTTATTCCTGTGGAAGACCAGAATACTGGCAATTTTGCTGCACCATGATAATGAGCTGAGGATTTAGCTCAAAACTGCTTGCTTTGATGGGAGGTATACAGATGCTACTCCCATATGCAGCTGTAATGGGGTTAGCATATGACCCCAGAATCCTTCTGGACTGTTCATCTTCACTTATGTCCATGATGGCAAAAAGGGAATTGATATGAATTGCAAATAAATTATATTTTTAAAAATTTTTATTTTATTTAATTAAAAGTAACCGAATAAAATAAAATGAAATAAATGAAAAGTAAAATAAAAGTTTCGAAAATTAAGAGAAAAAGTAAAAAAGATAAATAAATAATTCGAATGTTAAAATGGCTAATTAATTAAAAAGATTTGAAAAATTCTGGATATGATTTTCGAAAATTAGAAGAAAATGAAATAAAAGCAAATTGAAAACTAAATTAATTAATTAATTAAGAAGATTTTGAAATTAGCAATCAAAAAGATATGATTGAAAATTATTTTTGAAAAAGATATGATTGAGAATATATGATTGCAATTTATAAAAAAAGATATGATTGAAAAGATATGATTGAAGAAATTAAAAAGATTTGATTTTTGAAAAAGATTTGAAAGATCAATTTTTGAAATTAGAATTTTGACTTGGCTAAAAAAAGATATGATTTTGAAAATCTTTGACTAATTTAATTCAAAATTTCAAAATTTATGAGTAAAATAAGGAAAAGATATTTTTTTTTAATTTTTGAATTTTAATGAGGAAAGAGAAAAACAACAAAATGACACTAAACTTAGAAATTTTAGATCAAAACAAAGAGAACAAACAAGAAAACTTTGAATGTCAAAATGAAAATCAAGAACACTTTTTTGAAAAATTTTTAAGTAAATAAAAGCACAAAAACACACCAAACTTAAAATTTTTAGAAAATCAAACACAAATTTTCGAAAATTTAAAGGAAAACACAAAGAAGACACCAAACTTAGAATTTTTAAAGATCAAGAAAGAACTAAGAACATGCAAATTCGAAAATTTAAAAGAAAATAAAAGCATGCAATTGACACCAAACTTAAAATATGAAACTAAACTCAAATAAAAGACTCTAAACCAACAAAAATAAATTATTCCTAATCTAAGCATCAAGATAAACCGTCAGTTGTCCAAACTCGAACAATCCCCGGCAACTGCGTCAAAAACTTGGTGCACGAAATTACAATCACACTTTTGCAACTCCACACAACTAACCAGCAAGTGCACTGGGTCGTCCAAGTAATACCTTACGTGAGTAAGGGTCGATCCCACGGAGATTGTCGACTTGAAGCAAGCTATGGTTATCCTATAACTCTTAGTCAAGATATCAATAATTCTCAGATTTGATTGTAAAAAGTAAAAGAACATGAATAAATACTTGTTATGCAGTAATGAAGAATAGGTTGAGGTTTTGGATATCAATAATTCTCTGCTTTTCTACTATCTTCTTCTTCACGCACGCAAGGCTCCTTCCATGGCAAGCTTTATGTTGGGCATCATCGTTGTCAATGGCTACTTCCCGTCCTCTCAGTAAAAATGTTCCAAATGCGCTGTCACCGCATGGCTAATCAGATGTTGGTTCTTAATCATGTTGGAATAGAATCCATTGATCCTTTTGCGTCTGTCACATGCCCAACACTCGCGAATTTGAAGCTCGTCACGGTCATCCCTTCCCAGATCCTACTCGGAATACCACAGACAAGGTTTAGACTTTCCGGATCTCAGGAATGGCCGCCAGTAATTCTAGCCTATACCACGAAGGTTCCAATCTTAGATTAGAGACCCAAGAGATACACATTCAAGCTTGATTGCATGTAGAACAGAGGTGGTTGTCAAGCACGCATTCATAGGTGAAAATGATGATGATTGTCACGGATCATCACATTCATCAGGTTGAAGTGCTAATGAATATCTTAGAATAGAAGCAAGCGTGATAGAATAGAGAACAGTAGTAATTGCATTAATTAATGAAGAACAGCAGAGCTCCTCACCTCCAACAATGGGGTTTAGAGACTCATGCCGTAGAAGATACAATATGAAACATGTAGAATGTCATGAGGTACAAAATGAATCACTAAAAGTGGTTTTTATAATCAACTAGTGACCTAGGGTTACAGAAAATGAGTAAGCTAGGGTGTTTAGTGTAAAAATCTACTTCAGGGGCCCACTTGGTGTGTGCTTTGGCTGAGCATTGAAGCTTTCATGTGTAGAGACTTTTCTTGGAGTTAAACGCCAGCTTTTGTGCCAGTTTGGGCATTTAACTCCAGCTTTTATGCCAGTTCTGGCGTTTTGACGCCAGAATTTCTATGCTAACTTGGAACGCCGGTTTGGACCATCAAATCTCGAGAAATGTATGGACTATTATATATTGCTGGAAAGCCCAGGATGTCTAATTTCCAACGCAATTGAGATCGAGCCAATTGAGCTTCTGTAGCTCCAGAAAATCTACTTCAAGTTTAGGGAGGTCAGAATCCAACAGCATCTGCAGTCCTTTTTTAGCCTCTGAATCGGATTTTTGCTCAGGTTCCTCAATTTCAGCCAGAAAATACCTGAAATCACAAAAAAATACACAAACTCATAGTAAAGCCCAGAAAAGTGAATTTTAATTAAAAACTAATAAAAATCTAATAAAAACTAACTAAAACATACTAAAAACATACTAAAAATAATGCCCAAAAGCGTATAAATTATCCGCTCATCAGCCATGCAGGTTTTTACCAGAGATTCATTAAGAACTTCTATAAGGTAGCACTACCCTTATCCAGACTACTGCAGAAAGATATTGAGTTCGAGTTTAGTGAGGATTGCAAACAAGCGTTTGATAAGCTGAAGACCGCCTTGACTCAAGCTCCAATTGTGAGAGGACCAGACTGGAGCCAGCCATTTGAAATTATGTGCAACACCTCTAACCATGCAGTAGGAGCGGCTGGCTCAGTGTGAAGATAAGGATCCTTTTGTAATTGCTTATGTGTCTAAGACTTTAGACGCCGCTCAGTCTAATTACACTACTACTAAGAAAGAGATTCTTGCTATTGTTTTTGCTCTGGATAAATTCCAAGCCTATTTACTTGGTACTAAAGTAGTAGTGTACTCAGACCACGCAGCTCTAAAGTATTTATTAGCTAAAAAGGAGTCCAAATCAAGGCTTATACGTTGGATACAGCTACTACAAGAATTTGATTTAGAAATTAAGGATAGGAGTGGTAACCAGAATCTAGTGGCAGGCCACTTGAGTCACCTTGAGCACATTAGGGATGACTCCACTCCTATAGATGACAATTTCCCATTGGATAACCTGCAAGTAGTATCTGAAGTAGTCCCTTGGTATGCACCTGTAGCTAATTATCTATTTAGCCGCACTTTTCCTCCAGACTTTACTAAGCATCAAAGAGACAAGCTGAAAAGCGAGTCCAAATATTATATATGGGATGACCCATATTTATGGAGATGTGGCACTGACCAGGTAATTAGATGGTGTGTGCCTCAGTCAGAATTCCAATCCATTTTAGAGGCCTGCCACTCATTTGAGAGTGGAGGACATTTTGGCCCTCAAAGAACAGCTAGAAAAATTTTAGACTGTGGATTCTGGTAGCCTACTCTTTTTAAAGATGCTGCTGAATTTTGTAAATCTTGTTCTCCATGCCAAAGGTTTGGTAATATATCCAAGAGGGATGAGATGCCTCAACAGATTATGCTTTTCTGTGAAATTTTTGATGTTTGGGGCATTGACTTCATTGGTCCATTTCCAAATTCTAATGGTTATTTTTATATATTGTTAGCTGTAGATTACGTTTCTAAATGGGTGGAAGCAATTCCTACCCGCACTGATGACGCTAACACTATTGTTTCCTTTGTTAGAAACCATATTATTTGTCGCTGTGGATCACCACGAGCAATCGTGAGCGATCAAGGCACCCATTTTTGTAACAGGAGACTAACAGGATTACTGAAGAAGCATGGGATAATTCATAAAGTGGCAACAGCCTACCATCCCCAGACTAATGGGCAAGCTGAGGTGTCAAACAGAGAAATAAAGCGTATATTGCAGAAGATAGTCAAACCTCATAGAAGAGACTAGAGCACCAGGCTACAAGATGCACTCTGGGCATACGGAACAGCATACAAGACACCCAATGGGATGAGTCCCTTCCGCTTAGTTTATGGAAAAGCCTGTCACCTCCTAGTTGACGTAGAGCACAAAGCCTTTTAAGCAGTGAAGGAGTGCAAGATGGGATTTGAGAAAGCCGGAGTTGAAAGGAAGTTGCAACTGCAAGAATTAGAAAGCCTTCGCCTAGAAGCTTATGAGAACTCCAGCCTGTACAAGGAAAAGATGAAGGCTGTGCATGATAAGCACATCAAGAGGAGAGAGTTCCAACCTGGGGACTTAGTCCTCCATTACAACTCTAGACTGAGGCTCATGCCAGGCAAGTTGAGATCAAGATGGGAAGGTCCATATAGAGTAGAGAAGACCGAGCCATATGGAGTTTTCCACCTGAGTCATCCTTCAAGCTCTGAACTCATCAAAGTCAATGGACATCGCTTGAAGCTATATCATGGTGAGAAGGTGAAAAAAAATAAGGAGCTAGAGATCTTCCTCTTGGAGGATCCACCCACAGTAGAAGACTGAGCTAGTGGAGCGTCCAACTTAAGGACGTTAAAGTAAAGTGCTGGGTGGGAGACAACCCACCATGGTATAATCGTTCCTTTCTTTCTTCTTAGTTTTCTTTCTCAATAACTCTTCTCATTATTAGCACATATAGTTTGCATCTTCATTTGCACAATTGCATAATTAAAAAAAAATGCACGCGACGCATATGCATCGCTAACGCGTCCGCGTCACAAGTGCATTAGGAAGAAACGAAAAGTGAACAGAGAGTCACGCGAGAGCGTGGCTGGAGGCGTGCCTGTGGCACAAATTGACCCACGCGTCCGTGTCATTTCATCTAAACGCCATTCGCGCGAATGCGTACCCCACGCGTCTGCGTCGCTTGCGCCACACAGCTTATCCAAATCTGTCAAAATATCTTATCTTTTTCTTCCCCAAATCCTACTTTTCTTTTCCCTCCTTATTTCCTTCCCCCTTTTTTCTTTTTTTCTTCTTCCTTCTTCCTTCTTTCTCACTTTCTACTTTCTCTTTCTCAGCACCATCATCAAGGTTTTTCTTTTCTTCTTCCTTCCTTACCTTTCTATTCTTCTTCTTGTTTTTATGTTTTCTTTTTCTTTTCTTTTTCTTTTATTTTTACTTTCATTATCCATGTTTTCTTTTTCTTTCTTTTTCTTTTAATTGGTGTTGGAAATTTATTTGGGTCATTATTATTTCTTATGATTTGCTTGTAGATTATTACGGAAATTGTTTGACAATTATATATCAATTTTTAAGGGTTGCTTGCATGTTCACTTTAATACTTTCAATAGCTTATTTACCATGCATGCTATGTGTTTGTAAAAACGCCCGTATGGCATTGTGCACTATTTTTAGATTTCTTTCATTCTACTACTCTATATGCTTGCTTTTCAGAAAACCCTTTTTATATTATATTATTTAAATATAATTGTTATTATAAATAGGTTATTAGTCTGAAAGGCTTGGTAATCTAACTTGGATATTGAATGCTTGATCTATGCTACTCATGCCTTTGCCGGCATGCCAATAAACACCTTGCATTTAATTTTCATCATATGCACTTGCTATATTTCCATTGATGATTTTTCACATGTAGTCATGACCATGTGTTAACATCATTCATCTTTAATGTGCATTGATTACCACCTTTCCCGTTCTCTTCCTTGCTCTATCCCTTGGAGTTTTAACATCCCTACTCTTCCCCTTTCAGGATGGCCACCAAGAAAGGAAAAGAGAAAGCTACTCCTAAATCAACAGCAAGAAGAGGAACAAAAAGAGCATTAGTGGCAGAGCCATCTTCAACTGATGTTAAGCCCTCAACAAAAAGAATTAAGAGGATTATAAAAGTTGATGAAAAAGAAAAAGCCTTCCCAGCAAAGGACACTGCGCGATTTACCAACCGCTACTGTGAGCAGATGTTCCCCATACTAGCAGAAAGGAGTTACAACAACGAATACCTTCTTATCTTCCCGACCCATATTGCTGAATTTGTTGAGCCGCAAATTGAGCGACGACAATGGGAATTCCTACAGAGACAGCCACGGCAGTTTAATCTTTCCTGGGTAGTTGAGTTCTACTCTAATTTCCACCTGCCAACCCTGCAGTCATTCTATGTCCGTCAGAAGCAAGTTCCAATTACAGAAGAGGTTATTTAGCGAGCTTTAGATCTTCCCCCTACTCTAGAAGGACTGGACGCATTTCAAGAGGCCGCACTCAAGCGCCAGACATACCAATTTGACTGGGACACCGTTCTCAGAGTTATCGCACAACCTGGCAGCAGATGGATCTATGGATACCATCGTTCCTGACCTAAGAGAATATCGGCTTCTGCACTTACCTTGGAGACTCGCATATGGGCACAGATTATGTCCTATTATGTCTTTCTGAGCACTTACGAGTCCTCCTTCACTGAAGACATGGCTGTTTTACTCTGGTGTATCCTTGCAGACCAGCACCTAAACTTACCAAGACACATCTGAAATGCAATGGGACACGTACAAATTACGCGCAACTTACCTTTTCCCGTTTTGGTTTCAGATCTCATCTCAGCAGCCGAAGTCTTCTACAGAGCTGGAGAAACCAAAGCCATGCTTCCATGGGATGATCAATATGTCCCTAACGGGAAATATATCAGACCTCCAGCAGCCACTACAAGCCAACCTACTGAACCGGCTGGAGACACTTCTCCTTCAACACCACAAGCACCTACAACAAACTAACTGCTCCATCAGATACTTGAAAGGTTGGATCGGCAGGAACACAAAGCAAAGCTAAGAGAGCATCGTAACAAGCGCCGATTCACATACCTCAAGGAGCTACTTATGGGAAACTACAAAAACCCAGACACCCCGGACTCCACTTCCTTTACCAGCACAGGGAGCCATGACGGTCCCGATTATGGAAATACTGCTACCAGCCCACCTTTGTTCTTGACAGACGGCACTAAAGATGGTGCAAAACCTTAAGTGTGGGGAGGTCGGTCAGTACCTGACTTTCGGAGGTAATTTCTCTTCCTTAACACCAATAAAATAGGATATTTAGTTAGTTTTTCTTTTGTAGAATAGGATAAATTGTATAGTAATAGGTTAGTTGCATGCATGTTCTACTTGATTGAAAAGATAATAAGTTTCTTCTAAGACCCTATTTTTGTTAGAACAAAATTTCACTAATTTTAATCAAAACTTTTATGTTAATTTTGCTTGAAGTTACATTTGGAACATAGTTTAAAAGGCTAAGAACACACAACCCGTAAGATTTGAGCTTAGTTACATTGTTACCTTATTTAACTATAAATATTTTATTCTTGTGTGTTTACTTGTCTATGATTGTAATCTATATATTTTTTTCATCCTATATGTCCAATGTTTAATATATTTATATGCTTGCATATGATTGAGGCCATTATTTGTTTAGCTCACTTACCCCAATCAAGCCTACCCCTTAAGTTACCTTTGTTAGCTACTTTGAGCCTTTAAATCCCATTTGTTCTATATTTTACCACATCACTAGCCTTAAGCAGAAAAATAATTATATATCCCAATTGAATCTTTGGTTAGCTTGAGATAGAATTGTGTGTTAATTGAGTATGGCAAGATTATGGGAACAAAAGATAATAAGGGAATGTGTCATGATAATATAATAGGAATTTGGGTACCTATAAAAAGATAATAAGGGAATTTGTCATGTGAAACTATAAAAAAAATCCAAAAATATTCAATAAATAAATAAGGGGACAAAAT
This sequence comes from Arachis ipaensis, assembly GCF_059453495.1. NCBI lineage: Eukaryota > Viridiplantae > Streptophyta > Magnoliopsida > Fabales > Fabaceae > Arachis > Arachis ipaensis. Next base: position 94,591,614 of record NC_142442.1, on the reverse strand, counting down.
TACCTCAATGCTAAGTTAAAATTCAAAGATCAATGCATATATGATAAAATTAAAATAAAGTTGATACATGAGTATGGAATGTGAAAAGGAAATTTTGGGTAGCTAGGTATGAAATTTAAAATTATATAGAATATATATATGTGTTAGGTGAAAGCTTAGGTTAATTAAAGATTCAATTTATAAGCTTACTTAGCCATATATGTACCCTTACCCTTACCTTGGCCCCATTACAACCTTGAAAAGACCTCATGATGTTTGCATTGGTACGTTAAATGTTGTTGATTGGTTAGGTGTAGAACAAATTTTAGAAAGCATGACTAGAGAAGAGTAGAGTGATTGACCCTAGACACTTAAGAGACTAGAGTGTACATACATCATCAGTGAGGGTTCAATGCTTAAATTCTATGTTCCCTGCTTTCATGAGCTACCTTCTTGCATTTTTATCTATTCTTACTGTATAAGAATTGAATTAGTGGAATTTGATTTGTGACTGTCTTGAAGAGCTTATTTACTTTTAACTAAGTGGACAAGAATCATATAGTTGCATTCATATGTATAGGTTGCATTGCATGAGTTTTACATGTTCCTACTCATTTATTTTATCTCCTTCAACTAAGCATGAGGACATGCTAATGTCTAAGTGTGGGGAGGTTGATAAACCATTATTTTATGATTTATATTGTGTTTAATTGAGTGGTTTTATCAAGTCTTTCAACCACTTATTCATATGATTAGCATGTATTTACAATTCCTTCCCAAAATTACTCCATGGTTGAAAACTTGCTTCCTAGAGACTTTTAATTATGTATTTTTAATTTTCCTTTATTCCATTCGATGCCGTGATCCCTGTGTTAAGTGTTTCAGGATTTATAGGGCATGAATGACTTGGAAATTGGAGAGGAGGCTTGCAAAAATGGAAGGAACACAAGAAATTAAGGAGATGACCAGCGAGAAGCGACGCGGATGCATGGCTCAGGCAACCGCGCGAAATGGAGAAATCGTAGTGATGCGCTCGCGTGCCTGACGCGAACGCATGGATTGGAAACTATACGAGTGACGCGAATGCGTGGACGACGCGCACGCGTGGCAAGGCAAAACGCTGGATGATGCGAACGCGATCGCGTGATGTGCGCGATCTGCAGAATTTGCAGAATTTGCTGGGGGCAATTTTGGGCCATGTTTTGACCCAGTTTTTGGCCCAGAAAAGCAAATTAGAGCCAGGGAACATGCAGAGACCAAAGAGACATTCATTCCGCATGATTTTTAGTTTTTAGATCTGACTTTACTCCTCCTCTAGGTTTTCTCTCTACACATTCATAGTTCTTAGGATTTTGTTTCTATCACTTTTTGGATTGGGATATTGAGAAGAGTTATTACCTCTGCCATGACTTCATCATTCTAGTTTGTTTTCCTTACTTGTCACTTACTCTTTCATATCCTTAATTTGTTCAGAATTACTATTGGATTATTTTTTGAATTTATTAATACAAGAACTATTTTTATTTTTAATTGGTCTTTTTTATTATTATTTATCATGTCTTCCTTTATTTCCCTTTCATATTTTGTGAGGTTTACATTCATAATGAGCGAGTAGTTCCATAACTTGATTGGGAG